>NW_027507686.1:45770961-46391794 GCF_037356315.1 Lithobates pipiens | reverse complement strand
TGAGGGCAGGGACTGATGTGAATGTATAATATGTGTAATACACTGCATAAACTGACAGTGTTATATAAGTACCTACAATAAATAAATAAATATGTCTGATTGGTTACTATAACCAATTACACTTCTACTAAAACATTTTAGCCAAAAATTGTAAGTCAACTCCCTCTCTCCACTGAGATGACCCTTATTAATACCAGAATAGAAATAAGTAAAGAACAATTCCTTGCTGCCTGTCAGACTGTTAGCACTTCAAATAGCTCTTATGTGTTTAATAGCGCAGCTCACTCCACTAGCAAACACTTGAAAAGCCTTGAGCTACGAATGTATTATGAGTCTTCAAAAAAAAAAAAAAGCTCATAAGAAACAAGTTGTTTCTGGAAATTCAATTTACAGGGCTATTTAAAACACAATTTTATGATATTAAAATAGTTTTTTTCTTTATTTATTTCTCCGCGGCTCCAATGAACTCTCCCAGCGGAACCTGCCCTGGTTGCTTGGTAACGGTGAACTTTAATAAACTTGTAAAACCATAATTAAACACTGTAAATAATTTATCGGCTTAATCTTCCTAGACGACCTTCGGTGGGCATAGAAGAGAGAGAGAAATCCATAGGAACACTATGTAAGCCGTACAAGTTGTAAGCTCTGTAACTGATCGGAGCACTGCTTGTGGCAACCGCGTGGCGATCGCGGTGTAGCCGGTTACAAGTTTAGCCAAATTTCCAGCATGCCGCCCACCGTGGTATTTGATAACTTAATTTAGCAACATCTCTATTTGACAGCAGATAAAATGTTGTTCTCATCTATGAGGTCTACCTGCTTGTGGGCAGCCAAAGTTTGCAGTGGGCATCTGCAGCCACACAAACAGAGGGCGTGTGTTGGCATCGACTGGTTTCTAAAGTGCAATTAAACCCATCAATTTAATGCTTTTACACAACAGTTACAGTATCTCATAAAAGTGAGTACACCCCTTCCATTTTTGTAAATATTTTATTATATCTTTTCATGTGACAACACTGAAGAAATGACACTTTGCTACAATGTAAAGTAGTGAGTGTACAGCTTGTATAACAGTGTCAATTTGTTGTCCCCTTAAAATAACTCAACACACAGCCATTAATGTCTAAACCGCTGGCAACAAAAGTGAGTACAAAAGTGAAAAGGTCCAAATTGGGCCCAAAGTGTCAATATTTTGTGAGGCCACCATTATTTTCCAGCACTGCCTTAACCCTTTTGGGCATGGAGGTCACCAGAGCTTCACAGGTTGCCACTGAAGTCCTCTTCCACTCCTCCATGATGACATCACAGAGCTGGTGGATGTTAGAGACCTTGCGCTCCTCCACTTTCCGTTTGAGAATGCCCCACAGATGCTCAATAGGGTTTAGATCTGGAGAAATGCTTGGCCAATCAATCACCTTTACCCTCAGCTTCTTTAGCAAGGCAGTGGTCATCTTGGAGGTGTGTTTGGGGTCGTTATGTTGGAATACTGCCCTGTGACCCAGTCTCCAAAGGGATGGGAACATGCTCTGCTTCAGTATGTCACAGTACATGTCATTTATCATTCCCTTCAAGAACTGTAGCTCTCCAGTGCCAGCAGCACTCATGCAGCCCCAGACCATGACACACCCACCACTATGCTTCACTGTAGGCAAAACACACACACTTGTCTTTGTACTCCTCACCTGGTTGCCGCCACACATGCTTGACACCATCTGAACCAAATACATTTACCTTGGTCTCATCAGACCACAGGACATGGTTTCAGTAAACCATGTCCTTAGTCTGCTTGTCTTCGGCAAACTGTTTGCAAGCTTTCTTGTGCATCATCTTTGGAGACTGTGGCCATCAGACCAATTGCCATCACTTAAAGGCTTCCTACATTGCGTTTTCTTTCACATGTTTGTGAGTAGTTTTTATATTATTATCTAATAAAACTCATCTAAGGATAATGTACATGGCTGGTGTGCCCTCTTTTATTCTAGCCCTCTTTTCATCTTTAGAAAAGGCTTCTTTTGGGACGACAGCCACGAAGCCCGACTGATAGGCTTACACCCCACCTCTTCAACCTCTGCAGCAATGCTGGCAGAACTCATACATCAATATCCCAAAGACAACCTTTGGATATGATGATGAGCATGTTGCACTCAACTTCTTTGGTAGACCATGGCAAGGCCTGTTGTGAGTGGAACCTGTCCTGTTAAACTACTGTATGGTCTTGGTCACCATGCTGTAGCTCAGTTTCAGGGTCTTGCCAATCTTCTTATAGCCTAGGCCATCTTTAGGTAGAGCAACAATACTTTTTTTTTCAGATCCTCATTGAGTTCTATGCCATGAGGTGCCATGTTGAACTTCCAGTGACCAGTATGAGAGAGTGAGATTGATAACACCAAATTTAACACACCTGCTCCCCATTCACACCTGATACCTTGTAACACTAATAAGTCACATGACACCGAGGTGGGAAATGGCTAATTGGGCCCAATTTGGACATTTCCACTTGGGGTATACTCACTTTTGTTGCCAGCAGTTTAGACATTAATGGCTGTGTGTTGAGTTATTTTGAGGGGACAGCAAATTTACACTGTTATACAAGCTGTACACTCACTACTTTACATTGTAGCAAAGTGTCATTTCTTCAGTGTTGTCACATGAAAAGATATAATAAAATATTTACAAAAATGTGAGGGGTGTACTCACTTTTGTGAGATACTGTACACTCATGCTGTGAATGATAATTGTCACAGTTGCTTGCACTCTCAACCAAACTGTCAAGCCGTCAAATGGCTAGTACCATAACTGATCACATGTGCAACACCATGAGAAGTACAGATCAAACAGGGGACGCTACCTTGCCTTTAAAGTATAGGAGGGTTTAGTTCCACTTTAAATGCTATATTAATGTGGGCCTCTAGACAAAACATTTATTTAAAGCTGGCCATTGCTGGATCGATTTCATACTTGTTTGTGCAGTGGTGCACAGTCATGTTGGAACAAGAAGGGGCCATCCCCAAACTGTTCCCACAAAGTTGGGAGCATGAAATTGTCCAAAATGTCCTGGTATGCTCATGCCATAAGAAATCCCTTCACTGGAAGTAAGAGGCCAAGCCCAACCGCTGAACAACAACCCCACACACCGTAATCCCCCCTCCACCAAATGATTTGGACCAGTGCATAAAGCAAGGTCCATAAAGACATGGATGAGTGAGTTTGGGGCAGAGGAACTTGACTGGCCTTCACCTCATCCTGATAGAACACCTTTGGGATGAATTAGAGCGGAGATTGCGAGCCAGGTCTCCCCGTCTAATATCAGTGCCTGACCTCACAAATGCGCTTCTGGAAGAATGGTCAAATATTCCCATAGACACACTCCTAAACCTTGTGGACAGCCTTCCCAGAAGAGTTGAAGCTGTTATAGCTGCAAAGGGTGGGGCCAACTCAATATTGAATCCTATGGACTAAGATTGGGATTCCATTAAAATTCATGTGTGTGTAAAGGCAGGCATTCCACTAATTAATATAGTGTATATATATGTATATAAATATATATATATATATATATATATATATATATATATATATATATATATATATATATATATATATATATATATATATATATATACACACATACAAATACATTACCAAGATGGGACACCTCTGCCATGAGGTTGATTTCCTTAAAAAATTTCTTCCACCAGACGTATCAAAAAATTGGAGATGCAATCTCAGTTTCAGTTCAATTTCTTCTACTTCAAATCTTCATGCATATAAAAGGTTTACGAGCCAAGCGACTGCATAGTTTCTGACGAACACATGTCCTTCATCAAGCTGCACAAATACACATCCATAACTTCTTTATTAATAAGTGTAAGGTCTAAAAGTCTAAATTGGAATCCGAAGGATCGCTCTTTGGAAGACGTTGGATACACTATTTTGTGTATACCAAAACAGTATATTAAGAATTTTCAAATGTTCACACCTCCAGTTTAGAGGCAAGACTGGGATGCCATTAAAGTTCACGTGCGTGTAAGGGCAGGTGTCCCAAAACTTTTGATAATATAGTGAATATATGTATATATATATATATATATATATATATATATATATATATATATATACGCACAGTCCTGTGAAAATTTTTTAGGCAGGTGTGAAAAAATCCTATAAAATAAGAATGTTTTCAGAAATAGAAGTGTTACTTGTTTATTTTTATCAATTAGCAAAATAGATAGTATGTTTTATCCTTTTAAAAACCCTGTGTCCTGTCAGAAAGCCGCTACCCATCAGAGGTGTGGCCATCTTGGTACACCCGCGCTCGCCTGCAGTTAGCCTACAGTCAGAAGGTGGCAAGCGGACATATTTTTTACCCCTCATGGACGTCTTGCATTTCACACATATTTTTACCAGTAAACCAAGCTTATATAGTGAAATAGAGTATTTTGAAATCCGTGACACTGTTTTGATGTTGAATTTTAAAAGCAGCGGCAAGTCTGCTAATCTGACAGAACACCGCTGCTTTTAAAATTCAACATCAAAACAGTTTGACGGATTTTTAAATGCTGTATTTCACTATATAAGCTCAGTTTACTGGTAAAAATAAGTGTGAAATGCAAGACTTGGGTGGGTGTAAAACGATGTCTGCTTGGCGACTTCAGACTGTAGGCTTACTGCGGATGAGCGTAGGGTGTACCAAGATGGCTACGACAGAACATCACTTTGGTTGCACTTTCTGATGGGTAGCGGATTTCTGATAGTACACCTGCAAATACCTGTTGATTCTCCAGAAATCACTGCAATCCTAACGTCCTGTTAGAGATGACAACATGGTGCCTATACTGTATTGAAATCTCAAGCAGCCATGCCCACTGGACTATAGAACTTCCTCTCCTTACTCCTGTGTGTCCAACTCCACATACAAATATTTTGTTTGCCGATATACGTCCTAACTTTTAAGAGGAATATCATTGTCATAACCCCTGTATCCTCTTCTTCGCCCAGCGGTCCACTTTGCGATAAGAGTGGTCTCTGCGGCGGATTCGCCCCAAGATCACTTTTATCGGCGCCCCCCCCCCCCCGCCATGCTCCGCTTCCTGAGCAGCGTCGGAGGTGATCGGATCTTCACCCTTGCTGGGCATGGAGACGAGTGAGGGGGAAGATCCACCCATCTCCATAACATTGCAAGGTGGAAGCGGTGTGAAAATGTCACTTCTGCCCATAGCTCTTAAAGGGCCATTATTTTATTTATTTTTTCAAATTACATTTATTTTTAATTTTTTAGCACATTAGTGTAAATATGAGATCTGAGGTCTTTTTGACCCCAGATCTTATATTTAAGAGGTCCTGTCATGCTTTTTTTCTATTACAAGAGATGTTTACATTCCTTGTAATAGGAATAAAGGTGACACAATTATTTTTATTTTTTTAAAACAGTGTAAAAAAAAAAAAAGTTAAATAAATGCGCCCCCCCCAAGCTCGTGTGCAGCCCCCCCCCCCAAGCGAACGCATACGTGAGTATCACCCGCATATGAAAACGGTGTTCAAACCACACATGTGAGGTATCGCCGTGATCGGTACTGAGAGAACAATAATTCTTGCTCTAGACCTCCTCTGTAACTTGCAACCTGTATATTTTTTTTAAACGTCGCCTATGGAGATTTTTAATGGTAAAAGTTTGTCGTCATTCAACGAGCCGACACAAATTTTAAGCGTGACATGTTGGGTATCAATTTACTTGGTGTAACATTATCTTTCACAATATAAAAAAAAAAAATCAGGCTAACTTTACTGTTATCTTATTTACAGTATTTATCGGCGTATAACACGCACCCCAAGTTTAGGAAGGAAGTTTAAGGGGAAAAAAAAACTTACATTTATATGCCCATCAGTGTCATCTGCAGCCTTGTCCACCATTGCAGCCTTATGCAGCCTTGTCCACCATTGCAGTCTTGTCCCCCATTTGTTTTTTTTATTTTTTTAAAATGCCGCCGCCGAGATACAGAGCAGGATGTGTATCTCGGCGGCGTGCGGTAGTTCTCGGCGGGCCTTCGGCCATTCTCGGCAGTTTTCGGCCGCTTTCGGCTCTTCTCAGCGGCCGAAAGCTGCCGAGAAGAGCCGAAGGCGGCCGAAAGCTTCCGAGAATGGCCGAAGGCGGCCGAAAGTTGCCGAGAACGGCCGAAGATGGCCGAAAGCTGCCGAAGATGGCCGAAAGCTGCCGATAATGGCCGAAAGTCGCCTTGAAGAGCCGAAGGCGGCTGAAAGCCGCCCAGAGGCTCAGAATTTCGGGGGATCGGAGTATAACGCACCCACGATTTTCCCCTGCTTTTAAGGGGAAAAAAGTGCGTGTTATACGCCGATAAATACGGTAATTTTAAAAAGTGTATTTCCCCCCCCCAAAAAAAGTGATCTTGTACGAGCGCTGCGCAAATACGGTGTGAAAGAAAGTATTGCAACGACCGCCATTTTATTCTCTAGGGCGTTAGAAAAAAAAATGTATAATGTTTGGGTGTTCTAAGTAATTTTCTAGCAAAAAATCTCAAAAAGAGGCTCTGTCCTTAAATGGTTAAGACATAAAATTGCTGCTGCTTGGACGTGCTTGGAAGTTGTAGTTTTGAAATCGTGCTACGTCATAAGAACTGACCTCCCAGCAGCAGGGACTTTTCGGGTTAATTTTGGCTAACGCATGGCCGTACACTTTGACAGACACGATAAAAGTGGACGTTTTTTGATAGATCTTCTTTGCTGCAAGCTGGAACACCCCTTTAACATAAGAGGGCTCGGTGCATCGAGCAGAGAGAGCGAATTGGTTCTCAATAATTCATGAAGGCGTACACAAGCTGGTGGAACCCTAAACAAAGGCGCTATCACAACAATCTGCCGCTTTCATGTGCGGCCAGGATTTAGAGGGGACGGTGATGCTCCAAATCAAAAGCACAATCACTCATTTGTGAACAGATGTCCCTCACGCGGCAGGCAGCGCTTTTTGAAAGCCGACCAGAACAAACGCACCGCTGTGAGACAAGTCCCCCTACCCATTAAATAAAGAACACAGTATATATTAATTTAGCAGGTTGTTGAGTAATGTTTCAAAGCCCAAATAATGATGTTGAAAAATTGCACAGAGAAATAAAACTCTTTTGCAGCAAGATATCTGGAGCAGGACGAAGCAATTAGCCAGTTTCAGGTGCAGAAAACGTTTTCGCAGAATTTCCAGCTAAGAGCAGAGAGAGGAAGGAAAGAACACGGCACAGACGCCACCATAACTGTTCCCATTCTTTCAGAGCATTGAGGAGATAGGAAGCAGATACAAGAATAGTTAAATTCCACTGTAATTTATTATGGGAGGATAAATGGGTACACGGAATGAATGGTGTGAGGCACACAGACGTACAACCGATCTCAAGAATATTTATCTATATATACACAGTGCTGTGCAAAAGTTTTAGGCAGGTGCGAAGAAATGCTGTAAAGTAAGAATGCTTTCAAAAATATATATTTTAATTGTTTATTTTTAGAAATTTACAAAATGCAAAGAGTGCGAACAGAAGAAATTTTTTTAATCAAATTAATATTTGCTGTGACCACCCTTTGCCTTCAAAAACAGCATCTATTCTTCTAGGTACACTCTAGGTACTTCTAGGTACACTCTAGGTACTTCTAGGTATACTCTAGGTACTTCTAGGTACACTCGCTCACAGTTTTTGAAGGAACCTTGTTCAAACCATCTTGGAGAACTAAGCACAGATCTTCTGTAGATGTAGGCTGCTTACAAGCCTTCTGTCTCTTCATATAATCCCAGACAGACTCAATGTTGCAATCGGGGGGTCTGCGGGGGACCAAACCATCACTTCCAGGATTCCTTGTTCTCTTAACACTGAAGCTAATGCTTAACCGCTTCAGCCCCGGAAGACTTTACCCCCTTCCTGAACAGAGCACTTTTTCGCAATTTGGCACTGTGTCACTTTAACTGACAATTGCGTGGTCGTGGCGACGTTGCACCCAAACGGAATTGACGTACTTTTTTTCCCCACAAATAGAGCTTTCTTTTGGTGGTATTTGATTACCTCTGTGGTTTTTATTTTTTGTGCTATAAACAAAAAAAGAGCGACAATTTTGAAAAAAAAAAAAAATGGAACTTCTTGCACTGCTTACTGTGTAAATGTCACTGGCAGTGAAGAGGTTAACCACTAGGGGGTGATGAAGAGGTTAAGTGTGTCCTAGGGAGTGATTCTAACTGTGGGGAGGGGGTGGGCTTCAAGTCACATGACAGCGATCACGGCTCCTGATGACAGGGAGCAGTGATCTCTGTCATGACACAAGCCAGAATGGGGAAGTGCCTTGTTTATTCATAGTTCATAGGCACTTCCCCGTTCTGAGGCTCCATGACACGATCGTCGGGAGACCAGTGGACATCAAGTCCGCTGGTCCCACGGGTATGGTCACGCTGTACGTGGCGGGCATGTCTGCTATCCCCGGCTCCTAAAGGGGACATACAGGTACACCCATTCACCCACTGCTACCAATGTGTTGACTTATATCAGCGTGCGGCGGGCAGCAAGTGGTTAATGACATTGGTTGTGTGCAGTTTCCATTTTGTTAATTGATAAAAATAAACTATTAACACTTCTATTTCTGAAAGCATTCTTCAATATACAGCATTTTTTCACACCTGCCTAAGACTTTTGCACAGTACTATATTTATACAGTTGCATCTCATAAATTAGAATATCATCAAAAAGTTAATTAATTTCAGTAATTCAATTCAAAAAGTGAAACTCATTATATATGGAGAAGTGAGAGCCAAAGAAGGGTGAAAGTGAAATGTGGATGGGGGATGCAGAAGTAAGCAGCTGTGGAAGAAGACTGAACTCTGCAGTCTCTGTACATAGCGCACCCCCAAAATCTGTACTCTCTGTGTTAACCGCCCCCCCCCCCCAAACTCTGCACTCTGTACCAAATGCACTCCTGGTATTTAATGCTTCTTGAGACCCTCCCACTGTTAGTAAAATATGACTACAGCCACTAATTGCTGATTACTATCCATAGGTGATGCTTTAAAAGCCTTTACAGGTTACCTTTTTAGATTTACAGAGGGGGTCTGATGATAGAATTATTTCCCATGACCTGACCTTTGCGGTGATACCTTACATGTGTGGAACGATCACTGTTTGCATGCGTGCGGGACGGGCATGCGCGTTCGCGTTTGCGTACAAGCATGGGAGGACGGGGGCACTTTTTTCTTTTTTTCATTATTAATATTATTTTTGTTTTTTACACTGTTGTTTTATTTATTTATCCATTTTTTTGATCCCTTTTATCGCTGTCATAAGGAATGTAAACATCCTTGTGACAGCAATAAGTAGTGACAGGTAAAAGACCCCAAATTCCTCCTCTGCACTTAAAGTGGTTGTATAGTGTTTTTTTTTTTTTACTTTTACCTACAGGTAAGCCTATAATAAGGCTTATCTGTAGGTAAAAAAAATATCTTCTAAACCTGTACGGTTTAGGAGATATTCCCCTCACAATGAGCCGCTGACTGCAGCGGCGCATGCGCACAGGGGATTCTTAACTGAAAGCCCGTCAGACCTCGGACCCTGCCGGAAAGAAATCTCCTGCGCGCATGCACGGGAGTGACGATATTGCGGCTCCGGCCACTCACATCGCCGAAGCCGCGATACCCGGAAGACACGTAGAGGGAACATTTCAGCTCAGTCGTCGTGGATTGGGTGAGACGTCGGGGCCTCGTTCTAACGTATTTCATAATGAGCTAGTATGCGGTGTATACTAGCTCTTTATGCCTTTTCCCTTGCAGGTTTGCAAAAAAAAATGTCAGCGGGTTTACTCCCGCTTTAAAGCAGAGTCCCACCCAAAAGTGGAACTTCCGTTCATCTGTCTCCTCCCCTCCGGTGCCACATTTGGGACCATTCAGGGGGAAAGGGGGGAGTGGGTACCTGTTTTTGACAGGTACCCTGTCCCCACTTCCTTGGGACCTTGCCGCGGCGAGGTACGTCATAAATTCGGCCCCCTCCTCCTCTCTTCTCCTTCCCCTGCTGCCAGACCAGTAAAAGACGCAGCGCGCTTTGCAAGGCTTCACAGCCGAGTTCCCTTACCGGCAATGACGGTGGCAGCACCTGACAGCTGATGGAAACATTGGCTGTGGTGCCGATATCGCTGGATTCAAAGACAGTTAAGTGTCCTAATATTAAAAGTCAGCAGCTACAGTATGTGAAACTGCTGACTTTTAATTTTTGGAGGGGGGAGACCGTAACGCCACTTTAAAAGCATTCAAAACAGCAAGATCGAGTTTTAAAACTAGCGCTGATGGTTTCTGAGTAAACGGGAAGTGATGTCATGTCATCGCTTCTGCTTTACTGTTACGAATAGCCGATGAAAGCCAATCCTGGTGGGATGGGAGAGCCCGAAAGAGCCGCGGAAGGCGACAGGAAGGGGGCGTCCTCTTCTGCTGCTTCTAATAGCAATCGGGCAGCTAGTAAGCTGCTCCGATTGCTACTAAAAGAGAGATGACCGCCAGCTCCAAAAACGATAATGCCACCCAAGGCAAATGCCTTGTTTGCCTTGCGGTAGATATGCCAAAGGAGATGTTAAATGTGTTTAGCCAGTATTGTAATCCCCCCCCCCGCAGGAGACCATATCTAGGTCAGTGACCTCACTGCAAGATCAACAGGTATTTTCTGTACTTTCTAAAAAAATATTCTTAGGCTGATAATTGAAAACTAATGCAACTACAACATCTAAGAACTGGTATGGTGCAATAAAATAAATTCTTCATCTTGGGTTTAGTTGTCATTTATATTATAGCAATACAGAAAGACTTGTACTCCATAACACTGGGGAAAGGGGGGGGGGTCAGATCTGGAAGTCTGGGAAATAGGAAAAGAATATCACTGTTGACGGATACCTGAATGAATATCAGATTTGCGTACAATTCTAGACAACGGTTGGTATGAGCTGGAAATCCATACATGGAGGTTACATTATTTATAATATGTATATAACAATGTTAATATGCATGGCACGCTGGGGAATGTGCTCCTTTCCCTTACAAGCTGCCTATACTTATATACTCTTTTCTCTATTTTTCGTAAATTTTGCATAAATATCTCCTGGAATGAATTCTGTTTTGTCGCACATTTCCATTTTACCAAGTCATTTGGGGGTACTAGCCTGATTGAATGCAGCTAATAAGTCTAACTGTGAGAATTAATCAATTTGCAAATACATCATTGAGAGTAATAGATCAGGTAAGGAGTATCTGCTATCCTAAACTTGTTACAGGGAACATCGACCACATTGAGCACAGACTCCTGAATTAATAGCGCACCCCTGGGAGCGGGCCTCCTTGCATAATAAGCTGTGAATAAGGAACTGCAGCTGTTGATCTAGGCAGGTAAATGTGTTGCAGGTCTGTCTGAGAGAAAAGAAAACCGTGTGATGCCTCTAAACTGGAGGTGTGAACATTAGAAAATTCTTAATATAATCTTTTGTTATACGCAAAATAGTGCATCCGATGTCTTCCAATGAGTGTCCCTTTGGATTCCAATTTGCACTTTTAGACCTTACACTTATTAATAAATAAGGTGTGTGTGCGTATACATATATATATATATATATATATATATATATACACACACATAAATACACAAACTGTATTCCCAAAAGTATTGGGATGACTGCCCATGAACTTTAATGGCATCCCAGTCTTAGTCTGTAGGGTTCAACATTGAGTTGGCCCACCCATTGCAGCTATAACAGCTTCAACTCTTCTGGGAAGGCTGTCCACAAGGTTTAGGAGTGTGTCTATGGGAATGTTTGATCATTCTTCCAGAAACACATTTGTGAGGTCAGTCACTGATGTTGGCCTGGCTAGCAGTCCCCACTCTAATTCATGCCAAAGGTGTTCTATCGGGATGAGGTCAGGACTGTGCAGGCCGGTCAAGTTCTTCCACCCCAAACTCACTCACCCATGTCTTTATGGACCTTGCTTTGTGCACTGGTCCAAAACATTTTGTGGAGGGGGGATTATGGTGTGGGGTTGTTTTTCAGGGGTTGGTCTTGGCTCCTTAGTTCCTGTGAAGGGAACTCCTAAGGCATCAGCATACCAAGACATTTTGGACAATTTCATGCTCCCAACTTCGTGGGAACAGTGTGGGGCTGGCTCTTTCTTGTTCCAACATGACTGCGCACCAGTGCACAAAGCAAGGTCCATAAAGACATGGATGAGCTTGGGGTGGAGGAACTTGACTGGCCTGCACAGCGTCCTGACCTCAACCCGATAACACACCTTTGGAATGAATTTGAGCGGAGACTGCGAGCCAGACCCTCTCATCCACATCAGTGCCTGACCTCACAAATGCACTTCTGGAAGAATGGTCAAACATTCCTATAGATACACTCGTGTGACAGCCTTCCCAGAATAGTTTAAGCTGTTATAGCTGCAAAGGGTGGGCCAACTTAATATTAAACCCTATGTACTAAGACTGGTATGCCATGAAAGTTCATGTGCGGGTAAAAATGTTTTTTAAAGAACAGTATATAAATGCAAAAAATGTAATAAACAGTTTTTTTTTTTTTTTTAAGCTCCCTCATCCCTGTGTGATTGCGTGTAGTAGTGAACGCATATGTAGGTCACGCCCATATATGTGAGGTATCGAGTATTGAGTGGAAGCAATAATTCTAGCGCTAGACCTCCTCTGTAACTCTAAGCTGGTAACCTGCTGAAATTTTTAAAGTGTATGGAGATTTTTAAGTACCACAAACATGATATATTAGGTATCTATTTACTTGGTGTAACATCATCCTTCATATTATACAAAATACTGGGGGATATATTATTTATTGTTTTTGTTTAATTCATGAAAGTGTATTTTTGCGCAAAAACGGTGTGACATAAAAAAAATCATTTTATTCTCTAGGGTCTCTGCTAAAAAGAAATAATGCATTTTTATATATATATATTGGGGTTTCTAAGTAATTTTCCAGTAAAAATTACAGATCTTTACTTGTAAACAACAAACGTCAGAAAAAGTCATGGTCCTTAAGAGTCCATTCACACAGGGGCAACTTTAGATCCGACTTGAAGTTGCCCCAAGTCGCCCCTAGTCACGCGACATGATAAAATCAATGTACCGTATATACTCGAGTATAGGCCGACCCGAATATAAGCCGAGGCCCCCAATTTACCCCCAAAAAACTGGAAAACTTATTGACTCGTGTATAAGCCGAGGGTGAGACATGGCTGTCCATCCCTGTGTGTGTGTCCGTCCATCCCTGTGTGTCCATCCATCCCTGTGTGTGTATCCATCCATCCATCCATCCATCCCTGTGTGTGTGTGTGTGTGTGTGTGTGTATTCATCCATCCATCCATCCCTGTGTGTGTGTGTGTGTGTGTGTGTGTGTGTGTGTGTGTATCCATCCATCCATCCATCCCTGTGTGTGTGTGTGTGTATCCATCCATCCATCCATCCCTGTGTGTGTGTGTGTGTGTGTGTGTGTGTGTGTGTGTGTGTGTGTGTGTGTGTGTGTGTGTGTGTGTGTGTGTGTGTGTGTCCGTGCAGCCTTGTGTGTGTGTCCAGCCTACCTGTGTCCCAAGCCTCCGTCCCGAGCCGCCGTCGTCCCGAGCCTCCTCCGACCCGTGCCGTGCCTCCTCCGTCCCGTGCCTCCTCCGTCCTGTGCCGTGCCTCCTCCTTCCCGTGCCTCCTCCGTCCCGTGCCGTGCCTCCTCCTTCCCGTGCCTCCTCCGTCCCGTGCCGTGCCGATGGATCGCCGCTCTTCTCGGCGGCCATTCTACAATTCAAAATTCCGCCTCCGCCTGTGATAGGCGGAACACTCAATTTCCCAGCAGCCTGTGTTCCGCCTATCACGGACATCCTCTCATACTCGTCCGTAGTATGAGAATGAGCAGATGTCCGTGATAGGTGGAACACTGACTGCTGGGAAATTCAGTGTTCCGCCTATCACAGGCGGAGGCGGAGAAGGAGGCGCGGCTTTTAAATTTTAATGTCCGCCGTCTGTCTGCTCGATACGCTGATCGAGCAGTCAGACAGCGGTGACTCGAGTATAAGCCGAGGGGGCACTTTCAGCCTCAAAAAAGAGGCTGAAAATCTCGGCTTATACTCGAGTATATACGGTAAGTGAATGAGAGCCGTCTTAATGTACACTACTGAAGTTGCTTCGACTTCACAAAAGGTTCCTGTACTACTTCAATCCAACTTCTAGGTGACTTGTACCCATTGATTTCAATGGAAGTTGCCTCCAAGTCGGATCCCCTGTCTTAACTGAAGCAACTTTCCAGGAAGTAAAAATAGTTTTCTAGGCAAACCCCTCCCTCCCAACAGAGCTGGTTATTATGTGATTGGCCACTGGCAAAGTCCCCTGTCTTGGAGGCAACTTCAAATTGCCTTGTAAGTTGCCCCAAGTCGCACTGTGATTCATACTCAAGTCATGTCCAAGTTGTCTCCCAAAGTCGTGCTGGAAGTCATGTTGCCCCTGTGTGAATGGACTCTAAGGGGGTAAAAAAAATACTTTGGCCACACTTCTCCTTTAACTGTGCTTAAGTGGTAGCCTGAAATATGTATCTTTTGCCTTAATTTACCCCACCAGTCATCAGATCACATGTCATCAGGGGGAGAGCTATGACATAAGGAAGCAAAGCTTTCTTCTCTACCAAGATGCCCACCTTCATATAGAGATGCAACGTAGAAGGCATAGTAAGTCAGTGACTGAAAAAGGTCAACTGCAGGTAGTATTGGTGAATGGTGACTAGTTAATTGCCCTCTACTTACAACGGCACGCACAGTTATGGTCCACTGTAAAGGTCTCAAGTGGACAAAGATGTCCAGTTTACTTTAAATATGTTTTTGCTTGCTTACCAGGAATATAAATAGTTAGTTACATTCCTTATATCAGACTCACATCAGTACAAATTAATCCTGAATAAAAAGTTTCTTTAGATATGTAAAATTTGCCATATCTGCACAAAAAATAATGCATTCAGCATTTATGTAACGTTTCAGTGCAGTCTATTGTTCTCCTAGGGCTGTTCAAACAGTTTTGTTTAAAGAGGCTGAAACAGAGTGCAATATTCTCCTATATATGTGCAAGACGTGCTTGTTGAGAAGAAAAGTCCATAGTCTTAGGTGTTTGGGGGAAAGTGCTGCTCACATCAGTGCTGCTTATCCTTATTAAAAAAAAGGGCAGGGCTTGTCTGATCGCTTCCATTTTTTATAGAAGACTCAAAACATCAGCAGATGCAAGAGTTTGGCAGTATGGTCCTGGCAAGGTTTGCAAGAAGGCAGGCATGAGCATGGGTTGGCAAACCAAGACACTGGCTGAACAGAAAGCCAATAATCTCCTAGGTGGAATTGCTAAAAGGAATTGTGCCTAATGTAAGAGGTAAATGTAAGAATATCCATCAACAACACAAGTAGGGTAAAGCGTTTTCACAAGGGTAAAGGTCCCTCAACTCAGATTGGCCAACCTACTTCTGCTGAAATGTTGCCTCTGCTCCCAGCTATTTAAAAGAGAAGTATTGGGTATAGACAGCTCTAGCCCGCTGTCGGCTGAAAACAGGTTAGAGACGTGCATAGCAAACTGCACACCTGTGATCCATAGCAGAAGTCAAAAAAGCTTTGGCCATACTTCTCTTTTAACCATTCTCTGGAAGCAGCTTTTGGTTACATGCAGGACCAGGACAATAACAAAATGGCGCAGGAAGGATAGTTTCCCTCATGTGGTGGGGGGGCGCCTTACTGCATGGACACTCCAGAATGGTGATGTGCAACCAGTGTGTGGCAGTCTCCCTTCTACTGGCTTGTAGCTTTCTCTCTGCTCTGACAGTTACTGCACCCCTTGCCCAAACTTCCTACAGCCAACACGTAAAGCACAATGTGTATGTGCAATCACCACTGCCTAGCTGCAAGAAAGCAAGCTAATGGGCATGACTGTGTAGTGCACCCTGCACCAGTCAGATTCAAATTTATAACACAAGTATGAATATGACTGGTAGCTGTATGGAACTCCTTAGTTTGCCTACTTCTAATGCAGCAAAGCCTTTCAGGCTTTACAAATATGTAAACAAGAGGGGTCCTAGATGACTGATAAAAGGAATGAGATGCAGTGTCATACTGCTATACCCAGGTAAGAGTAGGCGGCTGTGTTCCCTGTATGAATTTCAAGGCTTAAAGTGGTTGTAAACCCTTACAGACCACTTTTACCTACAGGTAAGCCTAGATTAAGGCTTACCTGAAGGTGCAAGATATATCTCCTAAACCTACACGGTTTAGGAGATATTTGCAAAAGACAGGCATCGCTGTCTACAGCGCATGTGCCGTAGACAGCGGTGCGCAGGCACACTGAGCATGCTGCTGCTAAAGGCGATCATGCCGTTAGTGGCGGCTCCCGCGTGCATGCAATTCTTAGCTGTAATGGCTGCATTCATTTTCCTTATTAGGCTTTCCTTCTGTTAGAATAAATTGTTCATGTATTTAGTGCAACAACTACATCAGCCAGTAGATGGCAATTTTTATAAATTTGTAGCTGCTCTATGGTAAACTGTACATCTTTTCTCTGCATAATAAAGTTCCTGTTTCTTGTCTGCAGTTAAGCAGCAAAGCCCAAGCGGGATGTGCACTGTCTGTCTGCTCTGTAGGGCTATATACAGATTTACTAACCCTTTCCTTTATTTTCACCTGGTGATCTGGCCAGTTCTTGCCTTACAAAAGAACAAGCTCTCATGCAGATGTCGCAGTTAGAGGGATAAGACCAACCATTTACCACCGACAGGGGGTGCTTTCAATGATCCGCTTTTATTTATTTACGTAAAAGCTTCATTCCAAAAAGAAAAAAAGTTTTAGCTGCAGTTTCACTTCAATTTGTTAGTTTATCTAAATCTGTTAGTCCATCTAACACACCCCTTCCCCAAGACAGACAATGCTATTGTTCAAAGGTGTCTCTGTGTTCCTTCATCCAGAGTGGAGTCACTCTAATACAGGAGATGTGTTACTGGCCAGATTCCCAGGCAGAAACAGAGGGAAGAAAGCCTAAAAAAAAGAAAACGAATGTGGCCACCACATATAAGGATTGATAAACTGCAATATATTACATTTTTGATTTTAGTTATTTTTTCCATTATACTGCTGCAGTGTAGTAATACAATAGTTATTGTTCACTTTCTTCTCTCCTCCAGTCAGCATATTTACTCCAGAGTCTGACTAAAAATGTTTACACCTGCTAAAAGACTGTTTTTAATCTTGTGGGACCAGTCTTGTGTTCTAGGTACCACTGCCAGACAGGACAGGCAAGTCCTAGACCTCCATGCAACAGCACATTGTCTCTCTTGCTACCCCTATAGGACTCGATGGATGTTTCCATTTTTCCTTCCAGTGACTACAAGAGCTGAGACAAGCTCCATCCCTTGCTGGCACTCCTGCAGTAGACACGTGGCATCACCCACACTACTCCCCAAAGTGATCACGCCCAAACGGCACATTAATAAACCATGGGTCACATGCAACAGCACAGCTTAGACAAGGACCCCCTGCCTGCTGAATGGGCAGTGATGGAGCAGAAGTGGTGAGTTATCACTCTGCTCTTTCCTCTTGTCAGCGTGTTCCCTGTAAGCAAATGTACTGCAGCAGAGGCTGACTGATACCTTGTCCTTACACTTCTTGATTAAAAGCTGTAGAGGATTACATGAGGCCAAAAGATTTTAATAATAATAACTAATATTATTTCAAAAATAATAGCATTAAAATTTAATTATCAATACCTTTCTGCACTAGAAAAAAAAAAACACATGTTAGCAGCAGAAGTAATTCTGGCATAAGATACTAGTAGCTAGTTGGTCTAATTTCCATTTAATCTTTAAATTAACTTCACACATATTACAAGGCCGGGACAATGACCAACAAACAATAATTGATGTGAAATTAGCAACTTGTGCCCATTAAAAGTCCCTGCATTCGGAGAGATAGTTGATGCAATATTTAATCACTTTTTTCCCTCTTCTTCCAGTGCGGCGTAATTTTTGTAATTAATTAGTAACATGCAGGGACAGCTGAACATTATTGAATAAGAGCATTTAGGAGAAACAGATGAAATATTGGTAAGCCATGCAGACCACAGTATAAGTATGTGAGGGGGTTAGAGGTTAATCCCTATTGATTTTTCAAGTCTGCGTACAGCACCATTGGGGAAGGCATGTTCTTCTGGCAATCAGCTAGCACAAATACATTATAAATCTTACTGCCCACTCTTGCTGATCGCAGGCACTTACCTCCGAGTGATCGCTAAAGAGATATAAGAGGCTGAAACAGACAGGAAGCCACGGCCCCTAAAGATACTGCTCAAAGATACAAAGGGGTTAATAGTACATGAATGGGAGATCCAACACTATTAGCGTAAAATTGTGTTTGTTCCTTCTAGGCCATAATCTTGTCCCAGTCAGCATCCTCTAGGACAGTGGTCTCCAAACTGCCCAGACGTGGCCCTTAGCTTATATCTATCCAGCCCTTGGGACACTATTCTTCCCTCTGATAAAAGGCACTATTCTTCCAACTGACACCAACCGTGGGGCATATTTTCTGACACTAACAACAACAATGGTCCATTCATCTTGCTGACACCAATGATGGGGCACTATTCCTCCCACTGACCGCAGCAATGGGGCACTATTCCTCCCACTGACACCAATAATGGTGCACTATTTCTCCCACTGGCACTAACATCGGGGCACAATTCCTCCCCCTAATACCAAAGATGGGGCATTGTTTACTACCACTGACCTCAAGGTATTTCCACTACCACTGGCCACAGTCCGCCCCTCCTAAAGTCTGAAGGACAGTTAACCAGCACTTTGTTTAGAAAGTTTAAAGACCCCTTCTCTAGGAGCAGAAACAACTCTAAATAGATGGCAGTTCATGGCCTGGAGGGCAATCAGAAAAGGGCACTTCCTGTGCCAGCATCACCAGTTAAATTTTTTGATAAAAGAGGGTATTGGGATAGGCTGCAGTGGTAGCATCCATGATGGTATATAAACTTGGCTGTGATGGCTTCCTTGACTGAAATCAATTCTGAAAAATGATGGACTGCAGTATCAATAAAACAGCCACATACACAGGAAATACACAGGAAACAATGGTCTATGACAATGAAGGAATCATCTTAGCTCTCCCTGATAAAACCAGTGGCTGGTGACGAACGGGAGCAGTTGGTGCTCAACTCCTTATACCCAAACCAAGTTTGGTGGAACAGACAGTTTTGGTAGGAATGAGCAAACCAGTTTGGTCACCCTTACCAGTTTTATGGACACGGCATGTCTTGAGGAAGTGACAGCGGAGTAGCCAGATTTGCCTTACATGGCACAAAGACAGACTTTCCTGAATCAAATATGGCAGAAGGAGAATCAATGGAAGAAAACACATCATAGTGGGCATTGGGGAAAACTGCAACCCAGGAGGTCACACTGGGGCCAGAGGAATAGGAGAATCTTAGTGTGGAAATCCCATACTCATTTGTCCTCCATAAACCTCCTACATTGATTTGCTAAATGAAATCAGTGCTTTGACAATATGGAGGCTGCCACTTCCAATTAAATACCAGTTGCCTGACTGTCATACTGATCACTGGCTTCAGAACTTTCTGAGTCTCTGACCTGCTCCACACACTTTTTCACAGGCTATGGCTAGAACTCCATAATGGTAGCCGCCGTATATTTGGTTTCATTAAGCTATTATGGTTTTTGGTCAGTTTTATAAGCATGTTGAATATTTTTGCCATGTTTTATTCTATGTATAAACATTTATTGCAAGGTGAATATTGTACTAGTCAGTTGGCTTGTTAAGCAGGCTAAGCTTGCAAATAAGAAAGCTCAGCACTACTTTTGTACTTTTTTCCTAAACACAAACATTTTATATATTGCAGCTTAGATGGGGTGTCTGCAAATGTTTTCATTGTTTAGGCCAGGGGTCACCAAACTTTCTAAACAAAGGGCCAGTCTACTCTCCTTCAGATTTTAGGAGGACCAAACTGTGGCCAGTGGAAATACCCAATGTCTCAAACTTGAAGACCGGTGGCAGTAAAGAAAAAATTACATAGCACCTGTGGTCAGCAGGAGAGAGAATAGTGCTCCACCATTGGTATTAGTTGGAGGAATAGAGCCCCATTGTTGGTGTCAGTGGGAGAAATAGTTTCCCACTGTTTGTGCCTCTGGGAGGAATGATAACTCGTTGTTGGTATCAGAGGGAGGAATAGTGCCTCGTATCAGCAGAAGGAACGGTGCCACAAGGGCCACATACAGGTAAATAATGGGTCACATCCGGAGCCCACTGGTTTAGGCAAAGAACATTTTAAGCAAAGTACAGAACAATACCCAACATTTGGTTCCTGCATTGGTCTTGATGACATCAGAGGATTTTAGACCGCCGAAGCATTAGAGAGAAGAGGCTGAGGAGACCAGTCTAGTAGCTCAGAGGAGCCTGCAGGGGCCGAGGATTGGGTAAGTAAAAGTGCTTTATCAAGCCCCCTAGACATATATGAGCAGTTAATCCTTGCAGTGCAGGACAATGTTTAGGTTTCCTGCAGTTCTGCTCTAACACTTCAGAAGCTGGGCTTTTAAAGAGGGAGGGAGCTTTTCCCTGTAAATCACGTTGCTGCTTGAAAGCAGCTTTATCTATCTATCTAGACATACTTAAAGCTACAACTTCTGGCTGCAGATGGTACATAAGAAAAACG
The DNA here is from genome assembly GCF_037356315.1 of Lithobates pipiens. Lineage (NCBI taxonomy): Eukaryota > Metazoa > Chordata > Amphibia > Anura > Ranidae > Lithobates > Lithobates pipiens. Next base: position 46,371,049 of record NW_027507686.1, on the reverse strand, counting down.
CATACTTTATATTTACCTGATTAAGCATACAACTATATTTTAACATTTTTTATTACAAGGCAAAAAGAAAATATATGAAAACCCAATAGATTTTCTTTAAGGCAGCATCTGTATTTCAGGACAATCTATTCATTGGCATTGATCTAATTATAACTGAACATGTGCTGAGTCTCAATGAAGAATTCGATGGTATAAGCTTCTAAAGGTCTGCAGTATGCCTTCCAGCACCTAGCACTAAGATTCAGGTAAGAGCGTGTGCCTTGTCAGATGAGGAAGCAGTGATGGATCAGCGACCAAAGAGAGTAATTCAGCAATGTGATGTCTAAAGAGGTGAGTTTAGAGGAAGATCTTGAAGGTTCCCTAGGCTGGGAAGTTCTGGATGGTATACAGAAGAGAATGACTGATAAAGGTAGATGCATGTGAGAAATTATAGATATTGGTGTATGAGAAATGATTAACCGAGGAGTGCAGTAGAGGAAAGGTCCATGTACAGAGGGGCTATTGAGTTGGGATGGTATCTAAATGTAGAAATGTATGGAGTGACAAGGCTGTAGAGATCTATAGGACATAGTTAGAATCCTGATTTTTATCCTTTGAGTAATTGGCAGCCAGTAGAGTTATTTATAGAAAGAAATAGATTTAGAGAAGCGAGACCAAAGGATGAATTGAGCAGCATAGTAAGGCCTCGTTCGCAGAGGGCTGTTCATCCCCATGCAGGCAGTCCTATTGCTGTCAATTGGGAACTTACTATGGAACATCCGTTGTCCTTCCTCTCCCCTGAAGCCGATGCTGGGAGCTGATCACTGGACCAGACCAGAGCACCCTTTAAGTGATTGTAAAGCTTCATGTTTTTATTTTTTTTAAATAACAAACATGTCATACTTACCTCCCCTGTGCAGCTTGTTTTGCACAGAGTGCCCCCGATCCTCAACTTCTGGGGTCCCTCGGCGGCTCTCACGGTTCCTCCTCTTATCAGATAACCCCCTAGGAGAAGCACTCTCCTGGTGGGTTACCTTGTGGGTGCGCTCCAGCATTTGCATCCATAGACACGCATACCGGACTTGGCCCAGCCCCCTGGCGCCCACATCATTGGATTTGATTGACAGCAGCGGGAGCCAATGGCTGTGCTGCTATCAATCTATCCAATCACGAGCCGGGACCCCGTGCAGAGAGGCAGAGCGCGTCTCCGCCGAGTGAATGAAGGGACTCGGCTAAGTAAAAAGGGAGGGGTGGGGGAGCTGGGGGGCCAGTCACTTCCAGAAGTTTTTTCACCTTAATGCAAAGAATTCATTAAGGTGAAAAAACACAAGGGTGTTTTTCCTTTACGGGCTAGTTAGTATAAAGCTTAAAATGTGGTGGGAGCAGGTTTAGGCTTACACAAATACAAATACAAAAGGCATGTGTATTCTTACTTGAATCTTGTTAAGCGTTGTCTATTTCAAATTTGTGCAGTGTTTCAGTGTGAAACTTTGCCTTTGTGCAGGAGAACAGTCACTGCTGCTCTCTCTCCTTGTGCAGGGTGACTGGTCTTGTCTCCGCCCCCTCCTGTAGTTTTCTGCAGGCACTCTGTAGTGGGTGGGGCCTGCTGGGTCCGTCCTTTAACTCTGCTCTCTGCACAGCCTATGCAGAGCACAGTGAGGATGTCACTGCTAATTTTACAAGGTGGTGTCAGGATTTGCAAAGGCATTTGGTGCTCACGAAGTAGATATACTGTAAATCCTTTGTGACTATTGAGGAATATATTTAAGTGAAAGATTCTGTGCCTGGAGTATGCCTTTAAGTCTCATTTAATGAGATTTAAAGCTGCCTTACAATGTTAAAACAAAGATATATTTAATAGTGTTTATTTAATAAAAATATAGTAAACCTCTTGTTTTTCGCTTGTAGTCTTGATCACAAGCTGGAAATTGATTAGACTTTACAGCACATCTAATTTGCTTGGTTTTTCAATTTGCAGCCTCTTCTAACCATATCATAACTCAGCTACTATAGGTAATATCTGTGTTTGTATTGATTATGTCCGTATCTCTGGGGTATGTCAGTGATTTTAAATAACAAATGTTAAATATTATAAATGCCGAAAGGCAAAATTGACGTTTATATCTGCCTGAACGCTGAAAACATCATAAGGGAAAACAGGAGCCTAGAAATATTATTATTTCCAATTTGTTCTCCACCAAAGCAAAGTACAGGTAGTACATGAAATGCTATTTTTTACCTCCTCTGAGCTCAATTCATTTAGAATGTAGTCAATTATGACAACTCATTATGTTTTCAGAACATCTACAACTTTTTCTGAAGGCTTACGTTTTTTGGGATTCCCATGCATCTAACTGACAGGTACATGTGAAGAAATTTGAATGTGTGTATGTAGTACCCATGGTTTTCTACCAATTAGCTTGTCATATACTGTATATTGTTATGCCGCGTACACACGTTTTCATCGGAAAAAACTTGGATGGCTTTTCTGATGGAATTCCGCTCAAGCTTGGCTTGCATACACACGGTCAGATAAAAGTTCTCTGAACTTTCGTCCGTCAAGAACGCGGTGACGTACAACACCACGACGAGCCGAGAAAATGAAGTTCAATGCTTCCGAGCATGCGACAGATTGCTTCCGAGCATGCGTAGGAATTTTGCATGTCAGAATTGCTACAGACGATCGGAACTTTTCCCATCGGAAAAATAGCGAACCTGCTCTCAATCTTTTGCTGGGGGGGAATTCTGCCAGCACACTCCTAAACCTTGCATTCTGTATGTAGCGCTGAACTCTGGACATAGCAAACTCCTGAATCCTGCACTGGGTACATAGCGCCCTCCTGAACGCTAAAGAGATTAGGTAGTGCACCTCTGCACTCTGTACATGGGACACCCCTAAACTGTGCACATAACACACTCCTGGTATTTATTGCCCTTTTAAGATCACCCTACTGTTGGTGCAATTTGGCTACACCCACCATTTGATGTGGTTCAGCGGAGGAAGGTCACGGGTGAGTTCCTGCATTTGACTGTTGAGCTCATCTATCACTTTTTCCTTTTATTGGCAAGTTTCTTACTAGCACATACGCACAGCAGCACAACTAAATGACTCCTTGTGCTGCTTCTCCCTCTTCCAGTCTGTGCTTTCCTGTACAGTGAATTGCCAGAAGCCTATATAAAGACACAAGTTCAGGGAGGACTGGCATCCTGGAGGAGCTAAATGTAAGAAATAAAAAAACTGCAAACAGACAGGCTCTTTGTTGTACAAGAGACTCGCAATGTCTCTTAGGCAATAAAGTACACTTACCTGCCTATTTGCAATCCTATGCGGAATATACATTCCAGCATATTTCAGCATGTGCGAGAGTGATGACATCCTGGTCCAGCCAATCAAAACAGCCGATGACCAGCAGCCGGAGGAACACAGGGAGAAGATGTCGGCCTAAGTGAGGGACCTTGTGGGCGTCGGACTGTTTGAACTAAGAGAAGTATGTGTGCCTTTAGTTCTGCTTTAATCTAAACTTCCTTTATCAATTATATTATGTAATATTTTATACATAACCTATACAGAATGATGTCATGAAAACTTTCAGTTCTTTTTCCAGCTGTGTTGTCAATTAGGCCTCTTGCACATGATACTCCTGTTTGAGCATCTACTTTTTCAGATTTGGGAACTCATGGGAAACTGTGCAGATTTCACTTGCAGAGACATCAGTTTACATCAGTTTTCATGCACGCTGACATAAGTTTTGCACATCATTTATGTGCCCTGTTCACATCAATGTTGATATCATATGAGGTTTTTTTTTCACGTGCAGAAAAAGGCATATATGTTCCAGAAAAAAAAGCTGCACATGATACCAGTGTTGTGGTGTGAACCTGCACATAGAGAACAATTGTTTTTGTTGTGCCCTTACAGAAAGCGTGCAGAAAAACTGACGTCTCTGCACCATGGTGTGAACGAGGCCTAAAATGGAACCAAACCCATTGGATTTAACAGTTTCAAAAAAGTTACATTCCCGGTATGTGTCAGAAATTTAGTTGCCACATTGGCTGTGCTCTCAACCAAACTGTCAAACCATCAAATGGCTGGTGTCATAACTGATCACATGTACAGCATCATAGTTGAAGATCAAACAGAGGCCCAGATGGCAGCTTTCTTGGCCAAAAAAGATAGGAGGGTTAAGTTCTGCTTTAAGACCCCATTTCACACCGAGGGCATTTTGCAGGCGCTATAGCGTTAAAAATAGCACCTGCAATGCGCCCTCAAACAGTTGCTCCATTGTCTCCAGTGTGAAAGTCTGAGGGCTTTCACACAGGAGCGGTGCGCTGGCAGGACGTCAGGAAAAGTTCTGCCTGCAGCTTTTTTGGAGCGGTGAAGGAGCGCTGTGTTCACTGCTCCACCACTGCTGCTCCCCATTGAAATCAATGGGGCAGCGCGGCTATACTGTTGGCAAAATGCCGCTATTGCGGCGCTTTGCGGGCAGTTTTAACTCTTTTTTGGCCACTAGTGGGGGTTAAAAGCGGCCTGCTAGTGGTTGAAATGCGACACAAATCCGACGGTAAAGCACAGCTAAAAATAGCAGCGTTTTATCACTGACGCTATGGGTGGCACAGTGTGAACGGGGTCTTACTGTCTGTCTGGAGTCCAGTTTTATAAAGACTCCATCACTGGGGGGGGGGGCCCTAGAAGACAAACTACGAGTATAATGTTCAGGAACCTTCACAAAACAGCAATAGTCTACCACAACATCTTGTCTTAGAGTGTTCCAACAGGCAAAGCTCCAACACTTTCCGATAGTGCTCAAGCTTGTCTGTCTGCTGTAGCTCCCGCACATCCTTACTGAACAGGAGACAGTAAGAACACCACTGATGGGACTATTGGAATGTTTGGAACTGGGGCTTAGCGACAAACTCTGATTTTGAAAAGTAGGGTTTCCTACTAAGTCATATCTCCAAGCGTTTCTATAGACTTTGCTTATCATCATGGCCCAGAATTTGGCAATGACTGGGAGGCTGCTGTAGGTATGTGCAGTATGGTTTCCACCTCATCCCTTTAAACCCAAACACATATTAATTACACAGGTTCTGTGGCTGATTAAGGTGGTAATTAAACTCACTTGTTGCCTTAGCTGCATTTAATTAGCCTCAGAACCTGTGTAATTCAAAGGTGTTTGGGTTTAAAGGGATGAGGTGGCAACTCTAATGTGCAGGCATCCCTAAGTACATGTACTCCAACATGCCCCTCGTCCCCCAGATGAGATACAAGCTACTGGAATGATATCTCACCGCTGGCCTCTCCTGAGATTATAGGGATAGCCAACAGATGTTTAACGTAGTGGATCCTATGCTAAACAACGGCATTAGATTTTCCGGGAGTTATCTTTTAAGATACAACTTCTCATAACTAAAGCTCATGCACTTAAGCAACCTCCACCAAAAACACGGTAGATGCAAGGCACATACAATAGATTTAATTACAAAAAAAAATAAAAAATCAACAGCAGCTAGAAATTCAATTAAAGGATTTATGCAAAGGTTTGCTGGGTTTTTATATGCCGTTACTGCTTATATAATGAGCTTTTCATATTAAAAATCAATAGGTAATCTACAGTGGAAGATCATCCCCTTAAATACATTTTTGAAATCAATTTGAAAAATAGTCCATCAACGGTGCTGACTTCTCCCGCTGTTCGATTAGTCTAAGAGCAATATTTAGATTGTCGGACGTGCCGTGGAATAGCTATGCTTGGATTTAGCTTTCAAGTGGTTTATACACTGTGTGCCCTGGATAATCACACTTATTCAAGACTGTGTACAATTGATAAATAATTAATTGGATGAGCCAGGGAAATAGAGAAAGTGGAATTATGTCTCAGTCCCCTAATACTTGGTGGCTTATGTCTTGATGGCTTGAGAGATAGAAACCTTTAACCACTCGAGTTTGCAGAGCGCTGATCTTGATACAAGGAAGACGAGGCTGTGCCGGCTGGATAATCACTTCATCCTGTGGCTGTTCTGCCCTGAATAAACAAGTGACACAATTGTGTCTGCACATACTTGAAAGTTTTCAATTCGTAGTTTACACAGATAAAAATGGGTATTCTGAATACTATTTAGGAGGACGGGTTAAAAGAATTACTACAAAACTATTTAGGCGTTACCTAAGAAAAAAATAAAATAAATAAAAATATAAAAAAAAGCCATATATTTAAATTATTAGAAAATTGTGGTCTGGAGCACCATCTATGGTCATGTGTCTCCATCCCTAAATATATACATACAAATTCACATTACCCTGGGACTTTAAATTAAGCACATGACATCAAAGTAGTACCAGATTTTGTATTTTCTAGCTTGAGTAAATCAACCCCAGAGAGTCTATGCAATTTCTGGCTTTGTACACAGATGTTTGACATAGATCACCACCCGACTGCAGCCTTGTGACCTGCTTCAATGTAAAAATGTTCCAGTCTGATCAGTGGGAGAGAGGAGACTGAAAAACAGCTTCCTCCTGCCTGCAGCAGACTGACAACATTGTTCAAGCCAAAGCAAAGTCACTTGATTGAAACTCAAGGACTACATTTTAATGATAAAATTGTACATTTGTTTCTGTTTTATTTTTTATTTTTTTTAACAATGCTTATGCTGTAGTCTAAGTTCAGTTACCTGCTATCTATATCCAGGAACCCCTGGATATGTGCTTAAAGTGATTGTAAACGATCACCTTGTAAACCAACCCATTCAACTTAAAATAGAAATGAAAGGCAAAACATTTTTGTAGAGATATAAAAAAAAAAAATATCAATACCTTTTTTTTTTCCCCTTTTTTTATAAATAATCAAATTCCCTCTGTTCTCATCTCCATAGGAGCTTCCCAGTGAATGGCTGTGCAGGAGGGGTGTGTTGAGAAAAGTCTTATCATTGGAGGAGAGCAGGCTAAGTTCCCAGCACAGCTAGAGATGTGACTACAATGTCCTCTTGTGCTTAACGTGGTCAGCTTTTAATCAGAAAGATTCACACAAGGGAAGCAATACACTGAAAACAGGAGACATTTCATACAAGTACATGGTACAGCAGCCACATATCAGGAATATGAAATATAAGACCCCTTTCACACTGGAGGCATTTTTCAGGTGCTTTAGCGCTAAAAATAGCACAGGTAAAGAGCCTGAAAAATGCCTCATCTGCAATCCCAGTGTGAAAGCCCAGGTGCTTTCACATTGGGGTGCTATGCTGGCAGGACATGAAAAAAAGTGCTGCAAGCAGCATCTTTGGGCGCTTTAGTAGCAGTGTATACACTGCTACTAAAGTGCCCCTGCCCATTGAAATCAATGGGCAGTGCCACCGAAGCGCCTGCAAAGCGCCTTGGCCGAGTCGCTTTGTGGTCACTTTTAACCCTTTATTCGGGTTAAAAGCACCCCGCTAGTGTCTGAAAAGCACCTCCAAAACAACGGTAAAGCGCCGCTAACGCGGCAGCACTACAAGTGTGAAAGGGGTCTAACTTAGAAACTCTACTCTAACTTATTTTCATATATACTTTATTTGAGAGTGCTGCCATGCCAGACTGGATAGTCTAAAGACCTGAGGGCACAAGGGCCAAAAAGTGACTATAGTTCAGATGACTTGTGAGCTTCAATATGACAGGGAACAGCTTTAACTGTTAACATTGCCTATACCCCTGGGGCCCTTTGATGTATGATGTGAGGTCCTCGAACTTCAGCAGTCTGTAGTGGGACACCGATTAGGGTAATATCATTGATCTCTACTAGACTCATGTAACATATTCCCAGTTTCGTACTGTCTTCTGCAGCATATCCCCAACCAAAAATGTGGCGTGTCCACACTGTCTGACCCTCATTTCCTCTATTAAATCTGCAGTCGCTGACAGTCCTCACAAGCATTACATATATTGAACATTATGTGCAGCCCTTTGGTGATGTCAGGGGCCTCATTTGAGGCCTCTGCTAGTTCATGAGTTGACATCCACTGGCCTATACCCTACTAAATCTACCTACCATGAAGACTCACTAAAATTTTCCAGTGCTTCTGAGTAACACACATAGCTGTGCTGTCGACTCTCTGGGGGAGCCCATGGAACACCATGGTTTGTGAATATCCCATTGGTAACATGATTATAGTTTATAGTACCCAAATGTAAAATGTTTTCTCTTTAGCTGGTACCCATTACTGCACACACACATTACTCTTTGTATTAATAAGTCTTCCCGTGTTCTTTTTTTAAGCTGAGCAATTTTATCAGATTTGTAATGCCTTTGCAATGCCTTTTTGTAAATGACACATTAAAAGAGTTGGTTATAAATCATGCTATTTGGCAGTGAAGACAAAGTAGCAAAGGTCTTTTGATAGACGCATATGCTCTGAACTTTTTACACTGCATCCCACTAAGCGATTTATCAACAACACAAAGTTTTCATTATTTAAACGGCTCCAGACGTTTTCCGAAGGATACAATAATAGAGATTCTTCAGTTCATTAGAACTTCAGACAGTAAAGAAACAAATATATGAAATGAGGTTACGACTCATTTATCAAAATGTCTGAAGAAAGATCTTCTGTTGCTGCCCATAGTAACCAATCATGCTATACCTTCAGGATTGGCTAGGCAACTTTTAATGCAGGGGTTTCAAACTGGTGGCCCTCCAGCTGTTGCTACACTACAAGTCCCATCATACCTCTGCCTGAGGGTGACATGCTTGTGTCTGTCAGCCTTTCAATGCCTCATAGCACTTGTGGTTTCGCAACAGCTGGAGGGCCGCCAGTTTGAGACCCCCATTTTAACGTGTCCCTTTCCTCACACCTCAGGTAATATCAATAACTACCACTGTAAATAAATAAACCACTGTTCTAGGAACACCATGTCAAATGCCACAGTGCACTCTTAACAGTTCGAAATCTGGTTCCTCTACAGATCTTGGTGTTTGACCCTTTCCTTCCTCAATAGTTCATGTTCTCAGTGCTGTTGCCTCCTATTGTAACTTGGATGACCCCCCTTTTTCTCTGGAGTTTATCTGCTGCACAACAAGCCCCTTTATAATTTACATCTATGTACATCCATTTATTTTCCACTCCACTGTCATGCCACCAATATTTTATGCAACAGTATACATATAACCAAAACCATTACTACATGTCCTCTATACCCTCCCATACACACACTAGGAAGCAAACTATAGCTATATGTTGGATTTCTGGAGAAACCTACACTAAAGTTTGATTTCAGGGCCTAGAGAAAACCAGGACAAGAGCACTAACCACATATTAAAGCGGGGTCCATTAAAAAAAAAATATTAAAAGCCAGCAGCTACAAATACTGCAGCTGCTGACTTAATAAATGGACACTTACCTGTCCAGGATGCCCACAATGTCAGCAGCCGAAGCCGATCAATCGCTCGTCTCTCAGCTGTCCCGCCGCCATCCTCGGTGAGGGAATCAGGAAGTGAAGCCATTGCGGCCTCACTTCCTGGTTCCCTAGTGCACATTCGCAAGTTGCGCTCTGTGTCCTCACTGGTCCCCGCTGTGTTCTGGGACCTGTGTGTTTCCCGGAACACAGCGGGGGGGTGACGCTAAGGGGCATGACTCCCGCGGGAGTCTATTCACAGAAGTGGGTGCAGATACCTGTATTATACAGGTATCTGCACCCCCCTCCCCCCTGAAAGGTGGCAAATGTGACACCGGAGGGGGGGAGGGTTGCGAAAAGTGGAGGTTCACTTTTTGTGTGAACCTCCGCTTTAACTATGTTGACTATACAAATGGAAAAAAATGTAAATTTGCTAACAGTTTTCTCCCTCTTATTTACTCCCTGATGGTCAGTACTAATGACTTGCTATGATAGATCCATGGGTTTGATTTTGGACTCTCAATTAATGCAGCTTGTAAACTATACAGTATGTGAACAACCCTCCAAATTATTTGATTCAGATGTTTCCAGTGAAGGGTATTTTTCATGTTACAGTAAACAAAAACATTTTAGACAATCGTGCACTTTTAACTTAAGGGAACAGTTTGGGGAAGGCCCTTTTCTGTTCCAGCATGACTGTCCTTTTGCATAAAGCTCACTCCATGAGGCATGGTTTGAGGAGTTTTGTGTGAAGGTACTTGAGTGGCCTGCACAGAACCCTGACCTTTATCTCACTAAACAAAGGGATGAATTGAAAAACTGATGACGACCCAGATCCTCTTGTCCCACATAACCTCATAAATGCTACCTTGGCTAAATGGTTAGAAATTCTCAAATACACACTCCAAAATCCCATGGTTTGTGTAAAATAGTGTACGTTTCTGCTGTATTTGCTAACACTTCCTCCATTAGAAAAAAAAAAAAACCCATATCTGGTACATTAATGTAGAACTATGGGCAAAACTTTTTTTTTCATTTTGGATTGCGTAAAGGTGCCATCTATGTCCCATTAACATAATCCCATTAAGATTAACCTTCACTTCGTATCCGATAGCCAAAACAGGAAGTGAGAGGAAATACCTGTAAATTAAGGGAATCAATTGCAACCCCTAGGTCACCAAAACGAATGTTCCTACTGTAAGATTTTCCCTTTATTACCTTTCTGGGAACAATCCAAAATTTGGGATTTTCTTTTACTTTCATGATAATGATTTTGATGATAATGGTATACAGTACAAATACAGAGGGTGAACCTCCCATATGGAGATAGAAGTAGCAAAACAAACCCAACAGGCATTCTATGCCCTTGTACACACGGTCGGAGATTCCGACAACCAAATCCATCAGAGTTATTCCGACAGATTAATTCCGGAAGAGGTCCGGAAGTGATGTTGCATACACACGGTCGGACTAAGTTGTCGGAAAATCCGATTGTGCATAACGCGATGACGTTATTTCATTAGGACGGGACTACGTTCAGGCTAGTAGCCAATAGCTTTGGTCTAGGAATTTGATCTGAGCATGCGTGGCACCTTGTCCGTCGGAGTAGGCTACACATGATCGGAGTATGTCTGATCGGAGCATTTTGACGGAAAATATTTCCGGCAAGTTGGAAAATTTGGTCCGACGGATATTCCAACGGAAACAGTCCGATGCAAACCACACACAGTCGGAATATCCGACAAAACGCTCCGATAAGAAACATTCCGACGGAATCTCCGACCGTGTGTACAAGGGCTAATACATCTCCACTGTGTCTAAACCTAAAAAAAGTTTTGCCTTTAGTTATACTTTAAATATATTATGACTAAACTGATTTGTGTGGATGTGCTTGTGCGGTAAGATTGTAAGTTCATTTGGGGTTAAGTGTAATACACTGCAAAATATATTAGAATTTTACCAATAAAATGAGCATAATGAATCAAGATCAATTAAAATAGACAAAAGAAGGAAAGGAACAGCATATCCTACATGAACAGTACCCTCAACAATCGTGTCTTCCAAGAGGCATGTTGATTGTAACATGAATATCTTTATAATTTAGAGAGGAAGAAAACAAACGTCTAAAATAATAAGCACATATTTCAGTTCTTATCATTTCTGGATGGACAGTAGTGTGCTCAGTCCAAGGAAAAGACTTCCAAACAAACAAATCCATGTAATTAAATCTAACCAAAACTTAGCAAAGCCCTTCAGATGAACTTTATAGAGGTTGTCCAGTAAATTGTATTCTCAATTTAATGTAAGAGCAGTCCAGTTAGTGGATACTCTTTTATAGTATCAAGTTTATAGTTTAAAATTGACATTGGATGGTGGTCTCATGGTTATAAAAGCTAATATTTTAAAGTTGTGTCAAAGTATACTGAAAACTTGCCCAGCATAGTCGTATCTCCGTCTCAATGTCCATATTTGTAAATGGGCTACTCCTTACTATTTATGAGCCAAATATGTGTTTCTTGATCCAGGGGTACCCCCCATCAGTCTTCACGTCACTGCCAGATTCTGTTGGAATTGTCAAGCTCAGCAAATGCCCATTTATTTTAAAAGATAGATTAAAATAGAACACTTTAATTTTGTTTTGGATATAATGGAGAAGGGTTAGAACCTCTGTCAGGTTTCTACTTTTGTGTAAGGAACCCATAATCTCTGCTGCATCCTGCAGTAGCTCCCCATGCTGAGCCACCAGAGATGATGGACACCATCCTGTCTGAACCCTTGGTTAATCTTGATTTGTTTCTGCTGAACATTAAACCCCTTGCTGCTTCAATTCATTTCTTATTTAAACCATGCCTGTGCACTTCCTACTTGCCAGATTATTGTGCTCTCTCCAGCCAATATCTTGCTCCTATGAGAATTTGCAACTGTCCTTATCTCCATGCAATTCATTATCAAACTTTGACTTGTTTACTGACTATGTTTCTGCTTGATCCCTACCTGCTATATATGTTAGTGTACCCCAGCTTGCGCATCTCCTGGTTGGGCGACCACGACCTGTTACTAGCACGCAGCAAAACATATCACCACCATCAGGAGCTCTGATGAATACTGGTTAGTGCTTAGGCACTGCGTGCCTTGGGTGAGCCTGCGTCATCTGCCAGGGTGACCTGCTTGTGCATTTATCCTGCTGGTCAGTGAGAGCCTCTTGACTGCTATCTCCGAGCCTGACCCCTGACTGTGACATTTTGACTTTGTCCCATTAAGGTGCTTTCCCTGTACTTGGGGAGAAAGACAGCAATAGAAACCCTTTTTGAAGTAGATTAGAAAGGATTACAACTGGTATCAAATATTTTTTGTATGCATCCCCTTTTAGGAGAATTCCTTAGGTTGATGTTACATGGGCAATCTTGACAATGATGACAATTTACCAATGTCAGGATTGCTAAGAGACTACCTGCGTGTCTTTACAGAGTCACCCCTTCACTAGCAAGGTCAGTGAGATTTTGCCTACGTGTGAATCTGCCACTAGTGATTCCTCACCCATCTAACATCAGCCTTACTGCTGTACCATCAGAACAAAAAGTAGTTTGATAGTTCCCCACCAGGGGCACATACAGGGTCTAAATATTAGCCATTCCATCCAAAATGAGTTCTAAGTTCACGGTGCTTGTACACCGGTGCTCAGTGAACACCCCGTTTCATACAGTTCTCTTTGTAAAGGGGGGGAAGGGAGGAAGGGGGTTGTGGTGGCAAGAGTTAAGATGGTGAAACACATCGGTTTCCCCAAATCTTTCATGAAAACTTTTGTTGTACATGGACTTTAAGCTTCAACTTGTGTTAGTGTTGAAAGTACACAAGCGCTTACATTGTTTAGAACACATTTAATCACTTGAAGACCAAAACACAATATAAATACTTGTATTAATTTGTAAATTACAACATTAATACAATACATTGTAATAATTGTTTTATAAAATATAAAACATGATGTTACACCTCAAACATGTCACAATTTAAAATGGCCCATGTCCCTGGAATGGCAACAGACTACGTAAGTTCTATTATCCATAGGCAGCATTTTAAATTCTTTTACAAGTTACCACTTTAGATTTGCACAGGATGTCTGTTGCTAGAATTATTGCTCACAATCGAACGTTCGTGGTGATACCTCACGTGTGGTATGTTTAATCTTTACATACCGACGTAAAACCGAAGCAGGCGTTCGCCTTTGCATGAACCTGGGGGGGTGGAACACTTTAAAAAAAAGTTTTATTTATTTTATTTTGTTTTTAATTTCAACACTTTTTTTTTAAATTATTTTTATTGATAGCAATACGCAGCAATATTAGACCAAGATCGGTATGATCCGATGCTTTTTACAAACCACTAATGGTTTGTTTACAACTGGCAAAGCCAGACATGACAAAACACTCATCGCTTCTGGTTTATTAGACCATAGAGATGATCTGAGTCTTTCCGGTTCCTGATCAGCTCTATGGTCTGTGGCAGAAGACAGCGTTGGTGGGGGTTGGCCACTAGGATTGCTTTTACAAGAAAGAGCTCAATTGGTTCTAAAAAACAATATTGGGATACTGCCTGCAGCTGCACACATCAAAAGTACCGCTACGTCGCCTAGCGGCAAGTGGTTAATTACTATACAATTTACACACAATCAACTAAATTGGGATTTCTTAAAGTTAAGACCAAGGGAACGTATGGGTGATTACTTATATAACCTACTCATGTACCCCGTTCTCAGCAGGCAAAGAACTAGCAAGCACTTGTGTCTGGTATATTCTAACACACTTCAAAATGTTAAGATTGACATTACAGGAATTCAACTTTTTCACAGTAAGTACAAAGACATGACAGGATAATTTATTTCCAAATAAAACACACAGGGATACTTGGCCAATCCTTAAGTAGTTCTCAAACCTCATCAGACTCTGCAGGAACTGGCAATATGAAGCCTACCCCAGGACTGCCAAGGCTCCAAACCTCCCACAACGTATTCTGCATGACCATGGCCTGCTCCGGCCAGATGATTATTTGAGCACATTCTCTATATCTCCAGGAGTACATTAATCTGGCGGCGGCAGTGTGAATGTAGTGGTGAAAGGAATCCGGTTCTCCTGGGCAGCTCAGCCAGGTGGGTGGCATTCTACAGCGATAGCTGCGAAGGAACATTGTAATTTGCAAATTGCAGTGACAGGACTGAACTGTACAGTTTATGCGTTTCTGTAGTAAATAATATAGTCATGATTAGGCAGTGTTATTGAACAATTTTGCTAGTAATCCTCAGCAGATCAGAAAAATCACTCAATTACAGTGTTTTTAACTTGGTAAACCAAAGTTGCCAAAGTCTGAATAGTATTTCTTGGGAACTGTTGTAGGGGTGTTGCATTTGAAAGGATCATCTCAGCTTTATGAAGCTATTTTTTGAGGGGTACAGAATAACATCACTCAAAATAATTCAGGAAAATTGATTGTGAAGGTGAATGTGCTTAGGGTAGTCAATATATTAGGTGAAATCCATTTACAAAACCCAGCTCTGAGGACCAGTTAACCAGTGCGGCCAGTCCATAGAGGATTGGCCACACTGGCACCGCATCCCCTATTCATGCATCGGGCCCCTTGATCTACATATCAGTGGCGCTGGACCATGGATTGTGTCATTTTGAAGCACCTTATTAGAGCCAGAGGCTCTAATAGGCTTCAAAAAAGGATGGCCTTGGAGAGCAGAGCATTGTGCTCCGAGGCCACCCAGTTGTGTGACCATAACTAAAGAATTTTCATTATTATCACACTAAAGTTCCTCCTCGCCAATCAGAAGGCAGGTCTGTGAGACCCGTTTCCCTATTGGCCAAAGCATCAGGCCTATCCTATTGGATGCCTATCGCTTTGGCAGAAGAAGAGACACGATGGAGAAAGCTCCGGACACCAGAGCCGCAGTGGCCACTGCCCGCACTCCAGGAGAGGACACCACAGCCCCGACACATGAGCGGGTAAGTGTTAGACCCCCCGTTGGCACGGGGGGTGCTGTTTCAGAGCCATGCCACGCCACCGGAGGGGTGTTTGTTTGCTGCCCCCCCCAAAAGGAGAACCCACCAGCCGCCACTGCAGTTAACATGAAGGAAAGAGCTGTGCTGGGTCAGGCACTTGCAGATACATGCAACATGCTAGAAACTCTAGTAGATCAGCAAATGTTTTAAGGTCAGATTTAAGATGTAACTGTGTAAAGGTGGAAAATTTACAGTGACATAGATAAGTAGCATTCTGATTAGCAGTAGACAGTGTTGTATTAGCCATAATGCAATTACACCCACAACAATTTTCTTAATTTATTTATAACCACAAATAACTTCTAATATGATGGTAGCAGCAGCTATTGGGAGGAATCATAAGCCATAGATGTTTGGATACTTGGCCGGTTCAGCAGGGACCGGCTGAGATTCAAACCATCTATGGGCAGGCTGATTGTACCCAATTTGAATGTTGTACAACTTGGGTACAACCAGCATGTCAGATTTTCCATGCGACTACAGACGCTAGCAATAAACACTGTGTTCCCTGGGCACCGACGGCTCCCCCCCCCATGCCCCGCTGGGAGACAACAATAAGCTCCGTGGGAGGGATTCCCCCATCAACACTGACTGCGTTTATGGGAGAATCAGGTGCATCGTCTATGGCTGGATTTACTGTAGCCCTGACAAAATGCAATCTTCTGCACTTTATATTGTTTGTGGACTGTCCAGCTAAAACAGTTACTGATCACATCCATCCTCTTAAATAAAAAAAAATAAAAAACCTCTAGCCATACACATCAAACTGAGCATGTGCAGAGTGACTCCATAGAGTCTGTGTTATCAGGAAATTATTAGGAGTCAGTGGAAGATGGGGAGGATCAGAGAAGATAGGATCAAACAGCCTTTTTACACAATACATTAACATTAAGGATTAACCCCTTAGGTTCCACAGTGAGTATAATAAGCATGCTTTACTGCATATACAGACTGATTTTACTGTTGTGTGTTTAGTAACACTAATCTCTTTATGCTTCAGCATTATTCTAAGTAGTCATGTGTTCACTATCACTGTCAGAAGGGTATTGCGAGTGCATGCCTTGTTCTGCGTCCCAACATGTTTCGTCACAGCGGGATTTTCTCAGTTGAGGTTAGGAAGTAAGTACAAATCTCTTCAGCGGGGATCCCCAAAAATTTTTTTAAAATCTGACAAGAGGTTTTAATTCTTTCACACGTTATTCAAAACTGAAAGAAAATTTGGCTATGACTGTGTAACTTGACTTGGAGAGATCACATTCTTACAACATGCCATCAAACGCTATTGCCTGAGCTACGCATGTACATTCACCTTCATCTGTTCCCATTGCTGGAAACATGACACTAACAGCGCTATTAATAGGTAAGACTGCAATTAATAGTTTCCGTCAATTAGCAGTGCTTTCCACCTTCCCTCTCTCTCATTTCCTACAGCAGTTTAACCTAGATTTAAAGCAGGAAGTGATTGAACAGTATAAAGTAAAATTTCTGGTAGGTACACAGAATCTAACTACCAATGATGTTAACAATTATTAGTGAATATAAATCTGTGTATATATATATATATATATATATATATATATATATATATATATATATATATATATATATATATTAAATACTATACATAGATACATACTGTATATACACACACACACACACACACACATATATATATATATATATATATATATATACAGATTTATATTCACTAATAATTGTAATATAATATAAATGATATATATATTAAATACTATACATAGATATATATATACACAACTGCCTACCAAATAAAAACCTATATATACTTTGTATTCTATATATATATATATATATATATATATATATATATATATATATATATATATATATTTATACTTGATTAGAGGAGACACATTTTAATTTATATTATTTTCTTTGAAACGTGAAACACAACTCCAAGAATCAGCTTTAGTTAATGAAGACATTCTCCTTGCTTTTCAAAGCAACTCGGCAGATGACATTAAAAGCGTTTCGAGTCGTACCATCTTTTTGAAGTCCATAAACAGTAAAGTAGAACAATGAAATTAATGCCTTTGATCTCTGCACAGTAGAAAGTCTTTGCAGTTTGTTTTAATCTACCCCGATACATTAAATTACCTGCAAACTACAGTAGGCTTGTCTTGATTTTTTTTTTTATAATGTATTAAAATAGGGATTTCATTAACTGAGATGGGTGGCAGCTGATGCGCCGCCTGCTGCAGCGTTTCCAGCCACTCGCTCGTGTAACAATACTAACAGAAAAGAGTCTGGATCAAAGCCCTTAATGGACAGAGATTTGCAATGCATGCATTATTAATAGTACAGACAAATATATAAGTTTAACTGGCCAATAAAGTGATCAAACAAGAAGATTTTTTTCTCTCTCGTGTAGCTAACAAAGCCTTGTCACACATTTCTATACATTTTTGGTGCATAAATTATTCGGTATACAAGGAAAAAGTATAGAACGACAGCAAGACATTTTAAAGTTTTTTTTTTTTTTAAAACACATTTTGACAAACTGAATCTAAAAAAAAAATTTGATTGCATTTATAGGTTACTCGGCTGTGGAATAAAGTCACTTCTCTGCCCTCATATAATTCTTGGTGGCTTTCTTGCTCTTAAAGCAGCAGGGCTCAGCAAGTGTGGATGTGGTTTTTGACCAGCGATGATGGTGGCTTTGACCAGCAAAAAAAGATCATCATCCTAATATTCTTTAAAGTGTACAGTTACAAAGCATTTGGCTGGTGTGATGTGGAAGATAGGAAGTGTTTCTTGATCTGAAAGGTGGAATATGTTTTGTGATTATTAAGGGAAGGACCTCACCATCCAAAACCCTATGGCAAATGGTAGTGCCACTAATCTAACATTCTTTACGTTTTTAAATTCCAAGTCCTATTTATCCCTGCAATTAAAACCTAACCTGGGCCGGATCCGGTTTTTCTCAGCAGGGGATCCATCTGCCGATCTCCTGCTGAGCTGAGCGGAGTGGCTGGGTGACAAGTCCGCTTATGCAGAGCAAACACGGACACAGCCTGCTCTGTTCTATGGACGGTTGTATGTAACACCCGTTTGCCCTCTGATCCAGCCAGACGGAAGGGAACAGATCCCCTTCATTTGTTTTTGCCGGATCACATCAGAGGTAGCCGGGTATAAATGGACACAAGTCTGTTAACAAGTCTGTTAACATCCGACTGCCCGTGGAGGAGAATGGAGGGTCAGATCTGGTCCACTTGAAAAACGGACAGGCAAACTCAATTGGACCTCTCATGTGAAAGGAGACTATCCTTTTCCTGCTATATGCAAAAGATAATTAAATGTTTTGGTTGGATTTGGGATTAAACATGAACTAGTAATTCTTTGTGTTCACAGAGCCCCCTGACAAACACCATCATAGTGTTCTCAAATTTATCTCCATTTTAGAGCTCTGCCACAATTTACCCTTTTGCTACCTTATTTTATCTATCAATACAGCAATCTCATTGAGTAGTAGGACAGCTAAAGTCTCATTTATGCTACGTGCCCAGGACTGAGAGGACCCATGAATGGACAGAAGCATTTGACAAAGGTACTTCCAGATGTTTCAAAGTGAGATTGTGGCTGGGCTTTGGACAGTTGAGTATTTATGTACTATTAAAATCACTGAATCCATTTTCAAGCAAGCCCTCATTGACCTCTGAATCTACAACAACTGTGAAGTAACTCATCTTCAGTGTAGTCATCCAAGTCAGTACTCTGGGCATCTATGTCGCCCGCTGATCTCCTTAACCTGTGCACTTTCTCTTTGCTTACATTGGAGATCAGAAGGCTAGAAGGTTGGCGAATCACTGTTGTGTAGGGGAGTAGGGTGCTTCTCTTGTAACATTGAAGATGAAATGCTTCACAGTCCCTTCAGCTACAGAGGTCAATTAGTTTTTTTTTTTTTTTAAGGCCATTTACTGTGTATTAGAAATGTGTAACTACTTGAATGCCCAGAGCCTTGTTACAGGTTCACTTCAAGCTGGTCTGCTGATTAGGCGGTTAGACAAGAGAGAAATTGTTACTTTAAAGTAACAATCTCTTGCGGTCAGAGGTCAAAAGAACCAACTAGTTAATGTCCTTGGGACCATAACAAGGATATTTAACCACCTCACTCCTCATTAACTTACTATTGTATCATAAGATGTAAAAAAAAAAAAAAAAAAAAACATATTTTTCACCTTTCCTTTTCATAAAACCATTTAAAAAAGGTCAATAGGTTTAAAAGGGGTTGTACGTAACCACAAATGTGTCAAGGTAGTGCTTTATTGCTGCACTCTCATTTGATTGTGTATTTGACATTGTGTTTTGGAATTCGTACTTACTAAAAAGAACCCGTCCAAGAAGACTCTAGCAGCTTGGGACTGGCTGCTTATTGATTCCCATGTGCTTTGATCCACATCATCTCATATACAATAAGCCATTTGCAGCGTTTCTTTGTGCAATGAGCTATGGGCTAAAAGGCTTAGACTCCGGCTCTTTTGTAGAGAGTGTAATGAAATGGTACATCAGTAGACAATAATACAATGATGAGATAACGTGAGGACACAAGTGTCAATACGGCAAAATTACACAGGCATCACTTTCCCTGCGAAAATTATGCCTTTCATGCACAGACATTGTGTGGCAGTTACAAATGGCAATAATGAAGGAATTTTTAAAAATAACCATTGCATTTTGTATTTATTTCCTAGAAAATGCACATTTGCATTTAGATAAATAAAAGAATAAATATTGCTTATTGTTTCAGTTACATGAGCAAGAAAAGAAGTTGAAACCTTATTAGTTAAACAATATAAAGCAAAAAGCGTTAGTGCTTAAAGGGTATGTAAATCCAAAAGTTTTAGTTTTTTGGCTTTGTATGAAAGTAAAAGATGGTTAAACTTCTTTCAGGTTTTAATTTGCCGTATGTGTGGGGAGATTTCCCCTCCCTACTTGTAATGACAACCACCGTCACCCTGTCAAGTTTTTCAATGGGGACACCTGTTCTAAAGATAATAATCAGTGCATGTCCGCCTCACTAGGAACATTTCTTCTCCATAATATATATATATATATATATACACACTGTATTTATCGGCGTATAACACGCACCCCAAGTTTAGGAAGGAATTTTAAGGAAAAAAAACTTTTAGGAGGGAAGTATAAGGAAAAAAACATTTAAATGCCATCAATGCAGCCTTATCAGTGTCCATCTGCAGCCTTGTCCATCATTGCAGCCTTGCCCAGTGTCCATCTGCAGCCTTGCCCAGTGCCTTTGCAGCATTGCCCTGATTTAAAATTGGCGCCGATTTCCGCTGACTTAGCGGAGAGGAACGAGCGGAGCCGAGATATAGAAATCCGAGTGTACTTCGGCTAGACTCTGCTCTGCTCACAGTTCCGCCCATCTCCACTTATTGCGAGAGGAGAGGAGCGAGGGCCGCCAACATACAGAAAGCCGAATGTACTTAGGCTAGACTCGGCTCTGCTCACAGTCAGGGGCAGGACTGCAAGAGAAGCCTAGTCTAGCCGAAGTATGCTCGGCTTTCTGTATGTCGGCGGCGCTCGCTCCTCGCGCAAGCAGTGGAGGTCAGCGGGACTGCAAGAGAAGCCTAGTCTAGCCGAAGTACACTCAGCTTTCTGCATCTCGGCTCCGCTCACTCCTTTCCTCACAATCAGCGGGAGATATGCCGTTAAATACGGTATATATATATATATATATATATATATATATATATATACACACACACACACATACACACTATATTACCAAAAGTATTGTGACACCTGCCTTTACAAACATTTGACCTTTAATGGCATCCCAGTCTTAGTCCTGTAGGGTTCAATATTGAGTTGGCCCACCCTTTGCAACTATAACAGTTTCAACTCTTCTGGGAAGGCTTGCCACAAGGTTTAGGAGTGTGTCTATGTGAATGTTTGACCATTCTACCAGAAGTGCATTTGTGAGGTCAGGCACTGATGTGGACGGGAAGACCTGACTTGCAGTCTCCACTTTAATTCATCCCAAAGGTGTTCAATCTAGTTGAAGTGCAGGCCAATCAAGTTCTTCCCCCTCAAACTCACTCATCCATGTCTTTATGGACCTTGCTTTGTGCACTGGTTTTTCAGGGGTTGGGCTTGGCCCCTTAGTTCCAGTGAAGGAAACTCTTAAGGCGTCAACATACCAAAACATTTTGGACAATTTCATGCTCCCAACTTTGTGAGAACAGTTTGCAGATGGTCCCTTCCTGTTCCAACATGACTGCACACCAGTGCACAAAGTATGGTCCATAAAGACATGGATGAGTGAGTTTGGGGTAGAGGAACTTGACTTGCCTGCACAGAGTCCTGACCTCAAACCCACAGGACACCTTTGGGATGAATTTGAGCGGAGATAGTGAGCCAGGCCTTCTCGTCCACATTAGTGCCTGACTTCACAAATGCACTTCTGGAAGAACGGTCAAACGTTCCCATAGACATACTCCTAAACTTTGTGGGCAGCCTTCCCAGAAGAGTTGAAGCTGTTATAGCTGCAAAGGTTGGGCCAACTCAATATTGAACTCTAAAAATGTCCATGTATATTAAGCCTTACTGTAGATGCAGCCAGTGATGTCTGGTGCATGCGCTCTGAAGGAACGGCCACCTTTTAGAGTCATGTGTCCTTTAGAGTCCTGAAGGAACGGCAGTTTCTTTAGAGTCCTGTACAGTAAACGGCGGCTCCCGCATACATGCACAGGAGTGACAACATTGTGGCTCCGGCCAATCACACAACCGGAGTCCGCGAACATGGAAGGAAGACCAGGTGCAGATGAAAGCGCCTTCAGCAGTGACAGCTCGCAACTGGAAGGCTTTGTTCTAAGGTAAGTTTCACATAATGCGCTAGCGATACATAATGCTAGATTATGACATTGCCTTGCAGGGGGCAACAAAAAAAAACAGCGGTTGAGCCTTACGAACCACTTTAATAAATTTGCTATTTCAGCAAGCAGGCTTTTATTGCAGAAGAGACATGCATTCGCTCTTCTACAATAAAATACACCCTACCTACTCCGGCGCTGTAAATTGAGCTGTGCATGTGCAACTCAGCCTACAGTGCCGGGCCGGTCTCTGAGTGCCAGGATAGCTAGCTCCTACGTATGTGCGGCAGTAACATCGTCCCTGATCAGGCTTTGGAGAGGCCTGAAGACCAGGGACCATTGTACAGGTATTCACCCTTTAAGTCGGCGTTAAAAAGAAAATGACAAGAAACAACAATGACACCGACGCTGATTAACATGTATAAATAATATCAAAGAAGCCAGTGGCGAAGCACGGTGCAGACCGCTTGTCTGATGAAGCAGTTAACTAGGCTACAGGCATAGCCAAAACGTATTTTAATATCTCCCATTAAAAACATCTGTCGGATTTCACAGCCAAAGCAAAACACCGAGGGCTTAGTGGTGTCACTATGAAGCAGGAGCCAGGCTGACAGGCCGCTGTTTATTTGTACAGCTCCTATTAAAACTGATTGCCTCATAACTGTGAATTAATAAGGAGGGCTGTAGCTGTTAAAGCTGGCTACTGTGGAACCTTAATACAACTGACAGTAAGTATTATATACGCCAGTTTGTATTAAGATGTTATTGCCCTGTTTCAGTTCTAATCGCCAATTATGACTCTATTAGTCCTGCTTGGCAGTTCATCTGCTCTGGCGTCAGCTGAAGGGGGATCGGAGAGAGACCTCTGCTCCTTTATGTTTCCACGCCACTGAGCGCTTACCGCGGCTCCTGTCATCTCCGCAGCTGCTGAGGGGAGGCAGGCTCTTTGAAAAGATGCCTACACCTGACCTTACAACCATTTTCAAAAGGAAGTAACCGTCTGATGGCCAATGCAAGCCCGTTCTCAGTTACGCTCGCGATGGGTGCTGCAAAATTACACGCAACAGGACGAATCCAAAGCCGGCACGCTAGGCACTTCATTAAATCACTACTCCCTTGCCTTGTACAGCACTAATAGAATCACAGCCCTCGTTAGCTGCTGAATAAAAGATCAATCACATCTCTGAGCGCTGCGGCGACCGGCTTCCGGGAGAAAGACAGAGTGGAAAAATACATATTTAGGATCATAAGTAAGATTTTCAATGGCCTCTCTGCAAGTTGTTTAAATTACCCTTTTCCACAACTGACTCGGCTGAATACTCAAAGGAACTTGTTAAGCTGGCTTTTCGCACGCTGCCTTCTAATATATGACTACTAGTTCCTGGTCAAAAGTTCATAATGTGCATATGTAAAAAGGCACTAAATTGCCTGTGGGCTAAAACCAGAGGAGTTTAATTGCAGCAAAATGCTGAAAATGGTCTGCTGAGGGTCTTTGGGCTGCGAGACGGCAAACGCTGGCTGACTGAGTTAAGGAACATAAAATTCTTACAACTGTATTTCTTCAAACGCAAGGCGAACGGCCCAGTTTTACTGGCATGCAGCTGTCAGATGCCACATGTATGCCGAGGAACGATGGAAATATGATGGCACGGCGCTTCCGAATCCTTC
Organism: Lithobates pipiens; assembly: GCF_037356315.1. NCBI lineage: Eukaryota > Metazoa > Chordata > Amphibia > Anura > Ranidae > Lithobates > Lithobates pipiens. Next base: position 46,347,110 of record NW_027507686.1, on the reverse strand, counting down.
CTCGTAAATAAACCAGGAGGAATTGGTTGGCATGGCCTATAAATTTACAGGAATAAAATAAAGAAATACTGTGCCGAGGAATTTATTGTGTGCTAAGATAAACACTGTACAGCTTGTACCAGAAAAGGGTAGATTTCATGAGACGGTACACTGTGGCTGGCGACAAACAAAATTATCATACATCAGGCTTGGTTAATAAGGTGGGGCTATGTGCAGTAGCTCATAGCTACCAATCAGAAATAATATTTTTAATTCAGTCATTTATATTTCTATAGCTCTTTATCTTTTTTTCAAGCTCCGTGGTGCGAAACTAACACAGGTACGCTAAAAAAAATTGAACGCACAAAAAAAGTGCACAGTTTGTACTCATGGCTTTCCTCCAAAGAGAAAGGACCCTGGCCCTGTTCCCCAAGGCTCTTGACAGGGACTGGGGTACTCATGGTCCACTTGGCCGAAACCATTCTTTAGGGTAAGTGCCAAGGCAAGATCCACCCAAGTACTAGGTGGAGTGCCCATAAGGTTGCATGTCCTAAGCCAGGGGTGCCCAACCTTTTGAAGAGCGAGGGCCACTTAAGCAACTTGGTAACCGGTCGCGGGCCACAATGAGCAGAGCGGGTGGATAGCATGTCCGTGTCCACTCTGCATTTGGAGAGGAGACACGGACGCAGCCCACAATACTTTTTAGGGGATCATATTGGAGGTAGAACAAAAATTGGTTTATGTCTGCCACTCCTTACAGGTGAATGGGGGGGTCCAATTGGTCGGACTGTCGGAACTGACCATGTAAAAGGGGTCCAAGGTTGCTTTCAAACTGATGCGCTGCGGTTTACCTGTGTGCAACGCAGTGTACCTTTTGGCTTTCCTGCAGTTTGCAATAGATTTCTATTATATTCTGCAGGTTTAGTGCACTTTCAGAAAGCTCACCAAACTCGCAGGTAATAATAGAAGTCTATGGCTCAGTGCAGGTAATTGCTCTGCACCTGCGGATCAGTTTGAAAGCAGCCCAGTAACCACTGCAGAAGAGATATGCCCATATATGAAATAACGTCATCACGTTCTGAACGATCGGATTTTCCGACAGCTTTGTCCGACCGTGTGTATGCAACAGTTTCGGACAAAATCCGTCAGACAAAATCCAACGGATTTGGTTGTCAGAATGCTTGACCGTATGTACAAGGGCTAAGACTCTGTTGTTGAGGCAGATGGAAAGGCAGCCAATTAACCTACCAGCATACCTTTGGAGTGTGAGGGAAACCGGAGTACCATGTGGAAACCCACAAAAGCACAGGGAAAACATGAAAACTCCAGGCCAATTGTGCCCCTGACCAGGACTTGAACTGAGGACCCCAGGGCTGCAGGAAGAAGGGCTACAGAGTAAGCCACTGTGCTACCATCTTTGATCAGACTGCAGACAAACTGAAACATAATTGGTTGGATTAACATTATTCAGTTTTTCAAATTAACACTGTTGCATTGCCTCCCTGAGTAAATCACTAGAGGAAAAGTCAGCAGCCGAGATAGCATCACATAATGGACTTCCTTTATTGAAATAGCATGAACAGCAGCTGTAAAACAGTCAATGTGTTTTGCCCGTCAGCAGAGTCCACGGTGGCGGGTGTTGGGCTCCTCTGTCAGTACAGAAAAGGTCTACTCGTCTCTGGTGCTGCAAGTCTAGTGTGAGATAGAGCAAAATGAGGTGCAGTCCATGCATGGTGAAGTGAAGAGGGATTGGCAAGTGCTAAAGGGGGAGATTACTGGGGATGAGGAGACACTCTGTACTGGCAGAAGAGCCCAACACCCACTACTGTGGACTCTGACGAGGATTCGGCTGTTGGTTTATACACCATGACCACCCTAAAGATGGACAGTAAGAACATCAATTATTAAAAGGAAGAAGATTAAAGAGTTACTAAAGTCAGGAGCCTGCATTCTCTATACCTGGTCTCCCACAGTATACAGAACATGGTACTGCAATTATTTTAGTAATAATAAATGGCTAAATACCTTTTCTCATCAGCAGTTTATAGCACTCTTATGACTTTTACCAGTGTCCAAGTACTAGTTAAAGCTGGTAGAAGTTGTGATTCTCCTCTGGCTGTCCTATGAGGTTGCATGACCCCAGAAACTCTATCTGGACAGTGCTCAGGCATGTACTGGCCATCGAGATCTACAGGGAGTTTCCCGGTGGGCCGATGGCTCAGTGGGCCGGTTTTAGTGACAGCCCATCAAAGTAATGGCTGCGCGGCTCGCCCTCAACTTCACACAGTGATGTGAGAAGGATGAGAAAAATGCAGAGAAGATTAAGTGAAATAATAAAAGAGGTTAGTGAGGACTCCGTATGATTTTTTGCACAATTGCATATAGTTTATATACTGTTTTGTGCTTGTTTGCAAAATTAAAGTGGGCCAGGCTGGATGAAGTCCAGGGCCAAATTTTTGTCCCAGTCCAGTCCTGACAGTGCTGATTAGCCCTCTGCTGATCACATGCACCTCTGTAAAAAAAAAAAAAAAACTCTCTAGTAATACACACCAAACTGTGCATGTGCAGAGTGCCTCCAATGCTCTGTATTATCAGCAGTTGGATTGGGGACAGTGAAAGAAGGTGAGGATCAGAAAAGGCAGGATCAAACAGCCTTTTTACACAATGCGAAGCATTAACCCCTTAGGTTTCACAATGAGTACAAGCATGCTTTACTGCATATACAGACTGATTTTACAACTGTGGGTTTAGTAATACTTTAAGGCCTAACCGCCAAAACATGTTGGCTATTGTACAGCTGTTATTCACATTATTTCATTAAAAGAAGACCGTTATTTTATGCTATCCGAGAGCCGTCTTTTCCGCGAGTGATTTATGCTATACAGAGGCATTGGCAGCCTCACAGTCTGAGCACCAGGTGTAGCTGGAAACAGACATTGGAAGTGCTACTACACCTACCTACCAAATATCTTGTGTAAGAGTATATGCAAAATTAGTGGATTCAAACTGAATCTGTAAGAATTATATATGCTTAAATTGATTTCACTGATGTCTGTGTGCCTAGCCTAGGGATCCTGTGGATCTCCGGCACATGCTATAGAGAGAACCAAGATGTCTTTTCTGGTGTGCTCCTACTCCAATACATGAAGGTACCAAAACTGGTACATATACAATATATATAGCTATTGTCTAGAGTTTACATAAGGCCTCTTTATAAAGCAGCTGTAGTGATTCCTACATTATGTATGTGTTATGGTCAGTATTAACATCGTTTTCAAATATATTTAGATTATTTCAACAAGTTGAACATTAAATATTGCACACCGTCTTCTCCTTTTGAGCCAGAAGGTTGAGATTTAGACTCTCTCATGTTTTAAAGGCTCTCAGTTTTTCCTTTCCCTGTTCAACAACACATCGGCGGTGACCCATCCCCTTGGTAAAGCCAAAGTTTTCAGTTAGATAGACTTCACCTAAAAGCAAGCTTCTCTACAACTACTGCCTCGCAGACCCTGACTTGCAACACTGCTTATTTGGAACAATTTATACATAAGTATTCCAGGGAGATATACATCTTCCTACCTTATTTCTTACTATCTGGGCAAGATATTTTTTTAATTTTTTCAGATATGCTATGCATTTGTTTCTAATGAGTGGCATCTGGCCACGAAACACGTCAAGCCTATCAATGTCATCATGTTCCCAACACATAGCTTGACCTCAGCTGTGATTAATTTGCATCTTGTAACCCATTTGTATCCATTAGCCAATAAGCATTTGGCTTTTTACATTAATTACTTACATAGAATACTATGGGGGTTATTTACGAAAGGCAAATACAGTTTGCACTGCAAGTGCACTTGAAAGTGCACTTAAAGTGCACTTGGAAGTGCAGTCGCTCTAAATCTAGGGGATAGATCTGAAATTAGTGGAAGCTCTGCTAATTTTATCATCCAATCATGTGCAAGCTAAAATGCCATTTTTTATTTTCCTTGCATGTCCCCCTCGGATCTACAGTGCCTTTACTTCCAAGTGCACTTTCAGTGCACTTTCAAATGCACTTGCAGTGCAAAGTGGATTTTCCTTTAGTAAATAACCCCCTATGCAATTTGATATGCGTGCATGTGTATATACATATATATGAATCTTTATTTTCTGTATGCCATTGCCTTGTATATAGATAAAAATACTCATGTTCAACCATGTATCATATGTTTATGAGGTATGCTTTGTTTATATGTCAATTAACCAATTTTAGAATTTCTCCTACCATATGTCTTGTGCCTCACTCAAAGTCCCAAAAACACCTTTCTTTTTTTCTGGGAATCCTCTGTCATATATATATATATATATATATATATATATATATATATATATATATATATATATATATACATATACATACACATACACAGTATATCGCTCTCACACTCTCATACTGGTCACTGGAAGTTCAGCATGGCACCTCATGGCAAAGAACTCTCTGAGGATCTGAAAAAAAATATTATTTCTCTACATAAAGATGGCCTAGGCTATAAGAATATTGCCAAGACCCTGAAACTGAGCTGCAGCCCGATCGCCAAGACAATACAGCAGGTTAACAGGACAGATTTCGCTCAGAACAGGCCGCACCATGGTCGAACAAAGAAGTTGAGTGCACCTGCTCAGCGTCATATCCAGAGGTTGTCTTTGGGAAATAGACAGATGAGTGCTGCCAGCATTGCTGCAGAGGTTGAAGGGGTCAGCCTGTCAGTGCTCAGACCATACGCTGCACACTACATCAAAATGGTCTGCATGGCTGTTGTTACACGTTTATTACATTTAAGATTTAATATCTCAAAGATATGATGTGGGTTAAATGAGAGTTCGTTGACCAAGAGTGAAAGCTTTAATGCAATAACAACATTTATTTGTGATTATATTTAAGATCTAATACACATTGATCTATCTATAGTTTACTCCAAGGAAGAAAATATTAGGTTAAAATAAGAGAATTACATGAAGGAATACAGAGTATATTCCTTAAAACATTAATCTACAAACATATTTAGTTAGAAGTAAAAGGGCAGACCTTACCCATAATTACCCGTTTCTCACCAAGGTCCCATTCTGATGGCTGCTCTACCATAAAGAGTCTAGTCTGTGTATATCAATACAGGCTGATGCCTCATTGGTTGGCATAGCGTGACTTCTGATTGATTAGCTTCCTTATACTTTGCCTAAGTCAGCCCCCTTTAAAGCAAATCCTTGTGAGACAGAGACCGACTTGAATGTTCCCGGGAAATTAGGTATTGGCCTCCCTTCATTGCATATATTGCAAAGCCTGGGCCCCGCCTTGTCTGGTCTTCTCACAGATATGTGTGAAGATACGATCTTCCGGCCTGCATAGATACAAGCTAAATGATATATATTCCTAATTGCAATATTTTACAGCTATTAATGGAGATTTCACATAAACTCATAAGGCAACTCTATTGTCCCAGAAGGACGCCTCTTGTAAACATGATGCACAAGAAAGCCTGCAAACAATTTGCTGAAGACAAGCAGACTAAGGACATGGATTACTGGAACCATGTACTGTGGTTTGATGAGACCAAGATAAACTTATTCAACAAGGTGAGGAGTACAAAAACAAGTGTGTCTTGCCTACAGTCAAGCATGGTGGTGGGAGTGCATTGGTCTGGGGCTGCATGAGTGCTGCCGGCACTGGGGAGCTACAGTTCATTGAGGGAACCATGAATGCCAACATGTACTGTGGCATACTGAAGCAGAGCATGATCCCCTCCCTTCGGAGACTGGGCCGCAGGGCAGTATTCCAACATGATATCGATGCCAAACACACCTCCAAGATGATAACTGCCTTGCTAAAGAAGCTGATGGTAAAGGTGATGGACTGGCCAAGCATGTCTCCAGACCTAAACCATATTGAGCATCTGTGGGGCATCCTCAAACTGAAGGTGGAGGAGCGGAAGGTCTCTAACATCCACCAGCTCTGAGATATGGTCATGGAGAAGTGGAAGAGGACTCCAGTGGAAACCTGTGAAGCTCTGGTGAACTCCATGCCCAAGAGGGTTAAGGCAGTGCTGGCAAATAATGGCGGCCATACAAAATAATGACACTTTGGGCCCAAATTGGACATTTTCACTTAGGGGTGTACTCACTTTTGTTGCCAGCGGTTTAGACATTAATGGCTGTGTGTTGAGTTATTTTGAGGGAACAGAAAATTGACAATATTATACAAGCTGTACACTCACTACTTTACATTGTAGCAAAGTGTCATTTCTTCAGTGTTGTCACATGAAAAGATATAATAAAATATTTACAAAAATGTGAGGGGTGTACTGTGTGTATATATATATATAAACTCACTTTATTGGGTACACCTTGCTAGTGCCAAGTTGTTCTCACTTTTTCCTTAAGAACTGCCTTAATTCTTTGTAGCATAGATTCAACAATGGGTTGGAAACATTCTTCAGAGATTTTGGTCCATATTGAAATGATAGTTTAACGCAGTTGCTGCAAATTTGTCAGCTACACATCCATGATGTGAATCTCCTGTTCCACTACATTCCAAAAGTGCTCTATTGGATTGAGATCTGGTGACTGTGGAGGCCAGGGACCTCATTGTCATGTTCAAGAAACCAGTGATGAGATGATTTATACTTTGTGACATTGTAGAAGTGAGATGATTTGATCTTTGTGACCTGCTGGAAGGAGCCATCAGAAGATGGGTACACTGAAGTCATAAAGGGATGAACATGGTCAGCAACAATAATCAGGTAAGCCGTGGCGTTTAAATGATGCTCAATCGATATTAAGGGTCCCAAAGTGTGCCAAGAAAATATCCCCCACACCATTATACTACCAGTCTGAACCACGTTCAGAGTCACTTAAATCCCTTTACTTCTCCGTTCTGATGCTCGGTTTTAACATCAGCAAGTCGTCTTCACCATGTACAGATGCCTAAATGCATTGAGTTGCTGCCATGTGATTGGCTGATTAGCAATTTGTGTTACCAAGTACTGAACAGGTGTAGCTAATAAAGTGGCCGGTGAGTGTATTATACATATATACACACAGTATATTATTATTATTATTATTATACAGGATTTATATAGTGCCGACAGTTTACGCAGCGCTTTACAACAGGGCAGACAGTACAATTACAATACAATTCAATACAGGGGGGAATCAGAGGGCCCTGCTCGTTAGAGCTTACAATCTAGGAGGGAGGGTCAAGTTATACAAAAGGGTAATAGCTGTGGGGGATGAGCTAATGGAGAAAATAGTGCAGTTGTTAGATGGAGGCAGGATAGGCTTCTCTGAAGAGGAAAGTTTTCAGGGATCACCTAAAAGTGTATAAATTTGAAGACAGTCTGACAGATTGGGGTAGCGAATTCCAGAGGATGGGCGAGGCTCGGGAGAAGTCCTGGAGGCAGAGATATAAGTTGGCGATGAGGGAGCTAGAGAACAGGAGGTCTTGGGAGGAATGAAGAGGGCAATTAGGTTGGTATTTTGAGACTAGGCTAGTGATGTAGCTGGGGGCAGAGTTGTGGATGGCTTTGAAACGTAATGTTAGTATTTTGAATTTAATCCGTTGGGGAGGCAGCCAATGGAGGGATTGGCAGAGAGGGGTAGCAGACACTCAGCGGTTTGTAAGGTGGATGAGTCCGGCAGAAGCATTCATGATGGACTGAAGGGAAGATTTAAAGGTAAGACAATGAGGAGGGAGTTGCAGTAGTCAAGGCGAGAGATAACCAGGGAGTGAATCAGGAGCTTTGTGGTTTCATTGGTTAGAAAGGGACGTAGTTTGGAGATGTTGAGGAGGTTGAGGGGGCAAGCTTTGGAAAGTGATTGGATATGGGACTGAAATGAGAGTTCAGAGTCCAGAATAACACCTAGAACCTTGGCATGTGGGGATGGGTGGATGGTTGTGCCATTGCTCTTGACAGAGAAGTCAGGGGAAGAGGCATATGGGGGAGGAAATATTATAAGCTCGGTTTTGGACAAGTTGAGTTTGAGGAAGTGTTGTGACATCCATACATCCATATATATAATATGAAACTAAATATTTAAAAGTGTATCATCTATATTTATAATGTATAAACTATAAGCAAATTTATGATAAATTATAAATTTCCTTTTCAACTATGGTATAGCAATGGCATAGCCACATGCACCCTTTTCCATGCGTATAATCTGAAGGAGCTGCTTATCATTTGTATTGCTTGTATTGCTTGGTGCACAAACATAAGTGGTCTATTGCAGTAGCTCTAGCGTAACCTTCAGGTAAACGTTGCTCATTGTTTAGTAAATTGTATATAATATCCTGCTTTTGATAGTCTCATTCATTAGAGTGTGATCATATTGGCTGAGCTGTATAGGAGAATTCCACTTATATAGGCAAATATATGCAGCTGATATTCCTGCTTTTATTAAAGCAAGGTTCGGAGCTGATTGCCAGGGAATATGTTTGTTTAAAAGATTATATATTTAGCTCCTCAATATTTTTTTCCTATTTTTTTTTATCCTTCTTTTAAACCCATCTACAGTGTGTTGATCCAGAGGAAGGTATCTAGAACAAACCAAAGTACCCAACAACACAGCTGTCAATGTAACTTCCCTATGTCAAGTGGAGATTCTTGACAGAATTCTAAAAACTCTCAACTTGTTTTTATAGTGAGATCCATTAAAGAGTCATGTAAGGTACAACAGCTTCTTACCACACGCAAGCTATCCGAGGTGAGCTCAATTAAGGAAATGTGAACCAGACATTTACAGTGAAATGTTAGAAAATGGAAACACAAAATGCATAATAAGTGCACTTCACTGGCAGATAAATATATGTCTAAATAGGCATTTTGCCAGCTGCATAATGTATGGTTTTGTAAGAAGACGAAGGAAGAAAACAGGATTCTATGGACAGTGTGCATAACTAAGTGGTAAAAAAAAATGAAGGTTATAAAAATAATTCCAGAGCCCGGAGTTGGGCTTTAAAATGCATGTGTGTGGAGAGAAGTGGTTACGTCTTTAATGTCCATCCAGGTAAGTAGTCTGTTTTGGGAGGCATTGCTCTCATTCCAGCAGGTGTGTTAAACATTCGGATCTGAACGATCTGAAGATTTTACAAAGCTCTAGCCTGAGCGGCGTTTATAGACATAATATATGGCCTTGATTAAACTGGCTGCAATAGCACCTAAAATTGTTATGTAAACCCTAAATGGTAACTTCTCTTACTTACCCTCTGTTGAGTAACTTCACTTTCATGGAAAAAAATATAGCAAGTAAAAAACAAAACAAAAATACAGCATATAAGCAATTGCTACACAGGTCATCTTGTAAATTATAGGGTAACTCCACTTTCATGGGGAAAAAAATAGCAAATAAAAAAAATAATAATATAGCGTATAGAATTGCGTCACAAGTCATATTGTGATTGAATGTTATTAAAAATTGCCTTTCCTTTTCAATCTGCAGCGCTATCATTTTCTGAAAATACAATGCAATATAGATGTCTGTAGGTGTTCTGTACACAGAATGTGTACTAACCCCTTCCAGAAACATAATTTCCTGCTTGTGTGATTGGTTTACTGATTTTCCCAGTCTGTACTAAGATACAAGTCAGATATTAGGCATCACCTGCAACAAAAGTGACATTTTTGGTGAGATACTCCTAATATGAAATCATTTGAAAAGGGATGCAGGCCCAGCAATTTTCCACATTAGAGCCCTGCAGCAGCTGATTAATGCCCCGTACACACGTTCCGATTATCGTAAGACCGATCGTTCACATTTTGTTGTATACAACTAAGATTGAATACAACAGTGCAAAATGTGTGTAAGACTTTTGTCGTACGATTCTGGAAAAATCGTCCGTCGTGCGTAGCAACGTATTTTAAATGATGTCAAAAACGTGTGACCTGTGTGTCCTTCTGGTTTATTTTCATGTTTCCGATCATGCGTGGTGTTTGTCTAATGACTTTTATCGGACGCATACTGTACTGACTACACGACTGTCGTACGATGGGCTGTCATCCGACCAAAGTTTTCCTGTTTGTTCCTTCGGATTTAGTTGGACGGACTGTCGTGATCGGCTGTCGAAAGCTGCGTACTAACGATCAGATTATCGAACGATCTGTCCGAAAGCGACTTTTGTGGTCCTATAATCGGAACGTGTGTACGGGGCATAAGTCTAATGGGAGTGGTTGCATAATTATCACTTTCCTACATGGGCACAGAGAGACACACAGGGATGTCTTCAGAATAACAAAAGGGCGTAATCTGCAGTTTGTTAAAATCCTTGCAAAGTACATAGATCACCAAGGGGGAATGTTTTTTTCTCAAAAAAAGTGGAGTTACTCTTTAATGTTATTTTAAACAGTTGTTATCTACTACTCACAGAGCTAACCTTGTATTTGTCTACTCATATGCGCACACGATCAATCCTTACAGGCAGCGATACCAACCCAGTGAGGACGTGGTGACTGACCCCGGGGACTTAGGCAGGTTGCCTTCCACATCAAGCAACCTCGACAGCAGCAATGGTTAAGACTGGCAAGGAGCAAAGTGCTTCATTTGGAGACACCTGCCGATGGTGATTGGCTGAAGACCTGTGCGCAAGTGGTAAAGTACTGCTGCCTGTATGGGACTGCCTTGATTTTTTACTGCAGAACTTTAACCGTGACTACCCCCGGCCATCATCTACAGCACCTGAGATTGTTAGAAGCTAATCTTCACCAATAGGTACTACCCTGCATACTGCGATCTGCTGCACCCCGAAGGTCAAAGTTATGCCACAGACTCTCACAGCACAGAGGCAGATGCCCCTGCTTGAATGACTTCAGCCACTGAGGCATACCCACAAGAGCCCAGTTCACCCCAGACAGCCCATGATCACATATTTCCCTGAGCATTCAGGAACTTCTGTATTTGTGATGAACTAGTGTTCCATTCATCTGTTGGACTGTCTGAGACGATAGGACCGGTACAACTCAGCAGGACCGACATACTTCCTTTAGTTGGCTTCCAGTCCCCTCCCCCACCCCCAGCTCGAGCCTCCAAGAGGCTGACACACAGCAGCACCACCTTGACAAGACTTGTTCAATTCATTATACAGTGTTTGCTGTGGTGGTGCCCCATGTGCCAGATAACTTTTTTTCATGTGTTTAATGTCACTGTCCATGTTTTTGTCCTATGTTAGCATGCTCGTCATGTCTTGACAAGTGGTTCTAGGTGTACCCCATCTGGGTGTTTTGTATACTAAGACCTACATGTTTTTTTAGGTGATACATTTTTGATAACCAATAGATTATCTATTTCTTTTCTGTACAACAAAAGGATATTGCTGAAAGGCCTGTTGAGCCCATTGAATATATATATTTTTTGTCACAGGTGATTGAAAAATGACAAAAAAAAATTACACAAAGTTGTCACTAAATGATATATTGTTTACAAATGCCATGGTTATGGTGGAATTACACCTCAAAATACATTCTGCTGCTTCTCCTGAGTATGGAGATACCACATGTGTGAGACTTTTTGGGAGCCTAGTCGCGTACAGGATCCCGAAATCCAAGCACCACCTTCAGGATTTCTAAGGTGTAAATTTTTGATTTCACGCCTCACTACATATTTTGAAGCCCATAAAATGCAAAGATAGCACACCCCCCCCCCCCATCCAACAAATGACCCCATTTTAGAAATTAGACACCCCAAGTTATTTGTTGAGAGGCATATTGAGTCCATGGAATATTTAATATTTTGCCACAAGTTTCAGAAATATAAACAAAACATTTTTTACACAATGTTGTCACTAAATTATGTATTGTTCAAACATGGCATGGTTATATGTGGAATTATACCCCAAAATACATTCTGCTGCTTCTCCTGAGTACAGGGATACCACATGTGTGGGACTTTTTGGCAATCTAACCGCGTACAGGACCCGGAAAGCCAATCACCACCCTCAGGCTTTCTAAGGGCGTACATTTTTGATTTCACTGCTCACTGCCTATTACAGTTTTGGAGGCCATGAACTGCCAAGATAGCACAAAATGCCCCCATTTTGGAAAGTAGACACCAAGCTATTTGCTGAGAGGCATGTTGAGTATTTTGCAGATCTTGCTTTTTGTCACAAAGTTTTGAAAGTTGAAAAAAGAAAAAAAAATCCTTTACTTTCTTCATCTTCAAAAACAAATGAGAGCTGCAAAATACTCACCATGCCTCTTAGCCAATACCTTGGGGTGTCTACTTTCCAAAATGGGTTCATTTGGTGGGGGGGTTATGCTATCTTGACATTTCAGGCCCTCCATAACTGTGATAGGTAGTGAGGAGTAAAATCACCATTTTACACCTTAGAAAGTCTGAAGGTGGTGATTGGATTTTGGGGTCCTGTACGTGGCTAGGCTCCCAAGAAAGTCTCATACGTGTGGTATCCCTGTACTCAGGAGAAGCAGCAGAATGTATTTTGGAGTATAATCCCACATATAACCATGCCATGTTTGAACAATATATCATTTAGTGACAACATAAAAAAAACAAAAAAATAATAATTTTCCCGAAACGTGGCAAAATATAACATATTCCATGGACTCAGCATGCCTCTCAGCAAATAGCTTAAAGTGTCTACTTTCCAAAATGGGGTAATTTGGGGGGTTTTGTGCTATCTTGACATTTCATGGCCTCCGAAACTGTGATAGGTAGCGAGGAAGTCAAAATCTCAATTTTTCACCCTTAGAAAGCCTGAAGGCGGTGCTTGGTTTTCGGTGTCTTGTACGCGGCTAGGTTCCCAAAAAGGCTCACACATGTGGTATCCCTGTACTCAGGAGACGCAGCAGAATGTATTTTGTAAAAAAAAAGTTTGTCATATTCTCGAAACTAGTGGCAAAATATAAAATATTCCATGGATTCAACTTGCCTATCAGCAAATAGCTTGGGGTGTCTACTTTCCAAAAAGGGGTCATTGGGGGGGGGGGGGGGGGTGTTTAACTGTCCTGGCATTTTATGCACAACATTAGAAGATTATGTCACACATTACCCACTCTTATAACCACTTGAAGACAAAGCCCTTCCTGACACTTTTTGTTTACATGAAATGTTTTATTTGCTAGAAAATTACTTTGAACCCCCAAACATTATATATATATTTTTTAAAGCAAAGGCCCTACAGATTAAAATGGTGGGTGTTTTTTTTTTCACACAGTATTTGTGCAGTGTTTTTTCAAACGCAATTTTTGGGGAAAAAAATACAAAGTAACATTACAGTATAAGAGTAAGACATACCTGCAAAGCAAATACAGTAAAACACAGTAAAAATAAAACATTACGGTTCTAAAATACAATGGAGTGGACAATAGAGGGCGAACATAAGAGAGAGAAGAAAAATAAAATTACAACTATTTTTGGCTTTTTTATTTTTAACTGTAAACTGTAACTGTAAACGTTCCATATTAGGATATCTCAAAATGTGATGGCCATCTCATCTTTCGAGACCCTGTGTAAGTGTGTCCTAGGACTGTGCAGTGCTGTACCCTCTGCTAATACTCCACTAGTGTGTGGTAGCGTTTGAAACAGTCACCAATGCAGAGACCGGGTTTGTCAGGACAGGAGGGACAATAAAAGCAGGTGTCACACTCAAATCTGCGTTTTCTGCAGACACAACATCTTCTTTGGGCAGGGGTACCAGGGAGGAAATATGGAAAATGCCTCTCATGCAGCCGGCTCACTGCATTTGCGTTGGGAACGTGGGGTACAGCATCATCTGGAAACAGAAGGGCTGTGATGATCTCTTTCTGGAATTTTAGGATGGATTCAGTTTGTCCTGAAGCTTTGCATAGCACAAAAATTCAGCAGAGCCAATTGGAATAAATATACAGACACTTTTTTTACCAGCATCTGGCCTTATGGGCAATTAAGTATGACACCAACATCTGGTTGTTGAGGTCCACCCCTCCACAACACCAGTCGCCGTTGGAATTTCGACTGTCGTATCTGTGTGAATGGAGGACAGAACGAAAACATTCCGTGTATCCCTCTACTTCACTGCGAGCAAATTATTACATTTCAAGCAGGCTCTCTGGCCCCCCGTCTAAGTCGGGATTATACAAGTCATTGGGAGAAGCCCTGGGGATTAGATTGCACAGTGCCACATGCGCCGATTCCACAATCAAAATTGATTAAATTGGTGATTAAAAAGTGGCACGCTTCTAGAATAATTGTCAACGTACTAGTGATACCACTTTCTGAATAAGGGTGACACCAAGTCCCACACAATCTTACCAGTGTTCCCTATGTAGTCTGGGCAGTTCTCCAGCTCCACGTGACTATCTCTTCCCTCGTAAACCACAAAGCTATATGTATAGCCTCTTGCCCTGTCACAGAGCTTATACATCTTGACCCAATATTTGGCATGCTTGCTGGGAAGATACTTTTTGATAGACAAATGGCAAGAAAATGTAATCAGGGACTCATCAACACAGAAAACTTGATCAGGAGTAAACAAGGCTGCAAACTGTTGGATAAAGTGGTTTATGAGGGGCCGAATTTTGTAGAGCTGATCATATCCAGGGACACCCCGAGGATGACAGAGTTCATTGTCATTAAAATGCATGAACCTCAAGATCTGCTCGTATCGCATCCTGGTCATGGAGGCAGAGAACACGGGCATATGATGAATTGGGTCAGTATATTACTGCAACTCACTTTTTTTAGTTATGTTCATGAGGAGGGATAAGCCCAGGAAGGTCTTAAATTCAGAAACCATAATAGTTTTCCAATCTCTGGCAAGGGTCCACTGGGGATTAGCGGCGATGAATTGACCAGAATACAAATTGCTTTGGTCCACAATATATCTATAGAGATCTTTTGTGAAAAACAGTGAATAAAAATCAAGTGACATTAAAAAAAAACAGTTTCCACCTGAATAGGACAGTCTCCTATTCACTAGAACTGATCACCAGGTCCATCATTGGCCTGGGTCTGGAGACTGATCGGTTCTGAAGAAAATCCAACCACCACGTACAGCTATGACACCTTGCCCAGGGGAGCCAACCTGCCACAGTATAACTGCAGCGGCTGGTTCGGAACTGGGTAAACTCATGTTAAATAGGAGTCAGTACATGCCTGCCATCATTTAAAGTGCCTCTGATTACTCCAAATAACATTCAGCTGTTCTAGTAGTCCCATCCTACAGCAAAAGCCATGGTCCACAGAGAGCTTCCAAAGAATCAAAGGGATCTCATTTTTAAAAGGTATCAGTCAAAAGAATTTCCATGGCATTAGATATAACACAGTGAAGACAGTCATCATCAAGTGGAGAAAATATGGCACAACAGTAACATTAACAAGAACTGGACATTACTCCAATAGTGATGAAAAGACAAAAAGAAAACTGGTAGGCTGCAAAGAGGCCTACAGCAACATTAAGGAGTTGCAGGAATATCTGGCAAGTACTGGGTGTGTGGTAAACATGACAACAATCACCCGTATTCTTCATATGTCTGGGCTATGGGGTAGAGTGGCAAGAAGGAATCCTTTTTTTTTTTTTTTTTACAAAGAAAAACATCCAAGCCCTACTATATTTTGCAAAAACATCTGAAGTCTCCCAAAAGCATGTGGGAAATGTGTTATGGTCTAATGAAACCAAGATTGAACTTTTTGACCATAATTCCAAAAGATATGTTTGACGAAAAAACATCACTGCACATCATCAAAAGAACACCATACCCACAGTGAAGCATGGTGGTGTCAGCTGGAACTGTTTTTCTTCAGTTCTAACAGGGGCTTTTGTTAAGGTAGAGGGAATTATGAACAGTTACAAATACCAGTAAATATTGTCACATAACCTTCAGGCTTGTGAACATGAAGAGGAACTTCATCTTCATCTTCAGCATGACAACAACCCAAAGCATACATCCAAATCAACAAAGGAATTGCTTCACCAGAAGAAGATTAATGTTTTGGAATGGCCCAGCCAGAGCCCATTCCTGAATCCGAATTAAAAATCTGTGGGATGATCTGAAGAGGGATGTGCACAGGAGATGCCCTCGCAATCTGCCTGATTTGGAGTGTTTTTGCAAAGAAGAGTGGGCAATTATTGCCAAGTCAAGATGTGCCATGCTGATAGACTCATCCCCAATAAATGCTGTAATAAAATGAAAAGGTGCAGCAACAAGTTAATATTTAAGGGTGTGCACACTTATGCAACCATATTAGTTTCATTTTTCATTTTTACTTCCCACTACCTAAAATATTTCAGTTTGTTGTTCAACTGAGTTTTACAGTTTATAGGTCACATTAAAGGTTGAAAAAGTTCTGAAATTAAAGTATTTATCTTTGTCTTATTTTTTTACATCACGGAAACCTGACATTTTAACAGTGGCGTGCAGACTTTTTATATCCACTGTATGTGCAAAAAAAATAAAAAATCATGATAATGTCAGAAATTCAGACCTGTCCATATTTAGGACTACAGAATAATTAGTGTATATGTTGTGGTGATGAGGGAAGTGGGAGGGATTTAGACATTTCAAACAACTGGACAAGGCTGACACCATACAATCTATAATACTGCTACGTGTTATCAGCACACAAGAAATAAGAAGCTGAAAGCATTTCTGGCACATCATGTATTTTTCTGTTCATGCAGGGTCTTTAAAATGGTTCTAAAGTCAGAAGTTTTTTTTTTTTTGTTATCTTAATACTTTCTATGCATCAAGATAAAAAACCTTCTGTGTGCAACAGCCCCCTTAATACTTACCTGAGCCCTATCTCGGCTGTCTGGAAAAGTATGGTAAATATGGGGCATTATAGTAAAAGTAAACTTCACTTACTGCATACATAGTTTTCACAGCTGCTACCTAAAAATTGCTAGAGACCTGTGGCATCTGTGCAAATGTACTGTTTGATAGGATAGAAAAAGTAATAGCAAGGGCCACTTTTAGGAATACAAAGTGGCCTCTGAAGCAATTGCTGTTCTCCATGATTAATGTTCCTTGAAGATTTTTTTTTTTTTTTTGCTACATACAGTATACAGTGCTGTGTTCTGGCAGTGATATGGGGAATTTCCTTAGCCATTCATGAGAAACTTTGTATTCTATAAATCTTCTTCCTCTGGTTTAGTTGGAGAAATAAGCGAGTGACATCATGACTTAGCCAATCATAGAATCCAAAGCTTACTGTAAATGGCACATAGCCCGACTCTATTTTGTTCTGGGAGTGAAATGGGAAGTGCCTGTCTCACTACTGGGAACACAGTGCTGTACAGTGTATGCAGTTGAGGTTACATATAGTTAATACAGCGCACCCAAACAAACTATTTAAAGAAGCATTAAAGTGATTGTAAATGATCACCTTGAAAAATAAAACCCATTCAGTTTAAAATAGAAATGAAAATGCAAAATATTTTTGTACAGATATAAAAAAAACATTATAAATACCTTGTTTCCTTTTTTATAAGTGATCGCATTCTCTCTGTTCTCAGCTGCATAGGAGCTGGGGGGGGGGGGGGGGGGGGAAAGCAGCAGCATACTAATCTTCCCAGTGGAAGCTAGAAAACTGACCATGGTGTGCTATCATGCTTAGTGCAGTCACTTTTTAAAAGGAAAGCAAGGGGATTACCAGGAACACAAGGGATTTCATACAAAGGAAGCAATTCAAAGAGAACAGGATACTTTTTCAAGTACATGGTACAACAGGCACATATCAGGGATAACAAACGCTTTAAATGTGGTGACCAGCTTTAAAGGTGAACTCCAGGTATGATCGTTATTACATATTTACACTGGCCCAGGTTGCAAGGTGTTCTGTGAATGGTAGCCATGCCAAGCGAGCAACCATCTGTGGCCAGTGTGTAGAAGGGAAGTCACTAAAAATCATGGCCATCACTGTGGAAGTGCTCACTACTACAGTTATTGATAGTTTCCCCACTGGTATGAGATATGCATACTTACGTTGGATAAAGATAGATCAATGTAATCATACAATAAAGCTCATACCTGGAGTTCAGCTTTATGTGCCATTGTATCTTCATAAATGTATAAATCTGGACTTGCATGCCCATTTCCATCTCCACAGTAGCTCGTACATAATTTAATTTTTGTTTTCTTTTAAAGGACTTCACAAAATTGATACACAAATACCTGTTCCTATGTCTACAAATAGACTGTTTATACCTGTCTTGGGTTTCCCTCAGCTTTCCATGCACCAGACAACAGGTACATTTGCTTCCAAGAACCTTTTTGGCAGTAGCAGGTAATTATAGAGCTGCTCTCAATGTACTACGATGGTTAAGCATCAAAATAATTTGCTGAGTATTCCCATCCAAGCACCTCATTTAACAGCTGATGGTGTGTATCGAAAATGTTGACAGGAGCTGGTCATGCCTTAATGCATATTGGATCAGTAGGAATGAATTAGGGGTCCTGGAGGAATGTCCTTTGGTTTATGATATGGAGAGTGCCTGTGGCATTTTTATTGGTTGCTATCTGCTCACAATATTGTCAGTATTTCATTTAGGACTCAATTAAAACTGCCAAGTTCCAATGGAAAGCAAAACACTGAGGTATGGTTCAATTACACTACTCAGCAGAACTAGTGGACAGTTCTATATATAAAACCGAACATCCTTCTGTCTGTCTTTTCATTTTAGTATTTCTCATGCAATTGATTAAAGTGGACCTGTTGCGTATCTACAAAAATCATACTGAAGGGGAATTCCAACTAGTAACAAAGTCTATTCCAGCTGCAGATGCTTGATTTTACAAAAGATTATAGCTTGCAATTACAGGCTTCACCTAGAATATGATCAATAGCAAAAGAAGCATGCAGCTACAGCAATGATCCGTGTTCCCCTTTGCATTTGTAAAGGCCCACCAAGGAACCAGAACTCTGGTAGCTAAAAACCATGCATGTAAAAAAACTAAAATAAATGAATGAGTGAACCCTAAGTGCTTGACATTTAGTTTGCTAAAGAACTGTGGGGTTGATTTACTAAAACTGGAGAGTGCAAAATCTGGTGCAGCTGTGCATAGAAACCAATCAGCTTCCAGGTTAGCTTAATTGAACAAGCTCAAGTAATGCCCCGTACACACGGTCCGATTATCGGACCACAAAAGTCGCTTTCGGACAGATCGTTCGATAATCTGATCGTTAGTACGCAGCTTTCGACAGCCGATCACGACAGTCCGTCCAACTAAATCCGAAGGAACAAACAGGAAAACTTTGGTCGGATGACAGCCCATCGTACGACAGTCATGTAGTCAGTACAGTATGCGTCCGATAAAAGTCATTAGACAAACACCACGCATGATCGGAAACATGAAAATAAACCAGAAGGACACACAGGTCACACGTTTTTGACATCATTTAAAATACGTAGCTACGCACAACGGAAGATTTTTCCAGAATCGTACGACAAAAGTCTTACACACATTTTGCACTGTTGTATTCAATCTTAGTTGTATACAACAAAATGTGAACGATCGGTCTTACGATAATCGGAACGTGTGTACGGGGCATAAGATATCTATTTGGAGATTTTTGTAAACCCGTCTGCAGGATGAATAGTTTTACTTTTGTATTCATTGTTGAGCTTCTGACGACACTGGCCCATTATCATTTAATTTGTTGGTTTGCCCACTTATCACAACCAAACGGATGTTCTGCTATTATTGTTTGGCTTATCTTATGCATTTACCTTGTTTGATATTGATACCCCTTTCCTCAATTTAGTGATCATTTTTCTTGTCCTTCATTTTGTCTGTACATTCATTCAAGGCCCTTAAACATGGCGGTTGACCCACTTCCGGTTCTACACCAACATGGTCACCGATCAACTTCCGGTTCTATATTTCACCAGATTCATTTATATTGATATTTTTGGCCACTACACTCTTATTTTACATTGAAGCTGATTGGCTACTATGTGCAGCTGCACTAGATTCCCCACTCTCCAATTTTAGTAAATCAATCCCTGGGTATCATAAACAACTGATACTTTTTTATATTTAGATAATAATGTTTTCACTTATTATTCCTCCATTCCGGCATCTCGGTGCCGCTGATCCTCCTCAACCCTTGTGCAGCCCCTCCTATCTACATATATATGCTCTGACATGGGACATGTCCAGCTTCCTGATGGTGACAAAAGTGGAACACAAGCAACAGCACAGCAGTTTACAGAAGTCCATATAACAGGGTGATGCAGGAGAGCAATTTGAAGATAGGGACAGAGCACCCAATAAAAGGGAGTGCCTGAAAACAAGGATCTTCATGTCAGGATTATAGATTGAAAATTACTTGTTATTATTATTATTATACAGGATTTATATAGCACCGCAGCGCTTTACAAAACGAAAGCAGACATTACGGTTACAATAAAATTTATTACAAGAGGAATCAGAGGTCCCTGCCATTTAGAGCTTACAATCTAAGAGGGAGGGTCAAGTGATATAAAAGGTAATAACTGTAGTGGATAAGCAGTATGAGAAAGTAAAAAACACTGGGGTTGATTTACTTAAACTGGAGAGTGCAAAATCTGGTGTAGCTGTGCATGGTAGCCAATCAGCTTCTAACTTCAGCTTGTTCAATTAAGCTTTGACAAAAGACAAAAAAAAAAAAAGGAAGCCAATTGGTTATCATGAGGAGCTGCACCAGATTTTGCACTTTCCAGTTTTAGTAGCTCAACCCTGCAGTGTATTAGTTAATAGCAGGGTAGGCTTACCGTATTTGCCGGTGTATAAGAGGACCCGGCAATTGTACAGGATTTTAAAATGTTTTGCCCGTACTCACAGTTTAACCACTTTCAGACCGGACCATTTTGCTGGTAAATGACCAGAGGTCTTTTTACACTTTGGCACTGCGCTGCTTTAACTGGTAATTGCGCGGTCATGCAATGTTGTACCCAAACAAAATTTGCGTCCTTTTCTTCCCACAAATAGAGCTTTCTTTTGATGGTATTTGATTGCCTCTGCGATTTTTATTTTTTGCGATATAAACGTAAAAAGACCGCAAATTTTGAAAAAAAATGATATTTTCTACTTTTTGTTATTAGAAAAATCCAATAAACTCAATTTTAGTCATACATTTAGGCCAAAATGTATTCAGCCACATGTCTTTGGTAAAAAAAAAGTCAATAATTGTATATTTATTGGTTTGCGCAAAAGTTGTCACATCTACAAACTAAGGTACGTTTTCTGGAATTTACGCAGCTTTTAGTTTACGACTGCCTATCTCATTTCTTGAGGTGCTAAAATGGCAGGGCAGTACAAAACCCCCCCAAATGACCCCATTTTGGAAAGTAGACCCCCTAAGGAAATTGATAAGAGGCATGTTGAGCCCATTGAATATTTTATTTTTTTGCCTCAAGCGATTGAATAATGACAAAAAAAAAAATTTTTTTTTTTTTTTTACACAAAGTTGTCACTAAATGATATATTGCTCACACATGCTATGGGCGTATGTGAAATGACACCCCAAAATAAATTCTGCTGCTTCTCCTGAGTATGGGGATACCACATATGTGGGACTTTTTGGGAGCCTAGCCGCGTACGGGGCCCCGAAAACCAAGCACCGCCTTCAGGCTTTCTAAGGGCGTAAATTTTT
The DNA here is from genome assembly GCF_037356315.1 of Lithobates pipiens. NCBI lineage: Eukaryota > Metazoa > Chordata > Amphibia > Anura > Ranidae > Lithobates > Lithobates pipiens. The sequence goes on along the minus strand of NW_027507686.1, from coordinate 46,325,534 downwards.
GAGTTCACTTCTCACTACCTATTACAGTTTTGAAGGCCATAAAATGCCAAGATGGCACAAAACCCCCACAAATGACCCCATTTTAGAAAGTAGACACCCCAAGCTATTTGCTGAGAGGCATGTTGAGTTCATGGAATATTTTATATTTTGCCACAAGTTGCGGGAAAATTACAAACTTTTTTTTTTTTTTTTTTTTTTAAACAAAGTTGTCACTAAATGATATATTGCTCATGCATGCCATGGGCATATGTGAAATGACACCCCAAAATAAATTCTGCTGCTTCTCCTGAGTACGGGGATACCACATATGTGGGACTTTTTGGGAGCCTAGCCGCGTACGGGGCCCCGAAAACCAAGCACCGCCTTCAGGCTTTCTAAGGGCGTAATTTTTTGATTTCACTCCTCACTACCTATTACAGTTTTGAAGGCCATAAAATGCCAAGATGGCACAAAACCCCCACAAATGACCCCATTTTAGAAAGTAGACACCCCAAGCTATTTGCTGAGAGGCATGTTGAGTCCATGGAATATTTTATATTTTGCCACAAGTTGCGGGAAAATTACAAACTTTTTTTTTTTTTTTTTTTTTTCACAAAGTTGTCACTAAATGATATATTGCTCACGCATGCCATGGGCATATGTGAAATGACACCCCAAAATAAATTCTGCTGCTTCTCCTGAGTATGGGGATACCACATATGTGGGACTTTTTGGGAGCCTAGCCGCGTACGGGGCCCCGAAAACCAAGCACCGCCTTCAGGCTTTCTAAGGGCGTTACAGTTTTGAAGGCCATAAAATGCCAAGATGGCACAAACCCCCCCCAAATGACCCCATTTTGGAAAGTAGACACCCCTAAATTTAGGGGTACACTAGTGAGACTAGGTAATAAATGGCGGGTGCCCTGAAACTATAAAAAAATAACTAACCAACCAGCGTCACCTGTAACAGTTATATGGTGATCACTGGTGAAAGGGTTAACTAGGGGGCAATTAGGGGGCTTTATGCGGTAGTATATGGGGGTCCCTGGCGCTATAAAAAGCTGCAGCGAACCTAAATACCTACCTGCCTAACTAGCGTCACCTGTGACACTAATACAGCGATCAGAAAAACGATCGCTTATTAGGCTGGGTTCACACTGGAGCGATGCGGGAACGCCACGAATGCGCGGTGGGTTCCCGCATCGCATGCCTCCCGGCGGCAGTTCACACTGCCCTATGCGAACTGCTGGGAGTGTCAGTGAAATGTTACTGACACCCCCAGATCAGTTCGCATATCGCAGTGCGATCTGCAAACTCGGATCGCATGGTGTGAACACCCATGCGATCCGATTCTGCTGCGGGCCAAAAAAAGGGTCCCGTGCGAATTTGCGGCGGGTGCGGCGGGTGTGGCGGGTGCGGCGGGTGCGGCGAATGGCTGAACTCGAATCGCACAGAGATCGGATGTGATTTGCACTGCAGTGCGGTGCGAATCACATCCGTTCTCATAAACCGCTGCAATGTGAACCCAGCCTTAGTGACACTGGCGACGGGGGGTGATCACGGGGTTAAACCTTTATTGGGGGGGTTAGGGGGGTACCTTAGAACTAAAGGGGGCTAACCCTAACTGCCCTAACAGTTATTAGTCACAAATGACACCCGCCGGGTGATCAGGGGGTTAAACCTTTATTAGGTAATAAATGGCGGGTGCCCTGAAACTATAAAAAAATAACTAACCAACCAGCGTCACCTGTAACAGTTATATGGTGATCACTGGTGAAAGGGTTAACTAGGGGGAAATCAGGGGGCTTTATGCGGTAGTATATGGGGGTCCCTGGCGCTATAAAAAGCTGCGGCGAACCTAAATACCTACCTGCCTAACTAGCGTCACCTGTGACACTAATACGGCGATCAGAAAAATGATCGCTTATTAGGCTGGGTTCACACTGGAGCGATGCGGAAACGCCGCGAATCCGCGGCGGGTTCCCGCATCGCATGCCTCCCGGCGGCAGTTCACACTGCCCTATGCGAACTGCTGGGAGTGTCAGTGAAATGTTACTGACACCCCCAGATCAGTTCGCATATCGCAGTGCGATCTGCAAACTCGGATCGCATGGTGTGAACACCCATGCGATCCGATTCTGCTGCGGGCCAAAAAAAGGGTCCCGTGCGAATTTGCGGCGGGTGCGGCGGGTGTGGCGGGTGCGGCGAATGGCTGAACTCGAATCGCACAGAGATCGGATGTGATTTGCACTGCAGTGCGGTGCGAATCACATTCGTTCTCATAAACCGCTGCAATGTGAACCCAGCCTTAGTGACACTGGCGACGGGGGGTGATCACGGGGTTAAACCTTTATTGGGGGGGTTAGGGGGGTACATTAGAACTAAAGGGGGCTAACTCTAACTGCCCTAACAGTTATTACAGTCACAAATGACACCAATGCAAAAAAAAAAAAAAAAAATGACATTGGTGTCACTGTGACTGGGGGGCAGGGGTAATTGGGGGGGTGATCGGGGGGTAAAGGGGGGGTGTGAGTGTGCCTGGCATGTTCTACTGTGTGTGTGAGTGTTGGTGCAACTTACTGATCCGCTCTCCTCCGTGTCGGAACGAAAAATACCGACACGGAGGAGAGAATACATCACTTCCTCTCCTGTGTTTACATTACAGGAGAGGAAGTGATGTCACCGGGGATTTCTATTCGTCGGGAGCGATCGCGAGGGGGTGGCCATGAATGAATGGCCGTCCCCTCGTCCGGGATCGCTCCCGTACGAATACCGACCGCCGCAGGCACCGGGCGGGGGCCCGATCGGGCCCCCGACCCGCGGGAGGCAAGGGACGTACATGTATGTCCTTATGCCTGCCCGTGCCATTGTACCGACGTACATCGGCGTGCGGCGGTCGGCAACTGGTTAAGACGACCCCCCCATTCCGAGGCTTCCGACACTTCATATCCCTCTTCTTCGTTCTTGCTGGAGCCATTTCCTTCTTCCTTCTTGCTGGTGCTGGAGCCAATCACGGCGAGCAATGTATTATATTAATGAATACAAAGCCTGCTTGGATTGGCAGAGGCTGTAACATCATCAGCCCGCACCTCTCTGACTCTCAAAGCCAATCCGAGCAGGCTACTGAGTGTAGCCTGCTCGGATTGGCAGAGATTGTTACTCCAATCCAAGCAGGCTCTGTATTCATTTTAATACATTGCTCACTGGGATTGGCTCAGCGGTATATACTGTATACTGCCGAAGCTACATACAGTATTACCGCACATCAAGAAGGCATCCCAGCAGCTGACCCGGCGTATAAGACAACCCCTCCTTTTTGCCCAGTTTTTTTAAGTGTAAAAGGTTGTCTTATACGCCGGAAAATACGGTATTTAAAGAGATGGGTTTTCAGGGATCGTCTAAAGCTGCATAGATTAGGAGATATTTGGACAGAGCGTGGTAAGGAGTCTAAGAGGATGGGAGGAAATTACGAGGGAGCTAGAGAGCAGGGTGTCTTGAGAGGACCAAAGGGATCGATTTGGTTGGTATTTTGAGATCAGGTTAGTGATGTAGCTGGAGCAGAGTTGAAGCTGGCTTTGTAAGTTGTTAGAATTTAGAATTTTATTTTTTGAAAATACTTTAACCACTTCAGCCCCAGAAGATATGGCTGCTCAATGACCAGGCCATTTTTTGCAATAAGGCACTGCGTCGCTTTAACTGACAATTGCGCGATCGCCCGACGTTGTACATAAAACAAAATTTACATCCTTTTTTCCCCACAAATATAGCTTTCTTTTGGTGTTATTTGATGGCCTCTGTGTTTTTTTTATTTTTTGCGCTATAAATAAAAGAAGAGTGAAAATTATATCTTTTCATTTTTGCTATAATAAATATCCCACATTTTTTATAAAAAAAAAACACCTTTTTTTACTCAGTTTAGGCCAATATGTATTCTACATATTTTTGGTAAAACCAAATATCGCAATAAACGTATATTGATTGGTTTGCGCAAGTTATAGCGTCTACAAAAAACAGGATAGATTTATGGCATTTTTATTTTATTTTTATTACTGGTAGTGGCGGTGACCGCAGAACTGTGATATTGTGGCGGACAAATTGGACAATTTTGACACATTTTTGGGACCATTGACAATTATACAGAGATCAGTGCTATAAAAATGCACCGATTACTGTAGAAAAGTCACTGGCAGGGAAGGGGTTAACACTAGAGGGCCATCAAGGGGTTAACTGTGTTCTCTAGGTGTGTTCTAACTGTAGGGGGGAGGGACTGTTTAGGAGGAGAAAGAGATCGGTGTTCATACTTAGTATGAACACACGATCTGTTTCTACTCCCCTGAAAGAACCGGGATCTGTATGTTTACCTGTGTCTGTCATGAGCCATCACGGGTGCCCAGCGGTCATGGCGCCTGCTGGGCACTCACATCGGCTCCGGGCACACGCTGTGTGCGCTCCTAGTGGCCAAAAAGTGAAGCAATGTAAGCAAATATGATTGTCTGACAAAGGTATGTTTATCCATTACCTGAACTCACTGTAGCTCCTCACACTAAAGTCAAAGGCAACAGCACCGCCTACTGACAAAAGGAAGAAACCACATCCAAACAGGATTAGAACAGAAGTCATTTGACCACTAAACACTACAAATTAGCCAGGCTGGCTACCACCCAGCATAACTAAATTTACCTGTAGCCCTATTCTAGGATGAGGGTGCTACATGTATAATTGACTGAGACAGAAACACCAGAAGAGTTTAGCACAAGGATATTTTATACATAGTTACATTGGTACAGCTTGGACCAATGTATCTATGTCTATATACCATACTTGTCCCTGGAAGCCGAAAAAACACTGAAGTAGATATTGCTACCCCAGTGACCTCCACTTTCTTCTGGGTTACATGCTGAGCAGATGGCCTACTGCATTGTGAACAAAGGTCAGCTGCTGGGCACGGGAGTCCCTTTAGCATTTTCTCAATGAATGTAAAGCATTTTTTTGATTGGAAGTGGGGGAGAGCAAGATGTCTCTGCCACACCTCTCCACCTCAGTAAATCAGAAAACACTTTGCATTCATTCAGAAAATGCAAAGCATTCTCTGAATGGTTGCAGTGCTGAGTGGCCAACCTTGTGTTCACAATGCATTATAGGCATTTGCGCACAGAAGTCAATGGAAATGCAAACACAGCTAAAACCAATTTGAAGCAGATTAGAAGGTGGTAAGTAGCAAATGGGAGAGATCTCAATAGCATCTCAAATGCAAGTTGAATGCACCTGAAACACAAGCACTTATTTATATGTGGGCAACCTATTTTTAAATGCTGCATAGTGCAAATGGAGCCATTCATATTACATCCTGGCACTGAGTAACTAATGTAATCAAATGTCTCAAATTTACATACAAACTGTCAAGTTCATTTGGTCAAAATTATATACATTTACTAGCAGATTTATGAATTAAGTGGAAGGAACATAAATTCTAAACCATCCATATAAAGATGCCAAACCTAAAGCCATCATGACACCTGTCAAATGAGATCAAAGGTTTTTGTTGTTTTTTAAAGTCCTTTTAATTAAATTTTTTACATTTTACACTGTTTTCCAGAGCGTTATATATGTGCAAGACTTGCTGCAGTGCAGCACAGAATTCTAAGTGACTGCTATTGATCATATAGTTTAGCGTAACAGCTCTTACCATGGCATTGCATACACCTGGTTGTACAAGAAGAAATTTTACAGTTGGCATAAATCATTAATATATTTGTGACAACACCCAATTAATAGAATTAAGCTTTTACTCTTGTGTGTTTTTTATTTATTTATTTTTTATTGTGTGCATGATACACATTAAGGTTTTTTTTTTAGAATTCCCTGTTTATAATCCATTCCATAGACAATAGTAATGATCTCCTTAAATGCCTCTTGTGATTGATAGACATCTAGCTTTCTCATTGACCCTAAATGTTACATTTTCACTGTAGGCAATGTATCAAGATGACTGCAGTAATACCACATGGAGAGCAAGTGATTTATGGCATTGTGGTTTTAGCGTCAACATCAAATATGCACTAAGACAGACTATGAAGGTGGGTGCCAACTGAGATCTTATGAATTATTTGAGATTGTGGAAATATACAGCTATGGTGGCTGGCGCAGGCTAAAAGTATTTCCTGATATTACAGCTTCTTATTTGGATTGTTACATAGTTTTATTTTGATATTTTATTTTATAAGTTTATTTGATTCAAAACATATGAAAGAGGACTTTTTGTCCTTATCATAAAAAAACCTTTGTCATCTAATGGGTACAATGACACCTGCAGGTGTAGACGTCAAATACAACAAAAAAAAGGAATGACAGCCCTGGGGTGGCCCCTGCTGGAGGCCAAAGCCCTCCAACTGTTTAACAAGCTCAGTTAAACACACCAACATCAGCAAAGCCAGAGGGGTGCTGGTCAACCTTATCATCATAAAGAACCATAAATTGAGCCATACAAGACACTGTCACTAGTTCAGACTCTACATGCTGAAGTAATAGGGAAAAAATGTCATGCCTAGTCGCCATTACTATAGCATGCTACTACTACGATTTCATGCTACTACTGATGGTTTGACAGGTTATCTAGAACTGCTCTTCTTCATAGGTCGTGTTATTGAGCATGGCAGTGTTGCACAGATGTATGCAGAATCCTCAATTTATGTAGGGAAGCCAACCATCCAAAATAGTTGTGCATATTAGCATGTCTGTCCAGATGTTCCAGATGTTCTTGCCTAAAAATGGCATAATCTGAAACATGATCAACTTGAGGTAACATTTGGGTAGATTGGGGCTTGGATAAGGATTGTATTGTTTAATGGTTTAGCTTTATATTTTATTTTAAACACATTTTTAAACACGAAAGCTAATTCAGAAATATAAAAGTATCATATGCTTACGTCAAATTCACGAAAAAGTTGAAAATATGTTATTGTGTCAGATATGTTCCAAAAGCCATTACAGGCATACCCCACTTTTAAGTACACAATGGGGTTTATTTACTAAAGCTGGAAAGTGCAAAATCAGGTTCACTTCTGCATAGAATCAATGAGCTTCCAGGTTTTATTAACAAAGTTTAATTGAACAAGCTGGGGTTAGAAGCTCATTCGTTTCTATGCAGAAGTGAACCTGATTTTTCACTTTCCAGCTTTAGTAAATAAACCCTGTTGCGTATTTAAAAGTGGGGTGTGCCTGTATTGCTTCCGTTCCAAAAATGTCCTGTTGGCTTAATGGGATGTTCAACACTGATGGAACCTGGAAAGTTCTAGTGGGCTAACCAGGGTCTTTGTATTGGCTGAAGAGAGTTTAGTGCCACAATTCACATTCTCAATGCAGATACTTAAGTACTTATAAATAATCAAAGTACAAAAAGGACTGCATGAACAGCCCCTGTAATACATGTCTAGTTAGCTCCACAATTGGAAGTAACCCACATGAAATTGTGTGATAATGAAGCAGAGGATTCATATATGACAGTGATATGGTTTGGCGATCACTAGAGAGTTATATATATCTTAAAAAAAATATAAAAATACACCACCTACCTCCCCCTCAAACTAGATGAACCAATCAATTCCCCCGTTCATTTCTCTTTAATCATTTACATTAACAAAAAAGCCAAGTTTTCCACAAGAAGCCAAGGTAATCTAGCAGAATAAATCATGTTTGTTCAGCTGGATATCTTATTTATTTGAAATACTGGGAGAAATCTCCTCTGACTTTACAAAAAAACGAAGGGTAAACAGAAAGATTGTCCAAGAAACCTGAGCTAGAAAGCTCTGTCTTTCAGAGTGCCGTTGTAAAATCCTATTTGGCCGATCCAAAAAAAATATACTATATCAAATGTTGAGGACTGCATCATGGTGTCTTAGAATTCTCACTTAAAAAGAAAAAAATCAAACATACTGTTTTCCTTTCTATTGCTGTAAATATGGTCCTTTCGGTAACTAAAGCAGCCCATGGTCAATTTTTGGTTAGATTATTATAATGGGTAGATTTCTAACTCCCGTTTTATATATTTGGTTCTTCTTTAGGCTTACAAACCAGGCTTTTAGAAAATCGTAGAGTTTTACAGTATGGTTTGGAGTCAGATAAAGAAAAATATTCAAAGAGCAATCAGTGGACAAAGTATAATCAATGTAATGACTCTACCAGTGTTTTTCGATATCTCCAAAGATTTCAGTGTGCTTTTTCATTAGTAATCCAGAAAAAGCCAATTCCAGGTAAACCGATCCTATTGATACCCCACGAGTTAAAGTATCGGTTTTACGTCCAGTAAGAGTTCTGGCATCTTATCATTGGGGCACATTATACTTTTACTGTTCTGGAGACAAATGGGGAATTTTACAGTCTCTGATCCATGTCCAATCCAAAATATAAACCGTATGTTACATAGTTTTGAGCCTCTGGAAAATTACAGGTCTGCTGCCTAGCGCTTCCTTCCATCCTCCTACACTGCATGGAAATGAACAGGTTGCTTGCCAGTGTGATGTTGGTTCTGGATTAGCCTGCGAGATTGTGCAGTGTGCGGAAAGCATGCAGTCTTGGCGGCGTGAAACCACCTTTTAGTTGGGAGGTAAAGTTTGCAGTGGATTATGTGACTTCAATATTGGAAAATACATTTTCAAAAGTTCTCACCTTCTTAAGTGTAGATAAACTTTACTCCTCTAACTGCCAATTTAGTCAATTCAAAGTCTACATTAGATCTCAGACTGATATGCTAACGGTTTGTAAGTTATTTGAAAGCCAGCCATGTAAGGTGAGTATTTGCCCTTTTTTACACTCAATTATTTTATTTTAGTTATAAATTACGAGTTTCTTTTTAGAAAGGAGGAAGCAAATAAGCCAACCTTGCATTTTCTGCTTTAATTCATGTCCTCTTTCCTTACAATTAATATCAGACTTCATAAACTTAAGTGTGTTTTCAGCACTAATGAGTTTCAACAAACTGTAAAGCTAGAGAATGAGCATGCCGAAGGCTAGTTTCTTTAACTGTACATACAATCCACAGTGTTAACAATTATCCTCTAAAGTTTATAAGTAGATGATTTGGGTTTTGGCACTGGAAGATTTTGACATTATGCTGCCCTAGACATACTTAAATTAATGATTTCATACAATAAAAGCTCCATTCTGAGTCATGTGATTGCTCAAGTAAAAATGGACATGCTGTTTAGAAAGCATGTGGTCTGCTCTAACTATACAGAACTACTTTTTAGCTTGTGAAATCCCCATACAAGCTATAGGATAGATAGATTCCACAACTAAAAAGGCCTACTAACTTATTTTATCATCCTCTGTACCCCCTTCCGGAGTCAGTTCTCTTTCTTGATTTTACCCCACATGGCTAAAGCTGCACAGAAACAAAATTAGGAATAAAATTAGCACCAGCAGGCCATATTGTCTTTAATTGGACTAGTTTAAAAACAAGTGTAGAATAACTGTTTCTAAAATAAACACAATTCACTGTAGGATTTTATTTTTAAATTAAAGGTATCCCTATATTTAAAAAAAAGCTCTTTAAAAATAAGGTCCTTTACTCGTAGGGATGCTGTACAATTAATATGATGATGACCTCTAAAATGGGAACTTAAACTTATCAGTAAATTGTATATCATGGAGTACAGTAGAGGGCACAGGACAGGTGAATCATGGGTTAATTATGCTGCTAACAGGCGATTGGACACTGGCAAAATCTTTGCTCAAAACACCCCCAGCGCACCCCCATAAACCCCACCCACTCCATGGGACTCCAGTTTTGTAGCAAGCAACTTGGAGAAATAGAGGAGAGAGGGGATAGACCTCATGGAATTTACTGTTAGGTCAAAATTTCTATTATCTTAATAGTACAGTACAGGCCACAGGACAGGAAGTCATAGACAATGGAATGTCCCCAAAAAATAACCAGATGCTGGTCCAGATCAGATTGGAGGAAAGGCCAGGATGTGAGGAATAGAATATCCCTAGGGTGTGAGGTACCTGCTTTCTCACCAGCCAAAGTAGGCCCTCCAAGTGTGATGGTAGATTCTATGAGGCAGATTTCCTCACCTTGAAAAAGGTGAAAATTATTTTGCTTATGCTTACAGTTCCAGAATGTTGATAGGGAGCATTGAATCCTGTGGGAACCAGGTTTCCTGGACAGTCAAGAAACTGGTAGTGAGCCCTGAGGAAAGCAGTTTGATCTTGATAGAAGTATTAGTCAAAGTAAAAAATAAAAAACAATGGTTTCAGAAACTCCATCAGAGAACATGTTAATCACTTAAGAACACTACAGGGTGGGGTTATATAAAGATACACTGGGGACATTCCCAGCAATATTTTTGTCAGTGTTCAAGGTAGTGAAGGTAGTGGCATACAACCCATGGTCTATGACTTCCTGTCACGTGTTTTGTATTATATGATTAAGATTGTTTTTTGTTTGTTTTTTTCATTTTTTCATTTGTAAGGTCATCTTCAAGCAACAATTGTAAAAACAAACTGAAAAAGGATAGTTTTAAATAATGCCATTTTTAAATACCCCGGAATGCCTTATTTTATGGGTTCACTAATTTTTTTCAACAAAAAGTTATAGGCAATATAAATGTGTAGATAGGTACAAAGCTGTCAAAATGTATAGAGTATTTTAGAGCAGTGGTCATCGACCCTGTCCTCAGGGCCAACTAACAGGCCAGGTTTTATGAATTACCTTGGGGTGATGCAAACTAGAATTCTGCAATCACTGAGCAGCAAATGTTATCACATGTGATGTATTTCAGTTATCTTGCAAACCTGGCCTGTCAGTGGGCCCTGAGGACAGGGCTAATGACCACTGTTTTAGAGAATTATTTGCAATAGGATCAGTTGTTACAAATATCAAGTATTACACAAGCTAACAGTTCATGTTTAAACACCTTAGCTTATTGGATGAACGTATAACAAAAATATATGCACTTTATTTATTAAATTAGCCTACCTTATAAAAACCTGAGGCCTCAAGCACACTGAGTGTTTAGCCCTGATGCATGAGAAATGTTTTGGTGAGAGCGGATAACACAGTTGCACCCCTGCTGCTGGCAACCTTTAAAACTCTATGGGAGGCTGAAAGCTGCTGTAGCTTAATGGGCCTGGACAGTGCATTGAGTGGCGGGTCTGTGCCTTCTGTTTGCACCAAAATATCTGGAACTCATGCACTGGGGCATAACAACCAGTGTTCATGAGTCCTCATATGTTCTGAAAAAACAGCATGAAAATAATTTTCATATTCAGAGTGATTAGAGAGTTTGTTTCAACCAATACTAGTCAAATTTGCACTATTGGGCCTCAAAGGTTTCAATGACATGAAAGGGTTAAGTGTACAAAAATGTTTCTAAGTGAGAAATTGGCGTTGATTTACTAAAATTAGAGAGTGCAAAATATGGTGCAGCCGTGCATGGCAGCCAATCATCTTCTAACTTCAGCTTGTTCTATTAAGCTTTGACAAAAAAAAAAAAAAAAAAAACTTGGAAGCTGATTGCTTTCTATGCACAGCAGCATCAGATTTTGCACTCTTCAGTTTTTGTAAATTAACCCAATTATATTTATACACAATAAACAGGTACATTTTGGAGTGTGTTTTGTTATTTGAAAAAATTGTCAACTTTTTTTTTCAAAATGTAATTTATCAAAATGTAATGTCCCCTGAAGTCTACAAAAATAGTGCACATATTGCTGGTTTATATTCAAAATATATCTACTTTACAGTATTGCAGTTCCTTTTATTAAATCACTAATATTTGGAAAGGTTTTCCGCCTAAGCTTTTAATAACTGTAGTGGATGGCCTATTTACTCACCATACCATGCAGGTGCAGGCCCCTTTCGCTCTATTTCTCAAAACTCCTTGGACATGCCCAGAGAGTTTAAATTCCTTGGTTCCTGGACATGTCCATGGAGTATAAATTCCTTGGTTCCTGGACATGCCTAGGGAGTACAGATTCCTTGGTTCCTAGACATGCACAGGGAGTACTACCCCTACAACAATAGCCTCCTTATTCCTAGCAGGATTCCTGCTGCAACAATTAACCAAGCACACAGAGCCAGGTTAGGACTTATGCGATTAAGCTAGGAGATTGCAGGACCTGATCTGATAATATTGAATCTTGCCCACGCAGCAGGCAGAACTGGCAATTAACACCCTAGATGGAGAAGCAATATGGTAATTCTGCACTTCTCAGCAAAAGACAAGGACTCTTAACAGGGTGAAAAAGGTAAACACCGATTTGGAGGAGTCCAAGGTGGGCAAGGTCACCATTCCTGTGCTGGAGCTATCAGGAGTTGGCCCATTGTGTGAGAGACTGCTCCAACTGTACACAGAGCAAGCTGGTAAACTAGAATGTGCCACTGCCAGGAGTCAAGCTCCCTGTCCTATAACCAAAGATGTGGTGGTTGACTCTCACGTTGTGTGTGGATGTTTCCATGGCCAGAAAATCAGATGTTTCTTCAACACCAGCCCACAAGTCACTAATCTCAAAGAGCTGTTGTTCTAACAATACTTTTCTAAGAAAAAGATGAGCCTGGACAAGCCATCAAACCTATTGACAGCTGCCAATAAGCTTCAGACGGAAGTATTCAGAATTACCTGGATACAATTAGAGCTATGGAGGCAGGAACTCCGCCATTAGGTTGTAGTGATTATACATGCCTCCTGGAGGGGGTGGTGAGGGCAAAAAAGTAGACATGAATTGTAAACGGGGACTAAAGACTGAGATGCTAAATGGGTGCCCTGTACCTTGGTCTCTGTTGTTCTATTGTCTTACATAGACTATGCTATGCAGCCCTATGTTATCGTGATTGGTCACAAAGACATTGCTGCAAAGAGTCCATATTTGTGCAGCTTTCTTTATTCTTTAGTGCATGCATGTTTCTTGCCATCCTTAACCCATTGTACATTACTATTTCTAACTTTCCACTTGTTTAGTAAACTGAAAGTTACGGTTACTATCTGTCTGATCATTTAGCTGATTACCTATTCTGGTAAAAAAAAACACAATGCATGTAGCTTCATTGGCATTATATAGCATTAGCTGTTCTTGTATGGACTGCTTGCTATATTAGATCCTGCACCTTAAATGCTGAAGGTAATGAATGGTTTATAATAGCGAATGGCTGCAGCCAGTCTACCTAACCTCAGCAGGTCAAGACAGAGCTCTTGAATCAAATCATAAAGGGTGCTTCAATATTTAAAGCCCACCTGGAGGTGGCAATTTTCAAACAAGGTAAGGTAACATGCACGTGGTTGGAACTTGCACCAAGAACATCAAATCTACCCGATCTATGTGCTTCTACTTGATCTATGAAGAACATGTTCCCTGACCTGAGAAATGTGACGGATTGGCAGTGATTCAATGATTTGCAGAGGGTTTGCAGTATACACTTCTGAGTATAATCACAACCACTGCAGATGATCAGAAGTGCACATCATTTCTCTGTAGTTAATTCCTATATGGCTCTATCAATGAAAGTGATGCTTGAATCAGTTGATTAGCTGGTACTTAAACTGTATATGGCAAACCAAACTTTAGGCATCATGGAGAACCTCATTAACATGAAAAGGTTATCCACAGAAGAGAACTGTTTTCAAAACACCTTTGCGTTAGTCTTAAACCCTATTTGGCAAAAAAGAAAGCTTTAAAATACTGTTCACAAATTCTAAATTCAGTAATACGAGACAAAATCCCTATATCTCCACAATTACTAACAATACTTTTTCTTCTAAATGATTTAATTTTCAGTCCGTGTGATTTACTATATTTGCCTTTGTGTGGGTAAGCATGCAGTTGAAGATTGACAAACTTAGATAAAAATAAAACTTTTTAGAATCGTTATCAACACATTTACAGACAAAAACACACCTACCGCCTGCGCCTCTGATATTAAGAACTTTGGCAAAAACTCGTACATAAAATCTTGTATAGTAAAAACAGAGATAGATAGCACTCTGCCAAATCCTCTGTTAAGAACCAAATAAACTAGTACTGCTATAACCATCTATTTATATAGTAAAATTATTGAAAGATTTCTTCTGGCGCCTATTTTTTCTTTCCAACTGGACATGACTTGTCAGGGAAATAGAAGTTTTTACTGCGATTTATCTCAAATAATGGTATATTGCTGCTCTGTAGCTTTCAGCATCATGCGATGAGAACTGGTATTTTTTGAAAAAGACTTTAACCTTCTCTGTAACCCTGTCACATAAACTCTCCATGTAACCCTTACCTTACCCCTCCCTGTAAACAGAACCCCTTATATTAACCATTTCTTTAGCTCTCATTCAAACTGTCACATTATTTCTCTATGTAATCTCCAACCCTCAGACAACCAAAACTAGAGAAAAAGTCAGACTATATAGGCCAGACAAGGAGTCCATAAAATTCTAATTTGTATTATACATAGTCTTTAAAAACAGAGAATTTCATAAAAGCAACTATGGTGCTTAATGGATCAACTGTACATGAAACGATTACAGTACTCTTGCTAAGTCCAGTGAAAAAGAGATCCTCATGTGTCAACGTGTTTCTCCAAAGTTAAGCTTCATCAGGATGCATGAGTATAGTACAGTAATCTCTTCAGAAACACTGCATACAGCATACACGCCCCCCCACCCCCCGCATGGGCACCAAAGCAACAGGGGGGCCCAGCAGGACACCTCAGAGATGAAAGATCTTATTTATACTTCCCAAATACTGCCGATTACGTATTAACGGAAGTTTAGAATGAGAGGGACAGACAATCGCCTATATGTAATCAGGTCCTAATTAGTTCACATAGGAGAGGACCAGACATAGTTCCAAACACAGGAGAATTATGTTATGCTTAAGGCTTCCATTAGTTGAGGTCTTACATAGCGGCTTTTTTCAAAAAGGAACTGTCCTTCCCTTCACCTAAATCATCTGCAGGGATAGTGTCATGGTAATCTTCAGTGCCTGTTTGTCCCTGCATAGGAAGCCATGTAAAACTACCCCACCCATGTAACCTTAACACTACCCCTTCATGTAACCCGAATGCCCCATACACACTATCAGATTTTCTGCTGATTTTTTCCTTCAGGTTTATCAAAACCATGTAGTGCAAGGGCCTGCCTGATTACATACACATTGAAACGCCTGAGGTTTGACCTCATATTATATGGTTTTGGTAAATCTGAAGGAAAAACTCAGAAGAAAAACTGATAGTGTGTATGGGGCTTTACACTAACCCTTACACTGTTCCCTTAACACTAAACTTCACACTACTACTTTAAGTCCTTGAACAATGGATTTTAGCACTTATAGAAAGGAAAAGAATGGACCCCTTCTCCACTCCTCCCCTATTCTCCAAAAGAAAAAATGTCACACTTCAAATACTAATCTTTTAAATTTAGAATTGATGACAGCAAGAATAAATCTCTCCGCTATTCACATAAGTACAAAAATTAGATGATTCTTTTAACAAAAGCAAAAAAAAAAAAAAAGACAAGCACAGAACCAAAACCTGCCATAATTTCTTTGAATTTGCAGTCATGTCATGTTGGTTTGCTTGTATAACACAAACACTGTGCCATTTTGTGGGATCGCTCCCGATGGAATTGGAATGTATCTTAGAAAAATGTTTTCTCTGCACAGAGTCTGAAATGTTCATCTCTCTCTGACAGTGGAGTCAACACATCTCCATCCTTTCTGGAATCTGTTACATTTTTTGAGTTATAAATCTTTCGGCATCAGGTTATTCGAGGGCAGAATCACGCTGCTCTGGCGAGTTAAGGTTAACACAGTGACAGCTTGAGCTTTCTCACTGTAATTTATAACTCTGCAACAGAACCAGGGTTTTTATTCCCATCTATTAAAAAAGGGGAACAGCACATCTGTTAAAGTTCTTGCACAATGGCTGGCTTTGCACCGAAACAGGAAACGTAACCCAATAGTCTCAGAACTTCAACAAACCTGACCCACTTTCAAATGTTAGAAAGAGAGGTTTTTTTTTCCCCCCTCTTTATTAATTTTAGCTTGTTGTAACATCTGCTAAGCGCTTGCTGCCCCCTAACACTTGATATTCTTTCAACTCCCAGTGCTGCCAAAAACAATATTTGGTTCTATTAGAGGCTGCAGTGAGTGTGTGATAATAGGACGTGGGCTCTAATACTCCCAACTATTTCAGATGACTGCTCTGAGGACATCAAAGAGGATTATGCATCAGCTAATGGATGGTTTCAGCAAAATGTCTGTGAACCTATTGGATATTGAAGTTTGACAGTTTAGTAGAGATTAGCTATGTTTCCAAGATGCCCACAAGGAATAGTCTAAAATGTTTGGTGAGCTTTGAGTACACCCTTTGAATTGCCCTTCTGAACCAACCTGGAGGTGGTGATGACAGTAACGACAAGTGTTCTTAGTTAACAAAAAGTTTCAAACATGGAATCTAGTGAATAGGAATTTTTTTTTTTTTGTATTGCAGTTGCTCTACTTGAAACACATAAAATGCACAAAGTGTATTGCAGTTTCTCTAGTTGTTGAAACACATAAAATGCTCAAAGTGCTTAGTTTACATGTTTTTTTGTGTACTATATTGAATGCATGACATCAAAATTATAAATAGAGTTTAAAAAAACAGTCAATATGGTCTCATGTTATTATACAATATGCTTTATTTATGTACATACATGTGTATTATGTATTATGTATTATGTATGTTCTGCATTACACCAAGAGGCCACAGTGAAATGGTAAACTTATAGGAAGTCTTTCGATCCACCTTTCTTAACACTAAACTTCACACTACCCCCTTGTAATTCTCACACTACCTTTCACTGCCAAATCTCTCCAAAAAAATAATCTCTTAGCCCTTGTACACACGGTCGGACATTCCGACGGAAAATGTCCGATCGGACCGTGTTGTCTAATCCGACTGTGTGTGGACTGTTTTCGTCTGAATATCTGACGGACAAAGTTTTAGAGCTGGGCTAAAAACTTTCCGACAACATGATCCGATCGGACTTTGTCCGATTGTGTGTAGAGAATTCCGATCGGACAAAGTGCCACGCATGCTCAGATCAAATTCCTAGACCAAAGCTATTGGCTACTAGCCTGAACGTAGTCCCGTCCTAACGAAATAACGTCATCATGTTACGTACGATCGTATTTTCCGACAACTTTGTCCGACCGTGTGTATGCAACACAAGTTTCGGACAAAATCCGACGGATTTTGTTGTCGGAATGTCTGACCGTGTGTACAAGGGCTAAGACCAGTGATGGTGAAACTTGGCACCCCAGATGTTTTAGAACTACATTTCCCATAATGCTCATGCACTCTGCAGTGTAGTTGAGCATCATAAGAAATGTAGTTCCAAAATATCTGGGGTGCCAAGGTTCACCATCACTGATTTAGACTGTTGTTACTGCAACCGAGGGACCCATTAAAATACACGTGTGTTCCTGTTTCTGCAACAACTCAAAATTTGGATTTCCCCTTATTTTAGGTCCTTGAACAATGGTTTTTAGCACTAATAGAAAGAGAAAAAAAAGGGACAGTGTTGCTAACTCCTAATTCTATCTAAAACAAAAAATGTCACATTTCAAATACCAATCTTTTACATTTTGAATTGACAATATCAAAAATAAATCTATCCTCTGTTCACGGAAATACACAAATAAGAAAATGTATTTAATACCCTTTGAATTGCCCATTTGAACCAACCTGGAGAAAGTTGCGACAGTATTGACAAGTGTTCAACAAAAAGTTACAAACAAGGACTCTAGTGAATAGGAAATATCTTTTTTTTGTATTTCAGTTGCTCAAATTGTCAACACATAAATGCTCACTGTGCTTATGCAGCAGAACATACATGGGTAGAATGGAAGGATTTCACACGTTTTGTAATTCGATGGTGCCACCATTGATTTAGAAATTCGACAACCTCAATAGATAAAATGATCAGACTGCTGGATGAACCTTTAGAGCATTACAAATAGAATATGGCATACCCTCTGAATATTTCACATACCTACATATCTCACTTTTTATGCTCAACTCACTCAACCAATTTTGCCCTGGAGAATCGTTCAATTTCTTACTTCACCTAATACCAAAGTTATAGGGCATCACCTCAATGTACAACACGCTTAATAACAAGTGTAAATTTAGTAAGTTGTCATCTATCACCCCTGGGAACACGAACTAGGATCGGTATATTCATCTGAACAGTGGCAAGCTGCACTCAGATCAACCTACTTTTCCACTAAAAGCATTAATATGTGGGAACTCACAGAAATTATTATTAAGATGGTATATGACTTCCTATAGGAGATCCAAATTCTCGCTGCAGTCATCACCCTTATGTTGGAGGGATTGCGGCAATATTGATACACTTTACCACATACTGTGGACTTTCCCAAAACTACCATCCCTTTGGATAGCAGTATTCTGACTGATCAACAAGATCGACAGGCTCACAATCCCCCTCTCCCCTGACACAGCTTTATTTTACTTGGGTTTAGATAAAGTGCCACCTAAAATAAAAGGTCCAGTCATCCATATTTTACTTGCAACTCGTCTGTCATTGGTTAGGCACTGGAAAGATTCCCAAATACCTTCCATTAATGAATTATTCAACTAATCCACACTCATGCCACATACAAACTGCCTTTTGCCTTATCTGTTGGTAACCAGTTGGTTAAATCTTCCTGGGAGAAATGGAACGATTGGTATGACCAATCCCCACGCCCTTAAATTACCTTTTTCATTCTAAATGTTCATTATAAGTACTTTACCATCAGTAAAAATTCCAACAGTGAGCCAAGCGCAGAAAGTAAACCAAGGAGCCAAAGTAATTATAAAAGTCACACTAGACCGCTGCTTCCGCACTCAAATGACCAAATGAGAAACAGACAAAATCAACAGAATTGGGAAGTGCAGATCTAGGAGGTGGCAAGAAATCAATTGAAGATGGAATCCATGTGAAATTTAAAATAGTTTATTGCTGATAAAACATGTAACCAATACACAGTACAAATGGGAAAAATCATCAGAATGGCCAAACTCACTGTGATAGTGCCAGCAATGGAGCCAAAAGGTGGTGGAGAAATTGCGGTCCCACTTCCATGAGGGCTGTGGACAGAGGAGGCTGCAGACCAAAAATGGGGAGCCTGAAAACACTTTCCAACAGCTGGGAGCAGTAACCATAATCAAAGTCAGGCTACATCAGGGACGGGAAAGGCTGGGTCCAGATCCAGTAAGCATGATCACTGTATGACCAGAGTGTAAAATGGCAGAGCCGCTGCAGTGGCAGGTGAGACCAGAGATGGATGCTGGAGGGGCAGTGGGTATGAGGCTAAGCTGCAAGGTGTCCAGACACCACAGGTCTCCTTCCCAGCCATGCCACACGCTCCAACTGCAGGCAGACATCGGCAAAGCCTAATGGTTCAAATGGATCAGTGCAGGAGATGTGACGAGTATCACAGCAGGTGCCAGAGATTGAGCGGTATATGATTACATGTTTCCGGGTTTAATCCCTTCCTCAGATAACATGCTAAAGATCCATTATAGAACAGGGATTTTATAGTCACGAGGTGGGACAACCAATCGATCCACCACCAATCATCCAATACCTGGGTATCGTGACAAATATCATGTAAAAGCATTTAAAAATTCTGGACACATTATTGAAATCTTACATATAGTATAGCTGGGAGAATCAATAACCATGGGCATCCCTTGATGTGTGCTCCTTGTACACCTCAATTCCACATGGATTTGGAATAAGGGCACTTAGTCACTTCCTATGTACTGAGCCACCAATGAACTCATGACAGGCAGAATTCCTGGTGCACAGTACCAATATTTTTATTAGAGCATAATTATTTTGTTTTCCAGGATACATTTTATCTTTAAACCAGGGGCACAGCAATGGGAGCCAGCTTTGCTTCGTGTTATGCCAATATAACAATGTTATGCCAAACTTTTTGTTTGGCATAACAAACCCTTCTCAGAGCACATTGTGTACTATGATTGATATGCTGATGATGTGCTTTTGATTTGGGATGGTACTAAAGATCTTTTTCTGTCCTTTCTGGACCTAGAATTGTTCCATGATGTCGGCACGATACATACTAAGAACCATTACAAGCCGGTGGCAGGCAGCGCTTACCTTCATTTTGAGAGTTTCCACCACCCAGCCTTGAAAAGGAACAAAGGGCCAATGTCTCAGATTGAAGACAAATTGCTCTAAACCTGAAGACTACACATCCCTGAGCCAAAGCATTAATTTATTCACTATTCATTTGATGAACATTGTTTTTAATCCCTTGTACGATAATGAATTAACATTAATATTTATTTTTATTTTTAAAATGTTTTCCCATGATATTCATTATGATATCGAGGTATGAGATGATTGGTAGTGGATCGATTGGTTGTCCCGCCTCATGACTATAAAATCCCTGTTCTATGCTGGATCTTGAGTGAGTTATCTGAGGAAGGAGTTAAACCCCAAAACATGTAATCGTGTACCGCTCAAGCTCCGGCACATGCTGTGATACTCATCACATCTCCTGCTCTAATCCATTTGATCCATCAGGCTTTACTGATGTCTGCCTGCGGTCGGAGCGTGTGATGTGGCCGGGGAGAAGTACTGTAGTGTCTGGACATCCTGCAGCTCAGCCTCGTACTCGCTGCCCCTCCAGTATCCATCTCTGGTCTCACCTGCCACTGCAGTGGCTCTGCCATTTTCCACTCTGGTCATACAGTGATCGTGCTTCCTGGATCTGGACCCAGCCTTTCCCCTGCCTAATGTAGCCTGGCTTTGGTTATGGTCATCGCTCCCAGCTGTCGGAAAGTTTTGCCACCTCCTGGATCTGCGCTTCCCATATCTGTTGACTTAGTATCAGTGACTTATACAATGACCGTATACTCACTTTTATTTTATTATGTTCATACGTTATATTTGACAATGTCTTTATTTCATTTTACCAAGACAAATTGTTCTTTACCCTTTGTGCACAACCTTGTAACAAGCAATCGCCAAATGGCGCACTGTCTGTATTAGATTTTTTTTTTTTTTGTATTGTTGTTTATTTGATACTTTTTTAACCTCAAAACTGTCAACATGATCTCATGTCATTATATAGTATGTCTTATTGTCGTATGTTCTGCATTACACCAAGAAGCCACAGTGAACTGGTAAACTCACAGGAAGTCTTTAAACCCACCTTATCCAAACAAGAAGAACCGCTGCTCCAAGTGAGACAGGAAGCCTGATGATCTAACGGGTGCCCGCCGCTGCTCGCCTCCACATGCAATCAATGATAGAAGAAATGGCTGCACTCCGTAATCAATCACAATTCTTTTACTAGAACGTCCCAAGTGTTGACAAAAACAAAGAGCTGGTAGACACATTTCACACTCTTCAGGTGGGCTTAGTAACCATCCATATATAAACCCACTTAATAGTATGGCAGGTGACACAGATCATTAATTTGCAGACTTCCTGTTGCATATGATTCACATAAAAACTACAAAAAGAGAGAAACCCATAGACATATATATGTATGTAGGTATATATGTCTTTTGTTTATGGGTTTCTCCCTTTTTGTAGTTTTTATGTGAATCATATGCAACAGGAAGTCTGCAAATTAATGATCTGTGTCACCTGCCATACTATTAGGTGGGGCTATATATGGATGGTTATGTCGTTATTTCTGACTTAGCGCACCTGAAGTGTGTGAAACGTGCCTACCAGCTCTCTGTTTTTGTCAACACTTGAGACGTTCTAATAAAATAATTTTGATTCATTACGGAGTGTAGCCATTTCTTCTATTATTTAAACCCACCTTTCTGGAACATCCTCTCTAAAAGAAGATAACATCAAGTTGTTCAGGCTGCAGAGTGAAAACACATATCCAACACTAACTTAATGCAAAAGAAAAACGTTGCACTTGATGTAAAAAGTTTGTTGAGCTCAGAGTTTCTCATTAAAATGTCCCCATGTGGAATACCCAATAGGAAATTCTACTAAGAATATGCCAGCAGATCAAGCTAATGTTTACAAGCTACATCACAACAAATTCAACAGGAAGGGTCCAACCTAATTCACACACACACTATGAAAGCTCATACAGTATCACTTATGTTATCTCTAAAAGGGTCTTCCTTCCCTTTAAACGTGATTCTTTTCATTAAAGCGGTTTTGTACATAAAATTGCATGTTCTTCTTTTCTAAATCGCATGGTAACATAGATGCAGTAATGAACATTGAAATAAAATATTATTCAGTATTTACCTTATATTTCTGATGTTTGTGCCGACTTCTGGGCTGTCCTCCCGTGGGAGTAGGCGTGGTTATCGGCTTCGCAATGGTCCCTGGGAAATTTTTTAGCCATTTCCCAAGAATCCATGGGGGACATAGCAATGCCGAAATCTCGTGAGATTTCGGAAGGAGGACGCCGGTCACGTGACGAGGGACAACTTTTACAGCGCTGCTCACTGCTATCAATGAGCATGCGCGAGATGGAGCGGTGGATGCTGGGAGCTCAGCATCATCGCATACAGGAAGTAAATGCCTGTGGGCTTCAGACGCCCACAGTAAAAATGGAAACCGCCAGACTGCTTTTTTAAACGTTTTCCTTTGCAATGAAATCGTCACGTCGGGGTCAAAAACACGCCGATCGTGACTGCTAAGACACGGTAGGAATCGCCCACCAGTGACACAGGTAAAAAAAAAAAAAAAACGCAGCGGAATCCCGCTTTAAGTTTGCATCTTAAAAAGCAAGAAAGAAACAACAAAGCGATCTACAAGTTCCCCCAAATTCACAATTCACATTTCCTTTTGCAGTTCCATGCCAACCCAACTCAACAATAAAGGGCAAGAACTAGAGAACTTTTTATCAAAAATTAGCAGGTACAGCATGCTGTTAGGAGAAATACCCCATTATGCTTTAAACATATTTAAGTTCCAGAGTTAAATGACGCAAGAACACGTCTCAAGAATAATTATATGTACAGTCCCTAAAACAAACATGAAAGTGAAAACAATCTATGTCTAAATCATTTGCTTTAGAAGCAATGGCCTATAACTTTTAGTAAAATGGGTTTACAAAGGGAAGTCTTAACATGGAATTCCTTTTGCTCATTCTGGAGAAAGACTTTGATCTACTACTCATTTTGGCCCACTGGTCCCTACTGTCCTCTCTGTGGCACGCACACACATGCTATATCTTCCCATGGAATATCATGAAGTGGGCAGTGTTACCATAATTCTGGATTCTCCATAGCAAAAGACCCAGAATAGGATCAAACCTTTTTAATATTAAGAAAAACTACAAAAATATAAGTGGGTATATTTTAACATTAAATACCATTTAGACATATTACTTAAGCTGTTATTAGAAAACAACACAACTGCCAAAAGATTTCTTTAAAAAATGCGAAAAAACACATAAATAGTATGATTACTCTATAAGCATGAATGTATTGTAACTTGTTCACTTCACAGTATGTAACTTATTATTCTCAATATTTCAATAGCCTTCATTTTTGAAGGATCTGCATCAAAGTTGTCCACAGTAGTAATGAAAACATTATAGAGTAACTCTTGCCTGAACATGCAGGTACTGGAACATGGTTATGTAAAATAGGCAATTTTTTCTAAAAGTAACTAAAATTCTGATATAATCCATAACACATTTAAAGAACATCATACTTCACTTTCTTTAAAGCACTAAACAGCTCCATTTCTACAATTCTAGCTTTGAAAAGAATAAACAGACAATTTTGCATTTGAAATCTACAACTGGAAAAGTTCAAAGGTCACCATGCTCTTCTCACCACTCATCTCTTTCTTTGGGTAAACACATGTCCAAAACATCCCAGCCAAAGCCTGTACTGTTTTTCAATTTATCTTTATGTGCTGAGATCCTAAAAAAAACTGTTTTAATGATTCTACCCTATCACATTTCTCTTGTCTCCACTCTGCAGACAAAATGTATTGCACATCATCAAATTATCAGAACAATAAAGATCTCTACTGCAACGGAACTTGAAACTGGGCTGAATACTTAGAGGATTGTCCTGAGATTGTGGCGTCTGAGTGCCATTTAAACTACTGACACAAGGCTTACAGGTATCAAAGACTAATACAAACATGAACATCTGGATTTTCAATACACTTTGATCTCAAGCCAAAAACGCAAAAAATATGTAAAAAAGTTCACTCACCATGGACTTTGTAAAGGGTCGAACCAAAGCAAACAGCATTGTGTACCCCCACCAGCTCCGATGAATAGAGGAATACATCATATTTCCCGGATGTAGCGTGTTGGACGTCACCCCATAGGGAGAGAGGCGGCGGTTCAGCTCCTTCGAGAAAAGAACATTGCACAGCTTGGAACGGTTGTAGGCTAACATGGCCCAATAGTCCTTCTTCGATGGAGAAAGCAGGTTGAGGTCAAGTTTCCCAGATGAATCTTTAATATCTGTGAATCTAAAGTTCAAAAAATAAAATATAATAAAATATGTCTCAGACCTCCTGCCAGTAAAAGCTTAACTGTGGGCCAAAAAATAAAAATAGCACCTCTTATAATCTGTTTTTCAGTTGCAAGAGGTGTTGATTTTTTAATGTAATGCTGGAATACATGCATGTTGTAATAAAAGAGTCACAGAAAAAACAGGGGATCATAATAACACCAGTAGAATATAAACCCAACATAAAGAGATTTTTTTTTTCTTTGCTCATTTTATTTGTGCTAGGAGCTACAGTGTTGTTGATTTATTCTTTATTTGCTGTACTTTGTAGATACAGTAATTATTAAAAATCACTTGAATGGCTGTTGTAATGTATTCTCAAACTCTTTCAACCCTTTCTTTTTCCAAAGTTTAATACACCTCTGCCAAATATAAATGTTCAGCTTATAAACAGCGAACAAAAACCCTACTACAGTCTGTCCCCTAGGACTCAATTATTCCCCCAATGCATGCTGCCATCTTGCCCCTACTAGCATAGAGAGTTCTGCAGCAAGCACCTCCATGACACCAATGCTATTCCTGCGATGATGATGTGTCAGAGATCTATGCAGATGTCAGTAGTCAGAGGGAGTTGTTGAAGAGGAAGTCTTAGCAGTTGACTATTTGTGAGTATCAGCCATGTTTAGTCTATTCAAGCTTACCATTTCAGCTAAAGGAGTACAGCATGTTCATTTTGCATTTTGCAAATTTTTACTTACTTAGTGAATGAGATGAAGCTAAATTAAAATTCACTATGCAAAGAATACCCAATCATGTTTAAGGAAACAAAAAAACACACAAAAATTTGCCTTGTTCACTACGATAAATGAAAAATCACTTTGCAAAGAGCATGTCTACACTTTTAGCAATTGACCCCATTTATTGTAAAGGAGAAGTGTGTTGAAGACAGCTGATAGAGTTGATTATGAAGATACAACTATGCTTACATGCTTGAAGAAAGGTTCCTTTCGAAAACCCCAAAAATTGATTTGGGACATTCTTTGAGAAGTCCTCAAAAAAGTATATAGTGTTACAGGGCCATAGGGAAAGTTAGTGTGTATGTGGCATTGGGAAAACCAGTTATGGAATGGGAAGGGTACCCAGCAGTCTGAAATTGGTAGAACAACAGAGTAACTGTGTTTGGTCCAGAAATGGAAGAGGCTACACACAGACAAGGTCCTGTGTAAGGTGGTGTTGCAGTTGATGGTGTTTTAGGGTGGTGTTGCTGAGGCCGAATGTGAGACGGACAAAGTGGGAGTGTGTCTCTGGGCATGTCCAGGCTTATCTGTGTAAACACAGTGTCTCACAGCAGGGATCCTATGTGTCCCTTTACACCGATTCAGGTGCCAATCAGTTCCAAATTTCTGCCTGAATTGCAACCTAATTCAGAGCCAAAGACGCAAAGGATCCTTTCCAAATGCGGACCGCACCCGCCCCGGAGCTGTGTGAACCGGCTCCATTGAGAGCCATTCACACTGTCCTGTCTTGCAAATTGGATGCGTAGAAACCCGCATACAATTCACATTACTGTAAACCCAGCCTTACAGTCGGGTAAAAAGAACATTGGTCCCTTTGTCAGAACAATCTGGCAAAAAAATTCTAATGTAATAGGCCATATGAAAAATTCCTGGAAGTTCAAAGTCTTTTTGTTCAACTGGCTAGAACAAGCAGGGCAAGCTAGCAAAAACTCATTTTGGGGGCTGCACAACCCCCCTTAATCAGGGCTGGATTTAGTGGCAGAATGTTGAATGGAAGCAAAACTACTCCTGCAGGCAGAGGATGTTATAAACAAAAGTCAGTGCCGGTGTTCACACTAAAAGTGGCCAAATCAATATTATCGGCCCTAATAAAGGGGGATTGTGTGGCCCCTAGAATGCGTTGGCTGTCTTTTGCTCTGCTTGATGTAACCAGTTAAACAATAGAGACTTTGGACTCCTAAAGATGTTTTATTTGGCTCTCTATTACACTTGGATTTCTGAACTCAGGTGAATGTAATTTCTTTATCTTTTTCCACATTTTGATAACCTGTAAAAATCCATGGTGGCACCACTCTACTGCTACCTCTTAAAAAATAAAGATAAAAAAAAATGGTGTAGGGGTGAGTGACCTGTAGCCTGTTTTAATTGTGCTACAGGTCTCTGTTGTCTAGATAACTACAAGTAATGCCGAGTTCTGTAGTTCTTTAAAGTCATTAGTGTTTAGTTACCAATACCTGCAAGATCAACAACAGGCCGTTTTCTGTACCAGTGGTACTGTGGCAGACAAATCAATGTTGGAGGGGTTATATTTGGACTGATTCTCCCTATAATAACTTTAGATTAAAAAGACTCTGCACTACTTTTAAATAAAATGTATCACTTGTGCTGTGTACGTTGTTTGTGCTTCCCCACTTCTCTGATCTTTTAGTTCAGCCCCCTGAAATTTCTATGCAAGTTGGGTATGCCAATTGACTGTTCAGTGCTTAGGTCAGAATCAGGAATGGAGGGATGGAGACTGCCATGTGTGCCCCATAACTAAGCTTTTTGGGTGACTGAGGGAGTGGAGTTTGATATGAGTGGAGCATGAATAAGGTAGGAAACTGAGCTGCAAAATTACTTTCATTTATTTTCCAAGAGAATAAAGTTACATTTGAAAACAATGCAGGTAACTAGAGAAGCCAGAATATTAGATTGTGTATTTAAAGTATAACTCCAGCCAAAACATTTTCTATTTGGATAGCCAGTGGAACGGTAAAACATCCTTCAGGTTTCCATTGCTTTCCATGGCCCCATTCGAGAAATTTTCTCCAGACGTTGCTTAGAAGTGAGAAAAAACCTAATAAAAGGGACACATGGAAAAATGTAAAGTGTTTTAGCTATACTTCATTCTAATAAAAATGTTTTATTGCTGTTGAGTGCCTTTAAGTCCTTTAGAGAGATTTCCCCTGGCTGTGTAGTCACCAGGATAGGAAGTAAATGAAAAAAATAGCTAGAGCCAAAAGAGCTAGAAACTCTACAACATAAACTGCAACTAAAAGAAAACATGTTGAATGGAATAAAAAAAAAAAAACCTGTACTGTGAGGAATATGGGGGCTGCCATTGTTTACCCCAGTTGTCTGGCTATAATGCTAGCTCACTGGCCCTAATAATTTTAAAACCTGGGGCTGCATTTAAATGTTAAGTTTACCTTTAAGAAAATAAATAATAATAAATGCACATTTTTGCAAGTAAAAAAAAAAAAGTGCATTTATTATCTTTTACAAAGCATTGTACCCATGATCAGTGAATCGTGGGTGCAATGTCAGGCTCCTGAAGACACTGCTGACAGCTCTCTGTCCATACAGTACCTCTGTACAGGCTATCATTTACTGAGCTGCATGAAGTGGCAATAGACGAGAAGGGGGCTGATCAGCACCATCATAGTCCATTGAGAACTACAAATCCATCTGCCGCACTGATAGAAATAAACAGTTTTATTCACAGATCTCTGAGAATGAATGGCGTAGTTGTGATTGGTCTCCAAAGTCACTTCACTGCATGGTCAGTTGCAGTTTTCTATTGTCATTATGTACAATCAGGAGATTAGGCAGCTCTGCTTTGTATGAGGACAGTAAGGGCCTACTCAAAAGAGAGGAATAAGTTAAGTATTTGTACTTAATCCTTCCTCATTCCCCTAAATGAGCATTTAAAGTGGTTGTAAACCTTAAGCCCTTGTACACACGGTCGGAGATTCCGACAACCAAATCCGTCTGATTTTGTCCGACGGATTTTGTCCAAAACTGTTGCATACACACGGTCGGACAAAGTTGTCGGAAAATCTGACGTGGTGACATTATTTCATTACGACGGGACTACGTTCACGCTAGTAGCCAATAGGTTTGGTGTAGGAATTTGATCTGAGCATGCGTGGCACTTTGTCCGATGGGAATTCCCTACACATGATTGGAGTATGTCCGATCGGAGCATTTTGTCTGAAAATTTTACCAACAAGTTGGAAAACTTGGTCCGTCGGATACTCAGACGGAAACAGTCCGATGTAGACCACACACAGTCGGAATATCCGACAAAACGGTCCGAACGGACACATTCCGTCGGAATCTCTGTGTACAAGGGCTTACAGACCACTTTTTGCTACAGGTAAGCCTAAAATGAGGCTTAACTGTAGCTACCCTGCACAGTTTAGGAGATAACCCCTGTATTTGCATCATTTGCACCATTAAGGCCATTTCCTCCAAATCATGTCACGTCGTTTGTAGGGGATTTGGAAGGGAGAGTTTATGGATAATGGGTGGGATCATGTTACTGGGTTTAGGTCCTTCAGATGTCATGGTAAGCACAGAAAAAACTCACAAAAAATGAGTGCTGCTCTGTGTCCAAGTAAATAGAAAAGGGGAAGCTGCAGACCCTACCACACTTTTAGGCAAGGTATCTAACTCTGAACACCGTTCCAGCACACATTTCTGAACTTCACACAATGATGCAAATTTGTTTCCCATTCTAAGCCCTTGTACACACAGTTGGACATTCCAACGGAAAATGTCCAATTGGACCGTGTTGTCGGATAATCCGACCGTGTGTGGGCTCCATCGGACTGTTTCCGTCGAAATATCTGACAGACCAAGTTTTGCAGCTTGGCTATAAAGCTTTCCGACAACATGATCCGATCGGACCTTGTCCGATCATGTGTAGAGAATTCCGATCGGACAAAGTGCCACGCATGCTCAGATCAAATTCCTAGACCAAAGCTATTGGCTACTAGCCTGAACGTAGTCCCGTCGTAACAAAATAACGTCATCACGTTCTGAACGATCGGATTTTCCGACAACTTTGTCCGACAGTGTGTATGCAACAGTTTCGGACAAAATCCGACGGATCTGGTTGTCGGAATGTCCGACCATGTGTACAAGGGCTAAGGGGTTGATATCTGGAGGTGGCACAGATTACATGTACAGTATAAAACAGGTAACAGTGTCTGACAAAGGAGTATAACCTCTTTGAAACGTTATCGTGCCTCCAAGGCTCATCGCTCTGATTTGCAGGCAAGCTTTGCCGTTCTTTTCCTCTGCAGCCCAGTGACCTCGTACTTGTGGAATAGACACAGACAGTAATGCCGTGATGATAACCTTGGTATCTTGCCATGAGCATCCTCACATGTTTAAAAGATAAATGTAAACAGAGCTGGGATGGGTTTTGGCAGGCTATTATGTTCTTAAGTATACCCATGGCATGGCTTAAACACAAATCAAAATAACTAGTTGATGTTTTGTAATTGAGTCAGACAGAATAATTAAACACCAGCTGTCTCTGACTCCACTTTTTTTATATTTTGCTATGGAACCAAAGCCGTAAAAAATGTCCTCAAGAAAACTTGCTGGCTGAGTTGGAATCTCGAAAAACACTAAGTTATCTGTCATTGGCATGGCTTTATAGAAATCTATGTAGAGAAATATAGTTTGCACTGGCAGCACTAGCAACGGTTTGATATGACGATCTCATATGGAGACAACAAACACCAGGTAGTAGGTTGTCACATTTGGCTCAAAGCCTGCTGTGCACAACTATGGAGAGGGAACCACTGAGCTGGGGTCAGAGAACACATCCAAAAGGCATAAGAGTCTGGGTAAGGAGAACTACTCATGGCTGGAGAAGATAACTAATATGGCATCTCCAATAGGCTTAAAGCAGTCTGGTACATGAATGTTCAGGCCACTCCTGAAGGCCAGAGAGTTGAAGATAGCTGTTGACTTGTTAAAAGTAATTGGGTGTGTCTGGTGTACCTCCACCCCCACCATAATGGTTATGTTGGAAAGAGTTGAAGGAAGTTACTTAAGAGGGTGAATTAAGACATTTAGGCTCATTCACACCTCCTTGTTTTGTAGCTTGAAACTCCAAAACCCTGGAGGAAAAGAAAAAAAAAGTTCTCTTTGGAGATGGTTCACATCTCCTCTACAAATTACAAGAATGCCTGAAGCTCAAAACATTTCTGGAGATTTTTTGTAACTTGAACAGGACAGATTGGTGCATTTTTTTAAAGGGGTTGTAAAGGTTCGTTTTTTATTTTCTACATAGGTTCCTCTAAGCTAGTGCATTGTTGGTTCACTTACCTTTTCCTTCGATTTCCCTTCTAAATGTTTTTTTTTCTTTGTCTGAATATCTCACTTCCTGTTTCTCCTCGGTAAACTTCTCACCATCATCCCAGCTGGTGGTTAGTCAGCCAGAACAGCTTACTGAGGAGGAACAGGAAGTGAGAAATTCAGACAAAGAAAACAAAGAAAAAAAACATTTATAAGGGAAATCGAAGGAAAAGGTAAGTGAACCAACAATGCACTAGCTTTGAGGAACCTATTTAGAAAATAAAAAACGAACCTTTACAACCCCTTTAAGCATGTTTTGTTACATAGAAATGCATGGAAATGCTTGATTTGAACAGTTTTGAGCAGTTTAGCTCATTTTGTTGCACATTTTTGAGTGCTTTTCTGCTCAAATGCAAAAATAATAATAATAAAAACGTAATAAATAATTATACATACATATTTGTTTATTTTAAAAAATAAAGAATAATAAAAACAAATACTCATTTAATAATATTAAATAAAATAACCCTAATCCCTAACCCTAATATTAATCATTCACCCTAACCCCAATATTAACCCCAATCCTAACCTCAAACCCTAACACTAATATTACCCCCTAACCCTAACCTAACAAAATTAATAAATAAATAAAATATAATACATAAAATAAATAAAAGTGGATGAAAAGGCTGAAAAGCATAGCATCACATTATGATATTTTTCTTCTACTGGCTAATAAAAAAAATCACCAAAGCTCAAAAAAAGTTAAAAACACTGTACAAAAACATGCATACAAACGCCTGAAAAAACACCCCAAAAAATGCACCACTCAGGTGTGAATGCAGCTTTCTTGTATACAGTTCTGAGCAGTCTGTGTGTGTCTAACCAGTGTTCTGAGCAATGTGCTGTCTGCAAAGTTGTTTTAATCCTTGCATTTTCAAGCTTCTTAAATGTACTAAAATGGAACACTAGTCACCTTTTACAGTGGTTGAATTAGTGATCGGAGTGAGTGACAATCATGATGGTAGTTTATTATGCTGACTAATCCCAGTAATGGGACATTTAGCAGTTGCATCGTATGCTTTAAATGAACTTGAAACTTAAAAAAAAAAAAACTACAGTATGCTGAATGAGCATAACTTCTTGTTCCAATTTATTTTAAAGCCCAACTATGGGAAATCTAAAAATTCTACCTTGCAGTCAGGCTGTGCCTGCACTGCAAGGGTTAACCGCTTAGGGGAGCATAAAATCACTCTTACTTACCGGTTAGCACTACCACCCAGCAGCACTAGGGTCATTGGTTTGAATCCCAACACTACCTGCCTGGAGTTTGCAAGTTCTCCCTGTGCGGGTTTCCCCTGGGTACTCCGGTTTCCTCCCACACTCCAAAATCATGCTGGTAGATTAATTGTATCTTGTTTAAATTGACCCTAATATATGTATGTATGAATGTGAGTTAAGGACCTTAGACTGTAAGCTCCTTGATGGCAACGACTGGTGTGAATGTACATTTATATGTAAAGTGCTGCATAAATTAATGGCACTGTATAAGTACCGTTTTTTGTTGTTGCACTGAATGGAAATTGAGCACATACATTACCCTAAGTATAGGATACATAAAGGGAGAGCTGTCTGCTCAGATTGAAATAACTACTCATGGCCATTTTGTTCTTCATCTAGTGTTCTTATAAATCAATATCGACAGTGGGTGAACCAACCTGCTCCAGGTCAATTGTGTAAAACAGAAGAGAACTCTTTGAAAAGTTTATTAAACCGTATGTGCTAACAAACAGATGCTTATGCATTTAAATAGTGTGAATAGTACTGTATATGAACCCATCAGCCAAGTTTCACCAGAATCCCCGTTCAGGAATTTATGTACACAGCAGGCACCCTGTCCTTTCAGGCAGCTCACAAGAATTATGCCCTGTTCCCTGCGTCTAAGGGAAATTTTACTAGTCACCTATTTATTGCCTAATACACCATGACAGCGCTGATTGGATAGACTGGTATTTTGGTTACATAAGTAGACACTGCCATAGTTTGTCACTTAAATAAAAATCTTAACTTAAAAAGACTTATGCCGCTTACACACGACCAGACTTTTGGAGGGACTAGGTCCGACGGTCTTTCCGACGGACTTTCGACGGGCTTTCCGAATGAACGGACTTGGCCACATACAATCACACCAAAGTCCGACAGATTTGAATGTGATGACGTATGACTGGACTAGAATAAGGAAGTTCATAGCCAGTAGCCAATAGCTGCCCTAGCGTCGGTTTTTGTCCATCGGACTAGCATACACACAAGCGGATTTCTCGGTAGGAACTGGGTCCGGCGGAGTTCTGGCGAAAAAAATTTGAAACATGTTCTATTTCTAAAGTCCGTCAGATTTTTTAACAGCAAAGGTCCGATGGA
The DNA here is from genome assembly GCF_037356315.1 of Lithobates pipiens. Taxonomy (NCBI): domain Eukaryota; kingdom Metazoa; phylum Chordata; class Amphibia; order Anura; family Ranidae; genus Lithobates; species Lithobates pipiens. Next base: position 46,292,577 of record NW_027507686.1, on the reverse strand, counting down.
GCCCACACACAATCGAATTGTCCGCCGGATTCTTTCCGTTGGACCTTTGCTATCAAAAAGTCCGGTCGTGTGTACAGGGCATGAGTGTAACTAAAGGCAAAATTTTTTATTTTATTTTTTCATTTTGGATAGAGTAAGGTAGGATTATAATCCCTGGTGGGTATTTTTCACCATCTGTGTCCCATAGGGGAGACTTCCCTTCACTTCCTGTCCCATAGTCAAAACAGGAAGTGAGAGAAAATCCCTCCAAAGTGAGAGATTCTTGGGCTGTCATCAAGGTCACCAGAACTAGTGTCATTCTTTGAAGATTTCCCCTCTATTACTGTCCTGATGTCCCTTTCCCTCTAAAACATGCACAGATCACTGCTGTACTATAAAAGCCCTCACTGGACCCCACCAACCTGAACAACTTAAGATCCATCTCATTTCTCCCATTCACCTCTAAACTTCGAGAACGCTTAGTTCACAACCATCTTAGCTCCTCCTTACAGTCTGGCTTTTGATTGCAGCACTCCTCAGAAATTGCCTAACTAAAACTCACTAATGATTTACTAACTGCTAAAACCAATGGCCACTACTCTGTACTCCTACTAATTGACCTCCCTGCTGTCCTTGATACCGTTGACCACCTGCTTCTTCTCAATAAACTCTGTTCCCTTGGCCTCCAAGATTCTGCTCTATTCTGGTTTTCCTCCTAGCTATCATAGTGCTCACACTCCTTCAGAATTACCTACAACTCTGTCTCCTCCTCTCCATTGCCTCTTTCTCTGGGGGTCCCCAAGGCTGCTCTGTTCTTGGACCTCTTCTATATCTACACCTCCTCCCTTGGTCACTTGATAACCTCCCACAGATTCCAATACCATCTATACCCAAATCTATTGACACCCAAATCTATCTGTCTACTCCTCACCTCACTCCTTCAGTCTCCTCTGGCATTACTAACTAACTGACATATCAGCATGGATATGCCACTTCCTTAACCACTTGCTTACCAAGCCAATACTGATATTTCTCTCAGACATCGCAAAATTGCACACGCTTGTGGAATGGCGCTAAATTTTACTACTTGAAAATCCGCATAGGTGACGCTTTAACTGGTTCCCAACCGGTGCACGCCGATGTACGTAGGCAGAATGGCACGGCTGGGCAAATGGCCGTACCTGTACGTCCCTCTAAATTTGCCACTGTGCCATCGCATGCACGCCGGCGGCACCCCGACCGGGGCCTCCATGAGTCGGACTCGATGTCCACAGGGATACCCGCGATCGTCTCACGGAGAGGAAGAACAGGGAGATGCTAATGTAAACAAGAAGCTCCTCATTCTGCCTAGTGACAGTGTTACTGATCATAGCTCACTGTGATCGGGAGCTATGATCAGTGATGTGTCACAGCTAGCCCATCCCCCCTACAGTTAGAACCCATCAGGACACACTTAACCCCTACAGCGCCACCTAGTGTTAACCCCTTCACTGCCAGTCACATTTACACAGTAATCAATGCAATTTTAATCGCACAGATTGCTGTATAAATGTGAAAATGGTCCCTAAAATTGTCTGACGTGTCCACCATAATGTCACACTCACGATAAAAATCGTTGACCACCGCCATTACTAGTAAAAAAAACAAAAACATATTAATAAAAATGCCATAAAACTATCCCCTATTTTGTAGACGCTATAACTTTTGCGCAAACCATTCAATAAATGCTTATTGCAATTTTTTTTTAACAAAAATATGTAGAAGAATATGTATCGGCATAAACTGAGGAAAAAAAATGTTTTTTATATATCTTTGGTGGATATTTATTATAGCAAAAAATAATTTTTTTCAAAACTGTCGCAATTTTTATGTTTATAGCGCAAAAAAAAAACAATGCAGAGGTGATCAAATAGCACCAAAAGAAAGCTCTATTTGTGGGAAAAAAAAGTCTGCAGTTTTGTTTGGGAGCCATGACCATGCAATTGTCAGTTAAAATTACGTAGTGCTGAATCGCAAAAAGTGCTCTGGTCTTTGACCAGCAAAATGGTCAGGGGCTTAAGTGGTTAAACATTTTTACAGGTTACATGTTTTGAGTTACAGAGGAAGTCTAGTGCTAGAATTATTTATCTCGCTCTAACATTCACGGCAATACCTCACATGTTTTGTTTAAACGTCCATTACATATGTGGGCGTGACTTACATATGCATTAGTTTCTGCAAGCAAGCACATGGGGACAGGGGCACTTAACTTTTTTATTAAACTGTTTATTTTACTTTTATTTTTCCAGTTTGATGCTTCCTTTTTAAGTTTTTTTGATCACTTGTATTCCCTTGTAATAGGAATAGTGCGTGACAGGTCCTCTTTACAGTGAGATCTGGGGTCAATAAGTCTCTACATTTCACCTCTTAGCTGGGAAGTCGGTAATCAAAAAAAAAGAGATCCTGGCTTCGCAGCCGATTTTTTCAAATGCAGAGGCCGGGTGTGATTTCATAACATTGTGCAATCTGGACAATCGGGCTGATGAAAATCTCTATGGTCAACATCTGGCGCCGGTTAGTTCCTTCTCCCACTCACCGATTGTACGGCTGAGTCGGTAGAAGCACCGGAAGGTGGCGGGAGAGGGGGAACGTCCCCTCCCGACACCTATAAGAATGATCAAGCTGCTAAACAGCATGGTGAAGGGAATCTCTGGCTCTAAAAGATGATATCTGAATGATGCCTATAACTGCAGGCATAATTCAGATATCAATGCTCAAACCCGACGACATCATATAACGGTAGGCAGGCAGGAAGCGGTTACACTAAATCTCTCTAAAACTGAGCTGATAATACCCCCCCCCCCCCGTGCCCCCCTCCATCAAAATCAATAATGCAACCATCAATCCCTCAGAAATACTAACAACAACATACAAAGTCATTCACAACTCTGCCTCAAGCTACATCACCAATCTTTTCTCCAAATATCACGCAACTGTTCTCTCTGCTCCTCTCAAGACCTCCTGCTCTCAAGCTCCCTTGTTTCCTCCTGCCATGCTAGTCTCCAGGACTTCTCCAGAGCCTCTCCCATCCTCTGAAACTTTCTACCTCAATCTGTCTGGCTATCTCCTAATCTGGCTGCCTTTAGGCAATCCCTAAAAACCCATCTCTTCAGGGAAGCCTATCACGCCTCCAACTAATCCTTTACCACTTCCATCAGCTCATTCTCCACAGTTACAATCTTATACCCCCTGCCCCACCCTATTAAATTGTAAGCTCTTCTGAGCAGGGCCCTCTTAATCCTCTTGTATTTTATTGTGTTGTAACTATATTGTCTTCTTTTTAAATTTGTAAAGTGCTGCGCAAACTGTTGGCGCTATATAAATCCTGTATTATAAAAATAATAATAACCTAAAATTTAGGATTTTCTTTTACTTTCAATGATAACGGCAAACAGGACAAATAGAGAAGGGGAATCTCCCTAACGGGGGCACAGACAGCAATTAAAAACTGACTGATGTTCTAATCCCTCTCTACGCTATCTAAAACAAAAAAACATTGCCTTTAGTTACACTTTAAAGTGGTTGTAAACCCATGGGAAAAAAAAAAAAGCAACCTGCAAGGCAAAGGTATAATGAGCTTAGCATGCATAGCATACTAGCTCATTATGAATAACTTACTTGAGAACGAAGCCCCCAAAGAGGTCCTTCATGTCCACCGCTGCCATGGATCCCAGAGTGACTTCCGGGTCTCGCTGCTCTGGTGCTGTGATTCGCCGGAGCAGCGATGACGTCACTTCCGCGCATGCGCACGGGAGCCGACACTCGTGGCATATCGCCGTGATCTGCGGCCTGCCCAGTGCGCCGCTGTCTACGGCGCATGCGCCGTAGACAGCAGTGGCTGTCTTTTTGTAAATATCTCCTAAACCGTATAGGTTTAGGAGATATTTTTGGACCTACAGGTAAGCCTTAATCTAGGCTTACCTGTAGGTCAAAGTGGTTTGTAAGGGTTTACAACCACTTTAAATTGGTCAAATAAAATCTAATTATTTTACTTGATTTTTAAAAAATAACTTGGTTTTACATTTTGTTGTTGCATCATCAGCATGCAAAGAATACATAAACATCTGACACCAGCTTACTAAATTACAAGTGTTTATGGCCAAGGGTAGAGTTGCCCACTTATGTCCTAAAATTAGGTTATTTTATGGCTGTTTGTAAATAGCCACATTTCGCCTCAAGCCCATCGTGTGCCAATAATTGAACTGATCAATCTTATAAAGCTTATCAGGTTAAAATGTAACATCCACACCAAGGGGTAATAAAAGAAAATTCCACACAAAACACGAGATCCAGTGACTCATACAACATGAACAGAAAATGTAGTGTGCCTGCTTCTTATTTTACAATGCACGCTATGGTAATAAAAAGCCTCCTTTTAAAAAGAAAATTGTCTCAGACAACTCTAACCAACCAAACAGGTTCAGTCCTAGGTTGGAAAATGTAGGCTTTATTTACACTGTTTTATAAATAAGATGCAATGAGACAAGTAGCAAATGTTCTTCCTTCTCCCTGGCATGGGCACCGTATGACCTTACGAAAAAAAAAAATTCAAGCTTGATTGGCAGGGACATTAACCTCTTAGGCCAGAAACAGACAAAATAACAACTCCCTGGTCTTTTGTATATTACAAAGTCATTTAAAGTCCATGAAACTCTAGTTACCAAAAATACCCATTTGCTTTTTAAAACATTGAGAGTAGATGTCCATTGAGTTTACTATAAGGGGCCAATAGGAACTATAAAACCCTCTACCAAATCACCATGGCAGCGTGGCTTTAGCAGATATCGGCAAGTTGGAAATCAATGGTTGTATAATTGTAGTACTGTTTCACAGCTAGTCCAAAGGCAAGAAGAAATAATTTGCAGAGCTCTACCCACTATTAGAAAATTAATATTAAACCCCATGTTTTTTATTTGTGTTGAAAACAATGACATAGCAACATACTGTATTTTCATCTAGGAAGGCAAAGTTGTACCTAAAATGTAAGTCTAGACAAAAATTGGCATAGTTTTCGATAAAGTAAGGAAGACCTAGAACCCCTTTAAATTTTATATTGCTGTCTGTGCCCTCAATAGGTATATTTACCCTCTATATTTGTCTTGGTGAGCCTTCCAAACACAACGTTTTATAGTTGTCACCAAAAAAAAGTGATGAGGGTAAACATTTGGATGGTAGAATGTTCCTGTGAAAGCCGTCTGATAGTTGTCCCCTTTCACACCAGTGGACCTATCGGGTCCACCTGTCTGTTTTTCAGGTGGACCTGATTGGACCACCCCTTGTTCTCTATGGGGTGGGCATCTGATCTGATAAAATCCACTAAAAATAGAAGTATGGGGATATGTTTGCCATCCATCTGGCAGATCGGATGACAATTGGACAGATGTGCAGTCCGTTTCCATCCTACAGCTTCATAGAGGTGAGCCAGCTGTGTCCGTGTCCACTCTGCATAGTGGAGAGGACACAGACCGGTCATCCACCTGCTTAGCAAGGATCAGCGAAGAGATCCCCCGCTGAGCTGGAGGATCCTCTTGAACGTATCTGCTCTGTCTGAAAGGGGCCTAATTGTGGAAAGATTTCCTTGCATCCTGTTGTATCTGAGAAATATTATGTGAAGGGCAATATCCCCATCCAGGTGCAAAAGCAAATTAAACTGACAGGGTTTTTGAACTTTTTCCTACTCTAAGATAAAACAAACTAGTTTTGGTATACATACATTCCTTATTTACATTTCTTTGCAATACAGGTGTGAATACAGGTGTGAATTCCAGAATCATATAAGTACCACATTTTCCACATACTTGCACAATTTTGTAGACAATATAATAAATATATTATGCACATAACTCACAATCTGTAAGATCTTAACTTTAGACAGTTGTCTTCTTCAATGGACTATAGAGAGGATTATTTTTCAGTACTTTCTATTTATCCACCTAATGATCGAGTTTTATGATATAAACATCATTCGGTGAAAAGTAAAATAGGTTGAGAGCCCCCCCCCCCCCCATTTCCAGCACCCCTCCCCAAAGGTGTAGACAATTAGGGTTTGATTTACTAAAACAGGAGAATGCAAAATCTAGTGCATCTCTGTATGGTAGCCATGGTAAGCTTTGGCAAAAAAAAAAAAATGGAAGCTGATTGGTTTCTATGCTGAGCTCCACCAAATTTTGCACTGTACAATTTTAGTAAATTAACCCCTTAGGATGGGTTCACATTTACACGAATTGGATGCAGGTTTCCCCGCATCAAATTAGCATTACAGTAGATTCTGATTGGCTCCTAATGGAGTCGGTTCACACATCTCCGGGGCAGCTGTGGAGTGCATTGCACATGGGTCCTGTGTGTCTTTTGCTCAGTTTCAGGCCTGAATTTAGGCAATCATTTGGGCCTGATTTGTCCCTGAAACAAAGAACAGGTCGGTCCCCAGTTGTTAGCCGCATCCGTTTTTAGCATGAACCCAGCCTTAATGTTAAAAGGAGCTAGTAAACAAAGGAGGATATGGGGGAAGGCTAATGAGGGATAGGGTATGACGAGTGTAAAAATAAAGGGGTGGTAGATAAGGGAGGTGGGTCACAATTTGTTCTATTTGCTATAATGACTTTATCCTTCTTCTCTCAAGTTAGGGTAAGCGAGCGCCAATACTCCTGGAGAAGAGACTTCAATCACAGTGTGCTTGTTTGGAACATTATTTGTATTCTGTTAAATGTATAAAGTATTACTTTTCAACAGACTAGGTTTCATAGTTTCATAGTTAGTATGGTTGAATAAAGACACCAGTACATCCAGTTCAACCTGAGTGAGTGTCTACAATTGTCCCTATCCCTGTACATTGCACACTTACATCAGTCCCTATCCTCAAGGAGCCCACAATCCTAGGTCCCCATTCATATACTAGAGCCAATTTTGGACAGAAGCCAATTAACCTACCTGCATATCTTTGGATTGTGGGAGGTAACCGGAGTACCCGGAGGAAACCCACACAGGCACAGGGAGAACATGCAAACTCCAGGCAGGTAGTGTCGTGGTTGGGATTTGAACCAGCGACCCTTCTTACTGCTAGCATGCCCCAGGACTGTGACATCATAAGGGGTGAGGACACTGGGTGACATCACCTGGTGACCCCGTCCATTATGCCTATATAAGTCGTCGCGCACCGTGTCCACGGCATTACAGTGGGGGAGACCGTCATGTCAACATCGGAAGAAAGAAGAAGAAGACGATGGTGACGGCAAAGGAGAAAGCCGGGCCACCGCTAGCAAAAGAGCGGCAAAAGAGAAGAAGATAGCGGAGGAGCCTGGGAGAAGAACCGGAAAGTGTGGAGAAGTCGGAAGAAGACCCCCAAAGTCAGAAGAAGACCCCCGGAGCTGCCTAATAAACTACTTTAAAAAACTGTGTAGTGTGTTTTTTTATTGACACTTTTTCCCCCAGGTGAATGGGTAGGGGTTCGATGTACCCCATACTTATTCACATAGGGTGGTGTAACAGGATCTGGGGGCCCCCTTATTAAAGGGGCTCCCAGATTCGGATAAACCCCCCGCCTGCAGGCCCTTGTCCTCATCAACATGGGGACAAGGTGCTTTGGAGTGGGAGGGGCCGCCTCCCTTCCCCAAAGCACCCACCCCTTATGTTGAGGGCATGCGGCCTGGTACGGTTCAGGAGGGTGGGCGCTCACTCGCCCCCACCCCCTTTCCTGACCGGCCGGGCTGCGTGCTCGGATAAGGGTCTGGTATGGATTTTTGGGGGGACCCCACGCCGTTTTTTCCGGCGTAGGGGGGTTCCCCTTAAAATCCATACCAGACCTAAGGGCCTGGTGTACAGTACCCTGTAACTGAGAAGCAGCGCGATAGGATCGCGCTGGAAACATTCTCGCGGGCAGGTGCTGTAGCTGCCCTTGCGTTGTATTTGGTCCGTTGGACCAGGATACAGACGAACGGGCTTCCCGACGGGAACTTGGTCCAGGGGACCAAGTTTTAAAACATGTTCTATTTCTTGGGAAGAAAAAGTCAGACGGAGCCCACACACGATCGAATTGTCCGACAGATTCTGGTCCGCTGGACCAAGTCTGCCGGAAAGTTCGATCGTGTGTACGTGGCATGAGCATCAAGCCCTGATCCCTGATCACCCCCACATCAGTCATATAGCCCCAGATCACCACCACCACACCTGTGCCAGTGTCACCACACCAGTGTAAGCCAGCAACGTTGTCTCTGATTGCCAACACATCATCCCCAGTTCACCAGACCAGTGTAATCCAGCAACAGTGTTCCTGATTACCACCACATCAGTGCAATGTTGCCTCTGCCAGCTGTCTGTACCAACCCTGGACCAATCCTTTGCTTGTTTGCTAACCATGGGTCATCCTGAGGCTGATCTGACCCGAGCCATTTGCACATCTTGCTGACTGCATTCCTGCGATACCCCAGTCCCAGCCATCCCCTGCGGACAACACTCCAGGAACCACAGGAATTATTTTCTTCTTCCTTTCTTCAGCCTTCTGTACTTCCTGGCCAGTGAATGTGACTAGCCACATATCAGAAGGCTAGGTTACCTGAAAACAAAGTCTTTTTAGCGATGTGCTGTCATTGCTGGAGGCCACTTCCATCTTCACTCATATTCCTTTCAGGTCCACGGACTCTGGCTGTGTCACTGGCCAGGACCGCAATGACATCACGGCATGTGCGGGGGAGTCGTCGTTTAGGTCACAGGATTCTGAAGGCGTGGCCCAGGTGGCCGTTCCTCCAGAGCATATGTGCTAATGATGTCATTGGCTGCATATACAGTATCTCATAAAATTGAGTACACCCCTTAAATTTTTGTAAATATTTTATTCTATATTTTCATGTGACAACACTGAAGAAATTGCTACAATGTAAAGTAGTGAGTGTGCAGCTTGTCTAACAGCGTAAATGTGCTGTCCTCTCAACAATAACTCAACACACAGCCATTAATGTCTAAACCACTAGCAACAGAAGTGAGTACACCCCTAAGTGAAAATGTCCAAATTGGGCCCAAAGTGTCAATATTTTGTGTGGCCACTATTATTTTTCAGCAATGTCTTAAACCCTCTTGGGCATGGAGTTCACCAGAGCTTCACAGGTTGCCACTGGAGTCCTCTTCCACTCCTCCATGACCACATCACAGAACTGGTGGATGTTAGAGACCTTGTGCTCCTCCACCTTCCGTTTGAGGATGCCCCACAGATGCTCAATAGGGTTTAGGTCTGGAGACATGCTTTGCCAGTCTATCACCTTTACCCTCAGCTTCTTTAGCAAGGTAGTGGTCATCTTGGAGGTGTGTTTGGGGTCGTTATGTTGTAATACTGCCCTGCAGCCCAGTCTCAGAAGGAAGGGGATCGTGCTCTGCCTCATTAGGTCACAGTACATGCTGGCATTCATGGTTCCCTCAATAAACTGTAGCTCCCAATAATACTGTATAGTAAATATCTCCTAAACGGTGCACATTTAGGAGATATTTACAGCACCTATAGCTAAGCCTTATTATAGGCTTACCTATAGGTACAAATCAAACATTGAAGTTCACAACCACTTTAATTGCTGTAGAAGGAGTGAAACTCAAAGTGAAGAACAACCCAGCTAGGGACTATTAGCAGATATCATGCTACTAGAGTCTTGCAGGAATATAACTTATGTGGTTGATCATCAGCATCAATTATGAAATGTCAGTGTTTACTGGTCTGACCCTTTTCACTTTTGCTCACCTTCCTGTCAACTCTGCAGTATGTCTTGTCCTTACAGCTCCACTGTTGTATGCAGTAAAAAAAATCTTATTATTTTTAGTTGAAAAAAAGGTATTTGGCTGTAAACTCTGACTGATTTTATAGCACAGGAGAGGTTTTAAAAATCCAGTGTTTTGGAAAAGCCTAGATACAAATGTGCTCTCCAAATAATAAGAAAGAGAATTGGTGCAGATTCTTATTGGAGGCAGAAGGTTGCAAGGCGAGACAAGCAGCTGACAATTCAGCCTAATCTCCCATTAAATAACAGCTCGTTTATAGCCTATCCCCTGGTGCCCTCCACATCTGGCAAGTCAGGGAGTTGGCAGATTTATTTTCGAGAGCGAGCTCTGGATGGCCCACAGTAGCCCCCATTGCTTAATAACGCCAAACCGATCTCTTTTCACAAAACCCTCTGTGATTTGCAATGATAAGGCAACACAGATTTAGTTACCACCTAATTAGGAGATGCTCTGTGTTTCAGGGCTGGGTGGGATTATTGCTTGTGCTTCATGCTGCCTCTTTTCATTTCAGCTACCATAAATTTTAAATGTTCTATGTAAATCAATCTGCAGTGTGTCAGTTAGGCTATAAGCCCCTGTGTTTGGTAGTGATAAAGGCTTGAGCCTGACCCTTGGCTGGTCTCACTGTTCTGAGTCCCAAGGGTTACATTTATGGATACATGATTAAAAAATAAGCTCTGTACTGGGTCACTTAAACATTTTCAGAATGAGTATTGGTTCCCCCCCACCCGCCCCCGTTTTTGCCTCGTTGCAAGGCCTCCTATCCTAGACATGTAATGCTCTATACTAATGTGAGAAAGTCCTGTTAACTCTTGGCTTGCAGACACCTCCAAACCAGCACTCTTCCTCCCCTGAGGCAAAGTGTGAATCTCGAAGTGAATGAAATTAGTTTTTTACCTTGCCTCCCAGCTGATGCCTATGAAAATATCACAACTTTTGCCTGCCTTCCTGGCATCCTGCAACAGTTATTATTCCCTTATTATGTCATGATTGCTTCAGGGCCCAAAGTTTTAAAAAAACATATGTGTTCTAACATGAATTTATAATCCTGTTTAGTTGGATTCTATTGTTTTATTTAAATGGAGCTCAAATAACCCATGATCCACTCTAGGCCACTCACATCCAGTATAAGAATTGGTGTAAGAATTACCAGTTTGTGTTCTGTTCTGCAAAAATAGCATCAGTTTTACCTATAGCAGCTAGTATGCCTACTGGTACCCAGGACTTAAAGCACAATACTATAATCACAGGACCTAAAAAACCTCAGAGAGCTCAGGTATCATATCAGATGGCTTCAAGATGTGGAAAAGGTTCAAGGCAGGTACAGCATGCAGAATCGACCAGTACTAGTGCACAAAGCAAGGTCCATAAAGACATGGATAAGCGAGTTAAGGGTGGAGGAACTTGACTGGCCTGAACCTGATTGAACACCTTTGGGAAAGATTAGAGAGGAGACTGCGTGCCAGGCCTTCTCACCCAACATCAGTGCCTGACCTCACAAATGTTTTTCTGGAAGAATGGTCAAACATTCCCATAGACAAACTCCTGTGGACAGCCTTCCCAGAAGAGTTGACGCAGTTATAGCTGCAAATGGTGGGCCAACGCAATATTGAACACTACGGACTAAGACTGGGATGCCATTAAAGTTCATCTGCGTGTAAAAGCAGACGTCCCAGTATTTTTGACAATGCTGCAGCTCAGTTTCATGATCTTGGCAATCTTCTTATAGCCTAGGCCATCTTCAAGAAGAGCAGCAATTCTTTTTTTCAGATCCTCAGAGAGTTCTTTGCCATGAGGTGCTATGTTGAACTTCCAGTGACCAGTATGAGAGAGTGAGAGCGATAACACCAAATTTAACACACCTGCTCCCCATTCACACCTGAGACTTTGTAACACGAGTCACATGACACCAGGGAGGGAAAATGGCTAATTTCCAATTTGGACATTTTCATATAGGGGTGTACTCACTTTTGTTGCTAGCGGTTGAATTATTTTGAGGGGACAACATATTTACACTGTTATACAAGCTGTACACTCACTACTTTACATTGTAGCAAAGTGTCATTTATTCAGTGTTGTCAGATGAAAAGACATAATAAAATGTTTACAAAAATGTGAGGGGTGTACTCACTTTTGTGAGATACTGTATATGAATTGAATAAAAGGAGTATAGGTATCAACCACATACAGTTTCTAAAATACAGTCATTTTTGCTACAGTGGTTCATTAAGTGCTGCCTTAGGGAGTAAAATGAAAACAGTAGGAATATTACCCCCATTCCCATCTAATGTGACATCTTTGTACTGCATGTTATACCACAAACCTACAACCAAATTAATGTTATTTGTGAAAACTCGCACACTTACATTTATATCGGCACTTTCTTTACAACTGATTTTACAGCATTCATTAATATGGATTGTCATTTCAAGCAAAGACCAATAGTAATGTATTTACAGAATTGCTTTAAAATGATTACAGTTCGGAGAAGGAATTGAGCGTGTTTGGAAAATGATGGGTTTCAATAATAGGTTATTGTCATATTACAGATCTCTTTGAATGAAAAAGAAAATTAAATGTGTGTTGTTTCACGGCCATTACAAAGCATGAGGGCTGGATTTCAGAAAACAAACGCGTTTCGCAGACCACCCAACCTTAAAGAGAGGGAGATGAATAAAGCAGCCCATAATGAACAGACCCGGTCTCCCGTTCTTAAGTAGACTATTTACAATTTAGTATATCTTCCCATTCTTCTTGGTTAGATGCCGAAGTTGTTGAATGACAAATCAATAAGGGTCGTGGCATTCAGATATAATCAATTATTATTCCATCTCCGAGACCACTCAATGGGCAGATTAAACTGCGACAGAAAGGGAGGCTTGTTCCATGATTAATAGTGGTTTACATAAACACATAGGAAAAAAAAGCAAAAGCTTGCCAGTAGGTTTAAATAAAGATATTATTTCTTTCTTCAGCAATGCTAAAAGTAAAAATTTTTTAAAACTTTTTTCTTTTTTTTTTTTTGTATTAAATTGAACATAACCTGGCCTAAAAGGTAAAAACAGCCCCTTGTGATGTCTGTATATACCTTTGTTAGTCTTCATTTAAACCTTATATTGGTTGAACTCGATGGGCTTGTGTTTTTTTTTCAACCTGATTAAGTATGTTCTTGTGGAGGGCTCTTGGACCCTAAGCTTAGGCAACACACAAGACAAAGGCTTCTGCAGATGTTGAGAATAACGTGGAACTAAAGATATTTTTACAAAAACTTGCAAGCAGGCAGGCTATTTATCACACTAGAGACATGCACCTGCCTGCTTGCAGTCTTCTGCAACATGTAAACTGAGCTGCACATGCGTTTACATTGCCAGTACATCACCCTGTGCTGTCCAATTAAGATGCTGGCACCCAGCATCAATCAGGGACCCATTTGTGGACTTGGGACCATTAGAGAGGAGGTAAGAAGAGTGTCTTTAGTTCCACTTTAAGCTCCATCTCTTCCTTGCACTAAGCTCCACCTCCTGTCATTCAAATGCCAGAACCCCTACTGCGCACTGAAGTTCTGGCATTTGACAGCTGATTGGATGAAAGTGGGCTATATATGAACATATGTGCTTGTATCCTTAAAAATTATAAATATATACAGTAAAAGCTGACATACCTTTATCTGCATGCCCTAACTGTACAGCACCTTCCAGATTAACTTTTCTACTGAGCACTATTGGCAAAGCCATATCATATCTCTTAATACTTTATAAAAATGTCTGGTCTTGGAGATAGGTTGCTAAAGAAATGGGTGTTGTACTGTAAAGGGAAAACCAGTGCGCTCCACCTAATATGTCATGGGAAGACTAAATACAAAAATTGATGTACATAGGAAGCAGCCAGCATCAAAACAGTGATCTCAGCACCAAAAATGAGTATATAAATTAATAAAAATGCAGCGCTACCTAAAAGTGCTATCCCAAAATAAATGTAAATCGGATAATAACCACTAAATGCAACATAAATAATAATGGTGGAAATAAATCAATATAAATAATCCAAATAAAAATGATCGTGTAGCCAATATGTGTACAAAAATGGTGAATAAAAGTCCGTGAAAAAAATCAATCAAATGGTTAAATAGAAATAATCTGCATTAATAATCCAAATATAAACAGACGTATAAAAAATATATAATATATATATAAAAATATAAGGTGAAAGTTCGTGAAAAAAGACAAATAAAAGTGATTATTTAAATAATCTATATAAACACGTGATTGTCCATTAAATAACGTGCACTGATGACTGGTAAACTTGCAAAAATAAAGTTCATGCAGAAAAGTGTGAAAATCAATTCCCAAAAGTGGCAATCCACTGCAAACTTCAGTGCTTAATGGGTGCACCACCTATTTCCCCCAGCCTCTCACCTCCAATAACTGGTAAATTGTTGTACTGTAGTGGTGGGAAGGGAAGGGAAGGAGGTGGCTTCACTGAAAAGGAATGAGGGTAGTTAGGTGAAGTTATTTCAGGAGGTACTGCAGTTTGGTGAAGGTACTTCAGGAGGTACTCCAGTTTGGTGAAGGTACTTCAGGAGGTACTCCAGTTTGGTGAAGTTATTTCAGGAGGTACTGCAGTTTGGTGAAGGTACTTCAGGAGGTACTCCAGTTTGGTGAAGGTACTTCAGGAGGTACTCCAGTTTGGTGAAGGTACTTCAGGAGGTACTCCAGTTTGGTGAAGGTACTTCAGGAGGTACTCCAGTTTGGTGAAGGTACTTCAGGAGGTACTCCAGTTTGGTGAAGGTACTCCAGGCAGCTTATACAGTAAAGCTTAGTGCTGCATCTGTTAATTAATCTGTTTATTGTTGCCTTAAACTACCTGCTTTGAATAACTTTCAGCAGTCCACGTTTAGTAAATCTAATACCATGACTTGAAGAAGATATTTGAGAACTGGAGTTGAGACATGTAGATATAAGGAAGACATGACTATATAACATGAAAAATGCAGCGGGTGTTCAGAAAGACAAACATTTACCACCTGCAAATAACCTTCTGCAGTGCATGCAACAACAAGAGGTGGTGAGAGCCCTATGCAAACTGCCAGACAGTGGTCTGAGAACTCTCTAACAGGTATTCAATGACCACAATCAAAATGATGAAGTGCTAATAGATGACTGACCTGTGTGATTCAGAAGACACTACAACCACTCTGGATGGGACAGAATGGCGTAATATATCTTGCAGAAGAGACACCAGATAAAAGTGGCCAAGATGATTGACTTGGAAAGTTGATTCGAGGTTATCTTCTGTCAGCTGCCAGGGAAGCCCAAAAATGGCCGCATTGCAGATCAGCACATGGAGAGGCCTGTGATAAGACAATGGTGACATTTCAAATAAGGCTTTAAATCATTCTCTAATTTAGAACATTGTATAGGAAAGTAGTAAGAAAAAAAAAAGGATGTTATATAATTGCAGTCCAGTCCATATACTTATTTCTTGGGTACAGTACCTCTGTACAACTTCCAAAACTACCTTTACTGAATGTAAAAGATAGTAAAAATAATGTTTATTAGCTACCTTGGATTTAAATGAGAAAAGGGCAGGTCAACATGTACAATGCTTTATTATTATGGTAAATGATGATTTAAAAAATCATTTACATGGCAGAATGTAAGCCAAAACTTTTTTTTCTTTTTAGCTCTAAATTAAGTACAGAACTAGGGCTACAACTAACGATTATTTTCATAATCAATTAATCGGCCGATTATTTTTTCAATTAATCCATTAATCGGATAAAATCACAAAAAAAAGTAATGTTCAATTTTTTCGTTTATTTAAAAGTAATAATGAAAAAACTGAGTGTTACACTCAAACTGCAGAATAAAAAACGTTTAACAGTAACATTACACAACTTTGCAGCAGTACAAAAACATTCTGAAAAGAGGTGAACTATAATTTTTTTTGCAACTAGAAGTAAAAAAAAAAAGTGCGGAGACGTGGTGTAATATTATGTATGTATTGTACAGTTTTATAAAAATAAGTGATTCTTCGCTATTCCTCCCACTGACACCAATGATGGGGCACTATTCCTCCCACTGACACCAATGATGGGGTGCTATTCCTCCCGGGGACACCAATGACGGGGCACTATTCCTCCCAAGGACACCAATGATGGGGCGCTATTCCTCCCGGGAACACCAATGATGGGGCACTATTCCTCCCACTAATACCAATGACGGGCACTATTCCTCCCGGGGACACCAGTGATGGGGCGGTATTCCTCCCACTGACACCAATGATGGGGCGGTATTCCTCCCACTGACACCAATGACGGGGCGCTATTCCTCCCACTGACACCAATGACGGGGCGCTATTCCTCCCACTGACACCAATGACTGGGCGCTATTCCTCCCACTGACACCAATGACGGGGCGCTATTCCTCCCACTGACACCAATGATGGGGCGGTATTCCTCCCACTGACACCAATGACGGGGCGCTATTCCTCCCACTGACACCAATGACGGGGCGCTATTCCTCCCACTGACACCAATGACTGGGCGCTATTCCTCCCACTGACACCAATGACGGGGCGCTATTCCTCCCACTGACACCAATGACGGGACGCTATTCCTCCCACTGACACCAATGACGGGGCGCTATTCCTTCCACTGACACCTATGACTGGGCGCTATTCCTCCCACTGACACCAATGACGGGACGCTATTCCTCCCACTGACACCAATGACGGGGCGCTATTCCTCCCACTGACACCTATGACTGGGCGCTATTCCTCCCACTGACACCAATGACGGGGCGCTATTCCTCCCACTGACACCAATGACGGGGCACTATTCCTGCCACGGACACCATGGATGGGGCACTATTCCTCCCACTGACACCAATGATGGGGCGCTATTCCTCCCAGGGACACCAATGACGGGGCGCTATTCCTCCCACTGACACCAATGATGGGGCACTATTCCCCCATTGACACCAATGATGGGGCACTATTCCCCCACTGACACATATGATGGGGCACTATTCCCCCCACTGACACCAATGATGGGGTGCTATTCCTCCCACTGACACCAATGATGGGGCACTATTCCTCCCACTGACACCAATGATGGGGCGTTATTCCTCCCACTGACACCAATGATGGGGCACTATTCCTCCCACTGACACCAATGATGGGGTGCTATTCCTCCCGGGGACGCCAATGACGGGGCACTATTCCTCCCAAGGACACCAATGATGGGGCGCTATTCCTTCTGGGAACACCAATGATGGGGCACTATTCCTCCCACTAATACCAATGACGGGCACTATTCCTCCCGGGGACACCAATGATGGGGCGGTATTCCTCCCACTGACACCAATGATGGGGCGGTATTCCTCCCACTGACACCAATGACGGGGCGCTATTCCTCCCACTGACACCAATGACGGGGCGCTATTCCTCCCACTGACACCAATGACTGGGCGCTATTCCTCCCACTGACACCAATGACGGGGCGCTATTCCTCCCACTGACACCAATGACGGGACGCTATTCCTCCCACTGACACCAATGACGGGGCGCTATTCCTCCCAGGGACACCATGGATGGGGCACTATTCCTCCCACTGACACCAATGATGGGGCGCTATTCCTCCCAGGGACACCAATGACGGGGCGCTATTCCTCCCAGGGACACCAATGACGGGGCGCTATTCCTCCCGGGGACACCAATGATGGGGTGCTATTCCTCCCACTGACACCAATGATGGGGCACTATTCCTCCCACTGACACCAATGATGGGGCACTATTCCCCCCATTGACACCAATGATGGGGCACTATTCCCCCCACTGACACCAATGATGGGGCACTATTCCCCCCACTGACACCAATGATGGGGTGTTATTCCTCCCACATTGGTGTTTCTGGGGGGGGGGAATAATAGAGCCACATTGGTGTTTCAGCCGGGGGGGGGGGGGAATAATAGTGCCCAATTGGTGTTTCTGGGGGGGGGGGTAGTGCCCCATCATTGGTGTCCACGGGAGGTGCTACTCCTCCCAGGGACACCAATGATGGGGCACTATCTCCCCCCCCAGAAAGACCAATGGGGCACTATTATTCCCCCCCCCCTGCAGAAACACCAATGTGGCTCTATTTCCCCCCCTCTCCCTCCCAGGAAAGCAAATGATGATGGGGCACTGAATGTTGTGTGTGTGTGCTTTTACTGGGTACAACGTTTAGTCGATAGCCGCTACCTTTTTTCACACTCTGTGTGCAGCTCGGCTCAGTGTCCTCCTCACAGATTCTCGCCCTCGCCTCTCTGTTCCCTTGAGGCAGCAGCAGGCGGAGCTGAGATCTGTGTGAATGATCATGTGACATCAGCGAGGAGGAGAGGTGCGCCGCGGACGTGCAGCGGCGATTGCGTGCCTGGTCACAGAGAGCGGCACCGAGGACACAGAACGGATGACATAGGAGGAGAGGATTTATTTCGTTTTTTTTCAACGAACAGACAGGTGGAAGGTGTGGACCAACTAATCGATAATGAAAATCGTTGACAACGATTTTCATTATCGATTATTATCGATAATAATCGATTAATCGTTGCAGCCCTATACAGAACATTATACAATTATACATTTTACATTATGCAATTCTCTCTCCTTCAACCACGGGTTGAAGGAAAGAAAATTACTCAATTCCCCCAACAACACAGACAGTGTTGATAGGGGGAAAACTTCCTGCTGTGCTATTGTATTCTGACAGCAGGAGGTTTCCTAGCCGTCAGAATACAATAATCGTACAAAAAAAAAAACAACAGGCTAGTTGAAATGAAGTTGATCTATAGATCAACTTCAGTACTAAACAGCCTGCTCATACATGGATCGAAATGTGGCCAGTTACTGCTGAAACAGCCGAATTTTGATCTGTGTCCCCCCACTTAGAGTTTAACCTCCAATTCCTGCCCACTGATCACAAAAAAGAAAAAGTAAACCTTCCCAAAGACAGCAAAAAAAAAATTCAAATCAAGGCTTTAACATTTCCATACACCTCAAATCATCTACAAAAACTTTCTGTTTTGAGTTCCACTTTAAACTTAAAAAATCTTTGCCATACCTACAAATTGATCCAGAATCTTTATGTCCAACAGGAAAAAACTATTTTATGACTTCTGAAAATGAGCTCTCCATCTAGCCTGTTATTTGGCAGTCAGCACAGGAAGGACAGCATGGGAGGAATTCAATAAAGCTGCTGCGCCACTTTTCTGGCGTTAATCCCTCTTATTACTTTATTGTGTCAAATTCATGAAGCATTTGCGGGACGTTTAGCTCTGACAGTGCACCAAAT
The DNA here is from genome assembly GCF_037356315.1 of Lithobates pipiens. Taxonomy (NCBI): domain Eukaryota; kingdom Metazoa; phylum Chordata; class Amphibia; order Anura; family Ranidae; genus Lithobates; species Lithobates pipiens. The sequence goes on along the minus strand of NW_027507686.1, from coordinate 46,273,472 downwards.
TCAGGTAGTTCTAAAAAAAATTCCACTTTTACATTGTGTCGCATTGAATGTTCAAAATGCAAAAGTGCAGCTAGTTAAGACCAGCTCTCTTTTGGCATACAGAAAGAACAACAGGCTCAGACAGATTTTGCGAAAGTGTCTCAAGTGCATTCCAAAAGTGGCGCAGCATGAGCCAAATTCAAGTACAAGTTCTTGACAGGTATATTATTTTGGTGTATCCTTCACCACTTTAGAATGCATGAGAGACACTTTCACAAAATCTGTCTGCAGCAGTCTTTATGAATTCCAGGGATGCTGACTTCCTGAAAGTTTTGCATCAGAGACACTTCACTCCCCTTATATTTTTATACTTATAATTTAAAAAAATCATTCAATTGTAATAAATAAAAAAATAAAATAGACCCAAAGCCCTATATAGTTTTCCTTTAATATTTTCTTCTCTTTGGGACAGGATAACTAGTCAGGTTACAGGAGAAGCATCATAAAACCCTTCTAATGCCCCGTACACCCGATCGGAAATTCAGCCAGCAAAAGACAGATGAGAGCTTTTGGTCGGAAAATTATGAAAAATTTATGAAAAAAGACACAAGTCCATCAAGTCCAACTTGTGCTTGTGATTATATGTCAGTATTACATTGGATATCCCTGTAGGTTGCCGTTGTGCAGGTGCTTATCTAATGCCGTGTACACATGGCCGGATTTTTAGACAGCAAAGGTCTGACGGAACGAATCCGTCAGACAATTCGACCTTGTGTGTGCTTCATCGGATCTTTGCTGTTGCAAAATCAGACAGACTTTAGATTTAGAACATGTTTCAAATCTTTTCGACGAACTCGAGCCCGGTCCAAAAATCCGTTCGCCTGTATGCTAGTCCGACGGATGAAAACCGACGCCAGGGCAGCTATTGGCTACTGGCTATGAACTTCCTTATTCTAGTCCGGTCATACATCATCAAGGTCGAATCCATCGGAATTTGGTGTCATTGTTTGTCAACAAGTCCGATTCGATGGAAGTTCGTCGAAATTCAGTCGAAAAGTCCGACGGAATTCAGTCCGTCGAAAAGTCCGGTCGTGTGTACACGGCATAATCGTTTTTTAAACTATTAATGCTCCCCGTTGAGACCACTGCCTGTGGAAGGGAATTCAAGATCCTTCAAGATCAAGATCCTTTCTTCTTACAGTAAAGAACCCTCTACGTAGTTTAAGGTTAAACCTCTTTTCTTTTAATTTTAATGAGTGGCCACGTTTCTTGTTAAACTCCCTTCCGCGAAAAAGTTTTAGAAGCACCTCTCTTCTCTTTTATACTCTGTAGCTCCTGCTATATTTTGCTTCTAATCCCTTTGTGGAAGCTGCAGATTGTGGATGGACATTTTATGGTTACAAAACCACATTACTATAATCTTTTTATATGGACTATAAACTGAAAAACCTATGACTAAATGGTTGCTGAACGAATCATCTTTCCATTATTTCCATTATTTCTTATGGGGAAATTTGCTTTGATATACAAGTGCTTTGGATTACAAGCATGTTTCCGGAACTAATTATGCTCGCAATCCAAGGTTTTACTGTATTTATAATGCTTGTTTTTACAAAGGACTTACATAGTGTGGTATGCCAGCCTCTAATAGAGGGGCTGGCAGTGAATAATATTTTACACTTAACAAACATTTTAAGTAATATCCATTGAATATATGCGACGGTGGTGGTATTGGTATATCCTATTGAATACTTCCTCTGGGATTGTTGTCTAATGCCCCGTACACACGAGCAGTAATTCCGCCAGCAAAAGTCTGATGTGAGCTTTTGGTTGGAAATTCCGACCATGTGTATGCTCCATCTGACTTTTGCTGGCGGAATTCAAGCCAGCAAAAGATTGAGAGCATGTTCTCAATTTTTTGGTCGGAAAAAGTTCCGATCGGAAATTCTGATTGTCTGTACCAATTCCGAAGCGCAAAATTCCTACGCATGCTCAGAAACAATTTGATGCATGCTCTGAAGCATTTAACTTCATTTTCTCTGCTCGTCGTAGTGTTGTATGTCACTGCGTTCTTGGTGGTAGAAAGTTGAGAGAACTTTTGTGTGATCGTGCGTATGCAAGCCAAGCTTGAGCGGAATTCCGTCGGAAGAAAACACCATCCAAGTTTTTTCCAATGGAAAATCCGATTGTGTATACATGGCATTAGTGTTTTTTGTCAGCCGGCCATATGTTGAAGTTTCTATTGTTGATGTACTCAGCTGCATATGTCTATTGTCTATGTTTTTAGATGACTCTTTTATACGAATAAAGGATTTACAAAAAAAAAGTAATATCCATTGTGCTAAAAAAAAAAATATATATATATAATAATGACTAAATGAATGAATTTGTGAATAAACTTAGGCTTTAAACATGCTGTTTTCTGGAAATTCCCCCAAAAAAAAAATCATAGGTACAACTGAACTGCAAATGCACACATATTCAATGAGAAAGCTGCAGAATATCTCCAGCACAGGAACTTACATGGATACTCTTGTTCAAAGTGATGCAGCGGGTGATTTAACACGATTGTCATGACAAAGTGAGTGGAGAAATGTGAACAGCTCCTGGTCACTTGTCAAATGACCCTGGCTCCTCTCTCTCGATAAAAGTCTACAGAAATTAAATAGGAGCACCTGAAATGTATCCCCTCGCTCCCTTGAGCAGCTGCCGCCTCCACTCTCCCCCCATCTCCTGCCTTGACTTTCCCAGCTTGGTTTATCAGAAAGAGTATGGAAAAAAAACAGAAGGAATGGAAAGGTTCACTACCTGCACGGTGAAGACAGGTCCCTTGCTAAAACAAACAAGTCAGGACATAATTCTTCAAACACTATCTGTTCGTGTTATCCTAAAGTGACCCTTTCACAACCCTATCAGAAATCTCACCTGAATTATTTCAAGAGCTGGAACTTCAACCTGACCCTCAGTGCAAGAGGGACAAGGACTGAATTTTAAATTCAGACTTTACAACAAGCTGCGACTTCAGCTTTAATTTCACCTTTTTTTCTTTTCTTTTTTTTTTGTAGAAAGGTTTAAAGGGAATCTGTATTATTTTTTATATTCACTTCTATTACGTGCCTCTGGACTTTCTAAAACATATGTATTTTTACACTGCTTATACCTTCGGAATAATAGTACCTGTTATTCATTGGTATTTAAATTAAAGCTTAACTCCAGGCAAGCATAACAATACACATTTGGCCTATAAACATATAAAATATTTGAACTGCCAAAGTGTCTGTAAATCGATGCAGTCAATTTTGTGACTTGCCTGACAGCACAGCCAGATCTTTGACCTCCACAGGACATTGTGGTTAACCAAACCGGTCAAATACACTCCAACCTGCTTTTTGCACAATGAAGGACAAGCAGATCACTGTTGACCTGGTACCTACTGCCTCACGTATATGTTCTTCTGGGCAGCAGCTCCTACAGGCAAAATCGGGTTTGCGGCGTTCACGCGTGCTGCCGGTGACCAGCTCCCACTGTGGTTGGACATAGCGGGAGCCAATCAGCAGATCCGGTGGACCCAATGTCCTCCGGGACCCGCTGATCATTCCCGACAAAGGCATAACTTCTATTCTATGCAAGAATACATAGAATGCATGAAGATAAAAAACCTTCTGTCTTTAAAACCACTTTAAATTTCATGTCTTTGGCAGGCAGCTAGAGAAGATTATATTTTTAATAAGCCACCGACCAGCTTGAAACACCATAGACACAACAAAGGCCAGCTATGAAGGAACGCAGCAGTATCATAAAAAAGTACGTAGCCTAGGATCTGCAAAAGACAACGAACAGCTCTGTTGCAATAAGTCTTAAACAGTCTAGTTAGGAATGCACAGCTGTCAGAGTCAAACAATCACCTTGTAAAACAACCAATTCAGTTTAACCGCTTGCCAACCAGCCACCGTCATTATACTGCGGCAGGTTGGCACAGCTGCGCTAATCGCCATAGGTCTATGGAGCCGATGCGTGTGGCCGCTGGCCGCGATGTCCACCATCAACCCGCGATTGCTCCTCAGAGAACGGTGGGATCTGTCAATGTAAACACACAGATCCCCGTTCTGTCATCGAAGTAGAGAGAGATCTGCTGTTCCTAGCAAGAACAGCGATCTCTCTCTTCTACCGGTCAGTTCACTCCCCCCCCCCAGTTAGAAACACCTCCCCCACCATCCAAGTGGACATAGAGTTAGAATAAAAAATTGCCAAGTGAAACAAGGCCGTGCCCAAAGCGTAGGGGCCCTGTTACTAAGTGCTATCATATTTCCACTTGCATGGTGGGGCTTGAAGGCAGAAGGTCATAGTAAGTGCGCAGACACCGTTCATCTTCGGAGACTTTCTGAGTCTACTTATCCTCAGCAAGCGATGCGCCTGCGCAGTACGGGGTGGACACTATCCAATGGGGGGACAGTTTTTGGCAGAACACCGGCCATTGTATTGCACAATGGTCACTTTCACTTCTGACACTTACTTCTCCCCCACGTTCTATTTATTTACCCCTTCGTAAATTTTTTGTATTGTTTTGTTTGGTGTGTACACGTTTTGTCACTGTGTGATGAGTAGGGTGTGGGTCCTCGGGCCTACCTTGAAAGTCTTGGGATGGGGGTGGACATGGCCTTTTGGCTTAGTTCGCCTGGGGTCTACCTTCGGGGGAGCCCCACAGAGTACTTGGGTGGGTCTGTTTCGGCAGACCCTCCAGAGGAAGGGGGTCCGTCTGGCTTCTGCCAGATGGACCCAAGTGAAGTACCTCGGTCCCCGCCTGGAGCCTAACGCCCTGGGGGATGAGGGTAAGGTCCTTTCTATGGAGGACTATTGTAATACCCGTTGCACGTTTTGTGTCACCTCTTTATGTGTGTGCACTTTTTTTGGCACTGGGTGGAGTTTTTGGGTGTGTTTCACACGCCACGGGCTTTTCAAAAAAAAAATTATAAATTGGCTCTCTATCAGATTGTAGTTACTCTGCAAAAGGTAGGAAAACAAAGATTGGGCAAACTTTTTTTTCTCTTTATTTTACTGTTGCTTATGTCTGCTTTGTAATACTTTTTCTGTAAATATTTTCTTGCACCAATTTTTATTTTCTTTCATTAAAATTATATTTAAAATCGTTACACTGAATCTGTAAATGTTCTTATTAGAAATGAAAGAACTTTGGCTCTGCCATTTCTGTTTGGTCATAGCAGTGAAGGATACAGACATTTTTTTGAAGGTTAAAATTGCAACAGCAGATGGTGTGAATGATATGTTTCTGTTAAATCATGTGGTTGCTATTACCATGTGTGTGTAAAGGCCCATACACACGATACGAAAATCGGAAGTAAAATTTCACCTAACGAATGATCTGACGATTTTCAGATCGTTAGTACGGTGCTTTCGACAGCCATTTCAGATTTTTCGTCCAACAAAAGCTGGATGTGCAGACTATACATTTTTTTGTCATATGTAAACTCAACGTCCGATTTTCGCTTAATTAGTGTGGTTTTCACCTGAAAAAGAAGACTAAGGATATATACAAAACTATTCAACACATGACGTCACTTCTGAAGTTGTATTCTGTTTTCTTTTTTTTATGGGTCAGGGACTGTTCCAATAGGATAGAAGAAAGAAAGGGGGGGGGGGGGGGGGGTTGGAATCCAATGCCCAGAGCTGGGTTTTAAAGTGATAATAAAGCCTTGTTTTTTTAAAATAACAAATATGTTATACTAATCTGTATTGTGCAGTGGTTTTACACAGAGTAGCCCCGATCTTCCTCTTCTCAGGTCCCTCGTCAGCACTTCTGGTTCTTCCCTCCTGCCCCCACAGCAAGCAGCTTGCTGTGGGGGCACCCAAGTAGGCGTGCTCCTGAGCCGCGGCTGTATGTGTTTATTCACACACGGAGCCGCGGCTCAGCCCCGCCTCTTCTGTCTCCTGATTGTCTCACTGGCTGTGATTGAAAACAGTGGGAGCCAATGGCTCAAGAGAGCTCTCGTGGACATCGCTGGATCGAGAGGGGGCTCAGGTAAGCAATAGGAGGGCTGGGGGGGGGGGGGGGGCTGATGCACACAGAAGGTTTTTTACTTTCATGCATGAAGGTAAAAAAGGTTGTGCCTTTACAACTACTTTAACCACTTGCCGACCAGCCACCACAGCTTTACTGTGGCAAAATGGCACGGCTGGGCAAAGCAACATTATACCCCCTGAGCCGATGCAAGTGCCCAGCGGTCACGATCACTGTCGGGCTCCCGTGATCGCTGCTGACACATAGAGAACCAGGATCTGTGTGTATAAACACACAGTTTCCAGTTCTGTGAGGGGAGAAGTGACAGATCGTCTGTTTATACAGAGTATGAATAGTGATCCATCTCTTCCCCTACACAGTCCCCTCCCCCCTTCAGTTAGAAACACAAACAGGGAACACAATTAACCCATTGATCGCCCCCTAGTGTTAAATCATTCACTGCCAGTGATATTTTTACAGTAATCAATGCATTTTCATAGCACTGATCTCTGTATAAATGCCAATGGTCTCAAAAATGTGTCAAAAGTGTCCGATGTGTCCACCATAATGTCGCAGTACCGATAAAAATCGCAGATCGCTGCCATTACTAGTAAAAAAAAATAAAAAATTGTCATAAACGATCTTCTATTTTGTAGAAACTATAACTTTTGTGCAAACCAATCAATAATTGCTTATTGCAATTTTTTCTTACCAAAAATAAGTAGAAGAATACATATGAGCCTAAACTGAGGAAAAAAATATTTTTTTTAAATATTTTTAGGGGATATTATTATAGCAAAATGTACAAAATATGTTTTTTTTCAAAATGGTCGCTTTTTTTTGTTTATAGTGCAAAAAATAAAAACCGCAGAGGTGATCAAATACCACCAAAAGAAAGCTCTATTTGTGGGGAAAAAAGGATGTCAATTTTGTTTGGGTGTAACGTCGCATGACCGCGCAATTGTCAGTTAATTCAACGCAGTGCCAAATCACAAAAAGTGCTCTGGTCAGGAAGGGGGTAAAATCTTCCGGGGCTAAATCGGTTAAGTCATCTCTCTGCTCTCTACTGCAGTTAGCAAGTTCACTGAAATCTCATACAATAGAGTTTGGTTGTTTTGAGTACTTCTTTTCTTCTCCCAATCTGATGCTGTGGAATAAATTACAGGCTGATATTCTGGCCATATCAGGTATTTGGGCTAGCAGCAATTAAAAAAACTAAAAAAATTTCCAATGAATATGTACTGCATTTATAAGTAATTTTAATACTATATCTAACTATCTGCAATATCAAGAAACCATGTCCATTAACAAAGCAAGCTGCACAGTTCTCAATTAAACTGCCTTTTGAAAAGTGTGCTCTTTTGTATAATGTAGACATGCCTTTTGTTGGTAATAAACTGCAAGAAAGGCCATTTTGTTTTAAAGAGAATTAACCCAGTTTGTGTGTGCCTCGCTAATGATGTCTGTGCATCTACCAGCTATTGTGTGTTGTCACAGTCTGTGTGTATACGCCAATAACTACAGTAAATTATAATTTTTAAATATGCCATTTAAATTACACTATAAAGGATGCTAATTACAGAAAACTTTAAATTAAAATATTGGAAACTAACAAAAAAAAAAAGGAAAGTAAAAAAATATTGCTGTAAATGTTTTTTTTTAAGTTTGACAAATACATATAGTTTTTTATAGATTATCTCCCACTTTGGCTCCCTCCTCACTGGCCTACCTGTACACAGGCTATTCCCCTTCAGTCTATCATGAATGCTGCTTCTAGACTTACCCCTTACGTACTGATCCATGGCTGCTGCCCCCTCATTTTAAAAAGTTTGTAAAAGTATTTTATTTATTTTTTTTTTAACAAAAAACTGTCTATATTTACCTGCTCACTCTGTCACTGCACAGAGTGGATGCACACCTGCTCTTCTCAGGTCCCCCCGCCAGTGCTCCAGGCCCCTTCTCTCTGTCTAGTGCCCCCATAGGAAGCCGCTTCCCATGGGGGCCCTTGTGCGTGCGTGCTCGCCCTTAAGCCTCGCTGCTGAATATATTGACATAGACAGCCCCCTGCTCCCTCGTCACTGGCTTTGTTGGCTCCCAGTGTCCCAACAAAGCCAACAAGACCCAGAAAAAAATGGGAGAGAAGAGCTGCAGATGTGCCCCAGTGCTGGATTGAATGAGGGCTCAGGCAAGTATAAGGGGAGGGTGAGGAGGGATTCTGATGCCTGAACATTTTTTACCTTAAGACCCCTTTCACACTGAGGTGGTTTTCAGGCACTTTAGGGCTAGAAATAGCCTCTAAATAGCACCAAAAACCGCCTCCTATTCATTTCAAATGTGTCTTTTCACACTGGGGCGATGCGCTTGTGGGACGTTAGGAAAAGCCCTGCAAGCAGCATCTCTGGGGCAGTTTGGGAGCGGCACTTTAGTGCTAATGAGGTCGCAGCCTCAGTGTGAAAGGGGTCTAATGCAAGGAATGCAGTAAGGTAAAAAAAATGTAAGCTTTAGAACCACTTTACGTATATCCTCTTTCCTGCTCAGTAGGTTTGGTGGTATTGGTGTGCCCTGCATTTTGCAAGTATGATCAAATATGTGAGTGTAGTTGCTCCCACACCTTTCCCATTAAGAGATCGAGTGTCCATTCATGTCATAAGCCATCCTAAAATGGCTGCCCTAGCCTAGTAATGCAGTCCCTAAACAGTATTTAATTTCTTAATTCTCCCTTAGTTTTCACCAAAGTGAGTAAAGCCCCATTTGGCTAAAGATATCTAAAGAGACAGAGAGGGGTAGACATAGTGCCCAGTATCCAGGCTGCTCTTCAGCCTCTCTGAACAGAAGTGTATCACACTTTCAGAATCATTTTATTTGATTTTCTCACAAGTATGCTGTTCCCATCTGTCTGACAGTACAGGTAGCCACAAAATGGAGGCCAATGAGCAACAAATGCATATATGATATGTAGGCATATCAAGCAGGCATATTTGAATATCACTTTAAAATGTTCCTTTAGGTAAACTTAGCAAGAACCATTCAAAATGAATACCCACAAAAAGATGTATGGTAAAATACATTTAATGCAACACAGAGATTTCTAGAATTACCTTATCCATACAACACACGTATAGGCTTTCCTTCATAATGCGCGCTCTACAGACTGCGTTGCTTTTATTATGTTGTTAACTAGGTCTATAAAACACCAAGGACGTTCTAGACAAGCGCTGTACTCACTGCTGGTCACACTAATAATTTGCCCTATAGCTATTGGAGGAAAGGGGCCCTCTGCAATTAAACAGGAATACTATAAAGTGACCATGAAGGTCAAAATCTCGTCCCCAGGTTTCGATCCGAACGATTATTATGAAAGCAATGCTTCAATGCAACTATAATCCAGCAACTAATCCGCACACAGGGAAATAAGAATGAGTGAAGTCATCTTTTATACAGATTGTCTTATATGGTTTGTATTGACAGCATTCCCTGTGTGTCAAAAATTAAAGATTAATTCAGGGCATTTTCAGTTTCTTTTTAAATGTATTTTTACTTTATTTCTTTCCTGCTACATTGTTTAATTTGCCATATATGGGCCATCTTATTGGTTGTATGAGTATCTTTAGTGCTGAGGACTAAGCACAGTTTGATCTCAGCTGGTAGCTTTCATTGGCAATGCTTCAGGTGCTGAGAAAGTATATAAGACCCTGTGGAAATTAGTTTTAAGGCTTAAGTTAATGTTAGGAGCCAGGGTTAGGGGGTTAGGATAATTATTAGAGATTACAATATTAAGTAATAGGTTAAGCAGAGCCCAGAGTTTACAAGCTGGCAATCTTTGGTACCTCCACATTCCTGGGAATGGCTTCTTGAGCATTCCTGGTGCCCGGAATGCCCATCATATGCAAATGTCAATATCTCTTAGCTGTAATAAGAGCTAGCCCCACCATCCACTCTGTCCCAAACCTCTTGATTAGTCCTTCTCTATAATGAGTGTCCTTTGTGGGCAACATGAATGTGAGAAAGAGGGCTTTGAAGGCCAGCCATTGACACTTGTAGGAAGAGCTAAAAGTTGCCCACCTCGTATTTCTAATTCTGGCCATAGAAGGGATGTTTTTGTTTTTTTTGATCAGCCACTAGGTTGACTAAAAAAAAACTAAATGGGTTCCCCCATCCAAACAACTGAGGTGGGTGGAGGAATCCTCTCCCACTGCCCTATTGTATTCTGAAAGCAGGGACTGCCCCACTGTCAAAATACACCGATCAGCACTGCTGATCAGATGAAAATTGTCCAACATACCCATCCAAAGATTGGCTTCTTTTGAGTGGGAAGGGCCATAGATGGATTGCAATTTGTCTGGTTCCTGTTGAACTAGCCACATTTTGATCCATCTATGGCCAGCTAAAGACAGGTTTAGTTATTTGTAAACAATGACAGTTCTTAAAACCTGAACTGAACTTTCACTTTAAACAACTTTTCTTTTGATACACCTGGAATTTAGCAGATTTAAAGTCTTATGCAGGCCATAAATGTGTTAAATTCCAAATAAAATTTCTTTAGAAAATCAGAAACGTTGTGTGTTTTGTGATCTGATGGTGCCACCATTGATTTTGAAATTTGACCATCCAAGTCTTCAATTTTACCTCATGTTGCTACAGAAAAGACTTTCCATGCCCTGGAAATGTATTTTATTGTGCTAATGCGCATTTCTTTTTCGATTATTTTTCTCATTTTCAAATTGTTCGTATTTTAAAAAACTTCCATCATGCCTGATCACTAAAATTTGATGGCTGCACAAAAATCGGCTATTGCTGCAGGCCAACAATGGTGTGAAATTCAAATGAAAAAAATATTATTTCGGAATTGGACCCACCTTGCACTTGCTGCAATTTCAAAAATTAAGCAGGGACCTTTTCCCTGCATCTCAGGAGGTACGGCATCTCATTCAAATGAATGGGCTGCTGTGTCCTTACAAAAACACCTTCTTTTTTTTTTTCTTTTCTTTAGAAAGCAGTCACAGCCTTGGTAAAAAAAAAAAAAGCCTGTCTCATGTCAACATGCTGTAGAAAAAAAGCACAGACAGAGGTTTTGACCCTTCTCCAACAATTCAAAACAATTTTTTTGGGGGGGAGGCTTCTACTTTAAAGAGGAGCTACAGTCTTTTTTTGTGTTTATTAAAAGTCAGTAGCCAAAAAAACTGTAAATTTTATAAACACACACTGTCCCAGGATCCAGTGATGTGTTCACCTGAGCCATCCCTTCCCACAGGCTTCTCTCCCCTGTCATCTGCATTTTAACAGTCGTGTGCCCGCTACGCATGCACGACACAGTGCGTGACATAGTTGTAGCACTACCGCCGTAGGAGTTGCTGATGTCAGGGTTCCCCAATGCTGCACAGCCAGTCACACAGCATTTCCTATTAGGGGATGATAACTTGGATGGGGTAAGAGATTATGGGATGCCCAACTTGCAAATGTTCAATAAACAGAACCAGGGACAACTTCCTGTCTATTTAGAGATTCCTATTCTTCCTTCCTCCTGCACAAATGTGGTTGCCTTTTGTATAGCTTTTGCTGGATCACTCCTGGAGGACCTAACAGTCTCTCATTAGCTCAGCAACATCCTATCACATGCTAGAAACTCTCAGTCCCTTGGTAAAGTAGCACATGGAGTGAACAGCATCTCGGACCACCTACTGCTTTCCCAGTAGAAACTGATTCCAGTTCTACTGCCTGTAGAAACGCTAGCCCGCCTGGCTGCCATCAGCACACCAGGCCTTTCTCTTCCCAATCTTCCTGACGAACATACACATGAAGACTCCCCAGGGCAAGGTGGGATGAAGAGATACCTGCTACAGCTGGAAATCTCTCCCCTTGTATGTCCCTGCACCGTGCTGATCTACTCACTGTCTCTCCTTGCTCCTGCTGCCTCTCCAGTTAGGGTCCCCCCAACTGCCTCCTGCAGTAGGATCCTTTCAAGCCTCCTGAGCTCCAGTCTAAGGTAAAACCACTCTTTCGGCAGGAGTACCTCAAGGGGCCACCGACAGACTCCCTTCAGCACTGCTTCTCCTTTCTTCCACCCGACTCCGCTGCAAACATGGCTCATGACTATTTCAGGGTTTCTGTGGTCCCCTGCCAGGCCCCTAACCTGGGGATAGACTAAGGGACCCTAAATATTCCAGGCAACCCCTCCTAGCTTCCGCCCACTATCTTCTAGAACATTCTCCAACATTCCAGAAACAGGAGGAGGCACCAGGGATCTGCCTAGATGAGTCATCCAGCCCTGGCCTTGAATAACCCTGACCCAAATACAGTGACTCAGCTTTATCCCTGGGCCAGACTAAAGTTTCTCATTTTAGTAGCACTCACTAGAGGGTGCTATATAGAATTAAAAGTATCTTTCACTGGAAACAAAGGGCCTAGCTCAATCCCAAAAAAACAACACCAGGCCATTATTCCTCCTCCACTAAACATTGCATTAGGCACTATGCAGTCTGGAAGGGTTACTCACATATATTTAGCCATATAGCATTTCTGCACTAATAAGATTTGCTGCTTGTGTAAGTTCATGAATCTGTCTATTTTTTTTCCTGTAATCCCCTATACAGCAGGATTCAGAGTGGGAAAACAAGGGCCTGCAGTAGGAGCCGCTCAGTGTCTGCTGATAGGAGGAGAGATCATCGAAATGGCTTGCTACTTCATTGACTTGGCATCTTGACCAAACTGTTCTGAGACTGCAAAGAGGCCCAGTACTAGACTACCTAAACAAAACAACAAATCCTTTAGCAGGCAAAATGGTTTATTACAAAACTGCGGGTATTCAAAAATTCTACCTTTTAGCCAAATACCCACTCCAAAGCCTGCTACCTCAACTAGAGCTGCCACTTGAAAAAATGTAAAGTGCAAATCGTATTTTACCTTTTAAAACTAAAATAAGAAAAAAGGAAACATGGTGGCACTTATGTATAAATTATAACTAACTCCACAAAAAGTGACAGCAATTAAATGGTATAAACAACATGTATATATATATATATATATATATATATATATATATATATATACAACACTTGCAACACCCTGTGATGAGTGAACCAAATAAATGTGTCGAACAAACAAAAATAATTAAAACAAAGTTCATAAAAGTGTCCAAAAGTATCCTTTGAAATAATGTATCTTCTTATTCCATCCACCACACCAAAGTGATCAGTGATTCCACTCCCTTAAGAACACCTTTATTATTTTACATGTGGAATATTTGAATTTGCACAATGGATGATTGGAGCAATGGTTCACTACTTGTTGCTTTGCTGATTAGCGCTTAAGCCTGATACGAAAGTGCAGGCATTGGGAGTCGGGGAGTGCATTTCTTAAGGGAATGGAATCACTGATCACTTTGGTGTGGTGGATGGAATAAGAAGATACATTATTTCAAAGGATACTTTTGGACACTTTTATGAACTTTATTTAAATTCTTGTTTTTTTGACACATTTATTTGGTTCACTCATCACAGGGTGTTACAAGTGTTGTATATATACCTTGTTTATACCATTTAATTGCTGTCACTTTTTGTGGAGTTAGTTATAATTTATATGTAAGCGCCACCATTTTTCCTTTTTTTCTGATTTTAGTTTTAAAAGGTAAAATATGATTTGCAAAATAGTTTATTCATATGTATTTCTGTTGAGTATTTAAAATATTACAAAAACCTAGGACCCTGCATTCACTATATCTGGTCTCCCACGGTACACAGAACATGGAAATGCAATTATTTTAGTAAATATAAGCTGCTAAATACCTTAGCAGTATATATCAGTCTTGTGACTTCTATCAATGTCTGACTAAGCACTGGTTAAAATTTGTAGGAGGAGTTTGAATTCTGCTTTGATTGTCCTATGAGGCTGCATGACCCTGGACCATCTGTTTGCCTTGTGTTGATCAAATGCACCCTCCCAAGAAAAATAAAACTCTCTAGCAATACACACCAAACTGAGCATGTGCAGAGTGTCTCCAAAGCTCTGTAATATCAGGAAATGGATTGGAGACAGTAAAAAAAAAAAAGGGGGGAGGGTCAGAGAAGACAGGATCAAACAGCCTTTTACCACAATGCCAAGGATAAACCCCTTAGGTTCCACAGTGAGTATAACAAGCATACTTTACTGCATATACAGAATGATTTTACTGTTGTGGGTTTATTAACACTTTAACCGCTTGCTGGAAGTTCAGCTTTAAATTTCAAGAATAACAATGCTAAAATGATCTACAGAGAACTGCTGTGGCTAATTGCCGCTGTGTGTAACTGTTATGGAAAACAGAGAAATTTAGACATACGTGTAAACAGCACAATTACATGTCTAAATCTGCCAGCTAATTACGACGAGCGCGGCTCCTGATTTATTGCTGCACACCAAGCTTGTAAACGGATGGTGAAATGATTAGAAAAATATGAAATTGCCCAAGGGTTACAGACGAGTGCTTTTAAAGACCACGGTCAAATCATTTTGACAAAAGCATTACATGTATTAGTACGTTACTTTTCCCAATGACAGCCCGTTCTTCTGATTCCCTGGAGAAATACAAGGCTATAATAGAGTTCAAGAAGCCCCCTAACTGTTGTATGCTTCTATTCACACACCAGCTATTTTATGCCACTGGAAGGAAATACACACATATATATATATATATATATATATATATATATATACATGCAAGGTTTAGATGAAAACAAATTGATACGTTTTGTTATTAATATATTGTAATTAATTGTAGCGTGCTTCTTAAAATATATGAATAAATCCAAAAAAAACAGATAGAATTTTTCCATCTTCTAGAGTCATTACAAATCTCCATTCTTATTTTTAAAGCTGGCCACAGACCTATTAGCACGTTACTATATAACACCACAAAAGGTAAAATAAAAGATTCTGTCTGTTAAAAATGCGTTGGCTGTGGGGCTGTGGTCGGCTCCTTTTCATATATTTAGTGACTGTATGAAGAAATCTAATCATATTGGACTTCAATATTTTAACTATGCAAAAACTATTTCAAATGAAATCACTCCAAATAACAACCAGTTTCACATTGGTTCCCATTCCAAGATGGAATGAACTAGAATTTCTATATTTATAATGATTTCTAAATCCCCATGTACCAGAGATGTGGAAGACAACTATATCTCTAGGTTTGAAGAACTGGTTAAGGCAGTCAGTGTTGATGGGGGAATCCCTCCCATGGAGCCATTGTGTTATCCTGGGTGGAGGGGGCACTCAAGTTGATCCATGGATTGACTTGGTAAAATCAACCTGCCCATAGATGGTTAGAAGCTTAGCCAGTCCTTGCTGATCAATCAACTTGGTACACTCAGCCTGCCCATTAACGGTTCAAATCTCAGCCAGTTCCTGCTGAATCAGCCAAGATTCTAAACAGCGTATGGCCACCAGGGCTAGTGCTACCACTAGGCGAACTAGGCAACTGCCTAGGGCACACTGCTACCTAGGGCATGGCCATTACCAGTGACACATATTTTTCTCCTATCATCTCCTCATCCTCGGTGGATGTCACCTCGAGAGTTGCCACCCCCTCCCCACACACGCTACACACACCATTAATGTCTGCTACAGGGGACCGTGCAGGGGCCGTGGAGAGGCAGATGGAGGACGAGCTGCACCTGATAGGGCCCCTCACCTAGTCTGTCAATGACCTGCAGTGTGAGAACCAGAGGCTGCGGGTGCAGGTGAACAAACTCTGCTGCCAGGTGGAACTGTGGAAGTACTAAGCCAGGTGGCAGGGACAGACAGAAAAGGTACTCCAGCAATGCACTGCTAGCTGTGTCAAAAAATAATATTTTTTACGTTCTGCTATAAAACATATCCAACAAAATTTTTTAAAACATCTAATTTCTTTGTGTATATTGACTGGTTTTCTCAAAAGTTATAGCATCTGCAAACTTTAGGATATTTTTATTTCTTTATTTTTTCACTGGTAATGGCGGAAATCAGCGACTTATAGCATGACTGCGACATTGTGGAGGACCAATTGGACACTTCTGAAATTTTTGGGGGAATAGCTGACACTAATACAGTGATCAGTGTTAAAAATATGCATTGTCACTGTACTAATGACACTGGCAGGGAAGAGGTTAACATCAGGGGGCGATCAAAGGGTTAAATGTGTTCCTAGGGAGTGCTTGCTGACTGTGTGTGTGGGGGGCATTTACTGTGGGAAGGCAGAGATCCGTGTTCCTGCTTAGCAGAAACACAGGATCTCTACCTTCCCTTCTCAAAGAACAGGAATCTGCCTTGTATACCACCAGATCCTCTGATTGTCTCCTGCTGTGTCCAATCACAACAGGAGCAGGTCGCAGGTGGCACACGTGCGCACCCCAGACCCCGGAAGTGTCAGATCACGTACTAGGTACATTATCTGGTACAGAGCGGCCACCCTGCCACAGCAAGTGGTAATAGACTGGAGGGAGGCAAGCTAGGAGTCATAACATCAAAAAATGAAGGCCCCTTTCACATGAGCGGTCTGATTGGGTCTGCCTGTAAGTTTTTCAGGCGGACTTTCCATTCTCCAATACGATCCAAAAAACAAGCCGGAAGGGGATCGGTTCCCCTCTGACTGGCCGGCTCAGAGGGCGGTCAGGTATAAATAGAAGGCAGCCGGTCTGTCTGTTTACATCCGACTGACCATAGAGGAGACTGAGCTGTGTTCGTGTCCGCACTGCATAAGTGGAGCAGACACTGACCTGTCATCCGCCCGCTTTGCTAAGCAGAGGATCAGTGGACTGCTGAGAAAAACAGATCTGGTCCATGTGAAAGAGGTCTAAGAGCTGTCAAAACCAGGCCTTGTCGAATCCTGGTCTACTGCTACCAGAGAGACTACTCTTCTTAATCAAGTTATGCTGTGGCGCTAGGGCAGTGCTTTGCAACTCGTCCCCAAGGCACCCCAACAGGTCATGTTTTCAGGCTTTCCATTATTTTGCACAGGTGATTTGATCAGTTTCACTGCCTTAGTACTTCCCACAGCTGTTTCATCTGAGGGAAATCCTGAAAATGTGACCTTTTGGGGCGCCTTGAGGACTGGAGTTGAGAAACACTGCACTAGGGGACAAGGACCTACCTATGCTATTTGGCAAGGTTTCCTTGATAGAATGATACATTTTTTTAACAATTAGATTGTCTTTGCTTTACCAGTGTACTTAGATGGTTCAGTTTCTTTACTTATTTGGAACACGAATATGTCTAATCAAGTCAACCACAGCACAATAATTTATGGATATTCTTTACTAAAGCAGAGTAATTAAACAAATTGGGTTTTTGATTTCTTTCTGTGCACGCAAAGCATGAAAACTCCAGGGGAGTATGGCCTCCTTCCAGAAGGCTACTATGCTTCGGTTTACAAATATATGGACATTGTGGTCACAGTGCATTATAAGTAATATAAATACATTGCTGTAGGCATTCAGGAGTACAGTATATCTGATCCAAAACAAATACCCAGTCTAATAGTTCAGAGTGGCTGTAACATACAGCCAGGGATATTTAGAATTACTACAGAGGGAGAAAATCACGTGTTTTGCTGTTGTTCCCTTTAATGCAAACACAGCATGGAAACTGAAGAGCACGCTACAGTATATGTTTGTGACTCAAAAAGTGTCTATTGAATGCCTTAACCACTGGGAATGCACCAACAATGCAATTTATTCTGAATATGAAATCCACAGTTTGCAGGGAAATCTTGATATGCATGAACACTCATAATCATTATAGGCCAAATAGAGTAGAATTTCTATTAGATCCAATTGTGTTTTATAAGAGTAGATGGCCTTGTAACATCTGCATTGTAATTGTACAGTTCTTTGACATTTATTTTTAATGGTAAATGGGTTGTGCAATAAGAATCCTTGTATAAGGCATAATCTTGCAATCTTCCAAAAAATTGTGCATTGCATGAATACCTAGCCTGCTGTGTTTTTACAGATTGTAATGAGAGGGGGACCATAGATGGTAAGCTCCATGAAGACATGGACTGGTGTGAATGTAAAATATATGGAAAGAGCTGCGTAAATTGTTGTTGCTTTATTAACACTATATTGTCAAAAGTATTGCCTTTACACGCACATGAACTTTAATGGCGTCTTAGTCCGTAGAGTTCAATATTGAGTTGGCCCACCCTTTTCAGCTATAACAGCTTCCACTCTTCTGGGAAGGCTGTCCACAAGGTTTAGGAGTGTGTCTATGGGAAGGTTTGACCATTCTTCCAGAATTGCATTTGTGAGGTCAGGCACTGATGTTAGACTTTGCGCAGGCCAGTCAAGTTCCTCCACTCCAAATTTGCTTATCCATGTCTTTATGGACCTTGCTTTGTACACTGGTGTGCAGCCATCTTGGAACAGGAAGGGGCCATTCCCAAACTGTTTCCACAAAGTTGGGAGCATGAAATTGTCCAAAATGTCTTGGTATGCTGACGCCTTAAGAGTTCTCTTCACTGGAACTAAGGGGCTCAACGCCTTAAAGACAACCCCACACCATAATCCCCCCTACACCAAATGATTTGGACCAGTGCACAAAGCAAGGTCCATAAAGACACGGATGAGCGAGAAACCCAATGGTGATATCACTTGGTCTGAAATAAGGTATGTAATGAAAATGGAAAGGTTATTTAAAAATGTAGTTAGCAATGTTGCTGAAGGGAGAAACCAGAGAAGGCAAAACATAAGCATCTTTGAAGTGATTATTGGATTAGGTTGGAATTGGTTTGCATAGAGCAGCCCTAATCCTATACATTTTGGGTCCCTCCGCTGGCAGTCCTGGCTCCTCCCCAGTGCTGAGTACCTCCAATTGCAAACTTTATGCTCGAGCAGGTTCGCTCCCAAACCCCCGCTCCTGTTAAGGACACTGACCCTTCGTACTTGGCTGGCACGTTGAACTAAATGTAGGCCAGGATGGAGAAAAATGAAAGTGGGAATATACGCTTTTCTCCCTGTGTGTGTTTCGAGGTGTAATTTTCAATTCTGACTGAAGTGAAAACTGATAAACAAATCTTTGAAAATGAAAAAACGTGCACTGTCCTACATGGAATACTCTATATTTGTGCCGTGCAGATTTACTCTTTTTCTTCTCTTTAGAAGCAGACCGGAGTGCTCTAGGCTCACTGTGCGAGAGTGTGTGCGTGTGTGGTCTGGCTGTTCTCCAATATAAAACAGCAAGAATTAAAACACAGACAAAAGACAATGTAGTGTTTATTGACAGATGGATTGTCAGGTAAAAGCTCCCAAGTAGAGAAGAGAGGCTTGGGAATCACAGAGCCAAGAAAACAAAACTATTATTACAAGACGTGAGAATGACGCTATATGGAGAAAAATTAAATAGCAAATACAGGAAAAAAGCGAATGCCCCTTCTTGTATGGTACATGCATTTACTGTATATATGCATTTATATTTATTTCCAAAATAACTGTACAAAAAAACAATGGCTTATTAAAAATGATATTACATTAAAGCCGATCTCTTGAATATTAGCAACTCATCGACCATCCCAGCTAATTGTCGGTATGACAATTTTATTTAGCTGAAGCCTTGA
Source organism: Lithobates pipiens (assembly GCF_037356315.1). Classification (NCBI taxonomy): domain Eukaryota; kingdom Metazoa; phylum Chordata; class Amphibia; order Anura; family Ranidae; genus Lithobates; species Lithobates pipiens. The sequence continues at coordinate 46,253,910 of NW_027507686.1, read as the reverse complement.
CAATGCAGGCCTGATCCTTCTCACTTTTGTATCTACTACCTGTGGGGTCCTTCTTTAGGTGTTCATGTCACTGCCTGTGTGACATGTACACTTCCTATTTGCTATCCAATAACGGGTCTTCTCAAGATTCAGAAGGAGACTGACATCATCTGAAGAGGCCGGCCAGGAAATAAAAGGTTCTTGGGTAGGTTGCAGTATTAAACCAGCAGTCTCCTGCACCCAGCATTTAAAGCAGATAGGGGCCTGGATGGGGGACTTAGATAAGTATATCTAAATTCACCAGGGAAGTAAAAAGCGTAGCAAGATTGGGTTAGAGGAGGGTGGGTGGGTGGAAGAGATAGAGCTTATATTTATCCTAGGGTGGGGCTTTAACCACTTGAGGACCGCCGTATTGCCATTGTACGTCAGCACAATGGCACAGGCAGGCATAATCACGTACATCTACGTGATTGCCTTCCAGCGGGTGGGGGGTCCCATCGGACCCCCTCCCGCTGGTTACGGCGGTCCGATTCGGTCCAGGAGCGCTCCGTGATGAGGGGATGGCCGTTCGTTTTCGGCCACCCCCTCTGGATCGCTCCTGGCCAATGAGAAGCTTCCTCCCCTGTGTATTGTTTACACAGGAAGGAGGAAGTGATGTCATTCTCCTCGGGGCGGTCTTTTTGACCGGACTACGAGGAGAAGAGTAAAAGTAAGTCTGCACGAACACTACACTGACATGTAGGTACACACAGGCACACAAACCCCCCCCCGATCGCCCCCCGATCCCCCCCCCGCCCCCCCTCCCCCCCCAGTCACAGTGTCACTGATTGCATTGATCATTTCTTTACTGATCAATGCATTCAGTGTCAGTTGTGACAGTAAAAACTGTCAGGACAGTTAGTGTTAGGTCCAGGGTAGCCCCCTATCACCCCCCAATAAAGATTTAACCCCCTGATTGCCCCTAGAGTTAACCCTTTCACCCCCTTTTGCCAGTGTCACTAAGCGATCATTTTTCTGATCGCTGCATGTGTCGCTAGTGTCGCTAGGTAGCTAGTTATTTTTTTAGGTTCACCGCCAGGTTTTTATATCGCTAGGTACCCCGATATACTACCCAATAATGTTTTTAACCCCCTGATTGCCGCTAGTTAACCCTTTCACCCCCTTTTGCCAGTGTCACTAAGCGATCGTTTTTCTGATCGCTGCATTAGTGTCGCTACAGTCGCTAGGTAGCTAGTTATTTTTTTAGGTTCACCGCCAGGTTTTTATAGCGCTAGGTACCCCGATATACTACCCAATAATGTTTTTAACCCCCTGATTGCCGCTAGTTAACCCTTTCACCCCCTTTTGCCAGTGTCACTAAGCGATCATTTTTCTGATCGCTGCATGTGTCGCTAGGTAGCTAGTTATTTTTTTAGGTTCACCGCCAGGTTTTTATATCGCTAGGTACCCCGATATACTACCCAATAATGTTTTTAACCCCCTGATTGCCGCTAGTTAACCCTTTCACCCCCTTTTGCCAGTGTCACTAAGCGATCGTTTTTCTGATCGCTGCATTAGTGTCGCTACAGTCGCTAGGTAGCTAGTTATTTTTTTAGGTTCACCGCCAGGTTTTTATAGCGCTAGGTACCCCGATATACTACCCAATAATGGTTTTAACCCCCTGATTTCCGCTAGTTAACCCTTTCACCCCCTTTTGCCAGTGTCACTAAGCGATAATTTTTCTGAACGCTGCATCAGTGTCGCTAGTGTCGCTAGGTAGCTAGTTAACTAGGCTCCCAAAAAGTCCCCCACATGTGGTATCCCCGTACTCGGGAGAAGCAGCAGAATTTATTTTGGGGTGTAATTTGACTTCTGCCCATAGCATGTGTGAGCAATATATCATTTAGTGACAACTTTGTGCAAAAAAAAAAAAAGTTTGTAATATTCCCGCAACTTTTGGCAAAATATAAAATATTCCATGGACTCAACATGCCTCTCAGTAAATAGCTTGGGGTGTCTACTTTCCAAAATGGGGTCATTTGGGGGGGTTTTGTGCTATTTTGGCATTTTATGGCCTTCGAAACTGTGATAGGTAGTGAGGAGTTAAATCAAAAATTTGCACCCTTAGAAATCCTGAAGGTGGTGATTGGTTTTCGGGGTGCCGTGCGCGACTAGACTCCCAAAAAGTCCCACACATGTGGTATCCCCGTACTCGGGAGAAGCAGCAGAATGTATTTTGGGGTGTCATTTCACATATAACCATGGCATGTGTGAGCAATATATCATTTAGTGACAACTTTTTGTAAAAAAAATTTTTTTTTTTTTTTTTTGTCATTATTCAATCCCTTAGGACAAAAAAAATAAATATTCAATGGGCTCAACATACCCATCAGCAATTTCCTTGGGGTGTCTACTTTCCAAAATGGGGTCATTTGGGGGGGATTTGTACTGCCCTGCCATTTTAGCACCTCAAGAAATGAGATCGGCAGTCATAAATTAAAAGCTGTGTAAATTCCAGAAAATGTACTCTAGTTTGTAGACGCTATAACTTTTGCGCAAACCAAAAAATATACGCTTATTGACATTTTTTTTACTAAAGACATGTGGCTGAATAAATTTTGCCCTCAATGTATGACTAAAATTTAGTTTATTCGATTTTTCTTATAACAAAAAGAAGAAAATATCTTTTTTTTTCAAAATTTTCGCTCTTTTTCCATTTATATCGCAAAAAAAAAAAATCGCAGAGGCAATCAAATACCATCAAAAGAAAGCTCTATTTGTGGGAAGAAAAGGACGCAAATTTCGTTTGGGTGCAATATTGCATGACCGCGCAATTACCAGTTAAAGCAGCGCAGTGCGAAATTGCAAAAAGACCTCTGGTCCTTAAGGTGTTTATTGGTCCGGAGCTGAAGTGGTTAATATTTTACACCAAACAAAAGTCAAAAGAGATTGTAAATCTGAAAAGCTACAACACCAATAAATACAGTTAGTAGTAGACCTGAACTTACTAGTGAAGATTTGCTATTTTATAAGGAATATTTAGAAATGTTAACTGTGCCTAAGCAGTATTGTGAAATCTTACCTTTTTGTACTGTTATAAATTATTCCTAAAAAATAACAGAGCACATCCTGACATTTATCTAGGCACTCCTGTAACTACAGCCTCATATCTGTATATCTTCAGTGAGAGAGCTAAGGCACTACTGCATCTGACTGCTAGTATCTGGAGATTTGGAGGGAGATTTGGTGATGTTACTACTGTAGTGCTCATGTTCTTGCTGGAGGCTCTGATATGTGGAAGGAAATTCCTGCCACTACGAAGATAGCCGCCTCCACATAAAGACACAGTGTAAAACAAGGCATTAAAAGTCGGTAATAGGTAAAGATCACCTGCAAGGAGACCATAGGCAGTACTGGTAACAGATAAGATCCTCATCCTTGTGTTAAAGCTTTGCAAATCAAGCCTATATATATAACAAATGTGCAGATGAATATTCATTATTGAATAAATGTATAAGGTGCTGAAGATACACTATATTACCAAACGTATTGGGACACCTGCCTTACACGCACATGAACTTTAATGGCATCCCAGTCTTAGTCCGTAGGGTTCGATATTGAGTTGGCCCACCCTTTGTAGCTATAACAGTTTCAAATCTTCTGGGAAGGCTGTCCACAAGATTTAGGCGTGTGTCTATGGGAATGTTTGACCATTCTTCCAGAAGTGCATTTGTGAGGTCAAGCAATGATATAATTCATCCCAAAGGTTTTCTAGCGGGTTGAGGACTTTGTGCAGGCAAGTAAAGTTCCTCCACCCCAAACTCGCTCACCCTTGTCTTTATTGACCTCGCATTGTGCTCTGGTCCAAATAATTTGGTGGAAGGGAGATTATGTTCCAATGAAGGCAACTCTTAAGGCATCAGCATACCAAGACATTATGGACAATTTCATGTTCCCAACTTTGTGGGAACAGTATGGGGATGATCCCTTCCTGTTCCAACATGACTGTGCACCAGTACACAAGGCAAATCAGCCTCCTGACTTACACATACAGGTGCTGCTGGTCTGGCCTCAATTTTCAAGCCCTGGTCTGTTTCCTCCAGACAGACTTCTCACACAAACTCTATGCATGTACATGCACTGGCTTCCTCCTGTCTCCTATGTGGAGACCTTCTGTCTGCCAGAGTGGAGTCCTGAACCATAACAACATCACTAACAAAAGTCCTGCACACACTGGAACAATAAGTGTGCTGGTTGTTTGCAAAACCTATGGAGACTCCTGTCCAAGTCTCTACAAAATCTTCGGGTTCCATGACCAAAACCAGGTTATACCGATCTCTGAGGAAACAGATAACCCAGTTTCCTTTGAATGACACAAGCACCCTGGAGCCCCTCAATTATATATTTTCAAAAGTATTGAGACACCTGCCTTTACACGCACATGAACCTTAATGGCATCCCAGTCTTAGTCCGTAGGGTTTAATATTGATTTGGCCCTCCCTTTGCAGCTATAACAGCTTCAACTCTTCTGAGAAGGTTGTCCACAAGGTTTAGGAGTGTGTCTATGGGAATGTTTGACCATTCTTCCCGAAGCGCATTTGTGAGGTCAGGCACTAATGTTGGACGAGAAGCCCTGGCTTGCAGTCTCCGCTCTAATTCATCCCAAAGGTCAGAATTCTATCAGGTTGAGATCAGGAATTGGCGCAGGCCAGTCAAGTTCCTCCACCCCAAACTTACTCATCCATGTCTTTACGAACCTTGCTTTGTGCACTGGTGCATAATCATATTGGAACAGGAAGGGACCATCCCCAAACTGTTCCCACAAAGTTGGGAGCATGCAATTGTCCAAAATGTCTTGGTATGCTGATTCCTTAGGAGTTCCCTTCACTGAAACTAAAGAGGAAGTAAACCCTGATGGGTTTACTTCCTCTTTTTTTCCCTGCAAAGGTAAAGCATAATGGACTACTATGCATCGCATAGTAGCTCATTATGTGTCACTTACCTGACACAGGAGCCAGCGAAGTCGCCGCTGATCCCTGTAGTCCGCCGCGTCCATCTTGCTGGTGGCGTCTCGCAGCTCCGACCAATGACAGCGGCGAAGCCGCGATGACGTCACTCCCGCGCATGCGCACGGGAGTCGCGCCTCGCAGCTCCGCCGCTGTCATACGGCGAGGCCGCGATGACGTCACTCCCGCGCATGCGCACGGGAGTCGACAAATTTGGCAAATCCATTCTTGGACTTGCCGCATTTAGTGCGCATGCGCGCCGCTGTCTACGGCGCATGCGCCGTAGACAGCGGTGCCCATTTTCGGGCAAATATCTCCTAAACCATATAGGTTTAGGAGATATTACTTGGACCTACAGGTAAGCCTTAATCTAGGCTTACCTGTAGGTCAAAGTTGTTTGGAAGGGTTTACTTCCATTTAAGGGGCCAAGCCCAACTTCTGAAAAAAAAAAACACACCATAAGCCCCCCTCCACCAAATGATTTGTACCAGTGCACAAAGCAAGGTCCATAAAGACAGGGATCAATGAGTTTGGAGTGGAGGAACTTGGCTGGCCTGCACAACATCAGTGTCTGACCTCTGGAAGAATGGTCAAACATTCCCATAGACACACTCCTAAACCTTGTGGACAGCCTTCCCAGGAGAGTTGACGCTATTATAGTGGTAAAGGGTGGGCCAACTCAATATTCAACACTATGGACAAAGACTGGGATAAGGCAGGTATCCCATTACTTTTGGTAATATAGTGTGTGTATATATATATATATATATATATATATATATATATATATATATATATATATATATATGCCTTGTTTTCCTTCAAAGATATAAACGTTTGTCAGCCTTCAGTATATTAGACCTACACATTTTCAACAGTATGATTTTTGTAATTTCTCTCCCTCATTATTACATTCATATCACAAAAGTTTTCTTCTAAGAGTGTAACAATGATATTAATCCATTAATATAAATAAAGTTATGCTTTCAAAATGTGGCCTTAAGAACTGTAATAGAGCAATGATAATATTAAACAGGTTAAATTGCCACAGTTGTGTCTGAGTTCTATCAGTCTCTGCTCCCTGCTTTGCTTGAGGGCAATGAAATATCATCTGCGTATTCAACTGAGAATTTATCACTGACAATAGCTCAGAAGTTATTAGCTGTATACTCCTTTCAATATGAAGGACAGCGATACTGTGTACATTTTATGGAGGGGCAAGCAAAAACTTTTTTTATTTAAACATGATGAGCGAGTATTACTGTATGTCCAATCTCTATTTTTAACCACTTGCTGTCCACCCCATAGCAGGTTTACTGCTACAGGGCGGCAGCTGTGCACCGGATCATGTATATATACGTGATCCGGCTCTCTGGGGGAATTTCCCAGGAAAATCGGGACTGTTGGCAACTATGGACAAGGATCCATGTTTTCCCCTATAAAAGCACCCCCATAGTACTCAGAAACACTAGCTAGGCACACAGTTAACCCTTTGATCACCCTAGATGTTTAACCCCTTCCCAGCCAGTGTCATTAGCACAGTGTGTTTTTTTTTTTAGAAACGATCACTGTATTTGTGTCACTGGTCCCCAAAAAGTGTCAAAAGTGCCAATTAGTGTCAGAATGTCCACTACAATATTGCAGTCCCACTATTAGTCACTGATCGCCACCATTACTAGTAAAAAAAAGTAAATAAAAACTATATAAATTAAAATATCCCATAGTTTGTAGACGCTCCAACTTTTGCGCAAACCAATTAACCACTTCAGTACAGGGCACTTTCCCCCTTCCTGCCCAGGCCAATTTTCAGCTTTCAGGGCTGTCACAATTTGAATGACAATTGTGCGGTCATGCAACACTGTACCCAAAGAAAATGTATAATTTTTTTCCCACAAATAGAGCTTTCTTTTAGTGGTATTTGATTACCAATGTTTTTTTTTGTTTTTTTTGGCTAAACATAAAAACATAAAAAATGTTGGAAAAAAAAGATTTTGTTTCCGTTATAAAATTTTGTAAATAAGTACATTTTCTCCTTCACGGATGGGCGCTGATGAGGTGGCACTGATGATGAGGCACTAATATGCAGCACTGATGGGCACTAATATGCAGTCAGAGGCTCTAATAGGCTTCAAAAAAAGGGTGGGCTCCGGGCGCCCAAAGCCCACCCATTTGTGTGAGATAGCGAATGAATATTCGCTATTTTCACACTGTCGCCAATTAATGCTGTTCACCGTTGTTAATTATATTGTATTTTTTATATTACTGCCTCAAGGCATTTTGTTAAAATGTAATGTAAATCTGATTTTTACTTTCCAATAAAAATCTATGGAGAACAATGAATTAATCTCCTCCCCGCCAATCAGGAAGCAGATCGTGAGACCTGTTTTTCGATTGGCCAAAACGCCGGGCGATCCTATTGGATGCCTAGTGCTTAGGAGGAAGAGAGTGGAGATGCATGGTGGAAGCTGCTGGAGGAGCAGATACCAGAGCCGCTGCTCGCACCTTTGCAACTGCCACCTAGATAGGGCCCACCCCCCGTGCTAGAGGGGACACCAAAGCTGCTGCCCACACCTCGTCACCTAGATGGGGCCCGCCCGCCATGCTGAAGGGGACACCGGAGCAGCTGACCCCAGCTTGCCACCTAGATGGGTAAGGACCGACTGGCAGACAGCAAGGGGGGTTCGCTAGTGCCCCACCACCGGTTGCCCGGATGGGGTTGTTTGCCCCCCAAAAAGAAACCCCACCAGCCACCAATGCTTTGTGTAACTTAAATGTCAGCTTGTATACAATTTTTGGGCAATTTTTAGGCATTTTGCCAAGGCACCCCTGAAGAAACCTCATGGCACCCTGGTTGAAAAAGGCTGGTCTGTTTAGTCATTCAATTTACACATCTCTGCAACACAACACAGTCTTTCCTTGCAGGGGATTGGGACCTGGTTTTCCCTTATTGCTGTTTCACATTCACTTACAGGTCTCCTCCTCACCCTGTGTCTGGACAGTGAAAAGAGAAGCAGCACACTGATAAGCTAAATTTTCTGTCATTCTGTTGTCTCCTCTTGCTCAGCATGCTCCTCGCACTGCAGCACACCTGACCAGTTTATTCTGCTACTTCTCACTCCCTTTTTTAAGTTCTAATGTACATAATGTACAGTAAACTGCAAGAGGCTGACATCAAGTCAAATTCAGGTACTTTCACTCCACATTATGGTAGGGATGCAGTTTGGCATCTTTGAACTAGGTGCCAGATTATTTTGTAGTACTGAGGACACTGCGATCATAAAGCAGGCGGGAACTTCTTACGACAGCCTCCCAGAACTGGCCGGTAGCACTGTAGCTGTCATTCAGCTATAGCTATCGGCAAATGGTTAAGGCACTTCTGTGTCTGCATCCCAAGGTGCCTTATCAGCCTTGCCTGCTGAACTACAGAACTCTGCCTATTCCCCACCCCTCCTTGTCCCTCTCCATGTGCATACATTAATGTTTATCAGCAAAGAATTGCTGCTATAGGTGCACCAAAATCTCGGCCGCCAAAACACATCAGACGAAAATGGTGTTTTTTTCATTCGGTCGAAAGAAAAAAAAGCTGTCAATAATGGCACCTAAAAGGGGTCGGCGATCTCCCTTTGTCACGGGCCGTTGTAACAAAGTCCCGCTTCCTGTGATATGGTGACACACTGATCCAATGTCTGCAGTCTCTGACCATCTCCTGTATCATGTCTGCTAGAGGTGCACCAAATGGAAAATTTTGCTAATACTATTAGCAATGTGTTTAAGTTTAATTAAAACATTGCAAGCATGATACAAGAGATGGTTAGAGACTGAGGATATGATACAATAGATGGTTAGAGACTGCATTTTTCTTTTTCATACATCATGGGACACAGTCAGGCTAATATTCATTACCTGCTGGGTTATGCCGCGTACACATGATCAAACTATCCAACTCGAGTCCACCGATCAATCCGCCCATGTGTGGGCTCCGGCGAACTTTTTGTACCCAAAATGAAATGAATGGACTTTCCCGCACGTAGAAAAGTCTGTTCATTTTGAGCGCGGCTCCAGGTAGCTGGGACTAGCGAAGGAAGTCAATGTTGCCGCCTTTGGCGGCGAGATTGACACGTCGCTGGCCCTGTCACCTGGTTTGGACTTAAAGGGGAAGCCCTACGCCAAAAAAACGGCGTGGGGGTCCCCCCAGGTCCATATCAGACCCTTATCCGAGCACGCTACTCGGCCGGTCAGGAAAGGGGGTGGGGACGAGCGAGCGCCCCCCCCCTCCTGAGCCGTACCAGGCCGCGTGCCCTCAACATGGGGGAGTGCTTTGGGGAAGGGGGGCCGCGTGGCCCCTACCCCAAAGCACCTTGTCCCCATGTTGTTGAAGACAAGGGCTTCTTCCTGACAACCCTGGCCGTTGGTTGTCAGGGTCTGCAGGAGGGGGGCTTATTGGAATCCGGGAGCCCCCTTTAATAAGGGGGCCCCCAGATCTTGGCCCACCACCCTATGTGAATGAGTATTGGGGACAATGTACCCCTATCCAATTCCCCTGTGAAAAAAATTCATTTTTTTTCATCGGTCTCGTTAGGTGAAAGAGAGATGACTAAACTCCTTGGACGTTGTCCGGGCAGTCAAGGTTTACTTGTCTAGATCTGTGGAGATCAGACTCTGGTCTTCAGTGCATATATTCACAAAATTTTATGAAGTGATGTTTGAGCGGCTGAGGATTCCTTTTTTCAGCCGCAGTGTACTGTGGGCTGCAGTATAAGTTCTGATGGATATTGCATGGCAGGATGTCTCCCTCCCCTCAAGGCTATTGCTCTGGGACTTCCCAGCAGGTAATGAATATTAGCCTGACTCTGTGTCCCATGATGTATGAAAAAGAAAATAGGATTTTTTCGTCATACTTACCTGTAAAATCCTTTTCTTTGAGTACATCATGGCACACATAGATTCCCTCCTCTCTTTTTTGAGGATTCAGCGCTTGCTACAAAACTGAAGTGCTTCCTGTATGGGAGGGGTTATATAGGGGATCACTTCCTGTCTAAAGACCTTTGGTCTACCAGTGTCCATTCACCTGGAGATGATGTATAACCCAGCAGGTAATGAAAATTAGCCTGACTCTGTGTCCCATGATGTACTCAATGAAAAGGATTTTACAGGTAAGTATGACCAAAACATCATATTTTCTTAAGCTTTTCTTGCACTAAAGGTGCCAATAATGGCCAACAATGAATTCATATTAATTTAAATTGATTATATGAATTAAAAATTTGAACACAATACAAATATATATATAAAAAAAAGAAATTTTTTAAAAATTTTAATTTTCAGGTTTGGTTTTCAGCTAAGTGCATCCTGCATTTTCGGTTTCGGTAACAAAATTTCCATGTGGTGCACCTCTAATTGCTGCTGCCTTTACTTCCAACATAAGGGAACAGGCGCATTTGTTCTCTCATAAACCCAAAGGGGTATATAGGAAGTGTATTAAAAGTCCATATATCATAAAGATAGGTAGGAGTCCATACACTGAGGACTGCCACCAACGTAGGAATAAAATCCAGATTCCAGCACAACTGAAAGTAAACAAGAGGAATGGCGCCTCTAAGAGTAAAACAATTTATTTAAAAACATCCAAATGGCAACTAACATATTTGTAAAGTATAAAGGCACATCTCTGTATAGAAATATCCCAAGAGATGTTATCTGTGAGCCGTCAGATTCCTCCGCTCACATCGCTGCATAGCAAGGAATCCTTGCTGGTCACCGTTGATGGTAGGAATGACCATGCAGTGAATAGTCCTAAAACTAGGCTTGTTGCGCAGATAGCAGGGCGATGTGGGGCAATAATCTCAATGTGGTTTCTGAGCATGCGCGCTGTGTGTGTTATGGCAGCTGAGTGGAGGAATCTGATGGCTCACCCTCAGGATATTTCTATACACAGAAGTGCCTTTATAATTTACAAATATGTGAGTCGAGTGGTGCCTATATACTTGTATACTTTACTTCCAAGAGCCTGTTCACAAACTGTGTGTAAGAAAATGGCTCTAAGAACATGTAGTTCTGGGGGTGTGCATATGTCAATAGGAACTGAGCTGTCTGGTGATGATGTTATTCCGTATCGCACTACAAGAACAAGGCAAAAAAATTAAAAAATAGGGGAGAGGAAAGTTTGACTTTAGGAAATACCTGAACATACTCTTTCAGTGATTTAACTCTAAGCTAAAGCCCCATACACACTATCAGATTTTCTGCAGATTTTTTCCTTCAGATTTACCAAAACCATATAATATGAGGTCAAACCTTAGGAGTTTCAATGTGTATGCAATCAGGCAGGCCCTTGCACTACATGGTTTTGGTAAATCTGAAGACAAAAATCTGCAGAAAATCTGATAGTGTGTATGGGGCTATCAAAAACCTAAACAGCTCTTTTAAGTAGCAGTGTAAGAAAACAGCAGTGAGACCCTTCCATTATAAACTTACAGGTTTTTGTTCCGAAATGCGTCAGCAAAACTTTTCACACTGCGTAGAGAGGCCAGATCCAAGCTCATGACTTCAATTTTTGCTTTGTGCTGCAATGAAAAAAAAAAAAAGTGAAAGCGTAAATGATAAATAACTGTAAACTTGGATCGGGTTATCACATTACACTTAATGCATTGTGGAATATATCCGAGTTTTCTTGCTTAATGTAAAATGCCTACAGTGTGAGTAAATCACTCGAATGGATGAGAGAGGAGTGATCACTGCCAGAGGTAGCATTGTAGCAGCGTAGATGGGCTAAATACAGAGCATAGGTGTCTAACAAGTTTATTAAAGGCTATGAATTAAAAACAGACAGCGCCAAGTATCCTTCAGTGGGTGAAGTTACACAATCCATCATACGACTGAAGAGCAATTTAACCATTTGCTGTCAGGAAGCGTGCACAGTTTTTAGCATCTGCAAACAAAGGATACGGGTCAAACAAATGCAGCCCTTTTCAAAAATGTGCATTACGATGTTCTTTTCTATGTGCTGCCTAGTTAACCTCCCACAATACCCGTTTTCGATCCTGTTAGTGGGAATTCCAGATTTTAAATAGCATAAAACAACGAAAAAGTGCCAAAGCTACTGCTCTTTAATGTATGGTCTGCTAAAGGAAATCTTCTTTATATGAATCAAATAAACTCATATGTTGATAATATATACCATCTGGTAACTGTTTGGGATTTCAGCAAGCAAGGCCCTGCATCCCTTGATGAAATGTGGAGAGTTAGCGATCTACTGAGCAGTAAGCACTATGTATGTGATGTGATGTGATGGATGGGATTTCTTGGGCTTCCTAGGGAGTTCTTTTTAATAGTTTCTACAGATAACATTAAACGTACTACTAAATACTAGGTCTGAAATGTCTTAATGTGGTTTATCGCAAATTTACCCCAAGATCCTGTAGAGAAGTCTGTGCCACAGGCAATACGTTTCTTTTGCTGGACCAGTCAGATCCCCTTTCACCAAATCAGCAGGAAGTTCTATAACCGTTGATACAAAACTGTAACCTTTCGCCTAAACATAACATTTAAGCTCACCCTTAAAATGAACCCTTCACACTTAACCAGAGCCCTAAAACTTAAAATGGACCTTCACCCTCAAGGAACATTATGATATTCTATTCCTGTAAAACAATAAGATATTGAAATTTTTTTCCCCAAAAAATACCAAATCTGTGAGTCCTGACCCCACACTTCTGGCTTTTCTCACCTAGGCAAAAATAATGACCCCTCCCCCTTCCTGGGTTACCTATGTCACACATCCCAGGGGGCTTCAGGGCTATCTCTGGCACACTGAGCATGCACCGGGCAGTATCAGGCACACTGTGTGTGTGCAGAGACATGGCATCAGGGGATTGGGTGCAAGATCACAAAATAAATCCAATAGCAATATTCCCTACACACACATTCATCGAAATGGCTTTAATAATGCTGGGTGCTGTAATGACGACAAGTTGGAATCCACGGACAATCTGAATGGAGAAATGCCATCAGCAGACCAAGTATTCCTCAGAGGGGTCCAATGCTTTATTTACATGGTCACACGGTACACATACGGCAACGTTTTGGAACCACGCAGGGCCCCTTCATTAGGCAGGGGGCTCCGAAATGTTGCCGTATGTGTACCCCCAGACCATGTAAATAAAGCTTTTGGCCCTTCTTAGGAATCCTTGGTGTGCTGATGACATTTCTCCATTCAAGATCACAAATAGACACCCAATTATTCCTGATACTGATTAAGTCAGTATAAAAGATGGCAGCACGAAACCCGGCATGCAGTGGCAGAGCAACAGGCTACACTAGACAATGCTAGATTCACTGGTCTTCTGGGTATGTTTTTTGAGGACAACCAGCAGTCAAGATAAGAGGGGGATGGCCTAATTTGGGGGGGAGGTGGGGAGTAAACTTCTTTAACATCTAAATTTTAACATTGAAGTGAAACTGAAAAAAAAGATACACTGGTGATGTCTCTTCCTTCAAAGATTTTTATTTAGCCAAACAGTGCATGTTGAGAATCCCCACCTGGAGATCCATCCCACTAATGCATTATGCTTATTCAGACTTAGGCCGCGTACACACGGGCGGATTGTCTGCCCAACTTAGTCCGCTGAACCGTGTTTCAGCGGACAATCCGCTCGTGTGTGGGCTTCAGCGGACTTTTTCAGCGGACAGTCTGACGGACTAAGTCTTTCGGAATTTCCGTAATTTTGTCCGTCCAAACTTGGTTTTGTTCGTCCAAACTTGGTTTCAGCGGACAGTCCGCTCGTGTGTAGGCAAGTTGGACGGACTAAGTATGGCGCATGCTCAGAAAGGATTTACACGGCCGAAGGTTGCATTGCAGTGTATTGGACGTCGTATTTCTAGTCCCGTCGTACGTGCTGTACACGTCATCGCGCAAGCTTTCAGCGGACTGTCTGTTCATCGTGTGTGGTCAAGTCCGTTCATTCAAAAGTTGAACGGACTGTCTGTCGGATTGTCTGACGAACTTAGTTGGGCAGACAATCCGCCCGTGTGTACGCGGCCTTAGTCGAATGGGTGAAAACACATTATAGGCAAATTTTTGAAGGAGGTAACAGCATCACTTTATGGCTTCTGTCCATTGCTTGGACAGAACAGGAACAGGAACAGGCTTCAGCGACCAGCTCTTGGCACACCCACAGCAGAGGACAGAAGCTGGAGCTTAGAAGCACAGAAGTGTCTGGTGATCTCATAATTGAAGTACAGCTGTCACAAACAGCTGTCACCCCATTGGGTGTATATTAAAAAAAATGCATAAGCAGACATTACCTTAAGGAAAATACCTTTTTAAAACAATCACTAAACCCAGAGATCTTGATGTTTCCTGTAAAAATTAAAGTGATTGTAAACCTCAGTCACAAAATGTGAACTAAGCACACACTGTATATCTGTAGTGTTTACTTATCTCTCCCCAAAGCTTTAAGGCTACTTTCACACTGAGGCGGTTTTCAGGCATTTTAGTGCTAGAAAGCCTCTAAATAATGCCTTAAAACCTCCTCCCATTCATTTCAGTGTGACCTTTCACACTGGGGCTGTGCCCTTGTGGGAAGTTAAAGTCCTGCAAGCAGCATCTGAGTGCTGTATACAGCCCTCCCAAAACACCCTGCCCAATGAAATGAATGGCCAGCTTGAAAAGCGCCTTGGAAGCGCCGCAACACTGGTGCTTTTAATCCCCTCTTCAGCTGCAAGCGGCCGAAAAGTGCCGCTAAAGAGCCGCAGAAAAAAGAGTGTCGCTTTAGCGCTAACGGCTGGCTGCCGTAGTGTGAGAGTAGTCTAAGCCCCCGTACACATGGTCGGAAATTCCGACCACAAAATCCGTCTGATTTTTTCTGACGGATTTTGGCCGAAACTTGTCTTGCATTCACACAGTTGAACAAAGTTGTCATAAAATCCGATCGTTCAGAATGTGATGACATTTGTTTGTTCCGATGGGACTAGGTTGCGGCTAGTAGCCAATAGCTTTGGTCTCGTAATTTGATCTAAGCATGCGTGGCACTTTGTCCGATCGAAATTCTCTACAAACGATCGGAAAAAGTCCAATCGGATTTTTTTGTCGGAAAATTTTAGATCCTGCTCTCAAATTTGTTCCGTCAGGATTTCTGATGGAAAAAGCCTGATAGAGCCCACACGATCGGATTTTCCGACAATATAATCCGATCGGACTTTTTCCGATGGAATTTCCAACCGTGTGTACAGGGCATAAGTGTTGTTTCTCTCTGGTGCTTCGCTCCTCTGTTATCAGCATGTCTCACTTCTGAGACATATATGATATATAATTGTGATGGAGAGGGAGCTCAGCACACAGGTTGTCTATTCAGAACACAGCTCTTTATCCTTTCTTTGCTCCTGTGTGAAGGGGGAGTGTGTCTTTCCTCCATTCAGCGCTCACATACTGTAGCTGCAGCTCTCCGTCCCCTTCTCTGTGCTCCTCACAAATGGAAGTAAGAGGAAGTAATTTAACATGATTCTGGCCTTTTTAAGAGGTGTAGGGAAGAGAAGACCGCAGATAAACAAATACAACGTATGTAGGGAGATGTTGTTTCATCTATGTGTATCATTTGAGGTTGTTCACTTCACTGGGTATATGAGAGGGTTTACAACCACTTTAAGCATTTCCCCATTCCGCTTACCTTTTGAGCCATTTTAAGTTTTTTTTTTTTTATGTGATGGATATCCTAACTAACCATTAGTGATGCTTGCAAAGCAAAAGCATTCAGAATTTCACAGGAAGAGTTGAGATGGTCATCTGGTTGTATCTCTGGATCTACTGATGGTTTTAACATACTTCTGCCCACTGTTGGAGACCCATCCTTATGGATTTTGCCAACATATTCTCATTCTGAATTTTGCAGGAATATATAATATGATTTCTTTATTCTTCACACCTAATTTTAAACCACCCACGTAACTCTAATCCAGTCTTTCTTAATCTTTTTGTCCAGAGGAACAGTTGAAATAACGTTATGATTGCAAGGAACCCTTGATAATGATTATTAGAGTATATCTATAGATCACTGTACATAAGTGTGATGGTCTTTGGGAAGACTGCCCCTTACGATTGTGATCATTTGGTAGAACCCCCCTCTTACAAATAGCCAAAAAGATTATTGGTGTCAGTGGTTACTTATCTGAGAAGCAGAAATTGCTCATTGCTCAGGTAACCTCTAGCAACCTCTGGAGGAACCCTAAGGTTCCACAGAACCCTGGTTAAGAAAGACTTCCCTAATCTAATCCAAGCACTGCCCTAACCAATGCAGATCTGTAAATTATGTGTGTCCAAAGTATTAGTAGCAAATGTTCCCAGGGCTTGCACAAAGATCTTGCCGCCAAGAACACTCTGTATTATTTTCTTGTTAGTACTATGTCTAAAATCACTGTCTATACTCAATCACAATTCTATTTTAAAAAATAATGCCAGACAGAAACAAAATCTTAAAAATGTTTTTACTCTTTCAATTCAACGTTAATACAGAATTATCTCTTTATGTTGCAGTATTGGCAATACAGCAATTTTTCACTGCGATTTTCTTTTTTCTTTCTAATGTTAAAAAAAAAGATTTATGTTAAATCTGAATAAAGTATGGATACATTTGCCTGAAAGATTGCAAGAAATGAGAAGAGGTACAATAACTTGGAGCATAAAAGCTTTCTCTGCCATAATACTTATTATAATGGCATATAAAATAGAAGGGATAAATAATACATGACTACAGGTAAATTTATATGACAAAGAGTACTTCAACACATGCCATTACGTTTGACAACGTTCGATTTGTACACTGGTGATGCCTCTTAATAAAACGAATTGGTATCATCTGTACCCCAGGTAAGTAACATTTCCCTTTAAAAGGGGCTTTGGAACAAAGCAAAATGGCGGATTCAGGTCTACTTAATCAATAAGCATGGAAAAGGCAGACACTTGCGTATATTTAAATAGCAAGCAAAAATATTTATAACAGCACTTAAACAATAAACCTGCTCAACCTGAAAGTCAAGGGAATGGGTTAAAAAGCTATTTAAAAAAGAAAGACAACATGCAATAAAAGCTTGGCATGCAGAACTATCTTTGCATAGCACTGGTCCACAGATTAAAAGAGCAAAGCATTCCATCCAAGGCTCCATACAAAAAAGAACAAAATGACTTTAGTAGTTACACAATGTGGGTGGGTTTAAATCCAATGCTGGCTTGTAAAAAATATTTGTATCCTGGAGAGATGTCATTAACTTACTGTAGTCCTCCAGAAAAATATCCGAAGAGTTCAGTGTCATAGGCCATATACAAATATAGAAATATTGTACGGTTCTAGCAGGCTATTTCCTGTTGCTTTGTTTGCAATTTGAATAAGGTGGTAGTTAGAGAAAAATCTTATTATATGGCAAACCATGCAGGATATCATAAATAAATGCGATGGACACTTTATTAGATGCTAATAATAAAATAGTTTTATCCCATTATTTTTAGATAGGTTGCAGGCCTATTTGTCTACATCCTACAGACCAGTCATTCTCAACTAGAGTTATTATTATTATTATTATTATTATACACTATTTATATAGCGCCAACAGTTTACGCAGGGCTTTACAATGTATAAGGGGGGACAACGCAATTACAGTACAATACAAAAGGTACATGAGGGCCCTGCTCGTAGAGCTTACATTCTAAAGGGAGGGGGTGGTGGTACAAAAAGTAATAGCTGCAGAGAATGATTTGATGGCGGTGGCTTAGGTACAGTTGTTAGGTGGGTGTGGGATAGGCTTCCTTGAATAAATGAGTTTTCAGGGATCTCCTAAAGGTGGACAGGGTAGGGGCTGATCAGACAGACTGGGGCAGGGAGTTCCAGAGGATGGGATAGGCTCTGGGGAAGTCTTGAAGGCTAGCATGAGAGGAGGTAACAAGGGAACTAGAAAGCAGGAGGTCCTCGGAGGAGCGGAGGGGGCGATTTGGGCGATATTTGCAGATGAGGTTGGTGATGTAGATGGGGGGAAAGTTGTGGATGGCTTTGTATGTTATGGTTAGCATTTAGAATTTTATACGGTGGGGTAGGGGAAGCCAGCTAAGGGATTGGCAGAGAGGGGCGGCAGTCATGGAATGATTAGCGAGGTGTATTAGTCTAGCAGCAGCATTCATAATAGACGGAAGGGGGGATAGCCTGCTTAAGGGTAGGCCATTAAGGAGAGAGTTGCAGTAGTCAAGGCGGTAAATAATCAAGGAGTGAATGAGTTGCTTTGTGGTGTCATTAGTCAGGAAGGGTCGAATTCTGGAGATGTTGCGGAGATGAAGGCGGCAGGATTTAGCCAGTGATTGGTTATGGGGGCTGAAGGAGAGGGGAGAGGTCAGAGTCAAGGATTACACCCATGACCCTGGCATGTGTGGAGGGACCAATGGTTGTGTTGTTGATATTAATGGTGAAGTCACAGGGGGGGGAGGGGGGGGATCATGAAGGAAGAAATATAACAAGCTCAGTTTTAGAAAGATTGAGTTTGAGGAAGTGGTGTGACATCCATACTGATATGTCATTCAGTAAGATGGAGATCTGTGAGGAGATTAAGGGGGTGTGTTGAGGAGTGGAGAGATAGATCTGGGTGTCGTCGGCATAGAGGTGGTATTGGAAACCATGGGAGGTTATCAACTGGCCCAGGGAAGAAGTATAGAGCGAGAATAGGAGGGGCCAAAGGACAGAACCTTGGGGTACCCCAACAGAAAGAGGAATGGGAGCAGAGGAGATGGAGTTGTAAGTGACACTGAAAGTGCACTGAGATAGGTAGGAGGAAAACCAGGATAAAGCAGAATCGTGGAGGCCCAGGGAGTGTAATTTGCTGAGGAAGAGCAGGTTGTCAACTGTGTCAAGGGCAGCAGAGAGGTCTAAAAGTATGAGCATGGAGAAGTGTAGTGCCCATCGGTTTTAGCAGTTAGTAGGTCATTGGCGAGTTTTAGTAGGGCAATTTCAGTAGAATTTTGTGGGCGGAAGCCAGACTGTAGGGGGTCGAGAGGGTTGTCCATGAGGTTGCAACTCATTTGGTCATGGACAAGGAGTTTGATGAGCTTGGAGGCAAACGGGAGCAGGGAGATGGGTCTTAAGTTGTTCCAATAGGTGGGGTCTAGTGAGGGTTTTTTGAGTATGGGGGTAACCAGTGCATGTTTGAGCATGTAGAGTTCCTCCAGAGGTTGCTAAATGCCATTTGATGCTGCCTGTATAGTTCTGGGGCCAAAGCCACTTGGCACTGCCTGTTACCAAGAATCTTTTTAGCTGTCTGTAATAGTGGAATTCTGACCATCACTGTAAGAGAAGCATCCTTCCCAATAGCCACCAATATAAGGGGAAATTTCCCACTGGACCCTACATGAATTTGTTTTAGCAGGGGTTTGCTGAGACCTGAAAATAATTTTAAGGATCCCTCTGGGGTAAAAAGGGTGATAAAGTCTGGTATAGACCTTAGCAAGGTGTGGACTAGCTAAAGGCATCCTACAAAAATTAAATTTTAAATATATTAAAGTGATGGTAAAGGACCACCTTATAAAACAATCCATTCAGTTTAATATATAAATGAAAAATATTTTTTGTATAGATATATATTTTCCTTTTTTTATAAGTGATCACATTCCCTCTGTTCTCAGCTACATAGGAGCTAGGGGGAGGAGAAGCAGCAGTACACTGATCTTCCCAGTGAATGGCTGTGCAGGGGGGGCATGTCAGGACAAGTCTGATCATTGAAGGAGAGCATAGCGAGTTTCCAGCATAGCTAGAGATCTGACCACGGTGTGCTCTTCTGCTCAGTGTGCTCAGGATTTAATAGGAAAGCGGGTTGTGGGTAACAAAGTATACTATGAATCAAATAAGAACACAAATTCTTCTTATATTCCGACAATATTTGTTTAGCC
Organism: Lithobates pipiens; assembly: GCF_037356315.1. Lineage (NCBI taxonomy): Eukaryota > Metazoa > Chordata > Amphibia > Anura > Ranidae > Lithobates > Lithobates pipiens. Next base: position 46,234,032 of record NW_027507686.1, on the reverse strand, counting down.
CAAATTTCAGGAATATTATATATTGAGATAATTTTTTCCTAGTTTTTCCTAGTTTATAGTGTGCACTGTGGGAATCTATAAATATTCAAATTATGCCTGACATCAAATGTGAAACAGAGTTTTATATACAGTATGGGGTTGATTTACTAAAACTGGTTCAAAATCTGGTGCAGCTGTGTATGGTAGCCAATCGGCTTCTAGCTTCAGCTTGTTTAATAAAGCTTCGACAAAAAAAAAAATGGAAGCTGATTGGTTTCTATGCAGAGCTGCACCAGGTTTTGCACTCTCCAGTTTGAGTAAATCAACTCTATATGTTTACACACACACATATTTTTATGCGTGTTTTGGCGAGTCAGAAGACATTCATAGTTTCATAGTTAGTAAGGTTGAATAAAGACACCAGTCCATCCAGTTCAACCTGAGTGAGTGTCTACAATTGTTCCTATCCCTGTACATTGCACTCTCATCGCTCCCTACCCTCAGGGAGCCACAATCCAAGGTCCCCATTCTTATACTAGGGCCAATTCTGGACAGAAGCCAATTAACCTATTTGCATGTCTTTGGAGTTTGCAGGACATTGCAGGACCTCCTCTTCTCATTCTGCAGCAGTGTTAATTTTGACATCAAATTTCAATTTAGTTTCAGTCATAGTCCTTTGACTAAAATGCCATTTTAGTTTTAGTCATATTTTTGTCTTTTGACAAAAATGCCATTTTAGTTTTAGTCACATTTTAAATTGTCACATCTGAATTGTTTTAGTCGTATTTTAATAGACTAAAATCTCCAGTACATTTTAGTCGTCTAAAATCAAATGGGTTTAGTTCAATTTTAATGGATTATTTAAGCATTTCTTTAGAATTGCCAAACTCATTATTTACTGCTGGAGTAAAAATCTAATAACATGTTATTATTTATGGTATTAAGGTCTGACCATGCACTACAAACACAGATTTAGAGGTTGCAATATATAATGTCTTTATAAATAAAACCAAGTTTCATAAAGAAACAAATATATTGCTTTTTGACAAGCAGAGAACTTGAAAAAAATATTTAAAAAAAACAAAAAAAAATGTAATTTCTATTGGCTGTAATGCCATTACATATATTACTTGAATATATTACCAACATTAAATATTAAAAAAATAAAATTAAAAAAGCCTTTTTCTTCTTTTTTTTTTCTTTTCTTTTAGCAGCTTAGTAGAGGGCCCCTACATATTCTTATGTGCTAGTGCAGTGTTAATTGTGACATCAAATTGAAATTTAGTTGTATTCATAGTCTTTTGACTAAAAAGCCATTTTAGTTTTAGTCGTATTTTAGTCATCTCAATTGTTTTAATTCTAGTCATATTTAGTCGAATAAAATAGTATTAATTTAGTTGACGAAAATATTTTAGTCTACGAAATTAACATTGTACTGCAGTAACAGAAATGGCTCTTACTGCTGCACTCAACAGTGCTCAAGTAATGACTTGTGGGCTATTGTGAGCTATGTCCACTGCAGTAAAACTCTAGGCCCAAGGGGTGGCTCCTTGACAGTATGGGTTCAGAAAGTGGGTGAAATTACATCGGTCATCGTTCAACTCGAAGGACTGGTGGAATCTAGTGGCAAAAAGGTATTACTGTGTGGGGCAGCTCCAAATTAAAGGCAAGTATTGCAGCAAAAGTCATTCTGTATTTTTAATAATTCTGACCTCTTCAATTAAAAAAATGAAATAAAAAATGAAATTAAAAAAAGAAGAAAAACATTGAGCTCAACTCACTTATATTTACTCTTTTAAAATGCCTCCTCTTAATGTAATGCCCCTTTGACAAATACACTATATTACAAAAAAGTATTGGGACGCCTGTCTTCACAAACACATGAACTTTATTGGCATCCCAGTCTTAGTTCATAGGGTTCAATATTGAGTTGGCCCAACCTTTGCAGCTATAACAGCTTCAACTCTTCTGGGAAGGCTATCAACAAGGTTTAGGAGTGTGTCTATGGGAATGTTTGACCATTCTTACAGAATCACATTTGTGAGTTCAGGCACTGATGTGGATGAGAAGGCTAGGCTCACAGTCTCCACTCTAATTCATCCTAAAGGCCTTCTATTGGGTTGAGTTCAGGACTCTGTGCAGGCCAGTCAAGTTCCTCCACCCCAAACTTGCCCATCCATGTCTTTATGGACCTGGCTTTGTGCACTGGTCCAAATAATTTGCTGGAGGGGGGATTATGGTGTGGGGTTGTTTTTCAGGGGTTGAGCTTGGCTCCTTAGTTCCAGTGAAGGGAACTCTTAAGGTGTCAGCATATCAAGACATTTTGAACAATTTCATGCTCCTAACTTTGTGGGAACAGTTTGGGCGGTGGCCCCTTCCTGTTCCAACATGACTGTACACCAGTGCACAAAGCAAGGTCCACAAAGACATGGAAGAAAAAAATCCAATAAAGCTGAACTGCAATCTTTTTGGAATTTTTGACCATTTGGTAGCGCCCCCTTACTCTAATATTGTTCTAGTTCTTGTCTAGGGCAGGCTTTCTCTACCTTTTAATCCTAGAGGAACCCCAAAAAATAATTTTCATGTGTCGAGGAACCCTTACTAAAACCAAATCAGTAGGGCTCAATAGGAACAATGCTTCTGATATTGGTGGTCAATAGGAAGAGTCAATAGGAAGAATGGCCCCCCCCCCCTTAAAGTGGTGTTCAGAATGCCACCCTTAACGACAGCTAAAAAGATATTTGGTGTCATGCTGCTGGCTTTGCCATGTGGTACTGAACTTTAAACTCTGTAGGCATCATCAAATAGGTGGTTCATCAGCCACAGCTTAAGGAACCCCTAGCAACCCCTGGAGGAACCCCAGGGTTCCACAGAACCCTGGTTGAGAATGGCTGGTCTAGGGAGTAATAATAAAAAATATATACTTAGCTTACTCTTTACTACATCAACAGCTCATGTTCTCTTCCACTCCCGCAATGCAGGCAGGTTCTCATCCTTACATTTAGTACTAGATAGGTGGTTCTCCATTGTACATGATGATGCTGACAAGGGGGAGTCCACACTACCAGCAAAGAGGAGCAGGTTCGTGGGGCCGGTCTTCCGATAGAAAAAAGTCCTATACTCAACAAGCGTATTGGAGCCTTACAATAGAAGAAGAGAGCTACCAAAAGGCAAAAAGAGGTCAAAAGACCAGAGCTCCAGACACTCAACCTGCCGTGTTTATTTAAAAAATAAAATGGGAATTGGGTGTATCAATACACCTAGTGGTATGGTGGATACACCTAAAAAGAATTTATGATAGAAGTGCCATGTCCTAAATTACATTCAATGAAAAAAGCAAGGAGGGGGGCTGTGGACTTTTTAGGCACTGATACAAAAAACTATTCTATTAGTTAAAAAGGTATACATTTTATTTACAAAAGAACATGTTTACATAAATACATATTAAAAAAGAAGGAACCAGTCATATATACTCCAAAGTTTATCAGCAGAGGATGTTACCGTCATTTCTATTGTCTTAAACAATATAATTACTGAAGAGTGACAATGTGATGTCTTCGATTGGTAAATAGTCTCAGGTTTGTATAGAGATGACAAGATGGTAGAACATCAAAGATGGCAAGGTGCTGATACTGACTTCATGCCCGACATGTTTTGCGTACTTAGAACGCTTCCTCTGCCGTGTTTATTTGCCACCGATATTCTCTTCTAACAGAATAAAGATGTGTTGATCATTCCCTTTTCACATCATGAAATTTGTAACAAGCTGGCAACTCTGTAAAGTCTTAAGGGCATAAGCTATTTTGTTAGCACTTGTAGTTAAAATCCAGCCTGTACAGAAACCTACGCGTTTCAGCCATTAGGCCTTAGTCAAGGCCTAACGAGTTAACGAGTTGCCGAGTTTGTTACTACTGCAAGATTTTTTACTGAGTTGCCAGCTTGTTACTATTGAAGGATTCTTTATGAAAATGTTAAGAAAGGCCACAGCCTGAGCACTGGTATCTTTCATTAATCAGTTGGATAGCAGTTGAGTGCAGCTTTTCATTCTGCGTTTTGAAAAATTTTCTTTGATTTGAACCAATTTGCACATTTTCATTTGGCATAAAACCAAACATAAAACTGAGCTTTGTTCATGTATTCCTACAACTTGTAGGACTGAAAAAGCATAGCATTCCCCGACAAGTAGGGCATGCTTCTAATATTTATTATTAGAACATGACAAATTTTCTTTCTCAAGTATATAGAACACACATTTGTTTAGCAAACAAATAATGGGCCATAAACACAATAACTGAGGTAAAATAAATATTTAGACCCTGTAGTTAGGACACCCAAATCCCAGTAGTCCAAAATCTACAATCATGAGCCCAGCTATTGCATGGAGAGTGCAGACAAGTGAATAGCAATGCATTAATCCTTCAAAACACTAACAGACCATGGCAGGGACTTAGGCTTGGAATGTATTTACAAAGTGACAAATTATATTTTGTATTAAACGGAGAGAGGAAACACATCTACAATTAGGCTGACAAATGTCAGCTGGAGTCACGACAAAACGGTTTATTTGTACTTTGCTAAAACCACAATACTTTTTTCTTTGTTTTGGTATTATTTTTGTTCTTTTTTTTTCACAAAGGAATGACTAAAATGTAAAAAGAAAAAAAAAAATACATTTGAGAATTAAATGGGTTGACGACCACTGATGTTCCTGGGCAAATTGCCCTTTTGGAAGCAGTAAGGGAAAAAAGAAAATCTTTAAAATACTGCATAATAAAAATCCAAGTGAACAACTCATAAATTAGCATTAAAACAGTATCTCATATTTAAACGTTGCTTTAGTTCATCTGCTATTCAGGCAATAAAAACAGACACTTGCAGTGATATCATCAGCGGGAGAAAAGGCCTCAAACAAAACATTACATAAAATATATCTAACATGGTATAAAAATGGCAATCACAGATGCATAGTAAAAAAAGACTTCTTTTTTTTTTTTTATTCCAGGAGAAGAAAAGTCCCAATGTCCTTTATCCCATCCACTCTTAAGCCGCGTACACACAGTCGGAGAATCCGTCGGAATGCGTCTTATCGGACCGTGTCGTCGGATAATCCGACTGTGTGTGGTATGCATCGGACTGATTCCGTCCGAATCTCCGTCCGACCCAATTTTCCAACATGTTGGAAATATTTCCCGAACAACTGGGACGGTCGGACGTAATCCGATCATGTGTAGAGAATTTTGATCGGACCAAGTGCCACGCATGCTCAGATCAAATTCCTACATCAAAGCTATTGGCTACTAGCCTGAATCTAGTCCCATCGTAACGAAATTACGTCATCACGTTCTGAAAGATCGGATTTTTCGACAACTTAGTCCGACCGTGTGTATGCAACAGTTTCGGACACAATCCGTCAGACTAAATCTGACGGACAAAATCCGACGGATTTGGTTGGCAGAATCTCCGACCGTGTGTACAGGGGCTTAGCCATTCACTCTCTCTAAGTCGGCTGTCATGTGATGATCCTCTTGGGAGAGGAAAACTGCAAACCAGGCCAGTCAAATGGTCTGTGAACACCACCAAAAGCGCCCTTACACACACAAAGGACCAGAAGAAGGAAGGGTTGGGACATGGGCTGTCATGTGACTGTGGTTTTAAATAAGAAATTACGTTTTTTTTTAAATAAAAAGTAGTGATCCCCAAAAAGTCCTAATGCAAACAGCACTAATGCACAGTTCTGAACTATAAAATGACTTGGAATCCTGGTCAAAAGCCTGGTCCCAATACCTCCTTAACATCATGACTGGATCACTACTGTGAAGGGTGTCACATCTGGCCAATAGTGTGGCTCAGAAGGTCAGAGTGGTGGTGTCAGCATCTCTGCCCGCAGAAGCTTGATGAAATTGCCACACCAGAGTGCCTGGTGAATTCTTTCATTCAACTTTATGCCTTGAGGCGATTCAGTTCACATTGTGCGCTATACAAATATTTCATTCATTAATTCAATAGTGTCCTTCATGATGGCCCCAAAACCAGTGTGTATCTGGTAAGCACATATAGTTGTGCTTAAAACTTTGCATACCCTTGAAAAATTGTAAAACATGTTGAATTTTAAAAGAAAACATGAGTGAGCCGACAGAATACATTTATTTTATTTCTTATGGGATTCATATTCCACTGTAGATCATAAGAGAATGGCACAATCATAAAACAAAACATGGCAACAAATAAACAAATGAAATGACCCTTTAAAAGTATGTGTTTGGCCCCCTTTAGCACCTGTGACAGCATGCGGTCTTTTGTAAAAGTTGTCTATGAGGCCCCAAATTCTTGCCAGTGGTATAGCTGCCCATTTGTCTTGGCAAAATGCCTCCAGGTCTTTCATGAACCGCACGTTCAAGATCTCCCCAGAGTAGCTCGATGATATTAAGGTCAGGAGATTGTGATGGCCACTCCAGAGCCACTGGATGGCCTTGTACTTAGGGTCACTGTCCTGTTGTAAAGTCCAAGAGCGTTCCATGCGCAGCTTTCATGCAGAAGAATGCAAATTGTCTCCCAGTATTTTCTGATAACATGCTGCATTCATCTTGCCATTAATTTTCACAAGCTTCCCCATGTCTTTAGAGCTCAGATACCCACAAAACATCAATGAACCACGACAATGCTTCACAGTGGGGATGGTATTCTTGTCGCTATGGCTTTGTTGACTCCTCTCCAAACATAGCACTTGTGGTTGTGAACATAAAGCTCTATTTTGGTCCCGTCACTCCAAATTACAGTGTGCCAGAAGCTGTGAGATGTGCCAAGGTCTTGTCAGGCATATTGTAACTGTGCTTTTTTGTGGCATTGGCACAGTAAAGGCTTCTTTCTGGCAACTTGACCATGCAGCTCATTTTTGTTCAAGTATTGTCATAGGAAGGTCCTTGAAACAGCCACACCGTCTTTTTTCAGATCAGCCTGTATTTTTCCACGGGTTTTTCTTTGTATCCCAAACAATTCTTCTGGCAGTTCTAGCTGCAATCTTTCTTGGTCTACCTGACCTTGGCTTGATATCCATAGATAGAGATCCCTAAATTTTACACTTCTTAATAAGAGATTGAACAGTACTGACTGACACTCAAGGCGTTGGATATCTTTTTATATCCTTTTCCATCTTTATAAAGTTTCTTTGCCTTGTTACACAGGTCTTTTGACAGTTCTTTTCTGTTTCCTATGGCTCAGTATCTAGCTTGCTCAGTGCATCTATGTGAGAGCTAACAAACTCATTGGCTATTTACAGTGGTGTGAAAAAGTGTTTGCCCCCTTCCTCATTTCCTGTTCCTTTGCATGTTTGTCACACTTAAGTTTTTCGGAACATCAAAACAATTTAAACAATAGTCAAGGACAACACAAGTAAACACAAAATGCAATTTGTAAATGAAGGTGTTTATTATTAAAGGTGAAAAAAAATCCAAACCATCATGGCCCTGTGTGAAAAAGTGATTGCCCCCCTTGTTAAAACATACTATAACTGTGGTTGTCCACACCTGAGTTCAATTTCTCTAGCCACACCCAGGCCTGATTATTGCCACACCTGTTCACATTCAAGGCATCACTTAAATAGGAGCTGCTTGACACAGTAAGGTCCACCAGAAGATCCTTAAAAGCTACACATCATGCCGAGACCCAAAGAAATTCAGGAACAATTGAGAAAGAAAGTAATTGAGATCTATCAGTCTGGAAAGGGTTATAAAGCCATTTCCAAAGCTTTGGGAATCCAGCGAACCACAGTGAGAGCCATTATCCACAAATGGCGAAGACATGGAACAGTGGTGAACCTTCCCAGGAGTGGCCGGCCGCCCAAAATTACCCCAAGAGCGCAGCGACGACTCATCCAAGAGGTCACAAAAGACCCCACAACAACGTCCAAGGAACTGCAGGCCTCACTTGCCTCAGTTAAGGTCAGCGTTCATGCCTCCACCATCAGGAAAAGACTGGGCAAAAATGGCCTGCATGGCAGAGTTCCAAGGAGAAAACCACTGCTGAGCAAAAAGAACATCAAAGCTCGTCTCAATTTCTCCACAACACATCTTGATGATCCCCAAGACTTTTGGGACAACATTCTGTGGACCGATGAGACAAAAGTGGAACTCTTTGGAAGGTGTGTGTCCAAGTATATCTGGCGTAGAAGGAACACTGCATTTCATAAAAAGAACATTATACCAACAGTAAAATATGGTGGTGGTAGTGTGATGGTCTGGGGCTGTTTTGCTGCTTCAGGACCTGGAAGACTTGCCGTGATAAAAGGAACTATGAATTCTGCTGTCTACCAAGAGATCCTGAAGGAGAATATCCGACCATCTGTTTGTGTACTCAAGCTGAAACGAACTTGGGTTCTGCAGCAGGACAATGATCCTAAACACACCAGCAAGTCCACCACCGAATGGCTGAAGAAAAACAAAATGAAGACTTTGGAGTGGCCTAGCCAAAGTCCTGACCTGAATCCTATTGAGATGTTGTGGTATGACCTTAAAAAGGCCGTTCATGCTCGAAAACCCTCTAATGTAACTGAATTAGGACAATTCTGCAAAGATGAGTGGGCCAAAATTCCTCCAGGACGCTGTAAAAGCCTCATTGCACGTTATCGCAAACGCTTGGTTGCAGTTGTTGCTGCTAAGGGTGGCCCAACCAGTTATTAGGTTTAGGGGGCAATCACTTTTTCACACAGGGCCATGATGGTTTGGATTTTTTTTCACCTTTAATAATAAACACCTTCATTTACAAATTGCATTTTGTGTTTACTTGTGTTGTCCTTGACTATTGTTTAAATTGGTTTGATGTTCCGAAACACTTAAGTGTGACAAACATGCAAAGGAACAGGAAATGAGGAAAGGGGCAAACACTTTTTCACACCACTGTATACACAGACATTAATTGTAATTTAAAAAGCAACAGATTGCCACTTTAACCTGTGTGTGTCACCTTGTGTGTCTGTACCAAGAGCAACCATTTTAGGGTACGTAAACTTTATCAGGACAATTTGGGTGACTTCTGTTATCATTATGATTTAAAAAGGAGCTAAACGCCTATGTGATAATATATGGCCATATGATCTCTATCCTTAAATAAAAGATCGTTTTTTGACATGATCAGTCCTATTTTCAATATCAATGCCAAAATTTCATGATTTCTGCCAGGATATGTTAACTTTTGAGCACAACTGTATAGCATCCTAAAATGTCTAGGAAAATGCAATCTCTTAAATATATGTAAGAGCTTCCATTTGTAATGGGTTGCCTGGGACAGTTGAGGTTGCTAGGGATCATTTTTGGTCATCTGATTGTGTTCTCTTATTGAAAGCCATTTCAATAATGTTTTAATAAATTCCTCTTTCTATCCAATTTCTTCATTTTCTTTCTACACCCTTGCTCTTCTACATGTAAGCCATGTGGTATCAAGGAGTCGGGGACACACAAGAAGTATTCAGGGTGTCAGACCTCAAACGTTATACTACCTGCAGGAATGCTGTATGAACAATTATAAAGGGATAGCAGAGTGTATCTAAAGACTGTTGCCTGGCTGCCATGCATATTCCCTGCTAATTCTTGATTCACCGATTTGAAAAAAGTTTGCAGTTATTAAATACAGAACTCCAGATTTTTAGAATTGTTCTAGGTCAGTGACTCAATGTATTAAAGCTGAACTCTTGGGAAAAGAAAAATCAGCGGGGCTCCCACCACACCACAAGGGTTAAGTGCTTGTTTATGCCTAGGGTACCAGTGAGTGGGACTTTTATTTACTTTTTCTCTCCCTCTCCCAGCAACCAACGCTCTCCACTTTGCCTTGATGCTCCAGCTTGTGGGCAGTGCCTCGTGCCCCCATGTACAATACAGCTAATTGACCATGCATTGTATTAAAGTGCAGTTCCACTCTAATTTTCATCCACAGCTGCAAATGTTGCTGATCGCATTCCCCATTCATTTTTGGATAGTTACAGTTTTTTTTTTCATATTGTACATTTTAATGAAGGTAAATGCTCCACCTCCGTCCTTCCTCGCCATGGCGAGGTACATCATTCCCCTTTTCCCATTGGCTCCTGGGCTAGCAGCGTCATAAACCCCAGGAGTCAATGGGTATCCCTTGCTGCTAGCATCGCATTATTTCTGCTAGGCAGAGGTAGGCAACCTGCTTTACACATAGTCGGCCGTGATTTGTTCCCACTGCACATGCACAAGATCGGGAGGTGCATGCTGGGTGGCCAGCTGCACCTAATCCCGGAAGAGAATCCCAAAGGGCTTCAGATGCCCACAATCAGGATGGCTAGATCAGGAGTGTAAATTGAGTCTTAATACCTAGGTCAGGAAACATTTGGGGTTGATTTACTAAAAGAAAATAGAATGTGCACTCTGCAAGTGCAGTTGCTTCAGAGCTTAGTAAATGAGCAGCAGCTCTGATGACTTCCATCATCCAATCATGTGCAAGCAAAAATTCATTTTTTTTTATTATCCTTGAACATGATTGGGTATTCTTTGCAAAATGAAGCCTTACCTCATTTATTAAGCTCTGGAGCAACTGCATATTGAAAAGTGCACAGTCTACTTGCCTTAAAGGGGTTGTAAAGGTTCGTGTTTTTCCACCTTAATGCATCCTATGCATTAAGGTGAAAAAACACATAGCAATGACTGCCCCCCCACCAGCCCCCCCATTTACTTAGCTGAGCCCGTTCACCTGCTGTGCGTGTCCCCCAGCGTCCTCTTCTCCATGGAGTCTGGCCGTTCATTGGATAGATAGGATAGGTTGATAGCAGTGCAGTCATTGGCTCGCGCTGCTGTCAATCACTTCCAATGACGCGGCCGGCGGGGGGGAGTGTCAGTGGCCGAGTCATACACTCTGTGTCTATGGACGCAGCGTGTATGACAGGGAGTCTGCAAGCTAACCCCCTCAGGATAGAGCTTCTCAGAGGGGGGTTAGCTATTGCGGGGAGGAGCCGAGACAGCCACCAAGGGACCCCAGAACAGGGGTATCGGAGCCACTCTGTGCAAAACAAACTGCACAGTGGAGGTAAGTATGACATCTTTGTTATTTAAAAAAAAAAATAATGAACCCATACAACCTCTAAGTAAATCAACCCCTTTGTCATATGCAGCACATGCCAATTTTTAATGCATAAGCAGTGACTAACACGGGGTTATTTAAAAGAAAAAATAACAGCCGGAACTGCAACTACGAGAGCACCTTAGACCCATTTCACACTGGGGCGGTTTTTAGGTGCTTTAGTGAGGGACAAGCTAAGCTTTGGAGTTAGCTAGTTGGGGCTAGCTGCCAAAAAGCAACGCAAAAATGAGTGGTGCTTTACAACAAATGCGGCCGTGGCCCCAGTGTAGAGAAGAGGCTAGCTTGAAGGGAGGGATAAGGTAAGTATATGCATCAGTCTCTACTCCTGATACCCGAGAAATAAATGATCATTTAACCAATGCAATACAAGAGGAGGCCCAATGAGAAATTTAAAGTGATACTAAAGGTATTTTGTTTAAATAACTAGCATGTCATTCTTACCTGCTCTGTGCAATAGGTTTGCACAGAGCAGCCCCGATTGTCTTTTTCACTGGCCCCACGCCGGCGCTCCTGGCTTCTCGCCACCTGCGTGTTTGCTGTTATGGACACACAGAGCGGGGGCTCAGCTCTGTCCCCATTCTCCCCTAAGTGGCTGATTGACAGCAGCAGAAGCCAACAGTACAAGCTGCTGTCTTTGAACTAATAAGGAGGCAGAAAGCCTGAAGAGCAGATGCTCTCATGCACATTGCTGGATCGAGATTCGGTTACACTATGTATTAGGGTGGACTAGGGGAGGAGGCTGCATACTTCAGTTTCTTTTTACGTTTATGGATAGAATGCATAAAGGTAAAAAACCTTCAGCCTTTTTAATCCTTTTTAAGTCTGAGGAGCAGCATCATCGCCAGAGAAATAGCAATTTCAGAAGCAGGTCAGCAGTAACCTAAAAAAAAATCTCAACAAACCTTATTCTGTTTACCCACCTGCCCTGGAGTTCTTGCACCAGCCACCCCACTTTTGCAATGAAAGTGATGTACTCATCCATAAACTTTTTTTTTTTTTTTTTTTACTCAATCAAAAAAATATAAAAAAATCTTTTAATATAATTAGATGTTTTGCACGTCCCTATAACATTTATAAAACACAAGGAAATCTATAAAAGTTCCAGCTAATGATTTGAAATCCTTCACTGCCCGAGGGAAGAACGCTCATCTGGCACTGAAGGGGTGAAAGGATAATTAAGATGTTCTTTTTCCTTGCAAGGTTAAGTAGTTATGTTCGGCAACTGTGAATAAAGCCATTGGGAATATCAGCAAAGCGTATTACAGAAAAAAAAATGCAGAAGGAAGTGGATAAAAAGCCACTCTTAACCCAGCAAGCCTTCGAAAATGCAATTTCCGCAATGTGACCAAACCAAGCTGGGCCGGAACATTTTCGTAGATGGAATGATGCCGCGGAGGCCAATTGCGCAGGTCGCAATGGCTACGTCAGTGATGGAAATGAGGATAAGGCGCTGCGTCTGCGTAGGGTATAAAGCAAAACTAGAGGGGTTGCTAACATGACAAAACAGATGTGTGGCACCAGAAGGTAGTCATACAAGAAAACACAAACACTACGTTGTTAAGTCACACAAGTCACCGACAAATTCTAAAGAGGGAGAAATTGGGAAAAAAAAAAATGTCTTGGACGTTCTCCAGCAGCTGAAAGGTGCAAACAAGCTGCCTAATACCCTTGTGTAGATTGAATTCTTATGAAGAAAATAAAGTTTATTGTCTGGAAACAAAGAAAGCATGAGAAAGGCACTAAAGCAATGGAGGTGAACAATTAGACAGATGTTCACTTAAGGAAATAAAGAGAACATCACTGAAGAATTTTTACGAGAATACTGACAATTCCGCACCTCGTCAAGGGCACGGGTAAAGTTAAAGCCACTGAAGCTGTTTCTATTTAACTTCCCCATAATTGCTGAACTTGCAGAACCGTCTATTCAGGTAATGTGGCTTGTACCAAATTAGCATTAGGCTTATTTTAATATGTTTTTAATACTTCTTTAGGACCGCTATATATCTTGTAACAAGCAGCAGCATTTCGTTTAGAAATATCAACCGCGTCAGGAAAAATTCGTTCTTGGGTTTAATAAGAAATCCTCTTGTAGATCTTGCACGGCAGTGCCTACAGTTCTACTTCAAGCTTTCCTGACTCAGACGTGGGATAGGGTTGCCATTTTGGTAGAGTAAAGGCATATTTGTTACCTCTCCTGCACCCTAATATCTGTCTCTAAAACCCTGCATCCCAACATCTTGCCAAGATCCTAATCCTAAGATTATTTATTTATTACAGGTACTTATATAGCCCCGTCAATTTACCCAGCACTTTAAGAATATGCTGTACATTCACATTAGTCCCTGCCCTAAAGGAGCTTACAATCTAAGGTCCCTAATTCACATCCATACATACACATAATAGGACCAATTTACATACCAACATGCCTTTGGGTATGGGAGGAAACCAGAGCACCCTGAGAAAACTCATGCAAATATTAGGCACTACATTTGAAAACTCTGACCCATCTGATAAAATCCTGCTGGCTTATCTCTCTAAAATTCATATTACACCTCCCCTCCGCCTCCAGAAAGGTTGGGCTGCTATAGGTATATGTTTTGCAAATGTGTAATATTATTACAGACATATGCTAGTGAAACCTGAAGGCAAAGGCCATAGAGAGGTTCTTTGTTAGGTTTAAAAAAAGCAATATCTAGCTCTAGTATATTCTGTGCCCCTAGTGCATGTCTATGCCATGTGCTTACCTTAAACTAGCTGTGAATATACTATGTTATAGACCAGCCTTTCTCAGATTTTTAAAACTTGAAATAAATTTCCAGTACGAGGAAATACTGCAAAAAATTACTATAGGTACAACTCATGATGCATTAGTGATGGTCAGTGGGTAGAATGTTCTTTACCCTTGTGGTCATTGTGAAGAATTACCCCCTTACAGATAGCTGAAAATATCAATGGTGTCAGATGGAACGTATCTGAGAGGCAGAACTTGATTATTGCTCAAGGAACCGCTAGCAACCATTGGAGGAACCCAAGGTTACATGGAATGATTGTGAAACCCTTTTATAGACACTTTCTAATACAGTTATAGCTATTCATGCACCATAACTGTTTTGGCTTAGTCTCTGAGATGATCTTTCTTACCTCTTTTTTACAAGGTTAACACGTTCCCACCCAGCCTATAGCAGAATGACGGCCATGTGGTGGCTCTCCCGTTCTGACTGGACATCATATGACGTCTTTCAGAACAAGGCGCGCAGCGATCAGTAGAGCGGTGTGTCGCTCCAACACACTGCATCTCCAATCTTTGTAAAGAGCCTACGATGTAGGCTCTTTACCATGTGACTTAAAAAGATAAAAAACACACACATTAAAAACGAGTGTGAAACTCACCGCTAAAAAAGCCCATTCATTAAGGAGAGTGGTGAATGCTGCACACACTCTCTGGAGCCTGGTTAGTATGAAAAAAGCAACATCAAGATTAGTGATTAGTGATTAGTGACAGGAAGTTCTAAAAATCAATATTCGGACATTATAGTGGAGGGTATATGAGCCCCCAGAGAGAGTCTCTAATGCAAATGCTGTGAAAGGTGGCAAGGCTGCTTCAAGCACGGGCTTGGGACCTCTTTACCATGTGATCAGCTGTGTCCAATCATAGCCGATCACAGCATAACTAGGAAGTGCCATTTATCGGCATTCCGCTATGCATGCTGACAGAGGGTGAATAGTTTAGAGGCTCTCCTGACAGGGGGGTCTGCACTGATAATTAGTGCAGTGATTATCAATGCAGCCCCATCAACGATGACCACCAGTGATGCTCACCAGAGCCCAACAGTGATGCCCACCAGTGATGCCCACCAGTACCCAACAGTGATGTCAAACAGTGCCCTTCAGTGATGCCAATCAGCACTAATCAGTGCCTATCAGTGATGCCTTTCAGTGCCTGCTCATCAGTGCCACCTATCAGTGCCCATCATTGTGCATCAGTAATGACCAATCAGTTCCCACCAGTGCCACCTATCAGTGCACATCAGCAGGCTGTGATTGATCAAGGGCATGGGAGGTGTAATACCACCCAATACAGGCATGCTGTCTGTGTGCATAGCCCTGTACCTCTGAATGGCAAGCCAAAGGATGAAAACTGACCACACTATCACAGATCAGTTTCTGTGCTTTGTGTGGTCAGTTTAGAACAAGGAAGAAAGATGACTGGCAGGATAAACCAGGTGCTTCTGATGGAAAAAACACATGAAAATGACAGGGAATGTGATTTATATAATACACATACATGAACCCACACATAAAAAAAAATTTGCGTAACATACACTTTAATAGGAACATGAATGCTTTCAGTATCCATGTATGGAATTTTGCATAGGTTCCTGTTAGGCTGCCAGTACTCTGATCCATGCTTCCTGACCTGTATATCCAGACCTGCTCATCCTGACCTTTGTAACCCTTCTCCCCCATGAGGAATGGTGAGGGTTCAAAAACCAACTGGCCCTTGGGAAACAGTAGCTCCTCCATATACAGTATATGGCAAGACCACACTCCAGTCCTCCTAGTGCATGTCTGTGCCATTTGCTGACCTTAAAACAGTATTAAACCCAAGAACAAAAACGTAATGCATTGCAGCCTGCCAATTCTTAAATGCAGTGGCTGTCTTCATTTTATTTATTTTAGAGATTTCTTTTTCTTTATTTTCAGGAGCAACATAGACACTCTTGGACTGTCAGGGAAGAGGGTTGTGTTAGACGCACTTGCAGATTTAGATGGACTTGACTAACAAACGAAAGTGTTAAACTTTTAAACAATTAAAGAAACAGTTTTTTTTTCTTTTGGGATGAATATTTTACATTAATGAATAAAAGCTGATCATTGTAAGCACATCTAACAGTGATAAATGGCTTGTTTTTTTAACTATTTTACGCATCTTTAATAGGAACATACATAATTTCCGTATGCCCAGTATCACCAGGCACCACATTCAAAAGAATGCGCCATGTAAGCAAAAACACTAAAGGTTTCTCTTCAGCCTCGTACACACAATCGGATTTTCGTCCGGGAATTGTATGATGGCAGATTGTGTGCCTAAAATCCGACCGTTAGTACGCTCCATCAGACAATCGTTGGCCAACTTTTCACTAACAAATGTTGGATGGCAGGCTAGAAAATTTTCGGCGGACAACGGTCTGTTGTCAGATTTTCATATCATGTTTACACAAGTCCGTCACACAAAAGTCCAAATGACAAACACGCATGCTCGAAATCAATGCTCACCAAACACAACATTAGCAGAAGGTGCCCAAAGGGTGGCGATCAAGAGGTGAAATTCCATGTAGTACGTCACTACGTTCGTGTTTGTTGGCCGACAATTGTGTACCATTTGTATGCAAGATAAGTTCATGGCACACGCCCTTCTGAACAAAAGTCTGGCAAATTGTCTGCAGAAAATCCGATCGCGTGTACGAGGCTTTAGGCTGCCAGCACTCTGATCCATGCCTCTTGATCTGCATATTTAGACCTGGTCACCCTTACCTATACAATCCTTTCTTCAACTCTGGGAAGAACCTAGCCTGTTCTCTAGTTCCTCTAATCATACAGTATGTCAACATTGAACCCTAACCCGCATCAGTCTGCCTGTCAAAAGTCACCTGAGGGGTAAACTCAGGGGCTCCACAACAGAATTGTCAAACAGAACAAGCTAAGCTTCTGTTATTGGGGTCCATTGTGAAAACAGCATATTTGTTGAATGCAATGTTCCTAAGGAGATTCCACCTACCACTAGATCCACACCAGCCTTGACTTTTGCAGCCAAATTGGGATACTTCAGTTTTATATTTGTTACATATCCCCATTCACATTGCAAAACTTAAAAAATATTAAACAATTGCAGCTGACCTCCTTTTTAGAGACTTTATTCTCTGGGACTTCCAGCGAATAAAAAATCGACTTAGTCCTCTTTGTTATGAGGGTGCTGGAAAGCTGAATTTACCATAATTAACCATGTCTGAAGGCAGATATCTCATTAATTGTACCAGATTTGAACATGGTCTGTCTTAACAAAAGGTTAAAGATTGAGGTCCCGGGCTTCTCCATTTTATGTTAATAAGAACTGGACTCAGCCAGTCCTCAGCCTAGCTATTGGGACAGATCATGTTGAGCTAGCTGAGAAATGCTTGCAATGGGCCATGATGCTTTCTCTTCTAAAGGTTTCCGCCCTCTCCTCTGTTACCCTGTACACACGACGTTTGTACTCTGAAGGTTTTTCTAACGGAGTTCCGATGGAATTCCACTGAAACGGTAATTCGTACACATGATCACACCAAAGTCCAATCATCAAGAACGCGGTGATGTACAACACGTACGACGGGACTAGAAAAAAGGAAGTTCAGTAGCCAATATCTTCGGTCTTGTACTAGCTTCAGAGCATGCGTCGTTTTTGGTCCGTCGGAACAGCATACAGAAGAGCAGTTTTCCCAAAGGAATTGGTTTCGTCGGAAATATTTAGAACATGTTCTATTTCTAGGTCTGTCAGAATAAAAATAAATAAAATAAAAAAGTCCGATGAGGCACACACACGATCAGAATATACGATGAAAAGCTAACGTCTGACTTTTTCCGTCGGACATTCCGCTCCCATGTACGCGGCATTATAGTGTGCTGTGTAGGAATAGTATGCTGAATAGGAACATACAAACCAAATACACTGTATTACCAAAAGTATTGGGACACCTGCCTTTACCCGTACATAAACTTTAATGGGATGCCAGTCTGAGTCCGTAAGGTTCAATATTGAGTTGGTCCACACTTTGCAGCTATAACAGCTTCAACTCTTCTGGGAAGGCTTTGCACCAGGTTTAGGAGTGTGTCTATGGGAATGTTTGACCATTCTTCCAGAATCACATTTGTGAGGTCAGGCACTGATGTTGGACGAAAAGGCCTGGCTCACAGTCTCTGCTCTAATTCATCCCAAAGGTTGAGGTCAGGACTGTTTGCAGCCAGTCAAGTTCCTCCATTCATGTCTTTATGGACCTTGCTTTGTGCACTGGTCCAAATAATTTTCTGGAGGGGATTATGGTGTGGGGTTGTTTTTCAGGGTTTGGGCTTGCCCCCTTAGTTCCAGTGAAGGGAACTCTTAAGGCATCAGCATATTAAGACATTTTTGATAATTTCATGTTCCCAACTTTGCAGGAACAGTTTGGGGATGGCCCCTTCCTGTTCCAACATGACTGCACACTAGTGCACGAAGCAAGGTCCACATTCTTCAAATTTGAGTCCAGAAGTGGAAATACACTTTAATTCATTGGGTTTAACCCTTTTTTTTTTAACTGAAGTGGAAATTTACAGCTCTAGGAAAACTCTCTGTTGGTCCATGTTGGCAACAAAGCTCTGGCTTATCTATGCTCAGTCATCAGAGAACAAAAGTATGATATATATCCAAACATCAGAAAGCAAAATACCAGCAATAAGCAAAAAGCAAACGTGTCATTAGGACCCTGAAATACATGAGCAACTCTTCCACTTAGTTACAGTAGATGGTTAAAGTTCTGTCTATCCATCCAGAAGAATGGCAGGATGTGATAAACTATTGAACGCCAATCTGGTGCTGACAATTAAACAGACAACATCAATCAACCCAGGTGAGAAAGTTTGTTCCAACCTCAGTCACTCAAAGAACAATGACAATCTTTGTTCCAAGCAGATGTTCCAGTGGGTGACTAATTCTGGCAACAAGTCAACTCCGGAGAAAAGCTAGCCTGATGTACCACTAAAAGTCACTTCCAGTGATGAGTCCTGGTTTAATCTAAACCTAAAAACATAATGATAAAAAAAAACATTCTAGGAGAAAAATGGGAGGAAGAACTGACACAGCAATCATTTTCTAAATGCCATATATTTGCTACTTCTGTGATGATTACCCAATACCCAGTCACACGGGGGGGGGGGGGGCGGCAGGATCTGGGCCCCCCTTCTTAAAGGAGGCTTCCAGATTCCAATAAGCCCCCCCGCCCCCAGAACCCTGACAACCCCAGCTGGTGGAAAAGGCCCTTGTCCTCATCAACATGGGGGCAGGGTGCTTTGGGGCAAGGGGCAGAGCCCCCCCTGCCCCAAAGCACCCACCCCCCCATGTTTAAGGCATGCGGCCTGGTATGGTTCAGGAGGGGGGAGCTCGGGGGGGGGGGGGGGCCTGGTGGCATGCTCACATAAGGGTCTGATATTGACTTTGGGGGGAACCCACGGCATTTATTTTTGGCGTGGGGGTCCCCTCCAAATCCATACTAGATCTGAAGGGAGCCCCACGTTGTCTTTTTAGCGCAAATTTTTTTTGCCGGAAAATCTTTAAGTTTTCATCCAGCTTTCAGCAGGGAAACTGTGTATATATATATATATATATATATATATATATATATATATATATATATATATATATATATATATATATATATGTATATATATATATGTGAGTGTACAGCTTGTGTAACAGTGTAAATTTGCTTTCCCCTCAAAATAACTCAACACACAGCCATTAATGTCTAAACCACTGGCAACAAAAGTGAGTACACCCCTAACTGATAATGTCCAAATTGGGCCCAAAGTGTCAATATTTTGTGTAGCCACCATTCTATTCCAGCACTGCCTTAACCCTCTTGGGCAGGGAGTCCACCAGAGCTTCACAGGTTGCCACTGGAGTCCTCTTCCACTCCTCCATGACGACATCACAAAGATGGTGGATGTTGGAGACCTTGCGCTCCTCCACCATCCGTTTGAGGATGCCCCACAGATGCTCAATAGGGTTTAGGTCTGGAGGCATGCTTGGCCAGTCCATCATCTTTACCCTCAGCTTTTTTTAGCAAGGCAGTGGCTGTCTTGGAGGTGTGTATATATACACACACACACACACACACACACACACACACACACATGTGTGTTTGAGCTTTGAGGTGCACCCCCTAATGCAATAGGCTGTGCACACCTATGAGAGTTGGCTTTGCAAATGCACCTCTAACCGTTTGCCGACCAGCCGCCGCAGTTGTACTGCAGCAACATGGCTCGGCTGCGCGAATCGCTGTCATGTTACATTGCTTGTTTATGTGGCCACTAGGGACGTGAGCCTGCTGCTCGCCCCCGGAGCCGATGAAAGTGTCCTGTTCTCTGAGGGGAGAAGAGAGAGATTGTGTGTTCATACAAAGTATGAATGCTGATCTATCTCTTCCCCTAGCAAGTCCCACCCCCTCTTCAGTGAGAACACATAGCAGGGAACACAGTTAACCCCTTAAGCGCCCCTAGTGTTAACCCTATCACTGGCAGTGACATTTTTACAGTAATCAATGCATTTTTATAGCACTGATCGGTGTATAAATGCCACAAAAATATGTCAAAATTGTCCGATGTGTCCGCCATAATGTCGCAGTCACAATAAACATCGCAGATCGCGGCCATTACTAGTAAAAAATAAAAATGCTATAAATCTATCCCCTATTTTGTAGACGCTATAGCTTTTGCGCAAACCAATCAATATATGCTTATTGCAATTTTTATTACCAAAAATATGTAGAAGAATACGTATCGACCTAGACTGAGAAAAATTTTGCTTTTAAAAAAAAAAAAAAATGGGGATATTATTTATAGCAAAAAGTACAAAATAATGGGGGTTATTTACAAAAGGCAAATCCACTTTGCTCTGCAAGTGCACTTGGAAGTGCAGTCGCTCTAAATCTAAGGGGTAGATTTGAAATGAGTGGAAGCTCTGCTGATTTTATCATCCAATCATGTGCAAGCTAAACTGCTGTTTTTTTTTTCCTTGCATGTCCCCCTCAGATCTACAGTGACTTTACTTCCAAGTGCACATGCAGTGCAAAGTGGATTTTCCTTTAGTAAATAACCCCCATTGTGTTTTTTTTACAAAATTGTCGCTCTTTTTTTGTTTATAGTGCAAAAAATAAAAACTGCAGAGATGATCAATTACCACCAAAAGAAAGTTCTATTTGTGGTAAAAAAAGGACGTCAATTTTGTTTGGGTACAGCGTCAGATGACCGCGCCAATTGCCAGTTCAAGCGATGCAGTACCGAATCGCAAAAAATGGCCCGGTCATTCAGCAGCCAAATCTTCCGGGGCTGAAGCGGTTCATGTTGAAAGTTTAAACTACATACATATTGATGTTTTAAATGCCAAATGAATTGTATCTCTGTCTATCCAGTCCTGCAATTTACACAGCTGTCTCCACCCTGTGACTGGACAGTGAAAGGAGAAGCTGCACATTTATGAGCTTATTTCTCAGACACGCTAGTCTCTCCCCTTTTAGGATGCTCCTTGCACGGCAGCACACCTAACTGCCTTGTTGTGCTACTTCTTCTTCTCCCAGTCCGAGCTCTGATATACAGACTGCAAGAGGTCGATACCAGTTCAAATTCAGATACTTACATTTAAAAAAAAGATTTTGAATGATGTATTATGATTACAGAGCTACAGTAATGCATGTCTTTTATATCTATAACTTATATTTATTTTGTTTTATAGGTAGTAAACATAATTATAATTATTACACATAATTGCTTCATTGGTCCTAAACTTTCAATGTCTTCAATAGCACATAGAATGCACATACACACAGGATTTTTTCTATTCCCTTTAGTCCTTGTATTGACCAAGCCAATGGGGCCCAGCTCGACAAAGTTATCTACCAAAACCAGGTGTGTTCATTTATCAAGCTGTCAATGTAATGACTTTCATTCATAAGTACCATGCAATTTCTTCTACACCTGGCTGAATACTCTGCTCAAAACTGTGTAACTTGCTAATTGCACACCTTCTCTTAGTGCCCTTTTGCATGGTATTCCTGATCCTACTGGAAAAGACTAATGAGCACAATGTAAACTGTGCAGCTAAAGACAAACTACACAAATAGTGAAAGAAAGAAAAAAAAAACATAATTCGCAATAGTTTTCCTTTCATTAGAAGAAAATATCAAAAGGTCCAATATTCTGAATTAGCATTTACACCGGTCTCTTGTCAAATAAAAATAAGCACTGTTATGAACAAAACGTTGATCAGCAGGATTTTGGAAATACTTATGGATCTCATGTAAAGTATAAGGTCTCTTTTGAATTTACGCACTGCAATAACGAGTGGTATAACACACTTTTTATTATGCATTACTACAAAACATGGTAACACAATGGTACAATGGTCATTTTTAAGCAGAAGGTAAACCATTGAAAAACCATAGTGAGTTGCCAACATCCCGATTTGTAATGAAAAAATTACAATCCCCCCCCCCAAGGTCAAGGTGAACGGGATTTTAAGGTCAACAATTGTATTCAATAAGCTTGTATGGTATAAAATCATATATTTATGAACCACTTCCTGACCAGAGCACTTTTTGCAATTCGGCACTGCGTCGTTTTAATTGACAATTGCACGGTAATGTGGTGTGGCTCCCAAACAAAATTGACGTCCTTTTTTCCCCACAAATAGAGCTTTCTTTTGGTGGTATTTGATCACCCCTGCGGTTTTTATTTTTTGTGCTATAAACAAATGCTTTATTTTTTACTTTTTGCTATAATAAATATCCCCAAAAAATATATAAAAAAACTTAATTTTTTTCACATTTTAGGCCATGACGTATTCTTCTACATATTTTTGGTAAAAAAAAAAAAAAAAAATCACAAGTGTTTATGGATTGGTTTGTGCAAAAGTTATAGCGTCTACAAAATAGGGGATAGCTTTATGCCATTTTTATTGACAATTTTTTTTTTTACTAGTAATGGCGGCGATCAGCGATTTTTATCGCGACTGTGACATTATGGCGGACACATCGGACAACACATTTTTGGGACCATTGCCATTAATGAAGTGATCGATTCTAAAAAAAATTGCATTAATTACTGTGTAAATGTGACTGGCAGTGAAGGGGTTATCCACTAGGTAGCGCTGTAGGGGTTAAGTGTGTCTTAGGGAGTGATTCTAACTGTGGGGGGAGGGGCTTTGTGTGACACGTCACTGATAACAGCTCCCGATTACAGGGAGCACTGATCGGTGACAGTGTCATTAGGTAGAACGGGGAGATGATTGTTAGCATCTCCCCGTTCTTCCTCCCCGTGAGACGATTGCGGGTATCCCCACGGACATCAGGTCCGCAGGACCCAAGATCATGGTCACGGAGCTCCCTCTTAAATGGCCACTTACAGGTACGTTAATCTGCCGGTACATGCCCTTCTGCCACAGTATATCTGCGTGAGGCGGTCGGGAAGTGGTTAATACATGTAAATTTTATTGCTGGTATAACAGTAAAAGTTAGCAGAAACAACACTCTCTCCACTCAAACCCGACGTGTTTCAGGAAGAGATCAATTCTTTCTTCAGGGGTATATTTGGAGGAGATTCATCTGTTTGAAAGTTTCATCTCAGATGATCAAAGTGCCTTATGGCCATCTATACTTATATATATAAAAAATGGGTGGCCAGCTTGATCCAGGGGCTCAAGTGAGCCCACAGACGCCCCTTGGCGATTGCCCCCAAGGATGGTACAGTCAGTGATCACTGGGGCCTCATTTGCCTCAAAAGGAGAGAGGTTTTTATTTGTAGAGGATGGGAGCCAGTCAACAGATTGATGCCCTTGATAGTCCGTATGTGTGTCCTCCCTCCTGTGAGGCATTTTGCCTAGGGTGTACCGGGAGGAACGACTTTACTCAACTTTACTTTAACAATTGATAACAAAATAATGTTCTTTAGCAAGGAACATACATTCCACGTTAATATGCAACCTAGATAGGTGTGTGCTGTAAATGCCACCAGCATTAGTCTTGTTTCTTCTTGCTGGAGGCTGCCATTTTATTGAAGCCCAAAGCCCTAAGCAACAGTTAAAGCAGAACTAAATCTCCCCATCCTTTTCAGCCTAGGAAGCTGCCACATGTTTTATCTGCAACTGGCATGGTGCTGCACATGTGATCAGTTATGACACCAGCCATTTGATGGTTTGACAGTTTGAGAACACAATTGACTAAAGTTCCACTTTAAGGAATATACTTAAAGTGGTTTTAAAGGCTCAAGGTTTTGTACCTTCATGCTTTCTATGCATAAAGGTAAAGAGATGTTCTGTGTGCAGCAGCCCCCCCAATACTCACCTGAGTCCCATCTCAATCCAGCGATGTGCACGGGAGCTGAGCTTCTCCCAGGTCTCCCATTCCTTATTGGCTCAGACAGCAGTAGGAGCAATTGGCTCATGCTACTGTCAATTACAGCCAGTAAGGAAAGAGCGTGGGTGGGCCGAGCCATGACTCTGTGCGTCTTATGGAATCATAGAGTGGGGATTGGGAGCGAGCATGCACCAGAACCCCCAGAGCAAATAGCTTGCTATTGGGGGCATTGGCTGAAGAGGAGTATGAGGGAGGGAGGAGAGCTCCAGGGGGTGGACCCGAAATGAGGAGGATCGGGCTGAATTGTGCAAAACCATTACGCAGAGCAGGTAAGTATTTGACATGTTTATTTATTTTTTTTTGTGAACCTCTAATGTCACTTTACATTTTTCTTCCCCATGTTCAGCTTTAAAAACGTAAAAGACCTTAAGTGCCTCAAAGAAGTGATTCATCTCTTATGAGAGTGTTCAGTCCAACATTCTAATCTGGCAAAGGAAACCTCAAAACAAACAGTATCTACTGTGCTCTTTAGCTAACCCATAGAAATCTGGGAATCCTTTGTCTTGTCTTAAATGTTTATTTCTAAAACAAAGATTAAATATAAATGGTAAATAAAACATATTTAAAACTACCATTAAAAAAAAATATATATAATCCCCAAAAAAAAGAAAATCCTAGACCATTACAGTTTCTCCATAATGCCATGTACACACGATCAGAATTTTGGTCGGAAAAAGCTCTGATGGTTTTCCGAGGGAATTCCGAAGCGATTTCATTCAAGCTGTCTTGCATACACACGGTCACACCAAATTCCGACCATCAAGAACATGATAACATACAACACGTACGACGGGACTAGAAAAAGGAAGTTCAATACCCAGTAGCCAATAGCATCCATCTCGTAGTTGAATCTGAGCACGCGCAAGTTTTTGCGCATCGGAATTGCATACACACGGTCAGAATTTTTTTCCATCGGAAAAATTGAGAACATGCTCTCAAATTTTTGCTGGAAGTAATTCGGCCAGCTAAATTCCAATGGAGCATACACACAGTCGCATTTTCCAATGAAAAGCTCTCATCTGTCTTTTTTTGGCCGAAATTCCGAATGTGTGTACGTGGCATAATGGGTAAAGCTGGACTTACTGTAAGTCCTTATGATGTTGCAAGTGTGTTTTTTTTTGCCCAAAAATTCTGTGCCCTAAAAGTGACTCACTTTTGTATTAGAAATATGGCAGGTATGTAATAATGTACAGATTCCAATTTTATTTATTAATTCCGATTTAGTCTGTCTGTTTTTATTTCTCAAAAAGAAGAGTTAAAATAAAGATAACTTTAATGTTTTCATCACTTTAATAAAAAGGAAAATAATTTCTAATATTTTTGTTTTGCCCCATCATCTAACAATTCCTGTCGTATTCTGGCATGCTGGATTTACTGGAATCAAGTGCATCATCCATTATATACCTTTCTTACAGTGCCAAATTCTGGTTACAATCTATTAGTGCATTAAACCATACATATACAATCAATTTTAATACAAATTACTTAACACAATGGCCAGACAACAGCAAAAATGTGGTACTTCAAATGTAAATTACTGTATGTGGTGTTAATATAACAAAAACATTTTATTGAATTAATTTTATGTGTCATGTATCTGCGGAATTATAGTTTTTTTTTTAAATCATAATATTGATTTGCAACCATTATGGGCTACATCTATACTGTATATGGGACAGCACAATTAACATCCCTGCTGAACTGCTGTCAAGACATCAATTACGGGATAAACTGAATAATATTTTTTTGTAAAACTGCATGTAATCTAAGCTGGCAAAAAATTCTGCACAATACTACCCCCTTGGCCTTCAGTAAAACTACAATGTAAACTGCACATAGAATTCCAATGAGAAATTAACAGCCATGCCCAATTATGTTGTACACCCCAAACAGGATACACAGGCAATGAGAAAATATGTGTACCCCCTGTACAAATATATGAATAAAACAAGGTTTTTAAAATATGAATGCGTGTTCATATTTTCGCAAAAATAAAAAAAAATATTGGTAAATAATAGAAAAGAAAAATACAGTATATGTTGCCACAGGGACTTAAACCACTTGCAAATTTATTTTCCCAATTGAAACTTTAACCTTTCTCCTGCCAATTCAAAGCTGAGAAATTATAGGAGGAAAGCAGTTAACAGTATGCATAATAATTTAACATGAAGACTGACACATTTTCCTCATTTTTTTCCCTAAGGTTTATAATTTGAAAATTGACTTTAGGGATTTTTTTTTTCTCGGTCTATTAAAATGATTCATGTTGTATTCAACATAAATTGTGCATACACAGAGAAAGCTTAGTACAGGCATTCCTGGTATAATAACTAAACTGAATTTTGTACTAGCCGCAGTTTGTGGCAGCAATGCAGTATCATTTGTCTTAATTTTTCTCAGGCATTACATTAAGCGAGTGCATTTACATCGCCAGGTAGGGCTAACCACTTTACAAACTTTTCTCTTTTACGGCAGGAGAAGAGTGGGAATCAAATCTGCATCTTTATATGGAGGCAGGATGGAGCAATGCTTTTTTTATTGTCTAAAACACACATACATTTACTCTCCATTTACCTTGCTGAGCAAAAACAAGGATGGCCATTATGCAAAACGCATGAAATATTTACCATTCTAAACACATGCTCTTAGAATACTGTGTGGTATCATTTGACTGTTAAAAAATATATAATAACAATATGGTCGTCAAACTGATAAATAATGCGGTGGTTTGCCAGTCTTTCTTGGGAAACAAATACGGTAAAAAAAAAAAAAAAATCTATAAAAAAAATAATCCCAATACATATTACTGTTTCCAAATATGGTATTAGTTAAGCTTGCAATAAACTAATTGCAAATGGCACCAACATGAACAATTTTTATATATTTTTTTTTTATAACTATATTTTTATTGAAATTTTTTTAACATAGAAATTTATAAATAATTACCAGAGAAAAAAAAAAGAGATACAATTAACAACATAGGAATATACAGTAAAGCTCATAGGTGCCTTAAATATGTTTAGTGATATACCTATGGATCTTAACGTAGATTACCATGAAAAATGTTAAAATAGAATTACAATTATACTTTAAAGCCCCATACACACTATCAGATTTTCTGCTAATTTTTGTCTTCAGATTTACCAAAACCATGTAATATGAGGTCAAACCTTAGGAGTTTCAATTTGTATGCAATCAGGCAGGCCCTTGCACTACATGGTTTTGGTAAATCTGAAGACAAAAATCAGCAGAAAATCTGATAGTGTGTATAGGGATCAGGGATGAGCCGAACACACCCCTGTTTGGTTCGCATCCAGAACATGCGAACAGGCAAAAAATTAGTTCCAACACGCGGACACCGTTGAAGTCTATGGGACTCGAGCGTGAAAAATCAAAAGTGCTAATTTTAAAGGCTAATATGCAAGTTATTGTCCTAAAAAGCGTTTGGGGACCTGGGTCCTGCCCCAGGGGACATGTATCAATGCAAAAAAAGTTTTAAAAATGGCAGTTTTTTTCAGGAGCACTGATTTTAATAAGGCTTAAAGTGAAACAATAAAAGTGTAATATTCCTTTAAATTTCATACCTGGGGGGTGTCTAAAGTATGCCTTTAAAGTTGTGCATTTTTCCCGTGTTTAGAAAAGTCCCTGCACAAAGTGTAATTTCTAAAGGAAAAAAAGTAATTTAAAAGTACTCGCAGCTATAATGAATTGTCGGGTCTTGGCAATACAGATGAAAGGAATATACAGTAAAGCTCATAGGTGCCTTAAATATGTTTAGTGATATACCTATGGATCTTAACGTAGATTACCATGAAAAATGTTAAAATAGAATTACAATTATACTTTAAAGCCCCATACACACTATCAGATTTTCTGCTAATTTTTGTCTTCAGATTTACCAAAACCATGTAATATGAGGTCAAACCTTAGGAGTTTCAATTTGTATGCAATCAGGCAGGCCCTTGCACTACATGGTTTTGGTAAATCTGAAGACAAAAATCAGCAGAAAATCTGATAGTGTGTATAGGGATCAGGGATGAGCCGAACACACCCCTGTTTGGTTCGCATCCAGAACATGCGAACAGGCAAAAAATTAGTTCCAACACGCGGACACCGTTGAAGTCTATGGGACTCGAGCGTGAAAAATCAAAAGTGCTAATTTTAAAGGCTAATATGCAAGTTATTGTCCTAAAAAGCGTTTGGGGACCTGGGTCCTGCCCCAGGGGACATGTATCAATGCAAAAAAAGTTTTAAAAACTGCAGTTTTTTTCGGGAGCACTGATTTTAATAAGGCTTAAAGTGAAACAATAAAAGTGTAATATTCCTTTAAATTTCGTACCTGGGGGGTGTCTAAAGTATGCCTTTAAAGTTGTGCATTTTTCCCGTGTTTAGAAAAGTCCCTGCACAAAGTGTAATTTCTAAAGGAAAAAAAGTAATTTAAAAGTACTCGCGGCTATAATGAATTGTCGGGTCTTGGCAATACAGATGAAAGTCTTTGAAAAAAAAATGACATGGGGATTCCTCCCAGTCCATTTCCAGGCCCTTTGGGTTTGGTATGGATTTTAAGGGGAACTCCGTGCCAAAATTAAAAAAAAAATGGTGTGGGGTTCCCCCCAAAAATCCATACCCTTATCCGAGCACGCAACCTGGCAGTCCGCAGGAAAAGAGGGGGGACGAGAGAGCGCCCCCCCCTCCTGAACTGTACCAAGCCACATGTCCTCAACATTGGGAGGATGCTTTGAGGTAGTCCCCCAAAGCACCTTGTCCCCATGTTGATGGGGAGAAGGGCCTCATCCCCACAACCCTTGCCCGGTGGTTGTGTGGGTCTGCAGGTGGGGGGTTTATCGGAATCTGGAAGCCCCTTTTAACAAGGGGACCCCCAGATCCCCACAACCCTTGCCCGGTGGTTGTGTGGGTCTCCAGGTGGGGGGCTTATCAGAATCTGGAAGCCCCCTTTAACAAGGGGACCCCCAGATCCCAGCCCCCCCTTTGTGAAATGGTAACGGGTACATTGTACTCCTACCATTTCACCCCAAAAAGTGGCACAGCTTGGCACAAGTCCTTTAATAAAAACAAAACAAAAAAATTGTCAGCGATGTAATCCTTCTACGATCCATGAATGATACAGCCTCCTCCATAGGAGCCACCCAGCAGAATGATACGGGACTCGGATGACAGTTCTTAAATAACCAAGGGCGGGGCCACTAGTGACGTGTGGACGGGTCACCCCGCCCCCTCTGACACAAGGGGGAATGCCGGGGTTACAGTGTGACATGTACGGGTGACCCCGCCCCCTCTTATGCAACGGGGGTTTCCCGTGATGCGTCAGAGGGGGCGGGGAAATGAGAAACCCCGTTGCATCAGAGGGGGTGGGGGTCACCCATACATGTCACTGGGTAACCCCGGAATTTTCCCTTGCGTCAGAGGGGGCGGGGTCACCCATCTACGCATCATGGGTGGCCCCGCCCTCGGTTATTTAAGTACTGTCATCCGAGTCACGCGTCATTCTGCCAGGCGGTTCCTATGGAGGAGGCTGTATCGTTCATGGATCATAGAAGGATTACATCGCTGGAATCTTTTTTTGTTTTTATTAAAGGATTTGTGCCAAGCTGTGCGTATGTTTTTCTTGTCCCTTTTTTGGGTGAAATGGTAGTACAATGTACCCGTTACCATTTCACACAGGGGAGGGGCCGGGATCTTGGGGTCCCCTTGTTAAAGGGGGTGTCATGAAGATCCTGCCAGAAATCTGTGCTCCAGGCTCTCTGGCTTGCGTCCGTGGGCGCCCCTGTTGGCGCCAGACGGGCTATTTAAGCCTGTCTATCACAGACGGTCCCCGCTGTCTGCTCTACAGCGTTGTGTGCCCAAGAACCTGATCTGAAATACTTACCTGTGATAAAGACCCGGTTTGTCTGTGACCTACCCCTTATCTGCCTGCACCCGACCCCGGCCTGTCTGTGACTACTCTCCTGCCTGCTTCCTTGTACCTTTGCCGCCAGCCTGATACCTGACCTTGGCCTGTCTGTGACTTATCTCCTGCTTGCTCCCTTGTACCTATGCTGCCAGGCCGATACCTGACCCGGCCTGTTCGACGATCCAGTCAGCTGAGCTGATCCAGTTTGCTGAGCTGATCCTACCTGCTAAGCTGTTCCAGTCTGCTAGCTGATCCAGTTTGCTGAGCTGATCCAGTCTGCTGAGTTGATCCTGTCTGCTAAGCTGTTCCAGTTTGCTGAGCTGATCCAGGTTGCTGAGCTGATCCAGGTTGCTGAGCTGATCCAGGTTGCTGAGCTGATCCAGGTTGCTGAGCTGATCCAGGTTGCTGAGCTGATCCAGTCTGCTGAGTTGATCCAGTCTGCTGAGTTGATCCAGCCTGCCAAGCTGTTCCAGTCTGCTGAGCTGACCCAGTCTGTTCATCCTTTCCGGTCTGTTGATCTTGCCAGGCACCCGTGCCCCTCCTTACTCCTGTGTCTCCTGTTACCTTACCAGGGAACCAGGAGTGGGAGCCATAAGGGAGGCCTCCCTCTGCAATTCGGGCTCAAAATCATTAGGTACATCAACATGGGGACAAGGTGCTTTGGGGTACCTCAAAGCACCCTCCCAATGTTTAGGGCATGTGGCCTGGTAGAGTTCAGGAGGAGGGGGGCGCTCTCTCTCATCTCCCCTCTTTTCTTACAGCCTACCAGGTTGTGTGCTTGGATAAGGGTCTGTTATGGATTTTTGGGGGAAACCCCATGCCATTTTTTTTTTATTTTGGCACAAGGTTCCCCTTAAAACCCATACCGGTATGGATTATGAGGGGGACCCCTATGCCATTTTTTTTTTTATTTGGTGCAGGGTTCCCCTTAAGATCCATACCAGACTTTCAATGACTGTTCTCTTTATTACGGGGAGCCGATAATTCATTATAGCCGCAAGTGATTTTAAATGACTTTTTTTCCCGCAGAAATTACTGTGCAGGGACAGTTCTAAGCACGGGAAACATGCGCCCCTTTACAGGCATACTATAGACACCCCCCAGGTATGAAATTTAAAGGAATATTACACTTTTATTGTTCCACTTCCAGATTCCGGGGGGCTTCCAGATTCCGATAAGCCTCCCGCCCACAGACCCCCAGAACCACTGGACAAGGGTTGTAGAGATGAGGCCCTTCTCCCCATCAACATGGGGACAAGGTGCTTTGGGGTACCTCAAAGCACCCTCCCAATGTTTAGGGCATGTGGCCTGGTAGAGTTCAGGAGGAGGGGGGCGCTCTCTCATCTCCCCTCTTTTCTTACAGCCTACCAGGTTGTGTGCTTGGATAAGGGTCTGTTATGGATTTTTGGGGGAAACCCCATGCCATTTTTTTTTTATTTTGGCGCAAGGTTCCCCTTAAAACCCATACCGGTATGGATTATGAGGGGGACCCCTATGCCATTTTTTTTTTTAATTTGGTGCAGGGTTCCCCTTAAGATCCATACCAGACTTTCAATGACTGTTCTCTTTATTACGGGGAGCCGATAATTCATTATAGCCGCAAGTGATTTTAAATGACTTTTTTTCCCGCAGAAATTACTGTGCAGGGACAGTTCTAAGCACGAGAAACATGCGCCCCTTTACAGGCATACTATAGACACCCCCCAGGTATGAAATTTAAAGGAATATTACAATTTTATCGTTCCACTTTAAGCATTATTAAAATCACTGCTCCCGAAAAAACTGCAGTTTTTAAAACTTTTTTTGCACTGATACATGTCACCTGGGGCAGGACCCAGGTCCCCTAACACTTTTTATGAAAATAACTTGCATATAAGACTTTAAAATAAGCACTTTTGATTTCTCCCATAGACTTTTAAAGGGTGTTCAATGGTTTTCTAATTTGCCGCAAACACCCCAAATTGTTTGCAATTCAGCGAATGGGCGAACAGCCAATGTTGGAGTTAAACTCATGTTCGACTCGAAGAGACAGCTCATCCCTAATAGGGGTTTTAAGGTCATATGGAGGAATTCTAGGATAATAAGGTTGCAAAGTCAGGGTTTTTGATAAAAGATATCCAGGAAAACTATATGTCCTGGAAATGGGGATATCAGTCATGTATGTGCGCCGATAGTTCTTCTCATAAGCGTATTTAATTCAGTTATCTATTCTTTTATTGAAATGATCTGCTGAGATTTCCAATGTTCTTGATGTTCATAAATTCTGACAACATTGTGTGACCGTGTGTATGCAAGACAAGTTTGAGCCAACATCCGTCGGAAAAAATCCCATTGATTTTGTTGTCGGAATGTCCGATTGTGTGTATGCGGCTTTAGAAGATTCTGTGTATGTTCATGTCGGGTTTATTAAAATAAAACACATATACTGTATATATCTATAAATGTTAACGTTCTTTAGGTATCATTTTTTTTTATTTAGTGCTCAACTATTTTAAAGGCATCAAAATGGGTCAGTTATTTAATCTAATAATTGCACTGCACATAAGAAAATGTATTATAAAACAGCATTCTAAAAAAAAAATACAGTATGCTCAAATTGACAAGAAACTGATATCAACATAATTGGCTAAAATTTTGTAAATAACAGTTTGGATGCAACAAGAAAATTTCCGTTGATTTAATCTGGCACAAAATGAAGCAAAATCTATATTTTAATCTTTTTGGGGAGAAACAAATTGTTCTATTTACTACTTCACTGATTTCCTCAATTTCTCACCAATCGTGAAAAAGATTCTGGTCTGTCTAAATTAAACAAGTAGATGGTACTAGCTGGTACATTATTTACAATATGGAGAGCAGCTACAATAAAATAAAAATACAGCAGCATTTTACCTCCTAACCACTGCAAATAATAGAAGCACACATACATTCCTGATGTACAAAATCGAATTTAATATTTTCTGCAGGAGATTCTGATAAACGCTTTGTTGTAAGCAAATAGGATGTGAATGCTCAGGAAATCCTAGTGATAAGATTAGTTTATAATGTAGGTTTATCTATATACAAAATATACTCACTAAGTAAATTAAACATACAGCATTCTTATTGCAGAAGTTACATAGTAAAAGGTGAACACAAAACATTGATCACATTTGATTGGTCATTAATGGGGTTGTAAACCTTCGCCGGTTTCCATCCTAATGCCTTCTATGCATTAAGGTGAAAAAAAATGTCAATACAGCAGCGCCCACGAGCCCCCATTATACTTACCTGAGCCCTGAAATTTTTGCAACGGGAATGAGCACATCAGCTCCAGCCGGTGTCTCGTGTCCTGATTGGATAGATTGATAGCAACGAAGCCATTGGCTCCCGTTGCTGTCAATCAAATTCAATGATGCAAGCACTGCATGAGGGGCCGAGTCATACATTCGACGGGTATGTATGCTGAATGCTGGAGCGTGCCCACAAGGTAACCCCCCTCGGGGAAGCGCTTCCCCTAGGGAGTTTGCTGATGCAGGGAGGAGTCGCGAGAGCCGACGGGGGACCTCAGAAGATCAGGTTTGGGGCCACTCTGTGCAAAATGAGCTGCACAGTGGAGGTAAGTATGATATGTTTGTTATTTTAAATTGAAAAAAAAAAACCCTTACGATCAAATGAAAGATTAAGGCATGGGGTCTCTGTTAAAAAATAAAAATAAATTTATATCGTCAAAAAGTTCATTTATTTCAGTAATTCAATTCAAAAAGTAAAAACCCAAAATTCAGTATCTCAGAAAACTAGAATATTACATAAGTCCATTAAAAAAGCATTTTTAATACAGAAATGTATGTACAGTATAGTATGCACTCAATACTTGGTCGGGGCTCCTTTTGCATGAATTACTGCATCAATGCGGCATGGCACGGAGGCGATCAGCCTGTGGCACTGCTGAGGTGCTATGGAAGCCCAGGTTGCTTTGATAGCAGCCTTCAGCTCGTCTGCTTTGTTGGGTCTGGTGTCTCTCATCTTCCTTCTGACAATATCCTGCAGTTTCTCTATGGGGTTTAGGTCAGGCGAGTTTGCTGGGCAAGCAAGTCCTGCTGTAAAATAAAAATCAGCATCTCCAAAAAGTTGGTCGGCAGAGGGAAGCATGAAGTTCTCTAGAATTTCCTGGTAGAGGGCAGTCCTGACTTTGGACTTAGTAAAGCACAATGGACCAACACCAGCAGATGACATAGCTCGTCAAATCATCACAGACTGTGAAAAATGTTGCATTTCATTTTGAAATCAAGGTCCCAGAGTCTGGAGGAAGAGTGGAGAGACACAGAATCCAAGTTGCATAAGGTCCAGTGTGAAGTTTCCACAGTCAGTGATGATGTGGGGACATGTCATTTTCTGGTGTTGGTCCACTGTCAGCGCAACCCTCTGCCAGGAAATTCTAGAGCACTTCATGCTTCCCTCTGATGACCAGTTTTATGGAGTTGCTGATTTAATTTCTCAGCAGAACTTGGCACCTGCCAAAAGTACCAACACCTGGTTTAATGATCATGGTATCACTGTGCTTGATTGCTCAGCAAACTCGCCTGACCTAAACCTCGTAGAGAATCTGTGAGGTATTGTCAAGAAGAAGATGAGAGACACCAGACCCAACAATGCAGACAAGCTGAAGGCCGCTATCAAAGCAACCTAGGATTCCTTAACACCTCAGCAGTGCCACAGGCTGATCGCCTCCATGCTACACCGCATTGATGCAGTAATTCATGCAAAAGGAGCCCCAACCAAGTATTGAGTGCATACTATACTGTACATGGACATACTTTTCAGTAAGCCAACATCTCTGTATTAAAAATCCTTTTTTTTATTGGTCTTATGTAATATTCTGATCTTCTGAAATGCTGAAATTTGGGTTTTCACTAGCTGTAAGCCATAATCATCAAAATTAAAAGAAAGAAATGCTTGAAATATATCACACTGTGTAACGCATCTATCACTTTTTTAAATTGAATTACTGAAATAAATTAATTTTTGATGATATTACAATTTTCTGAGATGCACCTGTATAATGTTTGGGGTTTCTGAGTAATTTTCTAGCACAAAAATTATGTTTTTTTACATGTCGGAGAGAAGAGTCAGAATTGGCTTGGGTGGCAAGTGGATAAACAGATCAATGCGTTTGGGGCACCTTCCCTTACCTGTTTAAACTGAGGCCATACCGTTCTACAATATTGGCTTGGGCTGCTGCTAATGGAGCAGCACGTTTTTGGAGCATGACAATGCAATTTAAGGTTACCAAGTAGCCAGTTGGACCTCGTCATACCCTACGTAACTAGCCGATAATTTCCTACTGAGCAATAACAGTCACTTTAACAAGGTCTGACCTGTCCAGTGCTGTTACATTTAGAATGTCAACTTTGCAGATTGTATTATATAATAATGCTTATCTTCAGTGCCCTGAAATTTATAGTCTGGCTCATTTGTACTTACTAAGCAAAACCATATGCTGAATATCACTTCCAGTTGGCAGCTATTAGTGGACAGATAATAAGCAGCTCCTGGCTCTGCTGAAGTTTACTTAAAAGAGAGTAATAGAAAAGCCTACACAGGTGTATTTTTCTTCTCTCTTTCATGCCAAATGAAGCAGTTTTGTTTTATATAGCTGGATATAGTTTCTCATTAATCAATAAACACCCAGCTCCCCAGAAGCACACATACAAAGGACAGTATTAAAAAATACTTACCAACTTCATTAAGCCTGTATAAAAGGGATATAAATGAATGTAAAAATAGGGCCTGAAATGAGGTCTACTTATGTATAAATATTTATGTTACGGCTTTTTAAGAGGTGCGGTACGAAAACGCATGATCAATGTTACTTTAACAGTAATAGAGTAGCAATTGTAAAAATGTAAATCATTTCCTAATACTGGCCACACATAAAAAAATCTTTATCACTTCCAGAGACATTTGGCCAACACATAAACTGGCAGGAAACTTTCTTAAAACTGAACTCTGGGCAAACAGACAAAATACTTATGAGAGGAGCTGTTTTACCTGCCAAAGGATTTCATTTTCTGTCCATCCAGTCTTTAGATTTACACAGCACAGCCCTATCTGCCAAGGGAGGAGACCTTATTTTTCTCTGCTGCAGCTACTTAACATTTAAAAGCCTTGTCCATCTGTTACCGCATGCCTGAACCACACTAATGATATCATATTTCACTTTGCTCTCTGCTCCTATTAACGTGCTCCTTGCAACTGCAGCAGAAGTGACTGGTTCCTTATACTGCTTCTCCCTCCACCTCTCCAAGCTCTGCAAATAGAAATGATCAGTGAATCAGAAAAGCCTATAACAGATATCTCTGGTTCCCACACAGGAGTGCAGTAATATAACAAAACAGTGAGCTACACGGTGCAGTAACACTTTCCTATATTATCCCTTTCTAGCCTGAAAGGATGGATAGATGGATACAACACAAAATCAGCCTGCAGCACCTCCTGGCCTTTCAGAGCATGGGGCTGGTCACACCCCCTTTTACTTCCTGTAAGACATTGACATATATATATCCTTGAGGGGTTTCCTGACCCTTAAGCAAGGACAGGAAACAACCTCTTAACAGGAAGAATCCCTTTGTAACAAGACAAACAATACAAAAGATAGGTACCCGGCATGAATGTAAACAACCTCACAGAGAGTATACAAAAGAACACTTCCCTACACAAACATTCTCAAGTCTCCTGCAAGTTCTGGTTCAGTTATATTGTGCGATAGTCATCCCACCACTGTGGCTGAATTTTCATGCTGTAGACATGTAGAGCTCTTGCTGTAGGCTCACCATTGCAACTTTGCTCTTGCTAGAGACTTGCCATGCAAATTTGCTACAAATTGGAAAAGTGTCAACTAGAATGTGTACCTCAAGTGCTCTGCAAGTGTACAACTTGCCAGTGAAAATGTGCAGCAAGGTAACAGATTCAGACATCAGTTATCCTTACTATCTAGGCAGAGACTGCAAGAGGCTGATACCAGGCCAAATGCATATATTTGCATAAAAAAAATTATGTAAGGCTGTATAAAACCGTTACTAAACGCACAACAGTAAAATCAGTCTTGCATTCATCTGTATGAAGGCCTCATTTAAAGTGTTAATAAACCCACAACAGTAAAATCAGTCTGTATATGCAGTAAAGCATGCTTGTTATACTCACTATGGAACCTTAGGGGTCAATTCTCTGCATTGTGTAAAATCCTGTCTCCTCTGATTCTCCCCTTCTTCCAATGTCCCAAATGCATCTCCCTATAGTACAAAGCTAGGGGACAAGCTGCACATGCTCAGTTTGGTGTGTATTGCTAGAGAGTTTTTTTTTTCTGGGATGGTTCATGTGGTCAGCACAGGGCCAATTAGTACTGTCCAGACAGAGGGCCGGGGGCCAGCATCCTCATAGGACAATAATGGGAGAATGAAAACTCCTCCTACAAGTTTTAACCAGACACCGATAGAAGTCACAAGAGTGCTATATACTGCTGATGAGAAAAGGTGTTTAGCAGTAAATATTTACAAAAATAATTGCATTTCCATGTTTTGTCTACTGTGGGAGATCAGATATAGTGACTGCAAGGTCCTTTGTTTAGTAACACTTTAAGGCCCAAGACATACCCCATCTACCCTGGATCCCAAGAGACTGTTCCTGAAATAAACAGTCTCCTGTCCAGCAGTTTATACATAGTTCCAGCAGTATTTTTATTTTAACAGAAAATAGGGAAAGGTTTTTTTTTCCAATATGTTTGCAATTTTTTTCCCTTTCCCTGATACCAAAGTATCATAATGCTGAAAACTGAAAATGGCCTGATAATGAAGGGGGTAATACAGGCTGGTACCGAAGTAGTAAAGATGTGCATCATGTTACGGCAACAATGTATACTAGCAGCACATATTGGCTGTGAAATATATATTTTTTCTTTTATACTGTTAGCTTGCCTTACATACAAGGAGCAACACCCCAAACACCCCTGCACAGCCATTCACTGGGAAGCTCAGTGTGCTGTTGCTTCTCCTCCCCCAGCTCTTATGCAGCTGAGAACAGAGATTATGTGATCACTTACAGAAAAGAGGAAAAAAGGAAATTATAAAGTTTTTTTTTATAGCTATACAAAAATGTTTTGCATTTAATTTCAATTTTAAACTGAATGGGCTGTTTTACAAGGTCATTATTTACAATCACTTTAAATGGCTTGTCAATATATTATTGTGACACTGCCATCATCCGTATTGTATGGATATGGAAAATTAGCAGAAAGATTTCGGACTGTACAGGCCAAACAAGGAACAAACAATGTATGCTATAAAAGCATATGATTTATTGATAACAAAGATTTAAAAAAAGCATTTTGTATTATGTTGAAAAACATGCATGTCTCAATATATAAAAACCAATAATGGTGCTGATATAATTCACCGTGTGTTAGTTGTGCATCAGGGATGAATGCTGATACAAAGAGTCTTCATGTACCGATGCATTTTAGTAACTTTTACTTCATCAGGGTTCATAATAACCATACAGCACTTATCTAAGAAGAATCAATACCATTTACATATACATAATAGTACCTCCCATAGCCATGCATTCACTGTATGTGACCTACCTCAGCACAGAATAGCACCGTCACAGTGGCTCTTTTGCTATTCTGTGCTGAGGTGGGTCCCATACAGTGAATGCATGGCTATGGGAGGTACTACTATGGATAAGATGTAAACTTATGTACAGTATGTAAATGTTATTCTTAGATGAGTGCTGTATGGTTTTCATTAACCCTGGTGTAGCAAAAGTTGGCAAAACATGTCGGTACATGAAGAGAAGACCCTTTGCATCAGCATTCATCCCTGATGCACATCTAGCATACAGTGAGTTATATCATCATCATTATTCTTTTTATATATTGAGACATACATGTTTGTATGATCTCTTTTTTAATCTTTGTTATCAATAAATTATATGATTTTATAGCATTACTTGCACCCTGTGTGGCCTGTACAATCCGAAATCTTCCTACTCGTTCTCCATTTAAATGGCTGGTCTCATTCATGTAAACTGAAAAATTATGATAGAGAGTTAAAAAATCTGTACTTTTGAAAAACAATGGACTTGCTGGCTGGTTCAGATGAAAATATAGAAGAAAGAAAGCCTAAAAGGAAACTAATACAGCCATCACATGTAAGAACTGGTAAGCTGCAATAAAATAAATGTTTGATTTTGGGTTTAATACTACATTAAGAATTAAGAGACCATGGATAATACAGCAGTGTAAAAATGACAAGCAGCAAGGCTATTTTAATTAGGGATAGTAGGCCTAACCAGTGTATGCCTAACATTTATTTTATTTATGGGGATAGCGTCTTATGATGAATATAGGTGATATAATGTTAGTTGATGAAGGTGCATACGGTTCTTGTAATTATTATTTTTTTCCTTCAAATCTTGCAACAGGTGCTGTAAACAAACGCCAAGAAAAGATACAGCAACAAGAACATGTTCTGCTTTCTCTCCCCAAGCTTAAAAAGAGATTGAAACCTTTATTTCTTTGACAGTTCAACTTACTTATTTAAAACTAGTGCTCACTTTCTGATTACTTCAGAGCTCCTGTCCCACCACCCGCATTTATGAGTAAATACCAATGCAGGGAAGCATCAGCATTTACAAGAGTGCAGGCTCTCTGGGTGCAGGAAAGTGGCAGGAAATGTGTGCTAGGCATATAAATCCCTGCACAAAACAAAAAAAAGTTTTACCTAAAATAAAGAGTGGATCAACATGGCAAAAATACTCCCAAAATAAACAAAAAAAAACAAAATACCAAAACCTAAAACAAAAGCCCTTTTTTAAATGTATTGCTGCAAAAAATGAGACAGAAGCAAAGGAGTTGATTGTCCAAAGAGCTAGCAATCAGATTTAAAGTATAATTATCTAATAGACTTGAATCTGTCCCCAGACAGTTTGCTAGCTTTCCCTGCAACAGCTTCAAATGCACTTACACTAGGGATGATCTGCACCCTCCGTTTTATAGTTAGAGGACTAATTTAAAAGCAAGCCTCCTTATTGGTCATTGTAAGGAGACCATGCAGTGCATTCTGCTTGAAAAAATTGCCTAAGAAAATCTGCACATAAATTTGCCCAGGCCACAAACCTCAAACCTGCAGGATTCCCCTAAAAACCCATGATAGCAGTCAACTGGAACCTCATGTTTATAACAAGTAATATACCTAAAGTATTCTCCTTTTTGTCCTAAACTATTAATGCTACTAAAACGCACTGTCGTATATACACACAGTATAAGTGCTCTGGGCTCCCTCTGACTGTCTGTCCTAGAATGTGGCTGTGGTGGAGGTCATGTAAGAACTGTAAAAAGGTGACAGCCAGGGTTTATTTTTTTGTTTTCATTCATATTTTTAAGATAAGTGTACAGTAAGTAAACTGAAAAAAATGCAAATCTAATTGCATGTTATGGTTCTTTAACCACTTGACCCCCTTCATGCGCGGGGTATTTTTTGCAATTCAGCACTGTGCTACTTTAACTGCCAATTACTCAGTCATGCAACACTATACGCAAATTACATTTTTTTTTACTTAAAACAGCTTAAAAACTTAAAAGTTTAACTTAAAAACGTAAACAAAAATGTTTTGTATTATTATTTTTGCAACAAATACAATTTTTTGAATTTCTTTTGCACACAAATAGAGATTTCTTTTGTTGGTATTTAAATCACTGTGTTTTTTTATTTTATTGCCTATATAAACGAAAAAATAACAAACATTTTGAAGACAAAAACATGTTTTTCTTAGTTTCCGTAATAATATTTTGCAAACAAATAATCTCGCTTCATAAATTTAGGCCAACATGTGGTCTGCTACATTTCTTTGGTAAAACATAACCCTAATCAGTGTATATTATTTAGTCTGTGTGAAAGTTCTAGAATCTACAAACTATAGAATATATATTTGAAAATTGATTAATCCTGGTATACTGACAGCCTCTCTGGAGACCCTAAAATGCCAGGAAAGTACAAATACTCCCCAAATGACCCATTTTTGGAAAGTAGACAGCCCAAGGTAATCAGTAAGAGGTCGTTTTTAGAAGTTGTAATTTCTTCTTACTTTTTTTTTTTTGAAAATTAAGGAATTAAATAATTTTTTTTTTTTTTTCACAATTCTTTTAAAATACTGTCACCAATGCAGTACAGTGTCATCAACTAACTGGTGTGGTGGCGATCATGGATACTGACTTGTGACCATATGTAAAAAAACATTTTTTTTTAAAGATTTCCTTTTTTAAGATTTTTTTTTTTTCTTTACATACTGTGAGGGAAATAATTAATTGATCCCTTGCAGATTTTGTAAGTTTGCCCACTTACAAAGAAATAAAGCATGTATTGTTTTTTTATTATAGGTGTAATTTAAATGATAGAGACAGAATATCAACCAGGAAAAAAAAAAAACATGAATCAAAATCTTGCATGGAGCTCCAGACCAAAGACGGATGGATGGTTATTTTTTTATTTTTTCCATTTGCGAATAATTGCTCCAACAGTTGTCTCCATCTCACCAAGCTTCTTCCTTATGGTCTTGTGCAGGTCTACAATCTTGTCCATGATGTCCTTTGACAGCTCTTTGGTGTTGCCCATGATGGTGATGTTTGAATGTAAGAAAGATTCTGTGGACAGGTGTATTTTATACACATAATGAGTTGTCTTGGGCGCACTTTCTTTAATTGACAGGACTAATCTGTGCACCACATGCATGCATACTGTGGTCAGTCTGTGGGAGCCAGAATTATTGTTGGTTGGTAGGGAATCAAATACTTATTTTATTACCTGAACTGCGACTCAATTTATAAACATTTGTATCATGTGTTTTTTTTTCTTCTAGACTTTTGGTTGATATTCTGTCTCTATTATATATATATATATATATATATTACACCTATGATATAAATTATAGATCCTTCATTTCTTTGTAAGTGGGCAAACATACAAAATCTGCAGGGGATAAAATAATTATTCTCCCCACTGTAATCTCATCAGAGTAAAACAGTGTCACCAGGGATGTTACTTTTACACCGTTATTGCTTCTAACAGAGATGATCACTGTTAAAAGTAATAGCTTTAGCTGTCATGAATGGCTTTCATTCATGACAGCTTGCTTACTATTGTGATCTGTGACTGTCTACAGCTAATTGCATGGTACAGCATGCAAGGTACCATGTGATAGCTGTGGGCCAATCACAGCATCACAATAGTAAGCAAACAGTCATGAATGGCATGAATGTTTTGTTTACATTGTAATCATGTGATTGTTATGATTTGTCATAGTGATCACATGATACCCTAGCTGCTCACAGCTGTCAGGTACCAAGCCACATGATCCTCTGTATCCACAGGACACAGAGGTCAAGGGATCGCGCAGAGGTGTGCCCTAGAGGGCGCACATTGCGCTTGTGCTCAGAGATGTACCAGTGCATCTCAGAGCCTGTAGCTGCCGCCCGCCCACAGTAAAACTACTTAACTAGTAACTACTTAACTTTATTAAAACTAAAACTACGGCATAGCGGGTCCCGCCGGGTAGAGGGGGAGGGAGAAGAGCGGACACACATCCACTGTCCTCGCCTTCTATGCAACATTAGAAAATGATTCCGGATGGCTGCACTTCCAAAAATCCTTTTTATTGAAACTTCATATGACAAGCGGTTGATGGATGGAGCAGGCGACAAACAAGTAGGCGCGTTTCACACAAAAGTTAGCCTTTAGTCATTACCTCCTCACCTTGACCTGGAAGTGATATGCAATGTAATTTCTGGGTCCCTTTTGACGGTTATCCCAGCCATCAAAGCTGAGAAAGAATGTAATGCAGTGCAATGTGTATTGCATTACATTCAGTGGAGTGCAGGTGAGACATCACATAGGGGATTTCTTGTCCCCTTTCATGAAAAAAAACGTTAATTTAAAAAAAAAATGTAATTGTAAAAAATGTAAGTTACACCCAAGCACACAAAATCCTCCACACCTGAAAACATTGATTGTGATACTCACGTTTGATAAATCGGCACGCACGCCGGAATAAGAGCAATAATTCTATCACCAGACCTCCTTCGTAACGCTAAACTGATGACTTTTAAAGCTCTGACTATGGAAAATATAGGGGCACTGACATGTTGGGTATCTATTTACTCAGTGCAACCTCAGGTTTTATATTTTACCCCAAAATTTGGAAATTTGCTTCCTAAAATGAACTTTTAATGTTATTTTTGCCTTTGCGGTAATAGTGACAAAAAAAAATTATAACTACCACTATTTTATTCTCTAGGGAGTCTGCTTTCAGAAAATGTATAATGTTTGTGGGTTTTATGTAATTTTCAGGTGTAAAATTATTTTTTAAACATGTGCAAAAACGGCTCCAGCAGCAAAAGGGTTAAAGAAGTTTACCTTCAGGAACATGTTACATGTTCCAACCATAAGATTTGTTAGTTAAAAAAAAGAAAAAAAAACGGCTCCTGCCTTTTTGAGCTGGCTCCTAGATTCAAAGCACATTTGTCAAGCCCTGGTTTAAATGATAGAAACAAAAATAAATAAATAAGTAAATAGAATAAATATATAGAAAGTCATAGCAGTATGATAAATGTATTTTAGCTTATTTGAAGACAGATATATTTGATTTATTTAGTCAAAAATAAGTAAATATATTTTAAAAATGCAAAAATTCCCCCCAACATAGGTGTTCAGATCGGTGCTCTGTAAGCACTGTTAGCACAGGAACAGCACTGTATATATTACATGATGGAATGCCATACATTTTACATTTCCTGAGACTAGTTTAATGTGCCATGTCAAAAAAAAAAAAAAAAAATCTTGAAAGCATTTTATTCTGTTGGAAAACATTCTAGAAAATGACTGGGAACCGTCTTGTTTCTCCAATAAAATTATTTGTACAATTATCGGCGTGGGTGAGAAGTTCTCTAGCAGATGTTTATGGTCATTGTATTCCATTCACAGCCATGTGTACCTAGAGAGTATTTATTTTAGGATTACTTTTGCTGGGGAGGCTCTGCGCTCTTTCGCTTAGCCATTTGCATCTGTCTCGTGATTCCGAATCTGCCCATACAAGCTGTTGAGTTTCAAAGTAATTTGCGGCAAACGGTTACTATCTACAGTGCAAAGCATTCAGAAGGAAATTATTTTTGTTGGCTTGTGATGTAAATGCAAAATAGCTTGTAATCTTTCAATTATTTGCTTGATAACTTTGATGCAACATCAGTAAGCAGTAACTATATAACAGATGAAGCACCCCCCTAGCAACTGTTAACTTTGGTTCTGAATCTTTGCCTTGAAAAGAAACAGGCCTGGCTTTTTAATGTTTTACAATAACGTGAAAACTTAGCCAAGCCAGATTTAATCTATAACACTTCTCCACTCCTCCTCTGGTGTTATGAATCATTTGGGGCTGTCTACAGCTTAAAGAAACAGCAGGAGTTGTTACATTAGTTTTCCACGATGGAAGATAAGTTGATAAGTTATGTAGTTTGCAGTGCAGAGCGTAATGCCCTCCCCCTATGCCTTCCTCCCACTACCCCTCCTTATAACCCAAACTGAAACACTAACCTTTCCTAATGTAAATGTAAAGGTAAAATACAGACATATAGAAAGGACA
Organism: Lithobates pipiens; assembly: GCF_037356315.1. Taxonomy (NCBI): domain Eukaryota; kingdom Metazoa; phylum Chordata; class Amphibia; order Anura; family Ranidae; genus Lithobates; species Lithobates pipiens. The sequence goes on along the minus strand of NW_027507686.1, from coordinate 46,189,188 downwards.
CAAATTAAAGTGCAACAAAAAATCACAAAAAGGAGCTAATTTGTTTGGAAGAAGAGATATGCAAAGTCTTTTAGTTTTCTTAGTACACTGCACAGTGCATGTGCAACAGGTTCTGAATGAGCAAGCTGCAAAAAAATAAAGCTGAACTCTGGGTCAAATGAAAATACACGCTAGAACTAACCTAGTTTAAAGTGGAGTTGCCCCCCAAAAAATAAAACCACTTAAAAATCTTAAAAAAAATCAAAAAAAAATAATTGGCAAAAAAAAAATTTTTTACTCACCTCTAAATACCGGTTGCTAGGGGGTCCCTCGTAGTCTGCCTTCTTCATTGCCCGGGCTGGTGACATCACTTCCCCTCGCGCCGCACATTCACCTGGGACCTGTCACGTGTCCCAGGTGACTGTACGGCGTATCACGGCGCCCTGCGCCGCTCGCGCATGCGCAGTGGGTGCCCGGCTGTGAAGCCACAGCCGGGTGCCCACAGTATGCATGACGGCGCCGCGAGCGGAGCGGGGAGCGAGGGGGGGGCTTCGTTCCCCCGCATCGCTGGAACCCGGGACAGGTAAGTGTCCGATTATTAAAAGCCAGCAGCTGCAGTATTTGTAGCTGCTGACTTTTAATTTTTTTTTTTTAGGGGGTACCCCACTTTAAGTTTAAAACTGCTCCCACCCATCTTCTAATACCTATATTAACTACCCCGTAGACGAAAGATGCTTATACTGATCTATTCTAAGGGCATACCAGTCCAGGTATGTGATTGGCTTGGGGGGAGAGGAGAGAGTACCAATAATACATGGAATGCCTGGGCAGAGACATTACCCATAGGCTTACTATGGGGCATCTGTCCCTCCTCCAGCTGGCCGCTGGATGCCGATCACATGACTGAACTAGAGAATATGGAAGTATATGCATCTTACTTTTACAGCCCAGATAGCAAGCAATTGAGCTGCAAGTTTGAAAATGACTTGCTAAGATATTGCTAGACTTGCCAGGCTTCACAAGTTTGTTGTACAATTGCAGCAAGTCCACATTGCAGGACTCCAGATCAACTTTCTTTGCAAACAGTATGCAAGTCTGCTGCAAGTTCAGGTTCAGTGTATGTAGTCATTCCACCGCAGGGGTCACTGTGGCTGAATATTCATGCTGTAGCCTTGCAGAGCTCTTGCTGTAGACCAGGCTTTCTCAACCTTTTAACCCTAGAGGAACCCCAAAAAATAATTTTCATGTGTTGAGGAAACCCTTACTAAAACCAAATCATCAGGGCTCAATAGGAACAATGCTCCTGATATTGGTGGCCAGTAGGAAGAATGCCCCCCCTTAAAGTGGTTTTGAGAATGCCATCCTTAAAGACAGCTAAAAAGATATTTGGTGTCATGCTGCTGACTTTGCCAAGTGGTGCTGAACCTTGAACTCTGTAGGCATCATCAAATAGGTGGTTCATCAGCCACAGCTCTAAGAACCCCTAGCAAACTCTGGAGGAACCCCAGGGTTCCACGGAACCCTGGTTGAGAATGGCTGCTGTAGACTCACCACTGCAACTGTGCTCTTGCTAAAGACTTGCCACATACATTTGCTACAAATTGGAAAAGTTTCAACTAGAACGTGTGCTCTGCAAGTGTAGAAATTGTCACTGAAAATGTTCAGCAAGTTAACAAAACGTGCAATTCAACACTGCTACAAATTTATGGCAAGTTATCCTTACTATCTGGGAGGGTAGTTAGTATAGGTGTTAGACGAGGGGTGGGAGCTGTTTTAAGCCTAGTTAGTTCTAGCCCAGACTTCCACTTTAAGTGAGAAAATTACCCTTACAGTGGAACCCTGCAAAGTTATGATGCTGGATACAGGCAAACTGTGATTCCAGGGCTGGGGGCTTCAACCCACCGAATACTCCACAAAGGCTCCAGGACCAATTTCAGGATTTAAAAATACTGGAGGAAACTAAAAACCGAGTTCCCCCCCCCCCATAGGACATGCATCCAGGAACCATTTACCTTGTATGGATGAGAACCCTGGGTGCCACTGAATCCTCTTCACATTGTGATATGGATTTCCGTTGTCACCACATTTATACTATACTAAATATAAAACTTCTGGTCATAATTTTAAACTCAGTTCATACATCATTCTATAATTTCTTTAAGAACTCTACTAGAAAAACAGAAAAGTCAGCTTCCAAATCAAATATTTTGTTTACTTTCACTTTTTAACATACTGCAGAAACATGATGGAATTGGATTGCCATGGACAGCACAACTGTGTTTTAAAATAAATTGTCAAATGTGTTTGTGTTTTTTGTAGCATCCCTTGTTGACTGGAAAAAGTGTGTCCCTCTGGAAAAAAGAATTTCCAGATGTACAAGGCAAACTTAATGTATTTTATCATGTGTTTATGAAATGTCGAAAAAATTTACTTTAGTTACTTACAGTGCCTTGAAAAAGTATTCGTACCCCTTGAAATTTTTCAAATTTTTTCATGTTACAACCAAAAACATAAATGTATTTTATTGGGATTGTATGTGATAGACCAACACAATGTGAAATATAATTGTGAAGTAAAAGGAAAATGATAAATAATTTTAAAATTGTTTTACAAATAAATATGTGAAAAGAATGGCGTGCATTTGTATTCAGCCCCCGAGTCAATACTTTGTAGAACCACCTTTCACTGCAATTACAGCTGTAAGTCTTTTTTGGTTATGTCTCCACCAGCTTTGCACATCTAGAGAGTGACATTTTTGCCCATTCTTCCTTGCAAAATAGCTCAAGCTCTGTCAGATTGGATGGAGAGTTTCTGTGAACAGCAATTTTTAAGTTTTGCCACACATTCTCAATTGAATTTAGGTCTGGACTTTGACTGGGCCATTCTAACAAATTATTGTGCTTTGATCTAAACTATTCCATTGTAGCTCTGGTTGTATGTTTAGGGTCATTGTCCTGCTGGAAGGTGAACCTCCGACCCAGTCTTTTGCAGACTCTAACAGGTTTTCTTCTAAAATTGCCCTGTATTTGGCTCAATCTCTGACTAGCTTCCCTGTCCCTGTTGAAGAAAAGCATCCACACAACATGTTGCTGCCACCACCATGTTTCACAGTTGGGTATGGTGTGTTCAAGGTGATGAGCAGTGTTAGTTTTCTGCCACACATAGGGGGTTTACGAAAGGAAAATCCATTTTTCACTACAAGTGCACTGAAAGAGCACTTGGAAGTGCAGTTGCTGTAGATCAGAGGGGAAAATCTGAAATGAGGGGAAGCTCTGCCGATTTTATCATCCAATCATGTGCAGGCTAAAATGCTGTTTTTTTATTTTCCTTGCATTTCCTCCTCAGATCTACAGCGACTGCATTTTCAGTGCAATTTCAAGTGCATTTGCAGTGCAAAGTGGATTTGCCTTTCGTAAATAAACCCCCATAGCGTTTTGCTTTTAAGCCAAAACGTTACATTTTGGTCACATCTGACCACCTATCACGTTTGCTGTGTCCTCCACATGGCGTCTCCCAAACTTCAAATGGGACTTCTTATGGCTTTCTTTCAACAATGGCTTTCTTCTTGCCACTTTTCCATAAAGGCCAGATTTGTGGAGTGCACGACTAATAGTTGTCCTGTGGACAGATCTCTGCAGCTCATCCAGAATTACCTTCTTGGCTGCTTCTCTGATGAATGCTCTCCTTGCCTGGCCTGTCAGTTTAGGTGGACGGTCACGTCTTGGTAGGTTTGCAGATATGCCATACTCTTCCCATTATTGGATGATGGATTGAACAGTGCTCCGTGAGATGTTTAAACCTTGAGATATTTTTTTTTTATAATCTAACCCTGCTTTAAACTTCTCCACAACTTTATGCCTGATCTGTCTGGTGTGTTCCCTGGCCTTCATGTTGCTTTTTTTTCACTAAGGGCTTCACAGAACAGATGTATTTATACTGAGATTAATTTATACACAGGTGGACTCTATTTACTACTTAGGTGACTTCTGAAGGCAATCGGTTCCACTAGATTTTAGTTAGGGGTATCAGAGTAAAGGGGGCTGAATACAAACGCACACCATGATTTTCAGATATTTATTTGTAAAAAAAAAATGTGAAAACCATTTATCATTTTCCTTCCACTTCAGAATTATGTGACATTTTGTTTTGGTCTATCATATAAAATCCCAATAAAATACATTTACATTTTTGGTTGTAATATGATAAAATTTTGAAAATTTCAAGGGGTGTGAATACTTTTTCAAGGCACTGTATTTATCATGTATACTTTAGAGACAGTCCATAAATTGGGATAAGTGATATATTTTTGTAACTAGGTTAAATCCCACATTTTTCTTATTTATCTGGTACTTACTGTTCTCCATTCTTCTCTAGCTCAGCATAAGTTCATAAGTTCATATACGATATATTCTATACCCATAGACAAGACATTTTTCCAAGACTTTGCTCTGTTTTAATTTATAATTTGCAATTATAGATGGATTGGGGCAAAATGCATGACTTTCCTCAATACATTTTGTAGCTACAAAATGGTCCTGTTTCCTCAAAAAGTTGGAAGGGTATACATTTGGTACTCTGACTTTAAGCATCTATAAAATATATAGTTAAACATGACGTGCCATGACACCCAAAAGGCTGATGTAAGCAATCAGTCCAAGTTCATTCTGGGGAATCAAATTCATGGGTTACAAAAGCCCCCCAGAGCAATGTGCAAGGAGGAGAAATAAATTAATCAAGCTGCCAAACGAAGAAGGCCGGGTTTGACCTCCTTCTGATCTCATTACCTCTCTATTACCCTTTTGAAAAACATCCTCTTAGAAAGATCACTAATTGAAGATTATGTGCAAGGAAAATCACACCTCTCCATCACCGCGTTAACTTTGACTCATTTATCATTCCAATAATTTGCTCCTTTTCTTCTCAGAACAGACACAGACACTAATGGACTATCATCACTTAAAAAGGCAATTTTTCCATTTAATTGCACTCATTAAATCCTGCAATAGAACAATTGGAAAAGCAATACTCTCAATATTTAATCATACAATGGCTACAGTGAAAATAAACCTGGCAATGTTGCATATAATCAAATAATGGTTACACCGTGCAGGGAGCTGTACTGATTCCTTCACTTAATGACAAGATTGCGATTTATCAAACGCGCTAATAGCTGCATGGCTTGAAATGGTGATCTTCGCGTCCAAGGAGCTTGAAGCTTTGTTTACAAATCTGTTTAGTCACAGACACACCATTCTTTGAGGAGGATCGAGGCAGCCAAAGAGCTTGGCTGAAAGACACAGAAAATCTATTGCATACAATACACAGCTGGCAACTAGCAAGAGGAAAGCTTAAAGCAGACATTCGTGCCAGAGGTTCCCACACCCATCTCAATAAAGCAAATCTGGCACAAAGCACTGGATGCTTTTAAAAACAATTCTTTCTACTCCTCATAAATCAGAGAAAGACTTCCTTTCTATATTACCTGGCTCAAATGTCAGATCTTATAAGTGGCTGACTTTTTTTTTATCAATGCAGGTGCAGGTATACCTCAACACTGCAAAAAAAAAAAAAAAAAAAAGAAAAAAGTAAGCCCTAAATAAATTGATCAGTGGAGGAATCCAAATTATAAATAATGCCAAAAATTTTTTTTTTTTTTTAAGATTAGAGAGATTTTGCTTAGATAAAATAGTGAGCATTTAAATTCCTTCCTGGTTTCTTTTGCAGTCTTATGCTCCGTACACACAATGGGAACTTCCGTCAACAAAATCCATGGGATTTTTTCCGACGGATGTTGGCTCAAACTTGTCTTGCATACACACGGTCACACAATGTTGTCGGAAATTCCGAACTTCAAGAACGGGGTGACGTACGATGAGCCGAGAAAATTGAAGTTCAATAGCCAGTGCGGCTCTTCTGCTTAATTCCGAGCGTGCATAGAACTGTGTGCGTTGAAATTGTGTACACGCGATCGGAATTTCCGACAACGGATTTTGTTGTCGGAAAATTTGAGATCCAGATCTCAAATTTTGTGTGTCGGAAATTCCGATGGAAAATGTATGAGCCTACACAGAATTTCCGACAAAAAGCTCCCATCAAACATTTTCCGTTGGAAAATCTGACCCCCCATTATGTTATCCCCATTAGGGATATTGATTAGAACAGATAAACTATACATGATGCACTGCACCATGTATATTGGGTACACACATGTGCATACACTGCCTCTGAAATCAGAGGACCCTCAGTCACCATGAATGAATAGAATAGATGGAAATATTCCAATGGAGACTTTTTTTTTTATGACAACTGTCTAAAATTGGATTTCTCTCACATTGAAAAGATATTCTCTCACTTCTTGTTCAGTCTACAGCAGCCTTTTTTCAACCAGGGTGCCCCAGCGCTGCACCATCACCACTTGTTACAGTTTAATGTCACCAACAATACTGTGCTAGCTGCTATATGTTAGGATTTATATTAACCCAAGCGCAATATATTTGTGTTTTGTAACAACAGGCACTATTGGCTCCTGAAGCAGTCAAAGTCAGTGAGCCAATGAGACAGAAGGGGTGGGGGGCCAAGTCATGGTTCTATGTCTGAATGGACACACAGAGCAGTGGCCCGGGTCAAGTGCCCCTATAGCAAGCCGATTGCTATGAGGGCACACGGCAAAGGGAGGGGCCACGAGCGCCAGCGAGGGACCCGAGAAGAGGAAGATCTGGGCTGCTCCATGCAAAACCACTGCACACAGTAGGTAAGTATATAATGTTTGGGTTTTTTTTAACAAAAAAAAAATGAGACACTTTAATATCCCTTTAGGTGCACCAAAGCACAAGATCCTCGACCCCTCTATTGTAAGCTGCTCATCATTAGGGATAAGCAGAACACCCCCTGGGTTGGTTCGCAGCAAAACATGGGAACAGGCAAAGAATTAATTTGAACATGCAAACACTGTTAAAGTCTATGGGACACGAACGTGAAAAATCAAAAGTGCTAATTTTAAAGGCTTATATGCAAGTTATTGCCATAAAAAGTGTTTGGGGACCTGGGTCCTGCCCAAGGGGACATGGATCAATGCAAAAAAAAGTTTTAAAAACGTTAGTTTTTACGGGAGCAATGATTTTAACCACTTTCCGACTGCTGAGGGCATATATACGTTGGCAAAATGGCACAGCTGGCATGCGCAGGCACCTGCCACGAGCTCCATGACCATGCCCGCGGACTCGATCGCAGCAGGGATACCCGCGATCATGTCACGGAGCTCAAGAACGGGGAGATGCCGATGTAAACAGCATCTCCCTGTTCTGCCTAATGACAGGACACTGATTGTCTGCTCCCTGTCATTGGGAGCAGCGATCAGTGTCCACGTCACACAAAGCCCATCCCCCAGACAGTTATAAACACTCCCCTAGGACACACTTAACCTCTCCCCCCTAGAGGTTAACCCCTTCACTACCAGTGAAATTTTTACAGTAATCAATGCAATTTTATAGCATTGATCGCTGTATTAATGCCAATGGTCCCAAAACATGTCAAAATTGTCCGATCTGTCCCATAATGTCCCAGTCACGATAAAAATCATTTATCGCCGCCATTACTAGTAAAAAAAATATATTAATAAAAATGCCATAAAATTATCCCCTATTTTGTAGACGCTATAACTTTTGCACAAACCATTCAATAAACGCTTATTGCGATTTTTTTTTACCAAAAATATGTAGAAGAATACGTATCGGCCTAAACTGAGGAAAAAAAATTTTTTTATATGATTTTGGAGGATATTTATTATAGCAAAAAGTAAAAAAATTAGTTTTTTTAAAAATTTACGCTTTTTTTGTTTATAGCGCAAAAAATTAAAACTGCAGGGGTTATCAAATACCACCAAAAGAATGCTCTATTTGTGGGGAAAAAAAAGACAATTGATTTGGAAAATTGATTGAAAAAAATGGCATGGACCCCCCCCCCCCCCCCCCAGGTCCATTATCAGGCCCTTTGGGTCTGGTATGGATATTAAGGGGAACCCCGCACCCAAATAAAAAAAAGGCATGGGGGGTCCCCCAGGCACTATATAGTCTAAACAGCAGTATATATACAATACGGCCTGCCCTATATACTCTGCAGAAAATTGGGCCTTAGGTGTTGGTTGGTGGTAAGCTCTCACAGTTACTCTTGGGAAGCACAGGAATGGGCCCTGCTGTGAAATATTGGATCAAATATTGTAATTACATGCCCCTGTTAAACAGGGGCAAAAAAATTGGGACTTGGGTGGTGATGGTGCCACAACACTGTAAGCCCTCACAGATACTCTTGTTGGGTGCTGTAATGGGCCCTACACTGAAATATTATATAAAGAATTGTAATTACATGCCCCAAAAAAATTTGGACTTGGGTGGTAGGGGTGATGCCCTAAACCAAAAATATTGTTGGAATCTAGCATCATGAAAGATTGAGGAGGAAGGGGCATGGTTTGGTGCGCAAAGCAGATTGAAGCAGACTAGAAGAGATCCGCTAAACCCTCAGCTCCTGACACGCGAACGACACCACAACTCAGGCAACCGCTCGCGTCGTTCCACACCTCGGTCTGGCTCCAGAAGTATCCCGCACACTCTCGTCTGCCATCACAGAACTAAAGGTGGACATATTATCCCTATCAGAGAAACTAGAGGGGGTGAAGAAGGCAGGCTCCAGACGGGACAAGGCCATCTCACGCCTGGAAAGAGTTACAGACTCCCACATAGCACATCTTATTGAGATGAACCGACAATTAGAGGACTTGGACAACAGGGGGAGAAGGCATAATATCAGGGTGAGAGGCATTCCTGAGTCAGTTGAACCAGGTAATATCCCCTCTGCCTTACAATATGTTTTCAATGAACTGCTGGAGCACCAAACCGACACACAGGTTGACTTTGAGCGAGCTCACAGAGCTCTGAGAGCCAGGCCGGCAGATACAGCTCTAATTTTAAACTAAAGGAAGAGATTATGGCTAAAGCAAGACACAATGCCCACATTATATTTAATGACACAGAAAAATCCATATTCCAGGATCTCTCCCCAATAACTCTAAACAACAGACGTGCACTGCACCCCCTGCTGGAGTTGTTACACAGGCAAAATATACCCTACAAATGGAAATTCCCTTTTGCTTTGAATGTGACCTTTCAAGGCAGGCAGCTATACCTACGTACATCCAATGATTTGCAGGGCTTTTGCCAGGATATCCAGATTCCACAGGTGGATTTGCCGGAGTAGTACAGGGAATTTTACAAATCGTCAGCAGCACAGAGCTCCCAGGTTTCACCTCATTCCACTTCTACCAAGCCCCCGAACAAAAGAGGGAAGTATCAGAAACAACACAACCCGGGCACCAGCGCTACACCCAAACATCCCAACACTCCCAGGGCACTGCAGCTGGATCTGGGCCAAGAATGAAGGAGAGGTCCCATAGGGTGGATTGCTACAATGGCTATGCATACAATAGCTGGCAATAGCTGGGAAGAGAGCCTGGCTGCACGAGCGGTTCTTCTTTTTCTCTTTTTTTTGTCGCTACTTGCTTTGACTGTTACCTTTTTTCTTTAGCTTTCCACATTTGAAATCAACAGATGTTCTCCCAGCCATTCCTTGGGTTGCCAAGAGATGGATGTGCAGACCCCTCCATGAAGAGTCCGTGAGGCGAGACCTCCTCTGAACTCTATGAACTTAAGGTATGAACTTTCTTTTACCTGGACAGAGGAGGAACTCAACTCTACACTTGGGAATTTGCCCATGCATTGGAGCCTCGCAACCTTTCGCTTGCTTGCTTTAAGGCGGACTCCCCTCATCCCTTTACACAGGACGTGGATGACTTGGGCTTCGCTAAACACAGGACACTGATACTTTCAGCGAGACCTAGGGGTCTCCATTTAACATTTATCTCTATGGACTGCCATAACAAAAACAATACGGAAAGAGGGATGGCATCCGATCACGTACGTGTTGATATATTTTGCTTAGCTGGTTGATGATGGAAAGAGATAGTAAGCAAACATAGGTATGTGAATTTAACGGTTATATTTGATTCACACCCCTTAAGGGGTCATGGTTACGGTTGACATTTACAATGAGCACTAGATAAGTTAAGATTGTTATATATTGGAGCTGGGGGTTGGCAGGAGATTATTGGCAGCTGTAAACCAACCAGATTTCTCAGCTTTGCTGGGAGCTTGGCTGTTGGCATAGCACTGAGTGATCCTCCCACTTCCCCCACAGTGGGTGCTGTGACGCAGTCCCTTCAGCAACGTTCCTTTATTTTACGGGGCCCTCGCTGGGGTGTTGATTCACAGCTCCAATTTACATAAATACCTCTAGGGGTCAAGACTTAGAGGCTAATTACCAAACAACTTAACCCACTCTCTTAGCATCAGTTAGTGGGCTCACTGTCCTCTTTCTTTCCTATCTTCTAATTTATCCTCTACTACCATTCTCCTCTCCTCTGCTCCCTTTGCCCCCCCCCCCTTTTGTTTTTCTCTCTTTTTCTTCTTCCTCTCTTTCCCTTTCTCCACTACCCCAATTATTTACTGTGCATTAGGTAAGAATCCTAAGGTGATATCACACAATGTAAGAGGCCTCATTGTTCCTCAAAAGAGAACACAATTACTATGCCACTTGGGGAAGGGGAAGCCGGCCTTTGTGTTCTTACAGGAAACACATTTTAAGGCAAACGCCATCCCTAAAATGACAGATGTATATTTCACCAAAGCTTACCATGCAACAAGCCCAGAATCTAGGATGAAAGGTGTCTCAATACTGCTGGGGAAGGACTCTGGCTTTGCGCTCACTCAGCAGTTAGCAGACCCGGGAGGCCAGTATCTCCTCCTCAAGGGAAATATTGGGAAACTTCCCATCACTCTAGCAAGTGTATATTTCCCAAATGCGGCACATGTGACTTTTTGTCAAAAATTGGTGGATGAGCTCTCTTGGTTTGCATCTGGCTGTATAATTCTCGGAGGGGACTTCAATGTTCCATTGGACCCCCTTCAGGATACATCCAATGGCAGATCAACAATTACAGCAAACTAAAACAAAATTAGAACAATGCTGAACACACTGACAGACTCCTGTTCCTGCACCCCCAGGGGAGAGATTATACCTATTTTCCCACAGTCCACAACAAATATACCCGCATAGATTTTCTGTTCGTGGCCCAAAGGGACTTAAACAACATGAGAGAAGCTCACGTAGGAACAAGTTCTGTATCTGACCACGCTCCTATCTCTATGACGCTAGAACTGCAGAAAGCACATCAGAGAACGAGTGGTTGGCAACTTAACTCTACCTTACTGACAGACCCAGTGACCCTAGAACTGATCAAAGAAGCTGTACAGACATATTTTCAAGAAAACACCACCGAGGATGTCTCCCACCTCACTGTCTGGGAAGACCATAAATGTGTGCTCAGGGGTAGACTTATAAGCTTAGCTTCGCAGAAGAAGAAAGTCGCAGAGAGGGACCTAAAAGACATATTTGAGAAAGTGCAGAAATTAGAAAACCAACACAAAAGGTCAACGGCTACTAGATTAGCCGAATACCTTTTACTAGCATGCAAAGCTCTGCAGGAAAAACTAGACTTACAAGCAAAATGAATATTATTTTTTAGCTGCGGTTTCTTTTACAAACACGGGAACAAAAAAAGCAAATTCTTGGCCAGGGCCTTGAGAGACGTTCGCGCCTCAACCTCCATTACCCAGATTAAAAATAAAGAAAACAAATTAATACACGACACAGACCGCATTGCGTCGGAATTCCACAAGTTTTGCTCGAAATTGTACAATATTCCACCCCCACATAAACCCGCAGCAGTAGAAGGACTCAGACCCCAGATCATAGAACAGTATTTGCAACAAAGCGGCCTACCAAGCTTGTTAGCCTCTGATGCAAGGGAAATTGACAAACCTATAGCGGTATCAGAACTCCTTCAGGCTATAAAAACACTAAAACCTGGAAAAAGCCCTCGCCCGGACAGCTTTTCAGCCATTTATTATAAGACTTTTGCCCCCCTACTGACGAAACCCTTGCTAAACGCACTGAACTCTCTAACACCACCTCAGGAACTGTCACGTACCTAGTAGTTGAGCCTGGAATGCAGGGAGCGGCCCCTCGTATCCCCTGGCTAATGAACCCCTGGAGATGGAGACAGGTATTCAAAAGTTCAGGGGGCACAAGTGCCTGGCAGATAGGACCGGTCCGGATAAGCAGCAGGGCACCGACAGCGAGTAGGTAGAGCTGATGGTACTTGACTGTAGCAGGCAGGCACAAGTGAGGAGACTGGCAGGCAGGTGGACGTCAGGAAATACAGGAACCCCAACAGGTAAGCAGGAACAGCAGGGTCAGGTGCAGGCCGGGTCAGCAGGAATCGATCAGCAAGGTACAAGAGGATGAGGCAGAGACGTGGTCAGACAAGCAGAGGTCGTAGGCAGGCAGCAACGGATCAGGGTCAAGGAACAAGCCGGGTATCAGGAATCAAGGTAACAGGTACAGGAAGCAAGGTCACAGACACGCTGTAGACTGGACAGCACGGATGGAAGGGAGCAAGTGCCTTAAGAAGACCTTAGGGCGCCAAAACGGTCGTACGACGGGTCAGCGCGCCCCCGCGAGTAGACGTGCGCCCATTCGTGACCCACGTGCGTGCGCGCGCTCGTTCATGTTGACGCGAGTGCGTTCGTTCGCTTTAGCGCGCGTCAAGGGGAAACGACGGGTTCTCCACGACAGGTTTCTATGGGTAAGTCTCCTGTGTACGGCCGAAACGCCCGAGTGATCGTGACAGGAACGCTCACCCACCTTCAACCTGGTGCATATCACAGTGCTCCCCAAACCTGGCAAAGATCCCAAATCCTGCTCCAGTTATAGGCCGATATCGCTGCTTAACCTGGACAAAAGCTTCTGTCTAAAATTATCGCAACAAGATTGAACAGACTCTTACCGGATGTCATTTGTCCGGAGTAGGTGGGCTTCATGCCGGGGAGAGAGGCTCGGGATAATGTCACCAAGGCCGTGAATCTCATACACAAACTCAAGGGGAGCACTGCCGAGGGCCTTCTCCTGTCCACAGACGCGGAGAAGGCCTTCGATAGGGTGGCGTGGGACTTCATGTTCGCAGTGTGCAAGCAGGTCGGATTCCAGTCCAACTTGTTGTTTTGGATCTCGGTATTGTACCAAAACCTGACAGTCAGACTAAAAATAAATGCGACTCTCTCAGAACCAGTGCAAATACACAACGGCAGGCGATAAGGCTGCCCTTTGTCCCCAATACTATTCATCCTCACACTAGAACCGTGCATTCGTACGATAAATGCAAATTCATCAGTCAAAGGTCTTTCGCTAGGACCCACACACCACAAAATAGGCGCTTACGCAGATGATCTTCTATTCGTCCTTACACCACCTCACATATTGATTCCCAATCTATTGAAAGATTTTGAATTGTTTGGATACCTTTCCAACTGCAAGATCAATTATGAGAAATCTGAGGCACTTAATATATCCTTAGAACCCAGACAATTGCAGAATGCCAATTCCAACTGGCCTTTTAAGTGGGTAGACCTCAAGCTCAAATATCTAGGGATATGGCTCACACCAGAATTGGACAGTCTTTACACACAAAACTTTCATCCCTTTTTACTTAACTTGCGTCGGGAACTCCAAATATGGAATCTCAAGCCGTTATCATGGTTTTGGAGGGCGGCGGCAGTAAAGATGACAGTACTACCTAGGGTGTTGTACCTATTCCACACCCTGCCCATCAGACTACCCAAAAAGTTTTTCTCCAACTGACCACAATACTGAGAGACTTCATCTGGACTGGGAAGAAATCGCATATTAGCATGTTAACCCCGACCTCACCAAAAGCTGAGGGGGATATTAATCTACCGCACTTCAAGCACTATTATTACGCGACGCACCTGATATGGATGCATCTTCCAAAGACTGGGTGGGAACAGAAAATCTACAGACTAAGATCCCTTTGAGATTCTTACCATGGGTCACTAAAGAAGCACGCTCGGCTGACTTAGCCCTACACCCTACAATAGGACCAACTCTAGAAGTCTTTCAGATGGAGACACAATATAATCTGGCCTCCACTCCAGGTCCCTTGACACCACTGATTCACAACTCAGCGTTTGTGTCAGGTCATACTACGACATCTTTTCCACATAGAGAAGATAAGATACCTATGACCATCTCCCATTGCGTAGTAGATGGCAGACTTAAGACTTTCCATAAACTAAAGACAGAACTGCAAGTGAAACACTTTACAAACTGGCAGTATAGGCAATTGCATGACTATGTCCACTGCGCTGCGAACAGACAACAATTTTTGAGAGAGCGGACTTGGTTTGAACAGTTGTGCATCATGGGAGAACCAGTGAGCAAAGCAACTTCTCTGGTATACAACTGGTTACAGACCAACATGAAAGGCCAACCGAGTAGGCATAAGCCGGACTGGGAAATAGCTCTTAAAAAGACCTTCACTGACGAATGGGGAAATGCGTGCATATTAGCACACAAGTGTTCCATCAGCACCATCACTGAGGAGGCCGCATATAAAGTACTGACAAATTGGTACTTTACCCCAGCCAGACTGCACGCATGGTACCCAGAAACGTCAGAGACCTGCTGGAGATGTGGCACTGCTAATGGTGACATATGGTGGGATTGTCTGCTTTTAAGGGGTTTCTGGGATGGGGTCTGCTCTCAGAACTGTGGCATAACAGAAACTGAACTAAACTTCACACTTGAGTGCTGTTTGCTGCACATATCCAAATATTGTTTGGACAGGTATAAAAAAATCAGTTGTCCGACACATACTGATGGCGACGAAAGCAATTATTCCAAGACACTGGAAATCAACACAATCACTATACAAGATGGAGGAAACTGTAGCAATGGCCTCAGAGAGGACTGACAAATTCCATAAGCTATGGAGATATAACTGGTTATAACTCCCAGGACACTTGAAAAATATTTCTCCTGACTCTGAACATCTAATGGCGCACAGGACGATAGGGGGTTTTCAACATATTAAGTTACACAGTTTTCACAGCTTTATTAAAGGTTATAACAATTAAAATGATAAGATGGGCTGTATACTGAAGCGGAATTTGGAGTAGAACAGCGTGTTGTATGATGCCTTATAAGACTGTAATAACTATTCTACTTTTGTTGTTATGACAATTTGCTCAGTAAAAACTTTTATTGGAAAAAAAAGATTGAGGAGGAATAAGACAGTCAGCATAGGCAGTCTTCAAGGGATCCCACATCCATAGAAAATTCAATCAGTTACATTAGCATCAGCTGCTGATCCAAGACTGATTCATTTTTATGAATGTGAGCCTATCAACGAGTCTATGGACAAACCCTCCAGCAGCACTAAATGTGCGTTCATAAAGCAGCCTGGATGCAAGACAGCAAGTTCTGGCCAGCGGTCCATCCTCAAGACCCAGTACTCCAGTGGATTCTCTGTGGAAAGATCTCAAAGTCTGCTTTTGCCCCTAGATATTCCTGCACCATGTAATGCTGACACTGATTGCTTGAACCGATCAGACCTTGGAGCTGAGGATAGTTTAAAGGTAGTCAGCCAGCCACCATCTCCACCGCTTTTCCTCTGACTGAACGACGCCTCAGCAACACGTTGTCCAGCACCAGGAAATTGTAACCTCCCGGGGTCTGGAAATGCATTGCACAAACCGCTCTTCAAGGCCTCCTGAAGATGTTTCATCCTCTGCGAAGGCAGGATGAGTTCTGCAACCTTACCCTTGTAACGTGGATCAAGAAGAGTTGCCAGCCAGTAATGATCCCTCTCCTTGATACCACGAATCCTAGGGTCCTTTTGCAGGTTTTGCAGAATCAGGGAGGCCATGCAGTGTAAGTTTGCAGAGGCATTTGATTCTGAGTCCTCTGGGTCACTAAGGATCACATGATCCGTGACAACCTTCTCCCAGCCACATACAACTCCTCGGGTTTCTGGGGACTGAAAACCATCCCTTGAAGACTGCTGCTGAGTATAATTCTCCACATCCATGCTGACACAATCCTCCTCCTCTTCTTCCTGTGTGTTTGGCAGGCCCACAGGAATGCTATCTGGATAAAGGGGGCCTTGAGAGGTAAGGAAGTCCTCCTCTTCCTCCTACTATTCTGCCTCAAGTGCCCTGTTCATGATTCCATGAAGTGTATGCTCCAACAGGAAGACTAGAGGGACAGTGTTACTGATGCATGTATTGTCGCTGCTCACATCCTTGTGGCCTCTGCTGGTTCAGAGGACAAATCTGCAGAAGAGGCCATAGAGGAAGAAGAGGAGGAGGGGTGGAGGAGAGAGCTGTGGGAGAATCACCATTTTGGTGGCAGAACAAGCTCCAACAAAACTGAACAATGTCCTGCCTCCTTCCCAGCCGACAGCAGAGTTACTTCATCCTCTGCAACATCTATGGCATCAAGTTATAGGATCTCAAGCCTGACACGGGTTTTGAGAAGCACATCAAGCAGGCAGGTGTCTTTTTGCCTTGCTACTGCAGTATAAAAAATGTCACCCAGTGACCCCCATGCTCAGTGTTGGAATACCAGTTTGTAGCAATTTGAGCTGAGTTATATATGATACACTGTCTGCCTGTTTGATAATTGTTATCTTTGATATAAGTGCAATATTCGGTTATCCGATCTATTCATTATCCAACTTGATTTTGTTGATAGTGTGATCATTATGCTCATAGGCATTCTTTGTTAAAGTATGCAAGTTTTTGTGTGGGTTCTTGTATTTTACTATTGTAATAAATCTTGTTAAAATCTTTTTACAAATTTTGTTGTGTTATGCCTACAAAGTCCATCATTCCAAAAAATTCTCTCTTTGAATGATATATATATTTTGACACAGGCACAGTTTTCATACTTTTGGCTCTGTATGCCACCAGAATAAAATCAAAATGAAACAATCCAAATTAATTTGAAGTGCAGTCTTTCAGCTTTAATTCAAGAGGTTGAATATAAATATCAAGTACAAATTTTAGGAACTGCAACCATTTTTTACACAGTCCCTCCATTTTCAGGGGCTCAAATGTTATTGGATGAATGAATGTAATCATAAATAAAATGTTATTTTTTTTGTATTTTGTTGAGAAATCTTTACTGGCAATGACCGCCTGAAGTTTCAAGTTCTAGTCAAACTCATGTTCAATGCATGTATCAATGCAAACGGAGGTTTTTTCGGGAGCAGTGATTTTAATAATGCTTAAAGTGAAACAATAAAAGTATAATATTCCTTTAAATTTCGTACCTGGGGGGTGTCTATAGTATGCCTGTAAAGGGGCGCATGTTGCCCATGCTTAGAACTGTCCCTGCACAAAGTGTAATTTCTGCAGGAAAAAAAGTCATTTAAAATCACTTGCGGCTATAATGAATTGTTGGCTCCCCGTAATACAGAGAACAGTCATTGAAAGTCATTGATAAAAAAAAAAAAAAAAGCGTGAGGTTCCCCAAATTCAATTACCAGGCCCTTCAGGTCTGGTATGGATATTAAGGGGAATCCCGTGTCAAATAAAAAAAAAAGACGTGGGGTTCCCCCTAAATATCCATACCAGACCCTTCAGGTCTGTTATGGATTTTAAGGGGAAGTCCACGCCAAATTTAAAAAATGGTGTGGAGTTCCCCCTAAAAATCCATACCAGACCCTTTATCCGAGCAAGCGACCTGGCAGGCTGCAGGAAAAGAGGGGGGGAGAAAGCGCCCCCCCCCTCCTAAACCATACCAGGCCACAATTCCTCAACATTGGGAGGATGCTTTGGGGGTCTGTGACCCCTCAAAGCACCTTGTCCCCATGTTGATGAAGACAAGGGTCTCATCCCCACAACCCTGGCCGGTGGTTGTGGGGGTCTGCGGGTGGGGGGCTTATCAGAATCTGGAAGCCCCCTTTAACAAGGGGACCCCCAGATCCCGCCCCCTGTTTGAAATGGTAAGGGTACCCCTACCATTTCACAAAGAAAGTGTAAAAGAATGTTAAAAAAAGACAAACACACTTTTGAAAAAGTCCTTTATTAAAAATAAATTTTTTTTTAAAAAGATTCCAGCGGTGGTAATCCACTATTGCTATCCAGCGATGGATGATCATCTCTCCGGGGTCCAGCGATGGCTGATCTGATCCAGCGACCGGTGATCTCTCCCTCCAGTCCAGCGCAGCGCAGTCCATCCATCCTCCACTGGCGGAGACACTGCAGGGATCCCGGAAGCCTGACCCATCAACTGACTACACCCCCCCTCTGACGCAAGGGGAAAGCCTGACGTGTGGGTGACCCTGCCCCCCTCTGATGTGACGGAAACCTGTGTTAGAACCTCATATAAGAAATGTCAGGCTGCCAGGATCCCCGCAGTGTCTCCACCAGTGGAGACAGAGGATGGATGGACTGCGCTGCTCTGGACTGGAGGGAGAGATCACCCGTTGCTGGATCAGATCAGCCATCGCTGGACCCCAGAAAGATGATCATCCATCGCTGGATAGCAAGAGTGGATTACCACCGCTGGAATCTTTTTTTCATTTTTTTTATTGTTAATAAAGGACTTTTTCAAAAGTGTGTTTGTCTTTTTTAACATTCTTTTACACTTTCTTTGTGAAATGGTAGGGGTACTTTTGTACCCCCTTACCATTTCAAACAAGGGGGACCGGGATCTGGGGGTCCCCTTGTTAAAGGGGGCTTCCATATTCTGATAAGCCCCCCACCCGCAGACATCCACAACCACTGGCTCTAACTACAGCTGTCCTCACTTTGTTTGTGGGTCTTTCTGCCTTTAGTTTTGCCTTCAGCAAGTGAAATGCAAGCTCATTTGAGTTGAGATCAGGTTATTGACTCGGCCATTGCAGAATATTCCACTTCTTTTCCTTCAAAAGCTCCTGGGTTGCTTTTGCAGTGTGTTTTGGCTCATTGTCCATCGGTACTGTGAAGAGCTGTCCAATTAAGTTTGCTGCATTTGGCTGAATCTGGGATGACAGTATATCTCTAAACACTGCAGAATTCATCCAGCTGCTTCTGTCTTCTGTCACATCATCAATAAATATCAATGACCCAGTGCCACTGAAAGCCATGCATGCCCATGCCATCATACTGCCTCCACCATGTTTTGCAGATGAAGTTGTGTGCTTTGGATCATGAGCTGTTCCAAGGCTTCTTCATACTTTTTTCTTTCCTTCATTCTGGTACAGATTATTCTTAGTTTCATCTGTCCAAAGAATGCTTTTCCAGAACTGGTCTGTCTTTTTTAGAAGTTTTTTGGCAAAATCGAATCCGGCTTTTCTATTCTTCAAGGTTTGCACCTTGTGGTGAACCCTCTGCATTTGCACTTGTGAAGTCTTTTTTTGATTTCAGACTTTGACAATGATACACCCACTTCCTGGAGAGTGTTCTTCCCTTGTCTGGATGCTGTGAATGGGTTTTTCTATACCATAGAGAGGATCCTGCGATCATCCTACACTGTGGTCTTTCGTGGACTATCAGGCCTTTTTATGTTGCTGAGCTCACCAGTGTGTTCTTTCCTCAGAATGTACCAAACTGTTGATTTGGCTACTCCTAAGGTTGCTGCTATCTCTCTGAGGGATTTGTTTCATTTCTTAAGTCTTAGCCCTTGTACACACGGTCGGAAATTCTGGCGTAAAATGTCCGATTGGACCGTGTTGTCGGATAATCCGACCGTGTGTGGGCTCCATCAGACTTTTTCTGTCAGAATGTCCGACCAACAAAGTTTGAGAGCTGGATATAAAATTTTCCAACAACATGATCTGATCGGACTTTGTCCAATCGTTTTTAGAGAATTCCGATCGGACAAAGTGCCACGCATGCTCAGATCAAATTACGAGATCAAAGCTATTGGCTACTAGCCTGAACGTAGTCCCATTGTAACAAACCAACGTCAACACATTCCGAACAATCAGATTTTCCGACAACTTTGTCCGACCGTGTGTATGCAACACCAGTTTCGGACAAAATCCATCGGAAAAAATCTTGTTGTCGGAATGTCTGACCATGTGTACAAGGGCTTACAATGGCCTGTTTCACTTGCATGGACAGCTCCTTTGAACGCATGATGTAGGTTCACAGCAACAGATTCCAAATGCAAATACCACACTTAGAATCAACTCCAGACCTTTTACCTGCTTAATCAATGAATAAATAATAAAGGAGTAGCCCACACCTGACCATGAAACTGCTTTTGCGTTAATTGTCCAATTACTTTTGGCCCACTGAAATGGGGGATGCTATTCTTAAGAGCTTTATTTCCTAAACCCTTCCTCCAATTTGGATATACATACCCTCAAATTAAACCTAAGAGTGTGCACCTTCAGCCCATACCCATTATGTAACTATAGCTTAAATATGTTTTGGTAACTACTTGAAAAAAACTGAAATTGCGCCTGTGTCCAAATATATATGGACCTAACTGTATATATACACTTAAATATGGATTTTTGGGCTGAAAACTGCATTTGTTGTGTCATTTTGCAAATGCGGCCCACAAGAGATTGTCAAAATACTGAGTTAAATATGCAGTCTATGCAGTCTGCCAAAATACTTTCATTATCAAAGTGAAAAATATACACTTAAATTTCACAGATTTAGATGTAGAACGTAGCTTGCATTCTCAAATGTCCGTGTGGAGTATGCTACAAGTATGATGCTATCCAGAGGCTAAAGATGGATGTGGTTACTACTATGTCTGTTTTAAAGTGATACTAAAGTCTAATTTTTTTTCTTTAACAATAACAAACATGTTATACTTAACCTGCCCTGTGTAATGGTTTTCCACAGAGCAGCCTGGATCCTCCTCTTCTCAAGTCCCTCGTCTGCACTCCTGGCCCCTCTCTCGCGTTGAATGCCCCCACAGTAGGTAGCTTGCTATGGTGGTACCCAAGCCGATCCGCTGTTCTGTGTGCCTATTTAGACACAGAGCCATGGTTTGGCCCTGCCCCCTCTTTCTCCTCATTGGCTAAATGACTTTGACAGCAGCAGGAGCCAATGGTGCAGCTGCTGTGTCTTGGCCAATCAGGAGAGAGAGTCCCGGGTGGCCGAGGCACTCGTGCACATCGCTGGATCGAGATGGGGCTCAGGTAAGGATTAGTGGGGCTGAGGGGGATGCTGCACACAGAATAATGATTAAGATTAAAAAAAAACTGTGCCTTTACAACCACTTTAACTTTTGTATAATACATTTGTAATTTTATGTGATATATTCCTCTTTTGTTGTTTTTGCCCACTACATGTATGACATTTACAGTCCCCTTTGCTACAACACACATTCTGTTATTTTTTTATATTATATTTATGTTAAAAGAGAAAATCCTTTTGTATCACAGTACCAACTCTACTCTTGTGATATTCATGATATCATTAACCACTTCCCAGTGGTTCAGTTATCCTAAATGGGTGTCATATGATGCCCTGCAGGATAACAGCCACTGCGCCGGTGGGGCCGCGTATCGCGGCGATTGGCGGTGCGGTGTGTCAGTCTGACACACCGCACTACCAATCTCTGCGGAGGCTCTTTACCACATGATCAGCCATGTCCAATCACGGCTGATCACTATGTAAACAGGAAGATTGGTTAATCGACTTTTCCTCACTTGCATCTGACAGACGCGAGTAGAGGAGAGTGGCTCTCCTGACAGGGGGGGTCTGTGCTGATTGTTTATCAGCACAGCCCCCCCTCGGATGCCAAATTCAGACCACCAGGGAAGCCGCCAGGACCACCAGGGAAACACATAAAATGTGGATGGCCAGGTACATCCCCTATGGCCATCCACATATGCCCAATCAATGCCAATCAGTGCCCACAAATGGGCACTGACTGGCAGCATTATGAAAACAAAAAAATTCAGTGACGCCCAGTAATGCCACCTGTCAGTGTCAACAGTGCCACCCATCAGTGCCACCTATCAGTGCCCATTCATGTCCATCAGTGCCCATCCGTGCAACCTATCAGTGCCACCTATAAGTACTCATAAGTGCCGCCTATCAGTGCCACCTCATTGTTGCCACCTCATCTGTGCCGCCTTAGTGCCCGTCAGTGGAGCCATATCAGTGCCCATCATTGAAGAAGAAAACGTACTTATTTACAAAAAATTTACAGAAACAAAGAAAACCTTTTTTTTTTCAAAATTTACGGTCTTTTTTTATTTGTAGCGCACAAAATAAATATTGCAGAGGTGATCAAATACCACCAAAAGAAAGCTCTCTTTGTGGGAACAAAATGATAAAAAATTTGTTTGGGTACAGTGTAGCATGACCGCGCAATTGTCATTCAAATTGCGACAGCGCTGAAAAGGTTAAAATTGGCTTGGGCAGGAAGGTGTATAAGTGCCTGGTAATGAAGTGGTTAAAAACATTGGTCAATTTTCAGATACTGCTATCCTGATGCTTCTGTGTCCACCACTGCTCTCATGTATAAAGGTTCATATTATATATAACCAATGGGCAGATCTGGCAGATCTAATTCCATGAAAACGTTTCTCTCTCTCTACATTTTTAGGATCTAATAACTTAATATGCCCTGTACACATGGTCGGACTTTCTGACAGAAAATGTGCGATCGGATTGTGATGTCGGAAATTCCGTTCATGTGTGGGCTCCATCGGACATTTTCTGTCAGAATTTCCGACACACAAAGTTTGAGATCTGGATCTAAAATTTTGCAACAGCAAAATCCGATCCTTTAAATTCTGATCGTACAAAGTGCCACGTGTGCTCAGAATAAATTACGAGATGAAAGCTATTGGCTACTGGTCTCTTTATAGTCCTGTCATACGTGTTTTACGCATCTCATTCTGAACGATTGGATTTTCTGACAACTTTGTGCTACCATGTGTATGCAAGACAAGTTTCGGACAAAATCTGTCATAAAAAATCTGATGGATTTTGTCTTTGGAATGTTCAGTGTGTACAGGGCATTAGCCTTAAAGTGTAACAAAAGGCAAACATTTTTTTTTTTGGTTATGAAAACTATCTGTGCCCCCGATTCACCCTCTCTATTTGTCCTATTTACCATTATTATTGAAAGCAAAAGAAAATACCAAATTTTGGGTTGTTCCCAGAAAAGTAATAGAGGGGAAATCTTCCAATGATGACACAATTTCTGGTGACCTGGGGATCCCCAAGGAATTCCCTTAATTTTCAGCAATTTACATTCACTTCCTGTTTGGCTATGGGACAGGAAATGAAGGGAAATCTCTGTAATGAGACACATTATAACCCTCCCTTACTCTACCCAAAATTTAAAAAAATATTTGCTTACAGCTCTACTTTATGCATTCAGTGCTAATACGTGATTAAGAGATTATTATTTAGTGATTCACATCAAGGGTACCCAATTAAAATTTAGGGTTTATCCAACATACCAAGCTATTATGTAACTTACATTCTCAAATGTCCATATGGACATTGCTACGTGTATGATAGTATCCGGAAGGCTAAAGATAGGATTGTACATCATAAATATTCTATCAGAGACAAATTGATGCAGTTGCTGGTTGCCAGACATTTTTCAGACCATTCCATATCCTAGTTGAAATTCACGATAGCTCACATTCCAAAGAACGGGAGAGGTGGGGATTGTGAGTAAGTTAAAAAACATGAACCACACTGGATACACCATTTAGATACACTCCAACCCCAGGGTTTAAATTCAGACCTTGATTTGCATTTATTTTGGTGACTGGTGTTATGTTTATATTTGCCATTATCCTTTCTTGCTCTTTTTTGATTCATTATCAGGATGGGAATTATTTTGACATCAGAATTGATCATATATTTATTACCCTAAGTACGTACTGTATCACTTATTTATACGAATGCTTTCTAGTGTTTTACTTCTCCATTGAATATACTTGCCTCATTTAGATGGCTTTATGTTTTATTAACTGGTTACAGTGTTTCCAATTCCTGCTTGTGTATATTATTGCATTTGCCATGTGAGTTTCTCATGTGATGAAGGGCTGATATAAGCCAAAACTGTAGTGTATGTATCAAACACTGTTAACCTGGCTTTGCTATAATAAATGCCCTGCACCCACTGGACATAGAATATATATATATATATATATATATATATATATATATATATATATATATATATATACATATATATATATATATATATATAGAGCAGATAGATAGATGAGACAGATAGAGGAGATAGATAGAAGAGATAGATAGAGGCTATAGATAGAGGCGATAGATAGATAGATAGATAGATAGATAGATAGATAGATAGATAGATAGATAGATAGATAGATAGATAGATAGATCAGACTTTATCCCAAATTAGGTGCTTTAAATCACTGTCCCCAAGAGGCCCGTACCCGATGTCAAACTTAATACAAATGTAAATTGTTCTTCTTTGTGTTCACACCAAATTGTGTCATTTTGATAGACATTGCCCATGAGAATAACACAAGCAAGGTCGTACTCAAATGTGAATCAAATATACCAGTTGGTAATTAGCAATACATTGATCATTTCATTTTTTTTTTTCAAACAAAATGGGAGGATGGACAATCATTAAGATTAATCCGTTTATTAACAAAGTCAGATTTTTATTTAGAAGAACAATTCTTGTTCAAAACTCTTTGAAACATCTGTCTTCTGTCTCCAGCATGTTCTTAATTATTTATCCTACACGTGTATGTGCATAACCTTATTGATTTTAGGGCAAATGCTAATGTTAGTCCAACATGAATGGAACTGACAGCAGGACAGGAAGCTTGAGAGCATCAGGTCATGTTCTGCTCAAATTCCACAATCTTGTCAAAAGACAGAAATGCTGAC
The DNA here is from genome assembly GCF_037356315.1 of Lithobates pipiens. Classification (NCBI taxonomy): domain Eukaryota; kingdom Metazoa; phylum Chordata; class Amphibia; order Anura; family Ranidae; genus Lithobates; species Lithobates pipiens. Next base: position 46,164,382 of record NW_027507686.1, on the reverse strand, counting down.
CTATGAACATTCTCTGGAGAATTGCTTAGACTGGGGAAAGGGGGGAAGGTGGTGGTAAAAAAAAATAAAAAAACAGAAACTTCTGTGACATCATTTATGCTCTGAAACTGAGAAAGAGTTTTTTTTTAACACCAGACAAGGCGCTAAAAAAGTTTTTAAAAGTTTAAATACGCATACGTTATTTGCAGAGGTGCCCTCATGGGGCCAAGTTGCTTAACCTCTGTCTTTAACCTTAATGTTCAAACCATTTAATTTTAGGTCTTTTTGTGCTGACTAGCCAAACCAGGTACTGGGGAATTTTTATATTGTTCAGTGCACTGCCCTATACATTTTCTCTTTTCATGTGCTAAATATAAATATATCTAAGGGGCGACCATTCGTTCAGGGGAGGACCTGTCCTGGGGGAGGCAAACACAACCAAGTGGCCCTTATAAGTACAGAATTACATATTCCAGAAGCTTCCTTTCCAACTTTTGGCATATGGTCACATGAGATCTTAGAACCTCAAAAGACTTTGGTGCTGAAAGACTTCCCTCTGCCAGAAGTAGTCATCGCATGTCTAAACTGGGAGCTGGTAGATATCCAATGCCCACCGTGTGTCACTGAGTATGAGTCCTGTTTTGATCAATGTCTGAACGGTGAAGTATATTGTTTAGGAAGGCCACAGGGGAGGGTCTTCAACTGTCTTGAGAGAGCATGCGCTTATATGCACCGTTGGCAATGTGCTGTAAAAGCAATTGAAAATTACTATTGGAACTACGATAAAGGATAAGTTCACCTTAGGGAATATGTCACATGTTCCACCCATTTTTAGGGTGTCTGTAGAGACAGCGAGCCAGGAAACTTTTCCCCCGATCTTGCTGTCACCAATTTTTTCAATGTGGCTCCACCCACCTGGCTGCATCATTCATTCAAAGAGTTTCCCCTAGATAGCAAGCAATTGAGCTGCAAGTTTGAAAATGACTTGCTAAGCTATTGCACAATTGCAGCAAGTCCGCATTGCATGACTCCAGATCAACTTTCTTTGCAAACATTCTGCAAGTCAGCCTCAAGTTCGTGTTCAGTTTATGTTGTGAAATAGTCATCCCACCACAGGGGTCACTGTGGCTGAATTTTCATGCTGTAGACTTGCAGAGCTCTTGCTGTAGACTAGCTACTGCAACTTTGATCTTGCTAGAGACTTGCCACACAATTTTGCCACAAATTGGAAAAGTGTCAACTAAATCTTGTGCTTCAAGTGCTCTGCAAGTGTACAACTTGCCAGTGAAAATGTACAGCAAGTGAACAGACTTATAATTCAACACTGCCACAAATGTGTGGCAAGTTATCCTTGCTACCTGGTTGTGAATGAGAGAACTACAAGTACTGACAGCTTTTGCGGCTGTTGGTTTATCGTTCTCAATGAACTACCAGGGTGCTGTTGAGTGCTCTGGGTAGTTCATTGATGCTTCCTGTCAGTGTGTACCTGCCTGGTCGTACAAGGTACTATCAAACCGCTTACACAGACAATCTGCAAGAGCCCTGCATTGCACCCGCGATCTGCTGACCGTGGGTGCAATGCTTTACAGACTCCTCATAAATTTTTTTAAAAAATATACATTTTTTTACCTACTTTATTTTTTTTTAAAAGGTGAACTTATCCCTTAAATCACAAGCTGAAAAACACAGCTTTAAACAATTTTCAAACACTTAGACAACATACTGTTTAGTGACTAATAGCCCTAAGCTAAATAATGTATGTGAGAGAACAGAGGGCTGTTTGATGGCTAAACCCATATCAGAAAACAGTTATGATCTCAGGGGATGGGTTCTTAAGGAAGATGCAGCCAGAGAGTCAGCTCTATCTTGAGCATCAATTTGCTTATTAAACAGCCAATCTTAGCACAAGGATAATTGCTGCTAAATACTCAGATGGTCTTTCTCATTTCTCTACTGGGCTGTAAATTATGAACCCAGCTTCATCAGTTCGTAAAGAGTGGAAATCCATTAGCAGTACACATTTTTTGACATGTAAATTTTAATAATTTTTCAGCTTATATTTCTGGTTATAATGTATAAAACTAGGAACAAACATATGACTGTGAGGATACCAAGACATTGCAGAGAATATCATGCTCCCAACTTTGTTGGAACAGTTTGAGGATGGCCCCTTCCTGTTCCAACATGACTGTGCACCAGTCCACAAAGTAAGGTCCATAAAGACATGGATGAGCGAGTTTGGGGTGAAGGAATTTGAATGAACTGCACAGAGTCATGACCTCAACTCACTAGAAGCTTGTGGACAGCCTTCCCGGAAGAGTTGAAGCCGTTATAGCTGTAAAGGTTGGGCCAACTCAATATTGAACTCTACGGACTAAGACTGGGATGCCAAACGTTCATGTGCGTGTAAAGGCAGGCGTCCAAATGCTTTTGGTAATACAGTGTATGTTAGACAAATGTAGAGGAAGGGTGGATGGAAACATAAGGTTCAAAAGAGTGGTTACCTCTCCAAAAGAAAGACATTTGGAAACTATGCTGTACTACTAAACACGTTTTGAGGGCATAAAAGTATTTTACATATTGAGTACATTCATGTTATAAAAATGATTTTAGCTAACAACGCTCAGCTGAATGAATAAGCTCATGTTGTCTGAGTTTATTTTCATTCCAGATTTCAAGGTGTATCGCTTCGGGGGGAACAGAAAAAAAATATGGGTGTGTATTTATGTTCCAGTGTCCCTGTTTTAGAACTGCAGCTGTGAATTTAGGAAAATACACTCAGATCAAAGAACAAAAGCAATGCCCCCTTTTCCTCTTGTTGAGCAAATGATTTAGAATTGTATTTAATTATGTCTGCACATAGTAAAAATGACTCATAGGAGCCCATAAAATATGAAGTATAGACTTGCTAAACACGAGGTAGCAGCCTTTTGGAAGATTAGTATTCAAAACAGATAATATTAGTTTAGAGGAAGGATGTTCTCAGCACAGTAAAACGAAAAGAGAAAGAACCATAAAAGAGATCAAAACGATATCATGCATTTTCACATGTGGGCTACAATAGCTGCTCATTATTAGTGTAGTGGCTAAGTGGTTAGCACTCTTGGCTTTCAGCTGTGAATTCAAATCTTACCAAGGAAACTCCCTATTTACTATATACGTTTTCTGTACATGTGTGGGTTTTCTATGGGGTTCCTTTATTCTTACCCCACCCCAAAAACATTTTGGTAGATTAATTGGCTTCTAGCCAAATTGGCCCTAGAGTGTGCAGGAGTTAGACATGGGCGCCGTCAATAAATTTGTTTCGTTCTGTTCCGTCAGGCCGCGTACACACGGGCGGACTGTTCGCCCAACTTTGTCCGCTGAACAGTGTTTCAGCGGACAGTCCGCTCGTGTGTGGGCTTCAGCGGACAGTTTCAGCGGACAGTCTGACGAACAAAGTTTTTCGGAAATCCCGTAAAACTGTCTGCTGAAACTTGGTTTGAGCGGACAGTCCGCTCGTGTGTAGGCTTGTTCGTCAAACTAAGTCTCGCGCATGCTCAGAAAGAATTTACACGCCGAAGGTTGCATTGCAGTGTATAGGACGTCGTTTTTCTAGTCCCGTCGTACGTGCCGTTCACGTCATCGCGCACGGTTTCAGCGGACTGTTCGTTCATCGTGTGTGGTCAAGTCCGCTCATGCTAATTTTGAGCGGACTGTTTGTCAAACTGTTTGACGAACAAGGTTGGGCGAACAGTCCGCGCGTGTGTACGCGGCCTTACGGTTCGTATTACAATTAATTACTTTGTATTTCGTGTCCGAAATTCAATTTCAATTCGTACGAAATACGAATTGTCCTTAGGTTCGTTAACTTGTACGATCGTTCGTTACGATGAATTTAAATGCAAAAATATACCTCAATATGACAGTCGATGCTGATGGAAGTTAGTTTTTTATCTGAAATACGAAATTCCGTTGAAGAATTTTCTATCTGAAATACGAATTTTCGTTAGATGGGGGGCTCCCACCATCCCTGTGCTGTGCTGACTTCCTCCTGGGGATTCGTAAACAAAAGTTTGTATTTCGTACAAAATTCAGACGCATAGCAATTCGTATTTCGGATCCTCCCGAACGTGCGAATTTAGGGAAATTCGTACATAACGAATCACACATGTCTAGGCCCTTGTACACACGGTCGGAGATTCCGACGGAATGTTTCCTATTGGACCGTTTTGTCGGATATTCCGACTGTGTGTGGTCTGCATCGGACTGTTTCCGTCGCAATATCCGACAGACCAACTTTTCCAAGCTGCCGGAAAATTTTTACGACAAAATGCTCCGATCGGACATACTACGATCATGTGTAGCCTACTCCGACGGACAAAGTGCCACTCATGCTCAGATCAAATTCCTAGACCAAAGCTATTGGCTACAAGCCTGAACGTAGTCCCGTCGTAACGAAATAACGTCATCACGTTATGTACAATCGGATTTTCCGTCAACTTAGTCCGACCGTGTGTATGCAACATCCCTTCCAGACCTCTTCCGGAATTAATCCGTTGGAATTAATCCAACGGATTTGGTTGTCAGAATGTCCGCCCGGCTAGCAGGAGTATGGTCAAGACATTTGACTAAGTTTTCTTAACCAGGGGTATTTGTACCTCTTGAGGGAATGGGAACAAGATAAAAAACTTGAAACTGTATTCTCTGCATTACTGAACTTGAAATTAAAGAATTAAAGTGGAGAAATAGAGCTAATGTGTTAGCCCTTGTACACACGGTCGGAGATTCAGTCGGAATGTGTCCTATCGGACCGTTTTGTCGGATATTCCGACTGTGTGTGGTATGCATCGGACTGTTTCCGTCTGAATATCCGTCGGACCAAATTTTCCAACTTGCTGGAAATATTTTCCGACAAACTGCTCCGATCGGACATACTCCGATCATGTGTAGAGAATTCCGATCAGACAAAGTGCCACGCATGCTCAAATCAAATTCCTACATCAAAGCTATTGGCTACTAGCCTGAACGTAGTCCCATCGTAACGAAATTACGTCATCACGTTCTGAAAGATCTGATTTTCCGACAACTTTGTCCGACCGTGTGTATGCAACAGTTTCGGACAAGATCCATCAGACAAAATCCAACGGACAAAATCCAACGGATTTGGTTGTCGGAATTTCCGACCGTGTGTACAAGGGCTTAGATGACAAGCATGTAACATTGTTGCCAGTAACATGTTTCCAGCAGCGAACTTCTATATGTAGCTTGCTTGTGTATTTGTGATGATTTTTATATAAAGATGATAAAATCCTCATCATTTAGTAATTATTAATGTATTAACCACTTAAGGACCGCCTCGCACCGATGTACGTCGCCAGAATGGCACGGCTGGGCACAAGCACGTACCTGTACATTGCTCTTTAAGTGCCCAGCCGTGGGTCGGGAGTGTGGTCCGGAGCTCTGTGACCACGGCCGCGGGACCAGCGGACCCGATCGGCGCTGGTGTCCCGCAACCGGGTCACAGAGCTGAAAAACGAGGAGAGGTCTGTGTAAACAAACCTCTCACCGTGCTTCCTACTGTGGCTGTTACCGATCGTCTGTTCCCTGATATAGGGAAAGACCATCAGTGACATCACATGCCAGGCCATGCCCCCCTACAATAAAAGAAAAACACATATCATCATACATAACCCCTACACTGCCCCCTAGTGGTTAACTCCTTCACTGCCAGTGTCATTTACACAGGAATCAGTGCATTTAAATAGCACTGATTGCTGTATAAATGACAATGGTCCCAAAGATGTGTCAAAAATGTCCGATGTGTCTGCCCTAAAGTCACAGTCACAATAAAAATCGCTGATCACCACCATTACTAGTAAAAAAAAAAAATATTAATAAAAATGCTATAAAACTATCCCCTATTTTGTAAACGCTATAACTTTGCACAAACCAGTCAATAATCGCTAATTGCGATTTTTTTAACCAAAAATATGTAGAAGAATATGTATCGGCCTAAACTGAGGAAAAAAAGTTTTTATATATTTTTTGGGCATATTTATTATAGCAAAAAGTAAAAAATATTGAATTTTTTTCAAAATTGTCGCTCTATTTTTGTTTATAGCGCAAAAAATAAAAACCGTAGAGGTGATCAAATACCACCAAAAGAAAGCTCTATTTGTGGGAAAAAAGAGGATGCCAATTTTATTTGGGAGCCATGACGCACGATCGCGCAGTTGTCAGTTAAAGCGTCGCAGTGCCGAGTCGCACAAAGGGGCTTGGTCCTTTGGCTGCAAATTGGTCCGGGGCTTAAGTTATTAAATATAATATGATATAACATAGAATAATATACTATTCTTTTAGCTCTTCTGTCCCTAGCTTTTCAAATGTAAAGTAAAACTAAGCTATGGATATTTTTTTTAAATCATACTGGTACCTAACTGGAGTGGTAATGATAAAGAATTTTCCACATTTTGTAATGTTACAACCAAAAACGTAAATGTATTTTATTGGGATTTTATGTGATAGACCAACACAAAGTGGCACATAATTGTAAATTGGAAGGAAAATGATCAATGGTTTTCTAAATTGTTTACAAATAAATATCTGAAAAGTGTGCCGTGCATTTGTATTCAGCCCCCTTTACTCTGATACCTTTAACTAAAGTCTAGTGGAACCAATTGCCTTCAGAAGTCACCTAATTAGTAAATAGAGTCTACCTGTGTGTAATTTATTCTCTGTATAAATACAGCTGTTCTGTAAAGCCCTCAGAGGTTTGTCAGAGAACCTAAGTGAACAAACAGCATCATGAAGGCCAAGGAACACATCAGACAGGTAAGGGAGAAAGTTGTGGAGAAGTTTAACCGGTTCCCAACCGGCTCAAGTCTTTTTACGGGGGCAGAATGGCACCCCTGCGGGAAACCCCATACGTGTATGGGGTTCCCTTTAAGAGCCGCTAGAGGGAGCGCGCCGGAGGCATAACGGGGAGCAATCACTGCCAGCCACGTGCGATCGCATGCACGAGAGCCAGCGCGGGGATTTGTGCGTATAAACACACACATCCCTGTGCTGTCAGGGCAGAGGAAACATATTGTTTGTTCCTACTACTGTAAGTAGGAACAACGATAGGTCTCTTCACCTAGTCAGTCCAATCCCCATACAGTTAGAACACACTAAGGGAACACATATTTAACCCCTTGATCACCCCCTAGTGTTAACCCCTTCCCTACAAGTGACATTTATACAGTAATCAGTGCATATTCATAGCACTGATCGCTGTATAAATGTCAATGGTCCCAAAAATGTGTCAAAAGTGTTCGATCCCTCTGTCGTAATGTCACCTTACCTCTAAACATTGCAGATCACCACCATTACTAGTAAAATAAATAAAAGTAATACAAATGCCATAAATCTTTCCCATAGTTTGTAGATACTATAACTTTTGTGGAAAGCAATCAATATACACTTATTGCGATTTTTTTTTACGAAAAAGATGTAGAAGAATACATATCGGCCTAAACTGATGAAGACATTTTAAAAAATAAATAAAAATGTGGGGGTATTTATCATAGCAAAAAGTAAAAAATATATATTTTTTTCAAAATTGTCGCACTGTTTTGTTTATAGTACAAAAAATAAAAACCGCAGAGGTGATCAAATACCAGCAAAAAAAAGCTCTATTTGTGGGGGGAAAAAATATGCAAATTTAGTTTGGGTATAGCTTTGCATGACAGCTCATTTGTCAGTTAAATCAACGCAGTGCCAAATTGTAAAAAGTGCTCTGGTCAGAGGCAAAATCTTTTGGGGCTAAAGTGGTTAAAGCAGGGTTAGGTTATAAAAAAAATCCCAATCTCTGAACATCTCAGGGAGCACTGTTCAATCCATCACACCATATGGCACAACTGCAAACCTACCAAGACATGGCCCTCCACCTAAACTGACAGGCCGGGCAAGGAGAGCATTCATCAGAGAAGCAGCAAAGAGGCCCATGGTAATTCTGGAGGAGATCCACAGCTCAGGTGGGAGAATCTGTCCACAGGACAACTGTTAGTTGTGCTCTCCACAAATCTGGCCTTTATGGAAGAGTGGCAAGAAGAAAGCCATTGTTAAAAGAAAGCCATAAGAAGTCACGTTTGCAGTTTGCGAGAAGCCATGTGGGGGACACAGCAAACATGCGGAAGAAGGTGCTCTGGTCAGATGAGACCAAAATTTAACTATCTGGCCTAAAAGAAAAACGCTATGTGTGGTAGTAAACTAACTAACACTGCACATCACCCTGAACACACCATCCCCACCGTGACACATGGGGGTGGCAGCATCATGTTGGGGGGATGCTTTTCTTCAGCAGGGACAGGGAAGCATATTCATGTGTTAGAATGGCCCAGTCAAAATCCAGACCTAAATCCAATGTAGGATCTGTGGCAAGAGTTGAAAATTGCTGTACACAGACACTCTCCATCCAATCTGACAGAGCTTGAGATTTTTTGCATAGAAGAATGGACAAAAAATGTCACTCTCTAGATGTGCAAAGCTGGTAGAGAATCCCCAAAAAGACTTGTAGCTGTAATTGCAGTGAAAGGAGGTTCTACAAAGTATTGACTTGGAGGGCTGAATACAAATGCACACCACACTTTTCACATATTTATTTGCAAAAAATATTAAAAACCATTTATCATTTTCCTTCGACTTAACAATTCTGTGTCACTTTGTGTTGGTCTATCACATAAAATCCCAATAAAATACATTTACATTTTTGGTTATAACATGACAAAATGTGGAAAATGTCACAGGGTATGAATACTTTTTCAAGGCACTGTACTTGCTCTGCAATCCATTGAAGGTATACAGTATAATAGGGCTGCTGTTAGAAATCATGAGACCCCATACAGCGTACCTAACAGGGCCCTACTCCGTCTCCCCCCCCCCACCCCCCAGTTTCCCTGCATTCAATTTGTATGACAGGTGAGTGTGACCGTCTCTAACTGGAGCTGGTTCACACATGTCTGGGGCAGCCACGGTCCGAATTGTTAAAAGGTCATGTGCATGTGGTCTCGTTCAGATGCAAATTCACGCAAAAACCTGAATCGCACCAGAACCAGTGAACAGACACGCACCTGACCACTGGCACAAACCTGCGGCCGCACATACATGAACCCAGCCTTATACCCATATTGCAAAAAAGTTTTACCTGTTTATGGATCTGTAAGCCAGTATTTGATTCAGGCTACGTTAAAAGAAAACCATTGTTTGCTGTTTCTTCCATGTTATCCACCTTCTTACGTCACAACAAATCAGCAGTGTGATATATCTGAATCACAAACTGTGACAGAGAATGTATAAGAGCAAACAGTGGTGTCATCTTATCACACAATGTGATAGTAATGTGTATGTCTCAAGAGTAGCTGCACAGAATTGCAAAAACGTTGGCAGGTAGAACGGTGCACATTCATGTATTTTATCTGTGTATTCAGCTACATGCTTGGAATTCCATTTTAATGATGATTTCTCTCATCATAATCATTTAGAAACCTGACAAAAAGTAACTACTAAGGCATTAAATTAAAAGAAAAAATAAAAGTCATAGAATAAGGCTACTATTTAGACCAAGAGTTTTGGCACTTGGTGCTTAAACATAATTATGAGTGTTATTGTAGAAACTATTCAAGAAATGTAGTTTAAGCGTTGTGTTTATCTGAAAAGCTGCCGAAATTCTGAACTTCAGCCAGAGTAAAACAACGCTGTCGTCTTTATGTAAAGGTTCCGTATTTTACGCAACGGAAAGGCCGGACTCCAAGCCCACAAGGAAACAGTTTCCAGATACCTTCTCAAATATTCTGTGAAATAGCGGGAGGAAGATTAATGGCCGCTATATCCATTTACCCTGTATTTATTTGATAAGGCTGTTTTAAGACCGTTCAAGTTACTGTAACACAACAACGGCTTTTAAAAAGCCCTAAACCTGCTCCTTTTCATCTTAAATCTCACAGGTTCCTATTTCACCAATGTTGAGAGCGCTAAGCTGCGCTGGATAAATAATCCAGCCATGGCAACTCTAAAAACCTTCTGCACTATAATTGATGGAGCTAGAGTTTGCCTTTCAGCTGCATAAACAAAAAAGTTTCAAAGAACAAAAAAAATGCTCTTTGAGTCGGCTAGGCCAACAACAGCACTACGAGCGAAAAAGGGCTCATTATACATGCACTTTTTAAAATTGCTGTTTATGGAGTAAATCAAGATCCAAATGTGTTTTATATACATTTTGGTCTTGTGCATTTTTAGGTCAAGTAAAAAGCTTGGCATTGGCACTGCAACACTTACGTCAAGGGTATCCTGCAGAAGACCAATAAAAAGAGATTGTTTTTGCTTGCCACAGTTTGCTGAGATATCAGGGAAATGTTGCCATTTTGGATTGTAAGCTTGAATGAGCAGGGCCCTCGGATTCCTCCTGTATTGAATTGGATTGTAACTGTACTGTCTGTCCTAAAGTTGTAAATCTCTGCGCAAACTGCCAGTGCTATATAAATCCGGTATAATAATAATTTTGGAAAAATGCATTAAAGTCAATAGGGAAGGCGCAATTATGTGGTTTTAATTGTGCAATGCCTTTAAATAGCTCCTGAGGTTTGCAGGGGCTTCTTTCACCAATCCTGGACTTGTTCTTGCCCCAAACAACAGACCCACATTAGCAAAGAACATGATAAATATATATATTAAGGAACAAAGAAACCATTATGCTCATCCAGAATGTTGACCAAGAAAGGTCATGTGATCACATCTGTGCTAATAGGTGATCACATGGTTTTGTTGATTGATGGTTATTGTAGGATAGGCTTAGGGTTTAAGTTAGGCTTCATGCACATGGTAAGTTTTTACAACCTCTCCTGAATGATTTAACTTGAGTTACCAACATTTACATGCCACATGTGGGTTTAGAAGTGTTTAAAAAAAAAAAAAGTTTTTTGTTTTCTTCTTGAAATAGTTAAAAATGAAAAACACCTGTAAACGAAACATGGCTAAACGTGAGTTATCACGTTTACAAGCTGTTACAGGCATTTGCCGTTTCAAATACCTCTGAATATCTGTCCTAAACGCATTTTGTTTGCGTTCCAGAAAAAGCTTCTGCACTTAACTGCCCTGATAAGATACCAGAGAAGAGTTCAGGGGCAGCTCAACTGCTCCTAAACATCCGTTTACCAGCAGCAGTGTACATGTGGCCTTAGGGTTTGCTTCGTTAATCAACAAACCTGAGATATTGATAACCAAGTCTGAACTGACATGGTGATCATGTGGCTTTGTTAGAAAACAACGCTAAATTTTATCTTAGCAGTCCAAGCTGCGAAACCTAAAGCTAATTGTGACAACATTTTGGCAAAATATGTCATATCACTGAATTGCCAAAATCTCTCCACTCATTCTTAGTCATGAAAACTGGGCTGGAAACTAAGTAGCTGAGCACAGCCTCGGGGACCTAGAGATATTATGAAAATAAAGGGCATTTCAACTTGTAACTCTCTTACCAAATCTAAAATCCTGTAGGAACAATCATTCTTTAAAGCTGAAATTCAGAAAGTCATAGTGCACAAAATAAAGGACCTCTGTATCCAAAAACCCATCATTAATTTGTATTTATTTTATTTTTTTTTCAAATAACGTTTTATTCACCATCAGTGAAAACAGAGGCATAGAAACAGTACAGTAGTGCAATAAAAGACAATCACATGTAGGGCTATACAGAAGCAAATATAGATATGTGACAGGCAGCAGCGGAGCACAGACAGGTGCAATAGAGTCCCGTGTTTCGGGCGATGGAGTGTCACGGGGCGGGAGGCACCAAAAATCAGTACATACACTGGGAGAGAGGGGCATGAGAAGGTTCAATCAGGTGTGCTCAATAATGAATAAGTACTGACAACATGCATTTTATTTAAAACTATTACTATGGAAGTACTACATAATGATCATGTATATGCTAAAATTAGCTTAAATAAACAATTTAAACAACCTATTTGTAGTAGGAGTAGTAAGCAAAAGGTGGCAAGACCAGATCATTGTCTTTATCTGCCCCTAGTAGGCACTGCCTAAGGCAGGAAAGATTCTCATGTTATCTTATAGTGACAGTGTAGAAAATATGAACCATTTACCTTTTCAGCGGCATCTATTTTTCTGGGAAGCCTCTACTAGAGAACTGCTCAGCAAGATATCATGTGTAGACAAATAACATCTCATTATACTGAGAAGTCTTCTTTATGCACATGGTTTGCTCTATTTTTGCACAATAGAAAATGTTCTCTGGATCATTTATAGGTATATGTGTTTTTTTTTACCTTGCAGTGTTTAGTCTATAGGATAATATTACTGAGCAACATGTAGAATTATGTGGATATAGAAAGATATAGGAAAAAATAAATAGTTACAAGCAATAAAGGTAAAAGTTAAATACAATGTAAGGCAATATATATATATATAAAATAAAAATGTAGATTTGTTATCAATGGACATAACATGCTGTAAGCCCTTGTACACACGGTCCGACATTCCGACGGAAAAGGTCTGATCGGACCGTGTTATCGGAAAATTCGTGTGTGGGCTTCATCTGACTTTTTCTGTCGGAATGTCCGACCAACAAAGTTTGAGAGCTAGATATAAACATTTTCTGACAACATGATCCGATCGGACTTTGTCCAATCGTTTGTAGAGAATTCCGATCGGACAAAGTGCCACGCATGCTCAGATCAAATTACGAGACCAAAGCTATTGGCTACTAGCCGCAACGTAGTTCCATTATAACGAACGAACGTCATCACGTTCTGAACGATCGGATTTCCGACAACAAAATCCGTCGGAAAAAATCTGACAGATTTTGTTGTCGGAATGTCTGACCATGTGTACAAGGGCTTAGACAGGTTATTTGGTTGTCTGTGGGCTGGTGGTAAGTTAAGCTCGGTTTATTCTTGGGTTTGTATGTATCTGTTGTTAGCCTTCCAAGCTTCTTACTGTGATAGCCAGCTATAGGTGTGAGAAAGTTGCGTCTTTTTGTATCACAGTCATACAATTTGACATCTGCGTGGGTGCGGATAAGTGTCAAATTGGGAGCAGCACTGTGTCTGTGAAGCCACTGCATCCCAATTGACATGAATGGGTCTGCCTGCACGTGGATGCACAGAACACCTGTGCATCCCGTGCGAACTTCAAACGGGTGCACGATTAAGTACACATGTGTGAACAAGGCCTGAAAAGGAATAGAGGCAGAAATTGATCACTATCCCCCTGGAGAGCAATGCCTGGAAAACTATTTTAATTTCTAGTACATTCCTCCATTCCTCCTCCTGGTTTACATCTGGTATTGGAAAATATTGTGATGGCATTGACTGTAAATAACCATCTTGTAAAGTCAAACCCACCCAATCCCTGGAGTCAAAGAAGGCCCCACAGCAGCTAAGGACATCGGAACCTGGCCATGTACCTTCAGTGGTACTCTGCATCAGTCTGGTTTGTTGGATAAGCAGCCCCAAACAAGTTCCAAAGAAATTCAAGCTGTCCTGCAGGCTCAGGGAGCATCAGTGTCAGCGCGAACTATCCATCAACATTTAAATGAAATGAAACGCTATGGCAGGAGACCCAGGAGGACACAGAGACATAAAAAAGCAAGACTACAGTTTGCCAAAATGTACTTGAGTAAGCCAAAATGCTTCTGGAAAAAAACCTCTTGTGGACGGATGAGACCAAGGTACAGCTTTTTGGTAAAGCACATCATTCTACTGTTTACCGAAAATGGAATGAGGCCTACAAAGAAAAGAAAACAGTAACTACAGTGAAATATGGTGGAGGTTCAATAATGTTTTGGGGTTGTTTTGCTGTCTCTGGCACTGGGTGCCTTGAATATGTGCAAGGCATCATGAAATCTGAGGATTACTAAAGGATTTTGGGTCACACTGTAGAGCCCAGTGTCAGAAAGCTGGGTTTGTGTCCGAGATCTTGGGTCTTCCAGCAGGACAATGACACCAAACATACGTGAGAAAGCACCCAGAAATGGATGGCAACAAAGCGCCGGAGAGTTATAAAGTGCAATGAGTCCAGATCTAAATCCCAACACCTGTGGAGAGATCTTAAAATTGCTGTTGGGAAAAGGCGCCCTTCCAATAAGAGAGACCTGGAGCAGTTTGCAAAGGAAGAGTGGTCAAAAATTCCAGGTGAGAGGTGTAAGAAGCTTATTGATGGTTATAGGAAGCGACTGATTTCAGTTATTTTTTTCCAAAGGGTGTGCAACCAAATATTAAGTTAAGGGTGCCAAGAATTTTGACCAGCCCATTTTTGGAATTTTTTGTGACATTATGTCCAATTTGCTTTTTTTCCTTCCTTTTTTTGTTTTGTTCCAATACACCCAAAGGGAATAAACATGTGTATAGCAAAAACATGTGTGTCACTGCAATACTTTTCTGTGAGAAATACTTGATTTTCTTGAAAAATTTCTGAGGAGCCAACAATTTCAGCCATGACTGTATTTTGTTGCCATCTATTTTAATATACACTGGAGAGTGGGAGAAACTGCAGGAGTACCAGGTAAGCAGTGTGAGTCAAACTCTTCCATTATGAGACTCATTTACAGGCTGATTTAACTTTTTATTTGGGTCCATCTCCTCTGGTAAGAGTCCATTTCTTATGTTGGTGATGGTCCACGTGGTGATCACAAGATTTGATTCAATACATTATTTATAACAGCACAGTGGTGCTTTGGTATTTCATTGGGGCTGTTATATATTTTTTGCACACATATAAAGCAGACTTTATTTTTTTGGGGGATTTCACATTGAATTAAGTGTTCTTTTACACATTATAACAGTTAGCGTGACTGATTACTTGTTTCTTTTGCTACACAGTTTATCTGACTGCTTTTTGCCAGCGGCTCGATTTTGCACCTGCCAACGCATTTTCTATTATGACTTTGGACCCTAAATATACAGCCAATAGTATTAAGAGCCATCTTCAGCGTTAAAGAAGAACATGGTGTCCTTAAAGTGATGGTTTGGTCCCCACAGAGCCCTGATCTCAACATCATTGAATCTGCCTGTGATTACATGAAGAGACAGAAGGATTTAAGGCAGTACAGTTCTCTCCATCTCACCAAGCTTCTTGCTGATGGTATTGTAGCCCATTTCAGGCTTGTGCAGGTCTACACTCTTGTCCCTGATGTTCTTTGATAGCTCTTTGGTCTTGCCCATGATGGTAAGGTTTTAATGGAAGAAGAAGATTCTGTGGACAGAACAGTGTCTTTTATACACATAACGAGTTGTCATTAGGAGCACCTTCTTAAATTGACAGGACTAATCTGTGTAACACACGAGCATATACTGTAGCCAGCCTTTGGGAGCCAGAATTATTGTTGGTTGGAAGGGGATCAAATATTTATTTTACTCACTGAACTGCAACTCAATTTATAACATTTGTATTGTGTTTTCTTCTGGATTTTTGGTTGATATTCTCTCTCTATCATTTAAAATACAGCTGTGATAACAATGGTAGACCCTTCATTTCTTTGTGAGTGATCAAACTTACAAAATCAGCAGGGGATCAAATAATTATTTTTGCCATTGTAACTATTCTTAAAAAGGGTTCCCTCCCCCTTCCTAACCTGTGTAAGAAAGCTCTGTATACTTAACTATTTTCAGGCTGCTCTGCTCTGGTCCCGTCACGTGATTTCCCCATGTTTAACCAGGCTGGCTGCAAGAGGAGAGGGTGCTCAACAATGGCTGGTAATGTCTGAAAGCGGGGTTAGTGTTGAGTTATTCACTTTAAGATCATCACAGAGGACAAGGGGTCAGTCTTTATCTTTACGTAGTTTGCTTTAAAAAAGTCCTGGATTCTTTCGTAAATGTACATAATATAACTGGGTACTAACATTTATAGGTAAAGTTGATCCAGGGAAAATTTGATTGGCTCTCAGGAAGGAATTTTTCCCCTGCTGCAGCAAATAGGATCATGCTTTGCTGGGGGTTTTTCGCCTTCCTCTGGATCAACTGTGGGTATAGGGGTGTGTATATGGGATTGTATTTTTTTTTTATTTGGTTGAACTAAATGGACTTGTATCTTTTATCAACCTGACTAACTAAGTCACTAATAGGTTTGTATGGCCCATCCGTTATTAGTGCTTGCTTCCCTCTCCTGCAGCCACTGCTTGACAGGGGAGCTGCATCACATGACTGGACCAGAGGGGCCTGAAAAGAGTTTTATACACAGATTAGTAAGAACAGATATAAGGAAGAGAGGAGCCTTTTTAAGAGTTGATTGTTTTTTTTCCCACTTTAAATATAAATAAAAAATTAACAAAACAGCAAATTTGTTACTGGTATAAATGGTAATGGTATAAAACAATGGTATAAAGTAAAAGTGGCCTTTAAATGAATAAAGTTGGTAAAGATGCCCTTACTTAGCTACTACGAGTGTTTTTTAAAGGATTAAAGCATCAAAACCATGCCAATAACACACTCTATGGAGTTTATATTGTCTTTTTTTTTCAGACAAGTAGAGACTTGTATGACTTTGGCATCTCAACAAGTCCATTCCATCTGCAGCATGTTCCTAGGGATCCACAATGCACAGAATGGCAATGTTCCTCTACCCAGGTTGTCTCCTTGTAATTCCTCACCTTACAGCTCTCCAGAAACCCAGCATGACTTCCATTTAAATCTGCTCTCTTCCCAGCACCCTCACTCTTTACTTCGGCAGCTGTTGGTACTCATAGCAATGACCGTGATTATGTGAGAAAGGCAACTCCTCCCGCTGTGGCATCATTTTACATGGTTCGGTAATAATGCAGAACACCACATGGTGATGCCGGTAGGGTGTTTCCTCTTACTCAGGAAGACTTGTCTTTCTAATTATACAGGCCTGGCCAAATATTCAGTGCTGATCTTTGGCGAATTACCAACAGGGTTTCCTTTGGCACTTTCTGAGCTTGAATATATCAACTGGCGAGATTTACTCTTTAAGTATTAAAGATATTGAAGAAAAGAAAGGAAAAATGTTACCAATAAAGTATAAATCAATAGTGACTATTGCATAATAATCACAATACAGGTTCCCGTACAATTATTTCATTCTTTTTGTACTCAATTTTCTCTCTCTGGTGGATTTCCCTATCTGCACTTTCTAATCAGTTCACTCTGTTTTTTAATCTGTGGTTAATACAGCATATAACCCCACTTGTCTTCCTCCCTCTTTCCGATTCTTTACTATTGTACAGTATGACGTGCCTTCAACTATCACTTATTGTGTGCACACTAGCCAAGTGCTGAAGCAGTGCATTATGGGAATGAATAAAAATCTGAATGGCAGATGGAAATGATAGAAGGATCCCAGCAAACCACCAAAGTGATATTAAAGTCTTGTTTTTTTTTAGTTAAAAATACCAGATGTGACATGCTCTGTGCAGTGGTTTTGCACAGAGCAGCCCAGATCCTCCTCTTCTCAGGTCCCTCTTTGGTACTCCTGGCCCCTCTTCCCTGTTGCGTTCCCCCACAGCAAGCAGCTTGCTATGGGGGCATCCGTGTCGCAGCTCCGTGTACATTTAGACACAGAGCTGTGGCCAGGCCCCACCCCTTTCTCTGGTCATTGGCTAACTTAGATTGATAGCAGGGGGGAGGCAATGGCGCCACGCTGCTGTCTCGGCCAATGAGGAAGGGAGTCCCAGGCAGCTAAAACACTCCTATAACATCACTGGATTCAGATGGGGCTCAGGTAAGTATTAGAGGGGCCGAGAGGGGCTGCTGCATACAGAAGTCTTTTTATCCTAATGCATAAAAGGCATTAAGATAAAAACCTTCTGACTTTGCAATCACTTTAAGTCATTCTAGAATGCTATGGGAAAGAAAGTACAGAGAATAAGGTTAACAGAATAGTTTCCCTCTAAACCAGTCCTTTGAAGTGGTAAATTATAGACAACCAGTGGTACACTGGTTAGTGCTAAGTGATATCTAAGCATAATCTTCTATGCTGCTGTAGAATATGCTGTCTTTGCTGGCAGACTGCTGGAGTGCTTGCCTCTACAACTTATTCTTGACCTTGTGAGATAAGTATTGTGGTGGACTATAATGCATGTTCGTCTATGATGAAGAAGACTTCCCTTTGTTGTGCAACTCCATGGTCACTAGACAGGGCACGTTCTAAAATTAACAGAACAGAAAATAGCAAATAAAAGAAGATAGTTGGTATGGAGAAGAGAATATATACACCGTACATAAGGTTGGAAAGGTTTATGACCATCAATTGCCTCTATACAGAGCGTAGAAACTGTAGAAAAGAAGCAACAGTATGTCAAAGAGACAACCATGTTTCTTTCTTAGACAGATACAGTCATTTCAAAAAAACATGGTAACAGTGGGGAACATATTTACCCTTGATGTATTAGGATTTGCACCACGGAAAATGGTTTAGTACAGACAAAAACACACCCAGTTGTTTAGGGAAAAGGTCCAGATCTAAATCAAGATAATCCTTCTCATCCATCACACAATCACATCAGTTGTCTGTAGTTCATTCTAATTGACAGAGGTTGTCAACTTGATCAATATGAGCTCTACCAACACTGGTTGGAAAAACTAAATTAAACTTTAACTGCAGAAGATGTAACATTATTAATTGATTTTCTATCTTACGTACACCAGCTAAATGCAGCTTGAAGCAATAGCCTATTTCATCCATTAACACATGTAACTGAATGATAGGGGGAGATTATTTTTTTTTTACATTCAAATAATAAAATAATAGGTGGCAGGCAAATGATGTGTAGGAGTAAGCCTATCCACAATATATATTTTATATAGATTTCAGTTTTGGGCTGAAGAGGCAGCTCTGAACAAGCTAAAAGCAGCTTGGACATCTCAGGGATTACCTCAATAACATCAGGGTCTGAGCTTCAAAGTCTACCCAGCTGCCAAGGCAATCCTAAAAAAAAACGATCTAAGCTTAAAACTGTTCTCACCCCTACTAACACCTATACTAACTACCCTCTAGTAGGAAGATGCACATACTTACCTATTTTCATGACAGTCTGGTCCAGTCATGTGATCACTCACAGCAGCTGGCTTTAGTGGAGAGGAGGGACAGCTCATAACAGATGCCCTATAGTAAGGCTATGGGTGATGTCACTGCCCAGGCATTCCATAGATTGTTGGTGCACTCTCCTCTCCCTTTTGCCTTTCCTGATCTTAAATGCAGACATCCAGATGTAGGCCTGTTTCATGCTTCCTGGCTTTGTCTCAAAATAAAATCATTTTGGACTGCACTAGTACACTATGCCTCTTCACAGCTAGTGAATTATCTACCCCGGAGTGGGCACTTTTTGGGCTAATAGACATTCCTGGAGTAAAGATTCCCAAAGGCTGCAACCAATCGCTCACTGTTATACCACTTATGGCAAGAATTACTCCATAAAACAGATTTAGCCCAACCCCCCTCTATCTCTTTGTTCATAGAAATGCTGTCTCATAAGTTTTGTATGGAATAGAGAAGGCCTCCTTACAAAAAGAATCAAAGGTACATACATTCTTTAACATTTATGTTAGTATAAAATCTGACTACTAACCAATGCCCTTCCAATTTAAATCTTACTTTCAATCTAAACTATAGCCTGCAAATCATTGAATGAGGCCTTCCTCTCATATTTAATATACTAAGAAATATAAAATGGACCGCTACCACTTAAAGTGGTTGTAAACCCTTACAACCAACTTTGACCTACAGGTAAGCCTAGATTAAGGCTTACCTGTAGGTCCAAGAAATATCTCCTAAACCTACACGGTTTAGGAGATATTTGCCTAAAGACAGGCACCGATGTCTACGGCGCATGCGCCGTAGACAGCGGCGCACTGAGCGCGCCGCTGTCAACGGTGATATGCCGCGAGTGGCGGCTCCCGTGCGCATGCGCGGGAGTGACATCATTTCAGCTTCGCTGAATGACAGCCACAGAGCAGCGAGACCCACCGAGAAGATGGATGCTCTGGACTACAGGGGACAGAGGTGACTTCGCTGGCTCCTGTGTCAGGTAAGTGACACATAATGGACTACTATGCAATGCATAGTAGTCCATTATGCTTTACCTTTGCAGGGAATCAAAGAGGAAGTAAACCAATGTTTTTAACATTCAATACTGGACTCTGTAATACTAGTTTGATTGCACCATCATTGGACAAATGTTGCGGCCACCCTTCATTTTAACTGCATAGCAAAAAAATAGACATTTAATTACTATATAGTGTGGAGATGATCTTTATATGTGTCCTAAAGAGCATCATTGAAAATACACAAATCCTTTAAATACCACAGTTATGGCCCTTTTTCAACAATAGCTTACCTATTAGCCTTAAAAATGAAAAAAGTTTTAAAAGCAAACAAAAACAAACTACATTTTCCTCCTAGAGCCTTCAAAGTGGTTTAGTGTTAAGTTCAGGGTTTTTGAGGACTTCATGCTGGTTTTGAAGACCCTCCACAAACTGAACACGAGCTCATTCACTCATGTCTAATGATAAATAAGTTAAACAAAAAATCTCAATAAAATACGAATGTTAGTAGAAAGAAATTAACGGGTGTTTTTTCTAAAAAATCTGTACAAAAGATATATAAAGTGCAATGTGCAAATTTTGTGGGTTCCAGTAAAGTGCATTTTTTTTTGTCATGCACTTTACTGGAACCCACAAAATTTGCACATTGAACTTTATATTTCTTTTGTACAGATTTTTTTAGAAAAAACACCCATTAATTTATTTGTTTATCCCTGGGAATTATAAGGCATTTATGATTAGAGCAGAGCGCCCTTACTACTAACATTCGTATTTTATTGTATTTCGTTCCAACCTTTGGTTGAGAACCTTGGGTAGAGGCAGCCCTCTTGTTTCCATAGTATTTTTTTGTGGCCCATCCATAGCGCAAACCCACTATCTCTTGTTAAACAAAAAATCTCTTCCAGGACTTTGGTTTTTGAATATAAGAGCCACTGCAAAGCACCAGAGGTGGTACATTTCTAAAAAGATTTGCTTTGCATTAACAGAGATTCGTTTTCTGTATAAGATGCTTATAGTTACTGTTATTCTGCTTTATTAGCATAAAGAAACCACTGTGCAAATGTTGCTGTCCATACCTAGTGGAGGTACTAAATTCCAGATCAACTTCCTGAACGTCAAAAGATTTTCCTCCCACCCAATTTATGCATCTTCAGTTGTCAATATAACGATGCACGCCAATGACTTAGTATATTCCCCTCTTAATTACTTGGAAAACGGTTTGGAAAAAAGGGCAATAGCCATCCATTTTCCACGATTGACTCAATACTTACAGACAATCTTTCTCTTGTCTAATATACATTTCAAATATCATATGCTGTCCAATAAATCAAAATTGTTATAGAGTGCTATTCTTCATTATATTCTTTAATGAGTTTCTTTATTATTGATAAAAGATCTCACAACATTCCTACATGGCTTGGTCAGCCCATATTAACTCCTTCCCGCCAACTGCACACATCTATGCGGCCTCACAGAAGTGTTTTGTTTTTCTGTAGGGCCACATATAAGTGTATCTCCCTTTGTGCTGGGAGCACAGCACGTTCCCAGCGCAGTGACTGGGCTTTC
Organism: Lithobates pipiens; assembly: GCF_037356315.1. NCBI lineage: Eukaryota > Metazoa > Chordata > Amphibia > Anura > Ranidae > Lithobates > Lithobates pipiens. Next base: position 46,142,804 of record NW_027507686.1, on the reverse strand, counting down.
ACCGAGAGCCCCGGGTCTCATACTAATAATCAGGACATGGGATTTTTGGTTCCAGGTCACCTGATAGCCTCTGATTGGCTATCACAGTGATCAGTAACTGTGAGCCAGGCCCTGTGTTTAGTTCCTCTTCTGAATAAATAGAATGATACATTGCATCTTCCTCTTCTTGCAGGAAAGAAAACTGTAAACAAACCAAAGTGTGTAAAAAAAATAAAAATAAAAAATGTATTAAAAAGAAAGAATAAAAAAGAAAGAAAGAAAGAAAAAATAACAAGATAAAGGTTTGCCAGGGTTAGTGTTAGCCCTTGTACACACGGTTGGACATTCCAACCACAAAATCCATCGGATTTTGTCCGAAACTTGTGTTGCATACACAGGTCGGACAAAGTTGTCGGAAAATCTGATCGTACGTAACGTGACAATGTTATTTCATTACGACAGGACTAAGTTCAGGCTAGTAGCCAACATCTTTGGTCTAGGAATTTGATCTGAGCATGTTGTCGGAAAGTTTTATAGCCCAGCTCTAAAACTTTGTCCATCGGATATTCCAACGGAAACAGTCCGATGGAGCCCACACACAGTCGGATTATCCGACAACACAGTCCGATCTGACATTTTCCGTCGGAATGTCCAACCGTGTGTACAAGGGCTTAGAGCCCAGGTCGAAGTCAAAGGTCAGCATATTTTGGGTAGAATTTGAAAAAATTGAATTTAAATTAGTATCAGTGTCAGTGTGTTTTATGCAGGATAAAAAAAGAGCAAAAATGTTTCTGGGCTGTACAACTAACATACACATATATGGTATCACTACAATCATCAGAAGGAAAAATTATTTTGGGTTGTTATTTGGTGATAAATTATGAAAATAGCAAAAAATATACAGCTAAAATTTAAAAAAATATATTACTATTTTGGGCCAGTTTTCCTTTGATAGTAAAAAAAGTAATCATGAGATATCATTTACTATTTACCAACAAAATAAAGCCCAATTTGTCCTGAAAAAAACAAGGTATAATCCTCCTGGACTGACAAAGTAGTTGTAATGAAATGTACAGTTTTACCAACACATGTCAAAGTTGCAAAATTATGCTTAGGCATTTACATTTGTTTTACCCTTAGGCGTGAAGGGGTTAAAATTCTACCCTGCCCTGACCTAATCTTAGAAGCTCAGCATACAAAGAACTCTACTCTAGGGAAAAATGCCCAATAAATATCAGATTATTATGTGCACTTGCTATTTTTCTTACAGTAAACTGCAGGGCTGTCTGTGTTTAAGGTTTGTTGCCCACTACAAGGCCAAAATGTTAATAAACTGCATGGCTCTCAGCCTAATGAGGGAAGTAGTTCATGCAGGGATGTATTTTTTAAGAAGATCTAAATCAAAATCTCTTATAATGTTTTAAAAACATAATGCATTTCCAGATGTTGTTTTCAATTAATTAAAAGAATAATGCTTTTCTGACACACTGCACTACCATGGTCCTCCACTGTCACTATGAGGAAGCCAGTCTAGAGCAATGATGTGTAGCTGATACTGGAGCACATGCATTAAGACAATAAGTGGCTAGAAAAGACTAGGGGAAATAAGAAAAACTGAGATGAACAAAAAATATAACAGCAGTACAGAGGAAAATGGCAATTGCTTATGATACACCAAGGGTCGTCAACCCCCGGGGCGCAGACTAGTGCCAGTCTATGCTCTGCTTGCAGCTTGCCTGTGAAGGCTGCACTGATCAAGGTGTGGCGGGTGAGCAGAGAGATGACATCATCTCTCAGCACCCGCCGGCCATCACCGATGTTCTGCCCTCTCACTCTAGGATAGGACGGAACACAGTAGCAACTGCGCATGTGCAGGTTTCCGGCTCTGTCGGATGCCATATCACTGGGGAGAGGCTGCAAGAAGAGCGTGTGAATAATGTAACATCCTCGCTTTTGACTGGGAGTGAACGTTTTGCCTGATTTTCTTAAGTGAAAAGCTGCATCTGGTATTTTTTGGTGACAGGCTACAGTGACATTCTACATCTGGTGGCAGGATAGTGGGAAGCTGCATTTGGGGAAAGGCAATGGTCCTTGGCAAGGCAATATTTTCTTCCACAAAACCGGTCACCGGTGGCAAAAAATTTGGGGGCCACTGTGATACACAATACTTTAAGTTAAGGTTCAGATTTTCTGTTGGTCCCACCTGCATAAACTAATTTAACAAAATTATTGATGTAGTATTAAATAATAACTTAAAATTTTAGATGTTTGCTGTTTGCCCCACATGGCTTTTCACAAACTGCAAACGTGACCTCTTATGGCTTTCTTTCAACAATAGCTTTCTTCTTGCCACTCTTCCATAAAGGCCAGATTTGTGGAGTGCACAACTAATAGTTCTAATGTTGACAAATTCTCCCACCTGATCTGTGGATTTATGCAACTCCTCCAGGGTTACCATGGACCTCTTGGTTGCTTCTCTGATTAATGCTCTCCTTGTCCGGCCTGCCAGTTTAGGTGGATGGCCATGTCTCGGTAGGTTTGCAGTTGTGCCATACTTTTTCCATTTTCAGATGATGGATTGAACAGTGCTCCATGAGATGTTCAAAGCTTAAGTTATTTTGTTATAACCTAACCCTGCTTTAACCACTTCCCGACCGGCACACGCTGATGTACGTCGGCAGAATGGCACGGGCAGGCATATTGGCATACAGGTACGTCCAATCTTAAATGCTGCCCTGCCATCACAGTCGGGACCCCCGTGAGTCCGGTCGCGGGGTCCTGCGGACTCGATCGCCGCGGGCATACCCGCAAACGTCTCATGGGGCGGCTGAACTGGGAGATGCCATTGTAAACAGCATCTCCCCGTTCTGCCTAGCAACAAGTGATGCTGATCTCTGCTCCATGTGATTGGAGCAGAGATCAGTGTTCACTAAAAGAAAGCCCAACCCCCCAACAGTTAGTAACACACACCAAGGAACACTTAACCCCTACACTGCCACCCACTGGTTAACCCCTTCACTGCCAGTGTCATTTACACAGGAATCACTGCATTTGTATAGCAGTGATTGCTGTATAATGGACAATGGTCCCAAAAATGTGTCAAAAATGTCCGATGTGTTCACCATAATGTCGCAGTCACAATAAAAATCGCTGATCGCCGCCGCTACTAGTAAAAAAAATGATTAATAAAAATGTCATAAAACTATCCCCTATTTTGTAAACGCTATAACGTTTGCGTAAACCAATCAATCGCTTATTGCAATTTTTTTACCAAAAATATGTAGAAGAATACGTATCGGCCTAAACTGAGGGAAAAAAATGTTTTTTTATATATTTTTGGGGGATACTTATTATAACAAAAAGTAAAAAATAATGTGTTTTTTTCAAAATTGTCGCTCTATTTTTGTTTATAGCACAAAAAATAAAAACCGCAGGGGTGATCAAATACCACCAAAAGACAGCTCTATTTGTGGGAAAAAAAGGACATCAATTTTGTTTGGGAGCCACACCGCATGTCAGTTAAAGCGAAGCACTGCCGAATCGCAAAAGTGGTCTGGTCTTTGGCCAGCAAAACGGTCCGGGCTGAAGTGCTTAAACTTTTCCACAACTTTATCCCTGACCTGTCTGGTGTGTTTCTTGGCCTTCATAATGCTATTTGGTCACTATAATTTTCTAACAAACCTCTGAGAGCTTCACAGAACAGCTGCATTTATACTGAGATTAAATAACACACAGATGGACTCTATTTACTAATTAGCTGATGTCTGAAGGCAACTGGTTCCTCTAGATTTTAGTTAGGGGTATCAGAGTAAAGGGGGCTGAATACAAATGCATGCGACACTTTTCAGATATTTATGTAAAAAAAAAAAAAAAAGTGAAAACCATTTATAATTTTCCTTTCACTTCACAATTATGTGACAGTGTGGTTTATTTACTAGAGCTGGAAAGTTCAAAATAAGTCTCACTTCTGCATAGGAACCAATTAGCTTCCAGGTTTTATTACCAAAGCTTAATTGAACAAGCTGAGGTTAGAAGCTGATTGGTTTCCTCTGCAGAAGTGAGACTGATTTTGCACTCGTCATCTTTAGTAAATAAACCCATTTGTGTTGGTCTATCACATAAAATCCCAATAAAATATATTTATATTTTTGGTTGTAACATGACAAAATGTGAAAAATGTCAAGGGGTATGGATACTTTTTCAAGCCACTGCATGCTGCATTTACAACCGGTTTACAGGTTTAAGGAGACTGCCTGTCCTTTTAATGTTATATTTAAGATGATGTCCACTTTACGTTGACCATAGAGAGATGGCAGTCAGACATGCAATCATGTCACCTAATCAAATGATTTTAGTCCTCCTTTTTCTATTTGTACTTTTACAATAAAGTAATTCTCTAAAGCGTGGGAGATTATGTAAAAGAGGTTTAAAAGAAGAGCTTCATTTAAATAGGCTGTAGGTGCATTCGCCTTCCATGTCACACATGCAGATGTGTAGATATCTTCAGATCGGTAATATACCAGTCAACTTGCGTGCTCTGGTGGAAATCAGCTGTTTATTACCATTAGAAAGGAAAATTCCTCATCTGGGCTCTAATATTGCTGAAAAAATCCACTTCAAAACATTAATCAAATTTTTCGCCTACTGGGCAGCCATATGGTAAAGCAGCATGTGAATCCTACAAACTTGCTGATCTTCTGTAACTGGGTACAATTAATTACGCTGGCTGAATCTATCTCCAAGATTTTTGCCTTGTGAAAAAAAAAAAAAAAAAAAGAAAAGAAAAAAAAAAAAACTATTTGTTGCAGCAGCTTTTACAAAACAAGGGAATGAAATTCACAGCTGATTAATGACCCAAACAGAAGCCTTTCCATTAGCAAATTTTAAAAATGAATAAAAATTAATACTGTGGGCAGAAATAAAGTACGAGCAATGGTATTAATATCTGCACCTTGGGTTGAGAGGAAAAAAAAATAACTCACGCATAAAAACAAAGCCTCAAATAGCCGGCCGTTCTTCATTCATGTTAAGAGAGACTGCGTTGAGAAGGACTATCATTCAGAGGATAACAGGGTGGCTGACATGCCTATTAAAACACTGAGAGTTGTTTTTAGTGTTTGTAACACTATTACATAGATCAAAAAGTTGACATTTATCCATAACTCAATGCCAAAACAAACAGGTGGAGCTGGGGGCTCTGCAAAAAAAAAAAAGGAATGCTTTCTTGTTTTTTGTTTTTTTTATTGTGTTTAAAGAGAAATTTGAATTAAAAGGGTGTTCATTAAAATGTAGGTATACTTTTAAGGCTAAAAAACCTATAAATCCTCCCTTTCCTAACCCTTATGCCTTGTACACACGGTCTGATTTTTTCAGACGGATTTTGTGCCAAACTTGTCTTGCATACACGGTCGGACAAAGTTGTCGGAAAATCCGATCGTTCGGAACGTGGTGACGTTCTTTGTGTACGACGGGACTACGTAGGGCAGGGATCCTCAAACTACGGCCCTTCAGCTGTTGCGAAACTACACATCCCATGAGGCATTGTAAAACTCTGACATTCACAGACACGACTAGGCATGATGGGAATTGTAGTTCCTGAACAACTGGAGGGCCATAGTTTGAAGACCCAAGACGTAGAGGCTAGAAGCCAATAGCTTTGGTCTCTTAATTTAATCTGAGCATGCGTGGCACTTTGTCCGTCGGAATTCTCTACAAACGATCGGATTTTGTTGCCGGAAAATTTTATATCCAGCTCTCAAACTTTTTCCGTCAGGATTTGCGACGGAAAAAGTCCGATAGAGCCCACACACGATCGGATTTTCCGACAACATAATCCGATCAGGCCTTTTGCATCGGAAAATCCGACCACTTGTACAGGGCATTATAAGACATCAAAAACTTCCATGCCTCTATTCTCAAAATATTAATATTTTTCTGCCCTGTAACATCATCGCCAGGCTCTGATTGAGTTCCCTTTGGTGGCAACCTGTGGGAGAAGTTGGGCAGCAGGTGGGCGGATGGAATGCCTGCATGGTATAGCCAGGATTATTTAATGAGGCAATGATCAGTGGCTGTATGGGCTATGACAGGGGAGCAAAGAACTCCCCTGTCATTACTGCAGCTACCTTTAGCTGGCAATATTTGGTTAGAGCAGAAAAGGAGGTACACTTTCCAAGGCAGATCACTATTTTGCCAACCAGTAGGAAGCTGTTAGCATCCTGTGTTGCTAGGCCACTGCCAGAAACACAGCACTGTACTTCTCATCTCTGTTTTCTTCCCCCCCCCACCCCCCGCCATGTTTCTCATAAGGAGACATATACCAGCTTCTTCTTATCCAATATATATCTCATTTTTATTGACTGGGTCCCTTTCTCTCTGTGGCTGCAATTCTGGGAACAAGTTACATGCAATATAAACCCTCATAGCAGAGATATTTCCCAGCTCTCCCTGAAGAAGCGGACTTTGTCCTGTGAAACATATTGGAGATGAATATATGTATACAAGATCCTCTTTATTAGAAACCTGGGATACAGTTATGACTAATGTTATGATATGTAACTGCAATTCTTCTGAATACTTGGTTGTTTAGCATTTACAATTAAATCTTTTTAAATGTTTTGTACAATCAAAATGTAAAATTTTTTTCTTAATAATTTTTTCTTGGTGTGGTACCTAGTAGTCTTAGTAGTTTTTTCATGTTAGGGATTAAAAAAGAAGTACAGGAATTTCTATTTTTTAGACTGATACTTACCTAGGTGGATGCAGCATTGGCTCATCTGTTCTCCACCAGCTCTAAGACTAAGAACCGAGCAATCAAACACCGCTGATCGCTCAGTTCTTAGTGCTCCCTGAGCAAAGAACTGGGGTCTATCAGTCACCGCTCTCTGCTCTGCCCCCCTCACTGAAGTGGCTTGCTCAGCCTCTCAACGGCTCGCTGAGAGGCTGAGCCAGGTGGTGGTCCAGGCTCCTGGGTGGATCCCAATCACGTGGGCTTAATCTTTCCCCAGCATGGACCGGCTCTGTGAGTCCGCTGAAAAAAAGGGTCATAGGAGTGCAGAACGGACTGCACTCCTGTGATTCACAGAAGAAGTACAGCCAAACAAGTTTTGGCTATACATCTCCTTCGAACTTACTTTCACTGTACTTCCAAGTGAGGCAAAGATTTGGAGGGGGAGATTATTTGCTAAGTGGCAGAAAAAGCAGGTTTTTAGGTGCACAGTGACCTTTTAAAGCTACAAATGAAAGAAAAGAACTTTAAACAGGAAAAAGGGTATATAATACAAAGTGGGAAAATAAAAAAACAGTAAATATTGTAAAAGTCATAATTATCATATCAGTAAACTGATGGGTTGATGTCCTTACAAACATCTGAGGGTACATTATGTGCAATCAGGCTTTAGGTGATCCATTGACTGAGGTTGAATCTCACCCAAAGGAAAATAACGATAAGTAATGAAGCAACTGCAAATCTTACATATGTCTTTTGCCCTTAACTGGTTTCTCCCTTCCCCTCATCAATACGCTAACAATATTTTTACGTAAAACCTGTTTTTACTAAGTACCTTTTTTGAGACCAGATACTTCTCTATACAATGCAGGCAGATTAGTGATAGGAAGTCAACACTTCTCTCTCATTGCGTTATCAATATCATCTCATGCCAGTCTTATCCCGTGTCCTATGTCTATTGGGTCTGTCACTGGGCAGCTACAAATTATGTAACGTCTGCACAATTACCCTAGAGTTACAGCGTCTCAGCACCTACCTCCATTTCTGGCATTTTATAAAATTAGTCAGTTAAGCCCCGTACACACTATCAGATTGTCTGCTGAGTTTTTCCTTCAGATTTACCAAAACCATGTAGTAGAAGGGCCTGCCTGATTGCATACACATTGAAACTCCTAAGGTCTAACCTCATATTATATGGTTTTGGTAAATCTGAAGGAAAAACTCAGCAGACAATCTGATAGTGTGTACGGGGCTTAATGTATACTGCACTGCATATATGTCACATGCAGTGTACACAAAATGAAAAACAGCAAGGAAGAATAGGACACTTTTTTGGCCAGAAGATTACTCTTTGACCCAAAAAGTCTACCTCCTTTAAATTTTCTTTTTTGGTGCTTTAGTTCGGCTTTTAGACCCCTTTCACACCACACCGCACCTTGCGTTGGCGGTAAAACGCTGCTATTTTTTGCGGCGGATTTCAGCCGCTAGCGGGGCGCTTTTACCCCCCGCTAGTGGCCGCGAAAGGGTTAAAACCGCCGTAAATACGCCGCAATAGCGGCGTTTTGCCGGCGGCATTACATCGCTGCCCCATTGATTTCAATGGCCAGCAGCGGTGGAGGAGCGGTAAACACACCGCTCCTTCACCGCTCCAAAGAAGCTGCTGGCAGGACTTTTTTCTGACGTCCTGCCAGCGCACCGCTGTAGTGTGAAAGCCCTCGGGGCTTTCACACTACACGCAATGGTGCAGCTTCTTTAGGGCGTTTTGCAGGCGCTATTTCTAACGCTATAGCGCCTGCAAAACGCCCTGGTGTGAAAGGGGTCTTACTGTTTTCTTTACAGTCTGGGCATTTTTTTAAATAGTTTATCCAGTGACAGTGTCACTTCAAGTATTTTAGCCCATCCATGGTTTACTGATGAATGTTGAGAAACCATCAGGTGTCAGACAGTAAATTTCTACTTTACCGTTATCTACGTTTGGCTTTTCACCCTTCTCAGCATAACTATTTTCTCTTTATGCGTTCAAAGTACTAGAGTTTTAGATTTTCTATCAGCCCAGTTTTATATACCCGGAGTATTGACTGGTTTGATCTTCTTTCAGTCCAGGGAACTCTCAGTAGCAATCTCCAAGACCACAACTCAAAAGCATTGATTCTTCAGAACTCAGGCTTCCCTGTGGTCCAACACTTGAAGACACAGATCACCCCCAGGAAAACCATAACTCTGACTTAATGATCCTGTGTGTTGCTAATGTGCTCCTAAATATCCTGTCCAGATTGGCCATTGTGGGAGGTTTTGTGATGAACCCAAAAAGCAAAATCATCTAACAGACAAGATTCTATTACATGAGGACACAATTAATTACACTCAGTTTTTCCATATCCAAATTCGCACTAAAAAAAACAAGGATACAATTTAAAATACAACACCATAACGATGTGTACAAAAATTTGTTTTTTTTTTCCTTTTTTGCACAAATTACCAGTTGAACTTGTCATTTTGATTGAGAGACCATAAAGCCATGAGATTAGATCCTAATTTTAGAAACCAGTTAAGTACAAAGGCATTTAGCTATAGAATTCAGTGACAAGCCAAATCTTATATTAATATTAATTACTGTGAATATGAAGTTAGTTTCAGTTCACCTGAACTTAAAAAAAAAGCATGTAAATTATACTGCTAGGTGAATCCTTGAGAAGCCCATTGATCTACATGAGATATAAATATAATAAAAAAAATAAATAAAAAAATAAAAATAAAAAATATATATATATAATGTATCTATCTATCTATCTATATATATATATATATATATATATATATATATATATATATATATATATATATATATATATATATATATATATATATATATATATATATATATCTATCTATATATATATATATATATATATATATATATATATATATATATATATATATATATATATATATTATACACACACACACATTGATATATATATATATATATATATATATATATATATATATACATACACACATATACACAGTTGTACTCAAAAGTTTGAATACCCTGAAAGAAATTGTGAAATGTTGGCATCAATATTGAAAATATGACTGATCATGCCAAAAAATTGTCTTATTTAAGGATAGCAATCATACGAAGCCATTCATTTTTATCACATCCTTTTTTTGGATACATTTAAAACACTAATAACAAAAATCACCGAAATGGCCCTGATAAAAAGTTTACATGCCCTGGAATGTTTGGTCTTGGTACAGGCAGAGAAGGTGGCCACACAGGTTAAAATGGCAATTAAAAGGTTAATTCCCCACATTTGTGGCTTTCTAAATCACAATTCGTCTCTTTGTATAAATAGTCAATGAGTTTGTTAGCTCTCACAGGGATGCACTAAGCAGGCTAGACACTGAGCCATGAGGAGGTAGAAAAGAACAGTCAAAAGTCCTGTGTAACGAGGTAATGAAACTTTACAAAGATGGAAAAGGATATAAAAAGATATGCAAAGCCTTGAATATGTCAGTACTGTTTAATCACTTATTAAGAAGTGGGAAATTAGGGGCTCTTTTGATACCAGGCTAGAACAAGAAAGATTGCATCCACAACTGGAAGAATTGCTCAGGACACAAAGAAAAATCCACAGGTAAGTGCAGGAGAAATACAGGCTGCTCTCCAAAAAGACAGTGTGGTTGTTTTCAAGGAGTACAATTCAACGATACTTGAACAAAAACAAACTGCATGCTTGAGATGGCAGAATGAAGTCTTTACTGTGCCAATGCCACAAAAAAGCCAATGAAGCATGTCAAGGTGTTGGGTATATTGTAACCAGGCTTTTTTGTGGAACAGTAAAGGCTTCTTTCTGGTAACTTGACCATGCAGCTCTTTTTTGTTTAAGTATCATCGTATTCTGCTCCTTATTTCTCTTGAGGTTACCTGTGGGTTTTTCTTTGTGGTTAATATTGAAAATAGTCAATAGTTAATGCCTAAATTTCACAATTTCTGCCAGGGTATGCAAACTTCAAACTTTTGAGCATGACTGTGTAATATATATATATATATATATATATATATATATATATATATATATCTATATATATATATATATATATATATATATATATATATATATAGATAGATAGATATTCATTGTGTTGGCTGAAGGAAGAGAGTAATTATAACGCATCAAAGTATAAAGTATTATAGTAGAAATAAAGTGCGCATATTATGTACAAAAAGAACAAAATGTGATCTTTTGTCCATGGTTACCACTCAGAACTCTGTTCTGTTCCCGGCCGGTACTCTTAGCAGTTGGCGTTGGACTAGGACCCTCTAGAGCTTAAGTGGCACCTATACATTTGTGCATTTGATTAGAGGACAGGCACATAACTCCTTAAAGAAGTTCTACAGTCCCCCCCAAACATGTAAACATCAGCAGCTACAAATACTGTAGCTGCTGACTTTTAGTAAAAGGACACCGGGTCACCAGCACCACCATTTCTAGTGTGGGAAGCTGGCTGCGACGCATGCGTGAGCCGTGCCGCGCTGTGTGAATGGTCCCGCAGCCTGCTGGGACCTGTGATGAGTCCCAGAAGACTGCAGCTAGGAGAAGCAAAGTGGGAGGATTAAAACTACTGATCAGCCCCCCTCCCCCCAAAAAATTGCCCAAAAGTTAGAGGAGGAAGCAGGGGCAGACTAACAACTTATGGGTCCCCTGGGAAATAGAAGATTATGGGGCCCCCAGGCAATCAGACATTATGGGGCCACACAGTATACACAAACACACACACAGAATACAATCACACAGTATACACAGACATGTTTCTATTGGCTGAGAAGGTACTGGAGAGGTGGGGCAGCTATAATCTTGGGATTTTTAGACCAAAAGGATGTCAGTTAGGGAAATTTCAGAGACAGATGTAGAAAAAACACAGGATTTTTTAATACTTTCCCTGGTTTTACTGAGGCTGGCAACCCTGATGGGGCCCCCTAGTGGCATGGGGCCCTCGGGCAGTGCCTGAGTGGCCCAATGGTCAGTCCGCCCCTGGGAGGAAGGGAGGAGGCAGAAGAGTGGAACCTTTGGGTGAAGTTCCACTTTAAACTATGTAACGATTTTGAGATTGTGAGAACTCTGTTTTAGACAGTACATTATTAACCTGCAGTTAGATTGAGGGCATCTTGTGCTTGAAAAAGAAGTACTATGAGGGCATCTCTGCATTGAAAATGGGTATTGCAACCATGTCTGCTCGTATATGTTTTTGTTTTTTTTAATGGGAATTTTTGTTATTTTTGGGAAGAGTTTTCCTTTAGGCAGCTGAAAATGTAACTAATTTCAACCAATAAACTACATTAACCACACTACTAAATCATGGTCTTTGACTATTATCTCCTAATTCTTACTTCTCACCCCAGAAATTATTCCTTTTTTTTAGGTTCATCCATAGTATGTAATACAAATAGAAAAAAAAAAAAAAAACACACAACAGACACATCATAGCATAAAAAGTTAATGCACAATGAAGTGCTAAATGATTTTGCTTATTGCATGTTTACATAAAAAAAGCTTTATGAAGGAGCTACAAATGCTAACGCACAGACTTTAATTGCAATGTCAAGTGAAATGTCTGAGCACTGAACATCCAACGCATGTTGCTTTGTGTGGCTGCATCTGTAATGTGCCATAGCAAAACAAAAAGACGTTCAGCGTTCCTTAAACTCCCATCTAGTCCTCTGGGGACGCCGAGCCAGCAAACAGATTTAATTGCTTATGTTAGTAGGAAGTTTTAACTGGTGACCCAAAAATGCCGCCATCAACATCCCCCCAAACCCCCCCCTTCACCCATGAACTGTAACTATCTCCTGTGTACAAGGGCTGTATACTTAAAAGTTTAAAGAGCTAACAAAATGTTTTAACGAGATACAAATCTCAGAGATCATTAATCAATATGCTCAATGTTATTTGTGATAATTCATCATGACATGATATTAATGGGTTACAGTACCCTTCAGAGGTGAGATTAATGCAAATGAGCAGCCACAATTAACTTTACTGCTCCCTACTCACAGGAATGGACAGATGATTATAAATGACAACTATATGTCAATTACAATATCCAATAAAGTGAAGCTTAGAGGGCAATCTGTCTACTTTTATAGCTGCAGCTTGACATAGAGAAATCAGACTCGGCCCACCACTGTCACACAACACAGGATTCTAGAGGTTTTTGGATATTTATAAGAATGCAGATATGGGCTTTAGTGTCCTATATTTCTCTTACATTGAGTTAACTTAAAGTGGAACTCCAGGCAAAAATCCTAATCTGAATGTGTATGCTATTCCCCTCATTATGGTCTTTCATACCATCATGCTAGCAAACGTCCTTTATGTGTAAATGTAATCACTTGCCACTCCCCAAATAACAGCAATGCTCCTTTCTAATAAACTGATTGGAAAACTCCAGCCTGCCTGACGAGACAATAATAGGACATCCTTGTGTTTTCTTCTTCTGCAATCAAGCTCCTAGTTCTATACTGACAGCTCAATGCTGCACACTGCAGGTCTTCTTTCATGTATAGTGAAACTTAAAGGGAAACCCCATTTTTGTGGAAAAACATAGCAAACACATTTTTTTAAATATATATATATATATATATATATCTATATCTATATATATATATATATATATATATATATATATATATAGATATATATATATATATATATATATATATATACACACCACACACATTTAAAAAAAAACACATAAATAAATAAATATATATATATATATATATATATATTATATACATACACATACATACATACACACACACACACACAGTATATCACAAAAGTGAGTACACCCTTCACATATTTGTTAATATTTTATTATACCTTTTTGTGTGACAACACTGAAGAAATGACACTTTGCTACAATGTAAAGTAGTGTAAAGCTTGTATAACAGTGTAAATTTGCTGCCCCCTCAAAATAACAACACACAGCCATTAATGCAAAAAAACGGTCTACTACCCCCACCTACGACTGGCCTGGCCATTACAGTAAGCAACATTGGAGGACAAATAGATATAAACAAGGCCAAGGATAAATCAAGGGAAAAATTCCAAGCTTACTTACCAACCAGCCTGTCTAACAGTATGCATTAAAAACTGTGGTTTAGTCTGCACACATTTGCAAATACATGCGTAAACTACAAGCCCCGCCAAGGCACCCTGGTATCTATAGTTTCTATCACTAGCTTATGAGTGACTCCACATTGGAAGCACATGCATTCTGATGAGTAGGTGAAGGGCAAATGGACTGAAGGGAGCCCACCCCTTCTTAAAGGTACAGGTGCACAATGAGCACCCAGCAAATCGCTCAATGGCTGCAAAGGTGTCAGTGCATTGCTTGACCAATATAACATTATTGCAAAAAAGGGGTCCTCTACCCCCATCTATTGCTGGAGATTACAGTAACCAGCATTGGAGGGCAAATAAATATATAAACAAGGCCAAGGATACATCCCAATCTTACTCACTGATCAGTACGCGGACAAGCAAATCAATCTGTCTAACAGTATGTGTTAAAAACAGGGGTTTAGTCGGCACACATTTGCAAATACGCATGTATTTGCAAATGTGTGCAGAATAAACCCCCGTTTTTAAATGCATACTGTTTGTCAGGCTTATCGCTTGTCCACGGGCTGGTCAGTAAGTAAGCTTGGATTTTTTCCTTGGATTTATCCGTTGCCTTGTTTATACACAGGCGCTTGCCGATCAGCTGAAGCAGTTGTACTGTGGCAACATGGCTTGGCTGCGCGAATCGCCATCATGTTACGTTGCTTCCTTTTTTTGGCCACTAGGGGTGCCCCCTGTTCGCTCACAGAGCAGATGCAAGTGCCTGACGGTCGCGATCACGGCTGGGCTCCTGCAATCGCTCGAGGCACACTGAGAACCGGGATCTGTGTGTATAAACACACAGTTTCTAGTTCTCTGAGGGGAGAGCAGACAGATCATCTGTTCATACAGAGTATGAACAGCGATCTGTCATCTCCCATCTTCAGTTAAGAAGATGAGATACTGTGTATATATATATATATATATATATATATATATATATATATATATATATATATATATATATATATATATAAACACACACACACACCAGCCACCTTATTAGGTACACCTGTTCAATCGCTTGGTAACTGTCAGGAACCCCAAACTGGGCAGAGACAGAAAATGCAGTTAAAAATCACACCTTTAATACAATAGCAAAAAATAACAGTTCAGGAACATAGTCAAAAAGTGAAGCCAGGGTTTGGATGCCAGAGCGGGTAATCAGACGAGCCGGGGTCAGGAAGCCAGAAATTAGTATTGTAAGGAGCCAAAGCAGGAGCAGGTATTGGAAGAGAAGTCAGCCAGGCCAGGTCATAGACAGGAACACACTGAATATCATTGACCATGCAAGGGTCAGGACAAAATTAGCTACAGTAAGCTGCTTAAATAGCCAAAAGGGGCTAGCTGTAAGCTGGATTAATGAGGCATGTTAATGATAACCAGGTGAGTTACTGTGGAAACATCAGGTGGCTGGAATCAACCAACAGCTGAGCAGCTCTGTGCACTGAAAGAAAAGAAATAGCAGGAGCCCAGCCCTTACAGTTAGGCCCCTTTCACACTAACGTCCCGTTCAGGCCCGCCTGTCAGTTTTTCAGGTGGACCTGAACGGGTGCTCCATAGAGCTCTATGGAGCGTCGGATGTCAGCGGTGACATGTCCGCTGACATCCGACCCGCTCCGATCCGAAAAAGTGTGACGGAGGAAAAAGCTATTTTTCCATCCGTCTGTGGATCGGATCGGATGACGACGGGCACTGCGGTCCGTCGTCATCCGATCTCCCATAGGGGAGAGCGGCGCTGTGACAGATCCGTCCCTGCGCAGTGTGCAGAGACGGAGCTGTCATCTCCCTGCTCAGCGGGGATCGGCGGAGTGATCCCCGCTGAGCAAACGGACATCCACGGGGCGGATCAGAACTGATCCGCCCCGTGTGAAAGGACCCTAAAACAAATTGATAATCAGCCAATCACATGGCAGCACCTCAATGTGTTTAGGCATCTAGGCGTGGT
This sequence comes from Lithobates pipiens, assembly GCF_037356315.1. Classification (NCBI taxonomy): domain Eukaryota; kingdom Metazoa; phylum Chordata; class Amphibia; order Anura; family Ranidae; genus Lithobates; species Lithobates pipiens. The sequence continues at coordinate 46,126,978 of NW_027507686.1, read as the reverse complement.
GAAGAAGACTTGCTAAAGTTCAAATCGAGCATCAGAACGTGGAAGAAAGGGGGTCTAAGTGACTTTAAACGTGGCATGGTTGTTGGTGCCAGATGGGCTGGTCTGAGTATTTCAAATTTGCTGATCTACTGGGATTTTCACAAACAAAGGAAATATCCAGTGAGCTGCAGTTGTGTGGACAAAAATGCCTTGTAGAGGTCAGAGGAAAATGGATGGTTTGAGATGAGAGAAAGGAAACAGTAACTCAAATAACCACTCGTTACAACCAATGTATGCAGAATACCATCTCTGAATGCACAACACATCAAACCCTGAAGCAGATGGCCTGTAGCAGTAGAAGACCACAGCGGGTGCCACTCCTGTGAGCTTAAAACAGGAAACTAAGGCTACAATTTGCGCAGGCTCACCAAAATTGGACAACAGAAGATAGAATAAAGTGTTGCCTGGTCTGATGAGTCTCGATTTTAGCTGTGATATTCAGATGGTACGGTTAGAATTTGGGGTAAACATGAAAGCATAGATCCTTTCATGATGAAATGGTGTACCTAATAAAGTGGCTGGTGAGTATATATAGAATTGCTATGGCTCAATGATTTCCCCAAAGTCTGCACTAAGATACAAGTCAGATTTTAGGCATCTCCTGCAATAGAAATGCAAGTTTTGGTGAGATACTCCTCCAGAGTTAAAGTAATTGTAAATGCATGCTGCTATACTAACCTGCTCTGTGAAGTGGTTTTGCACAAAGCAGCCCTGATTCTCCTCTTCTCAGGTCCCCTGCGTGTGTATATTATATTTTTTATTTTTTATCTCATACTTTCAAGGGTAGAGGAGAGATTTGGCCCCACATGTCTCCATAAAGAGGACCTGTCATGCTTTATTTCTATCACGAGGGATGTTTAAATTTCTTGTAAAAGGAATAAAAGATATAAAAAATAAAGGGACAGTGTAAAAAAAAAATAAAAATAACAAAAACATTTTATTTTTAAAGCACCCCCATCCTCTCCTGCTTACGTGCAGAAGCGAACGTATACATAGGTCGCTCTCGCATATGTAAACTCTGTTCGCACCACACATGAGGTATCACCGTGAACATTATAGTAAGAGCAATAATTCTAGCGCCAGATCTTCTCTAACACTAAACTGGTAACCTGCAAGACATTTTAAAAAGTTGCGTATGGAGATTTTTTAAGTACTGTCGTTTGGCGCCATTCCACAAGCGTGCACAATTTTAAAGCATTAGGTATCTCAGCGTAACATCGTCTTTTATATTTTACCAAAAATGTGGGTTACAATATATACCGTATATACTCGAGTATAGGCCGACCCGAATATAAGCCGAGGCCCCCAATTTACCCCCAAAAAAACTGGCAAACTTATTGACTCGTGTATAAGCCGAGGGTGAGACATGCCTGTCCATCCCTGTGTGTGTGTCCGTCCATCCCTGTGTGTCCGTCCATCCCTGTGTGTCCGTCCATCCCTGTGTGTCCGTCCATCCCTGTGTGTCCGTCCATCCATCCCTGTGTGTGTGTGTGTCCATCCATCCATCCATCCCTGTGTGTGTGTGTCTCCATCCATCCATCCATCCATCCCTGTGTGTGTGTGTCTCCATCCATCCATCCATCCATCCCTGTGTGTGTGTGTCTCCATCCATCCATCCATCCATCCCTGTGTGTGTCTCCATCCATGTGTGTGTGTGTGTGTGTGTGTGTGTGTGTGTGTGTGTGTGTGTGTGTGTGTGTGTGTGTGTGTGTGTGTGTGTGTGTGTGTGTCCAGCCTACCTTTGTCCCGAGCCTCCGTCCCGTGCCTTGCCTCCTTGCCTCCGTCCCGTGCCGTGCCTTGCCTCCTTGCATCCGTCCCGTGTCGTGCCTTGCCTTGCCCCCGTCCCGTCCCGTCCCGTGCCGTGCCGTCCCGTGCCCTCTTCGTCGGCGGCCATTGTAAAGTTCAAAAGCCGCGCCGCCGCCTTCGCCTGTGATAGGCGGAACACTGAATTTCCCAGCAGCCTGTGTTCCGCCTATCACAGACGTCGTATCATCCTCGTCCGTAGTACGAGGATGATACGATGTCCGTGATAGGCGGAACACAGGCTGCTGGGAAATTCAGTGTTCCGCCTATCACAGGCGAAGGCGGAGCCGGAGGCGCGGCTTTTGAATAGAATGGCCGCTGTCTGTCTGCTCGACACGCTGATCGAGCGGGCAGACAGCGATGACTCGAGTATAAGCCGAGGGGGGCACTTTCAGCCTCAAAAAAGAGGCTGAAAATCTCGGCTTATACTCGAGTATATACGGTATTGTGTTTTTTTGCATTAAAATCCATTTAAGTGTATTTTGTTCCCAAAAAAATAGCGTTTGAAAAATCGCTGTGCAAATACTGTTAGAATTGGCCTGGGTGTTTTAGCCTGAGAGCTGCTCTCTTGAGTGTGTTTTAGGTTGAATTGTGATACCCATATTTTTCTTGACCTCTGTAAATATCTGTGGTATATTGCTTGATATGATCCGTTAACGTTTCATACATTTAGAGACGGTGCTATACTCTCATTTTAGATGTCCTGAGTTTATTTGGGGTCTAATCTTTTTCTTTTACTGTATGTCATATATCCTGTGTTTTACCAGGATAAGAAGGATGCTTTACTAGTCACAAGTGAAGGTTCTTGTTGCTTTTTTTTTTATGCCTTTTTAAAAATTGCTTTAAAAGCTCTCAATAAAAAGAATTTGACAAAGAACTACATTGCTTTCTTATATATGTTGAATAGACTGACAGGTTCAGCAGGTGCAGTGCACGGGGCACCAGGCTAGCATGGAATAGATTCCGTTCTGCCAGGTAGTAGCTAAAAATTGTCAGTCTGCTGGGTCCCCTTCTATCTTGAGGTTCATCAGACTGCTATCTTATTATATTAGAGAAGCCTGAGTCGATGTGACTACAATGCACACAAATGCTAATTTCAGGTGGAGTTATTACCCAAATGCAAACGCAAAAAGTCACATTTGCATAGAAAAAGCAAAACTGGATTGAAAGTGATATCATTATAAAAACATATAAGGAGTACATTATGCAATCACAACAACCCAAAAATATTAATTCCTCGCTGATTACTGAATGTTTCAAAATTCAAAAAGAAAGAAAACCTGTGACCGAACATGAAACATGACCATTGAATGCGATGCATAGTAGTCCATTATGCTCTACATTTGCAGGGAGACAAAGGAGGAAGGGTTTACTTCCTCTTTAAGTTTAGCTTTCTCTGCTTTTGTTTGAGAGAAAGTGTGTTACTAACAGGATCAGCAGTTGAAAACAAATGGAAACCTGAAAAAGGCAAAATAATGTACATAAAAAGACGAGTAAGCTGCAATATATACAGTACTATGTTTGTTCTTGGATTTGAATATAAGCAAAGCCCATCACATCCTTAAATTTACCCCCATAGTTTTTCACCAAAATGATGCAATTTGGCAAAATTTTGCCAAAATTTTTAGATCTTTGCCAAAATTTTGGGGAAATTAAAGCTTTCAATTTTACTCATCTCTATTCCTGGATGCATATGTACCCATCTCACATAGATGGAGACCTCTCACCTTGTAAATTGCCAGAGAGTGATAATGTTACAACAGCCACACTGGAGGATCACTTCGCCCTACAATTAGACTGATGACATTCTGTCAAAATGCTAACTTAATTAGAATTCAAGAATTGCTATTTAATTGAAAAGGTTACATTTTTTTACCCCAAAATGAAATATAACATTTTTGTTCTTGCATTTCAATATACTCTAAAGCCCATCCCTTTGGCCCCTTTCACACTGGGGTGGTGTGGGCGTCGGCGGTAAAGCGGCACTATTTTTAGCGGGGCTTTACCGTCATTTTAGTGGCGGTATGCGACCGATTGCGGGGAGGTTTTAACCCCAGCTAGCGGCCGAAAAAGGGTTAAAACCGCCCGCAAAACGCCGCTGCAGCGGCGCTTTTCCAGAGATATAGCTGCGCTGCCCCATTGACTTCAATGGGTAGGAGCGGTTTAGGAGCGGTGAATACACCGCTGCTTCACCGCTCCAAAGATGCGGCTAGCAGGACTTTTTTCACCGTCCTGCCAGTGCACCACTCCAGTGTGAAAGCCCTCCGGCTTTCACACTGGAGTGAAAGGGGCTGGTTTTTTCAGGCGCTACACAGGTACTATTTTTAGCGCTGTAGCGCCTGAAAACCGCCTCGGAGTGAAAGGGGCCTTTCTTAAGTTTACCCCCAAGGCATTTCACCTAACCCCTTTCTGACTGCCCTATAGCAGTTTTACTGCTACAGGGCGGCAGCTGTGTGCCAGATCGCTTATATGTGATCCGACTCTCCATTCAAATGCATGCCTTTGGCAGCTCGCTCCCAGTGATCAGCGGGTACAGCAGATTCGATGTCCATCGGCACCCGCCAATCATCCTGCAGAGACACAGAGTGGCGGTCTGGCTATGTAAACTAGGCAGATCCCTGTTCTAACAGGAGGGAAGGCATGGATCCTGTGTCTCTGCAAAGCAGGGACTAGGATCCATGTCTTCTCCTAGTAAAAGCACCCCCCACACTGTAGTAAAACAAGCTAGGCACACAGCTAACCCTTTGATTGCCCCCGATGTTAACTCCTTCCCAGCCAGTGTCATTAGTACAGTAACCTGCATATTTTTTTAGCACAGATTACTGTATTAGTGTCATTGGTCCCCAAAAAGTGTCAAACGTGTCAGTTAGTGTCTGAATGTCCGCCACAAAATTGTAGTCCCGCTATAAGTTGCTGATCGCTGCCACTACAAGTAAAAAATAAAAATTAATACAAATATCCCATAGTTTGTAGATGCTCTAACTTTGGCACTAACCAATCACTATTCGCTTATTGAGATTTTTTTTCAACAAAATTGTGTAGCAGAATACATATTGGCCTAAACTTCCTAAGAAATTATATTTAGAAAACAATTTTTTATATTGGATATGTGTTATAGCAGAACGTAAAAAATCTTTTTTTTTTCCTAAATTGTCATTCTTTTTTTGTTCAAAAAATTTAAAACACAGAGGTGATCAAATACCATCAAAAGAAAGCTCTATTGGTGGGGGAAAAAAGGCAAATTTTATTTGGGTACAGCGTCACAGGACCGCGCAAATGTCAGTTAAAGTAACGCAGTAATGTATTGCAAAAATTGGCCTGGTCATGAAGGGGGGTAAATCTTCCAGAGCGAAATGTTGCCAACATTTCCAGACCGCTGAAATTTCAGGGAAATAAGAACTCCCCTAACCTTGACTGTGTTTGCACCCATCTCACATCAATATGATTTCTTCTGCCTTCAGTAGAAAGGTAGACTGATGACATCACTCTGTCAAAATGCTCATTTAGTTAGAGCTCAAGAATTATTATTATTTTTTTTTCCATAAAAAATCATCTCATCTTAGAAAATTTTAGACCTGTAAAGTTTCTGATGTCTTTGCTTTACGTGTTAAAAAAGTTTCTTTTTACTACAGTAGTTAATTATTTTTGTTTGAACATCTTTCTTTCCAGGAATATGTAGCAGCTGCAGACTCCAACATCAAAATAAATCACTTATTCTTTTTGTAACAGAAAGTAAATATCCCTGGAAAAGGCAATATTTAAAAAAAAATTAATCGTGTGAGTAAAAAAGAACGTGCTGAAGGCTCTTAAACTACATTAATTTGACAGGGACAGAAAGTCCTAAACCAGTCAATATGCGCTTATTGCGATTTTTTTGCCAAAAATATGTAGTAGAATACATATTGGACTAAATTTATGAAGAAATTCAATTTTTTTTTTTTTTTTATTGGATATGTTTTATAGCAGAATGTAAAAAATATATTTTTTTTTTGTTTAAAATAGTCTGTCTTTTTTTTTGTTCATAGCGCAAAAATTAAAAAATGCAGAGGTGATTAAATATCACCAAACGAAAGCTCTATTTGTGGGAGCACATGCATTTTATTTCAGTACAGTGTTGCATGACCGCGCAATTGTCAATTAAATTAATGCAGTGCCGTATCGCAAAAAATGGCCTGGTCATGAAGGGGTTAATCTTTCGGAACTGAAGTGGCTAAAGAGCAACAATTTTCCAAAAATGCAGGGAAAAAAAAACTCCCCTAACCTTGGCTGTGTTTGCACCCATCCCACATCAATATGATTTCTTCTACCTTCAGTAGAAAGGTAGACTGATGACATCATTCAGTTAAAATGCTCATTTGGTTAGAGCTCAAGGAATTTTTTTTTTATTAATATTAAATTATTATTATAGAATGATCTGAACACCTACCCACCCTATCCAATTTCATAAATATGGATCAAACTTTAAGCGGACCTTCAGTCATTTTTTTCAACTTTCCATCTATTAAATCTTCTGCCCTTGTTGTTTTAACTTAGGATAGTAAAACATTTTCTTTTCTGCCAATAAATACCTTAAACAGCTCACTTCCCCTTTCTTGTCTGGTAAAAAGCCTAGACTTATGACATTGTGCACAGCTCTCTCTTTGCCAGGCCGGGAAGGGGGGGGTGAGTCATAAGAGGGCCATTAAGAGCTGCAGGGCTGCGGAGATGGAGATGTGCCTCTGTGTGTCTCTGTAAATCCAGGAAGTGAACAGGCAGCAGCTTCAGCTGCCCACAGTTAAAATGGCTGCAGTCAGACTTAGTGGAGGGAGATTTCTGCAGCATATTTGGCAAGTACAGAATCATATATATATATATATATATATATATATATATATATATATAAAATAATATGCAAAGTGGTTGGAGGGAAGATTCAGAATGGCAAATAATTACAAATTATGTGAGCAGACTGCAGTTCCCCTTAAATAGTTTAGGTCCACTGTAATTCCGGCAATGTGATTATTATTATAGAGGATTTATATAGCACCACCATGCAACGCTTTACACATGAGGACAGACAATACAGTTGCAATGCAATTCAATTTATTTTTTTTTATTTTTTTTTTCAGCAAAAATATTTTTTCATCTTAAAAAAAATTAGACTGTTAATGTTTTTGATGTGTCTGCTGTGTTAAAAAAGTTTTTTTTACTAGTTAATTATTTTCATTTTTAAATCTTGTCAGCCGAAGACTCCAACGTCAAAATTCTTGATGTTGGAGTTTTATACTATTAATGCAGGTTACTACCTCAATTTAAACAGAAAAATTGGGGACGTGGAAGTATGGGGGCAGTTGCTGGCACTGACACATACACATAACCACCTGAAATGGTTTATGGACTGACGCAATGACAAATAAATTGTAATAAAATTTAATTTTTTAATACATATAAAAAGAACATACAAAAATATTTTAAAAATGTATTATTATTATTATTATTATTATTATTATTATTAATAAAATTGACTTGTAAAGATTTTGATGTGTCTGCTGTGTTAAAAAAAAATAGTTTTTTTTACTAGTTAATTATTTTCATTTTAAAATCTTTGCAGCTGAAGACTCCAACATCAAAATTCTTGATGTTGGAATTGTATACTATTAATGCAGATTACTACCTCTGTTTAAACAGAAAAATTGGGGAGGTGGAAGTGTGGGGGCAGTTGCTGACGCTGACCCATACACATAACCACCTGAAATGGTTTATGGACTAATGCAATGACAAATAAATTGTAATAAAATTAAAATTTTTAATACGTATAAAAAGAACACACAAAAGTATTAAAAAAAAATTATTATTATAAAAATTTGACTTGTAAAGTTTTTGTTGTGTCAGCTGCGTTGAAAAAAAAGTTAGTTTTTACTAATTAATTATTTTCATTTTAAAATCTTTGCAGCTGCAGACTCCAACATCAAAATTCTTATTCTTTTTGCAACAGAAAGTAAATATACGTGAAAAGGGAATATTTAAAAAATGAATATTGTGAGTAAAAAGGAACGTGCTGAATTCTCTTGAACTTCACTAATTTGACAGGGACAGAAAACCGGTAACAGACCAAGGCGGTCTCGTATACTATTAATGCAGATTACTACCTCTGTTTAAACAAGTGTAAAAAAGTGTACACATAAATTATGTGATTTTCTAATCAATTCACAAATTGTAGGCAGAAAAAAATAAATCCCTCTTTTTTTTTTTTTTTTTTTTACCAAACATCCATTTAATTGCAGTTTGGCACCAACAAATATACATCAAAATTATTGTATTTCCCCTGACAGGAAGCTCCATGCTTCCACACACTGTTATGGCTCTCTGTAGAGAAACCCAAAACTGCTGACAGCCTTGAACACCGCTACAACAATATTACGGTGCTTGGCAGAGAAGCGCCCTTGCGGCAGGGAAAAAAAAAGTTGTAATTTTGCCTGTCAATTCACATTACACTGGATATTATTTCACTGCATACACTTGCAAATAAAAAGAAAAAAAAAAAAAGAAAAGAACCTTACACAAATCTAATACAAGGTAACAGAGTTCTTTTACAGTCTCAGGGATCACCCTCCGTTACCTGTGACAATGATTCCAGGACAAAGTCTACTGTAGAGATCATTTCAGAGTCCTAAAAGTTAACATCTTTATAAAAACATTTCCGCTAAACGGATATTCTAATCCATGTGTCACAATAATAATTTTTTTCTAAATTATTTATTGAAGTTGAATTTTAGGCAAGTAGTACATACATGTATAGCAGGATATCTGTGCTAAACCCAAAAAACAAATGAATGAAATATATTATATATAAATAAATATAAATATTATATATATATATATATATACACATATATTTATTTATAAATATAATATTATATATATATATATATATATATACACATATATTTTATAAATAAATAAATATATGTATATATATATATATATATATATATATATATATATATATATATATATATATATATATATATATATATATATATATATATATATATATGTATATATATATATATATATATATATATATAATATGTGAATGTTCATACATAAAAAAGCTGGTGCTGCATCGAAAAAATAACTGAATATTCAGTCAATAAATGTGTACAACAAATAAAAATGCGCAACCAATAAAAGCATAAATAAATGCAAACATGTGCTGTGATTAACCGCTTGCCGACCGCCTCACACCGATATACATCGGCAGAATCACGTACCTGTACGTGGCCCTTTAAGAGGCGGCCAGCGGGCGCAAGCACGGCAAGCTCTGTGAATCCGATCGTGGGTCCCACAGACTTGATCGCCATGGGGATTCCCCGCGATCGTCTCACGGGGAGGAAGAACGGGGAGATGCTAATGTAAACAAGCATCTCCCCATTCTGCCTAGTGACAGTGTCACTGATCTCTGCTCCATGTGATCGGAGCAGAGATCAGTGACCTGTCACACACAGCCACGCCCCCCCACAGTTAGAAACAAGCCCCTAGGACACACTTAACCCCTACACTGCCACCTAGTGGTTAACCCCTTCACTGCCACCGTCATTTACACAGGAATCAGTGCATTTGTTTAGCACTGATTGCTGTATAAATGGCAATGGTCCCAAAAATGTTACAAAAATGTCCAAAGTGTCCGCCATAATGTCACAGTCACGATAAAAAAAATCGCTGATCACCGCCATTTAAAAAAAAATAATAATAAAAATGTCATAAAACGATCCCCTATTTTGTAAACTCTATAATTTTGCACAGACCAATCAATAATCTCTTATTGCGATTTTTGTTACCAAAAATATGTAGAAAAATACGTATCAGCCTAAACTGAGGAAAAAATCTTTATTTTAATATATTTTTGGGGATATTTATTATAGCAAAATAATGTGTTTTTTTCAGAATTGTCGCTCTTTTTTTGTTTATAGCGCAAAAAATAAAAATCGCAGAGGTGGTCAAATACCACCAAAAGAAATTTCTATTTGTGAGGGAAAAAGGGCGTCAGTTTTGTTTGGGAGCGCAGTGCAGAATCGCAAAAAGTGCTCTGGTTAGTAAATTCTTCCGGGGCTGAAGTGGTTAAGAACAATATTAAACTGTATAGTCCCAAAAGTGCTTGCCCTGATGCAAACAAACAAGACGAACTTCTCAGAGGAACAAACGATTTTTCTGTTCATCAAACAAAGTAAGTAAAACACCTCCGCTTACCAGATGTGATGGATCTCAAATTATAGAGATCGGATAGGCACACACAGGAAGGATCACTTGGCCAAAAAAAAGGATGTATCCACAGGCTCTTCCAATACTGGGATCCCTCCTCCTGTAGCGGCTTTCCTCTGCTGTGATATTCCTCACTGAGCCTTTAGCAAGACAAATTCCATTGTGGGATATACTATGAAATGGAAAGAAGAGGCTTTACAGTGCAGTACTCGAATTAAAAGGTGTTTATTCTTAAAAAATCAGAGGCACTGACATCCAAACAAAATGGCATTCAGTGTATTCAAACCAGCCATGGCTCAAGCCAACCAGCTGGTGCGTGGTGACGTTAAGACCTGTAGCTCCACCCGATACGTTTCCCCATAGAAGGCTTTGACTGGGAAACGCATCAGGTAGAGATACAGGCCTTGATGTCACCACGCACCAGCTGGATGGTTTAAATACACTGAACCTATCAGGGCTGGGCTCAGCCCTCCCTTATCTGAGCTGGCCACTCAGCTGTCGGCTAATTGCCAGCTCCCATCTCTCTCCACGGTGACTCAGCTGTTGTTGATCTGCTCATCGGTCCTTCCTACTTAAAGCCGTCCAGCTCACTTCATCTCTGCCTTTGCCTTTGGTCACATCTCAGAGACCTTTCTCCTGCGTTCCTGTTGAAGACTTGCTCGGCTGATTTCCCTTCTGGCTCCTGATCCTGCTTGCTGTACTACTACGTTGATCTCTGGCTCTCTGACATTGGCATTGGCTGACTACCCGATCTAGTTACTGAACTCTGGCTATGTAATGTCTACGTTTACTCTGTTTACCTTTTTATCACTATTAAACCAGTGTGATTAACTGTATTTCTATCTTGGTCTGATTCATGGTTTCTGACAATGACGTTTTGTTTGGATGTCAGTGCCTCCGAATTTTTAAGAATAAACACCTTTTAATTCGAGTACTGCACCATGGAGCCTCTTATTTCCATGTTGGTCCCTCCCTGCCAGAGAGTTCAGCCAGATTCTTGACCATAACCACTTTCCGACCATAGTAAGTCCGTGGATGTCCTTGGGTTTCAGTGGTTATACCGGGATGACGCCTGCACCTACAGGCATCATCCTGGTATCGTTCTTTTCAGCTGGGGATTCTCATTCATGCAGTAGTGATCTGAGTGGCTAATTAGCCACTTAATCACTTCTGCAATTGGTGGAAGGGGGTCCCAACCCCCTCCTGCTGCCGCCACTGCCTCTCCCGGGCTCTCCGATCCCATCACAGCGCCCAGGAGCGATGCGGCCGGTGGCCCTGTACTGAAAGAGAGGAACTGGCATCATTCCTCTTTCTCTCTCTCTGTAACCCCGGAAAGCATGATGTGACGAGCAGTTAGTCACTTCTGGTTCAGCCCCTTTATTTACCTGGCAACCAGCGGCCAGGAAAGCAGCCAATCAGACCCATCTGTATCTGATTGGCTGCATGGGAGGCCAGAGGAGAGATGTAGGGTCTAACTCCCATACGCATATGAAAGTGGTGATCGCACCACACATGTGAGGTATTGTTGCGAACATCAGAGCGAGAGAAATAATTCTAGTAGGAGACGGCACTTTGTCCGTCGGAATTCTCTACAAATGATTGGAAAAAGTCTGATCGGATTTTGTTGTCTCAAATTTTTTCCGTCAGGATTTCCAACGGAAAAGGTTCGATAGAGCCCACACATGATCGGATTTTCCAACAACATAATCCGATCAGACCTTTTCTGTCGGAATTTCCGACCGTGTGTACAGGGCAATACAGTATTTTTTTAAAGCTGAATTTACCCATAATAAATTAATAAAAAATAAAGTTCTTTAGCAAGGAACATACATTCTACATTAATAATTATGCTACCAAAATGAGTATGTGCTATAAATTACCTCCAGCATTGTTGCTGTTTCTTCTTGCTGGAGGCTGTCATTTTGCTGAAGCCCAGAGCCCCTGAGCAACAGTAAATCTTTAGACTGTCAGCAGTTCGGCCTCTACAAATTTGGCACAGTGCCAAAAAATAGAGAGCGACTGAGCATGTGCAGAGCAGGGTGAGACAGTGTATTACTGGGTTTTAAAGAGTATAGGTACTTATTTTTAACGTTTTACACAATACCTGCAAAAGGGTCAGCCTGAAGTGATCTAGCAGGGCTTCATTTTCTGACTAAAGTTCCACTTTAACCACTTGATGACCACCCTATAGCAGCTATGCGCCAGATCACGTATATATACATGATGCAGCAATTCTGGGTAGCGAGCGTCAATGCGTGCCATGGGGGGCTCGCTCCCGCTGTGATTATACACAGCAGGAGCCAATCAGCAGGTACCATGGACTTAACATCCGCCGGCACCCATCGATCATTCAGTACAGAGGAAGAACGGCAATTTGCCTATGTAAACAAGGCAGATTGCCTCTGTCAGTAGGGAAGGCATGAATCCTGTTTTCCTTCAAAGCAGTGACAAGGATTCATGTCTTCCCCTAGTAAAAGCACCATACACACTGTACAAGAACACTGGCTAGGCACACAGTTAACCCTTTGATCGGCCCCTAATGTTAAACCCTTCCCAGCCAGTGCCATTAGTATACAGTGATAGTGCATATTTTTTAGCAATGATCACTGTATCAGTGCCGCTGGTCCCCAAACAAGTGTCAGTTAGTGTCCGATTTCTATGCAACACTATTACAGTCCCGCTCTAAGTCGCTGATCATGGCCATTACTAGTAAAAAAATAAAATAAAAACTCCATAAATATATTCCATAGTGTGTAGACGCTATAATTTTTGCGCAAACCGATCAATCGCGCTTAGATTTGAGTGAAAGGTGTCATTTACAGGTTGTATGGACAACCGTCAAAAGTCATCATTCATTTCAGTGCTGTACACAGCAAGTTGGGGGCACCTCCCTAGTAAACAGCTTTGCATAGTAGTGTGGGACATAATCTTGCATAGCTGTCTGCTATCACCCTTAAAGTGATATTAAAAGCAATTATTTTTTGCACAGAGCAGCCCCGATACCCCTCATCTTGGGTCTTCCGCTGGCGCTCCTTGCCCCTCCCTCCCGTCGAGTGCCCCCAGAGAAAGCAACTGGCAATGGGGGCACCCAAGCAGGCTCTCTCGCAAATCAATGCTCTGCGTGTCCATTCACACCCAGCGCCGCAGCCCACTCTTCTCATTGGATCACTGGCTGTGATTGATATTTTTTGTCTCAACCAAGAAGGAGAGTGAGTTCCCAGAGAGCCGAGACTCTTGTGCACATCACTGGATTGCGATGGGGCTCAGGTAAGTAATGGGGAGTGGGGGACGGTGTTTAACCACTTCAATACCCGCTGATTGTCATATTACGTCCACAGATGGGATCGCCCATCCTGGGTGGGCGTCATATGACGTCCTGGGCTTCCTGCCACGTCACTCGGGACCGATGCGCATGCCCAGCAGCCACGATATCCGCTGGGCACCCACGATTGCCCGTTAACCGAGCAGGGCCATGGATCTGTGTGTGTAAATTATTTTTTTTTTTTTAATTTGTGATATTTATTATAGCAAAAAGTATTGTTTTTTTTTTCAAACGTATCGCTCTTCTTTTGTTTATAGCACAAAAAATAGAAACTGCAAAGGTGATAAAATACCACCAAAAGAAAGCTCTACTTGGGAAAAAAAGATAAAAATTGAACTTGGGTACAACATCGCATGACGTTCAAAGTGCGGTAACGCTGAAAACTGAAAATTGGCTTGGGCAGGAAGGGGGTAAAAATGCCCTGTATTGAAGTGGTTAAAAACCTTGAGCCTTTAGAACCACTTTAACCTATAACAAAAGAAATCATTTTAAATTGTATGTCAGTCCTCACAGTGAACTTTTCTTATTAGCTCCCTTTTGGTCAGGAAAATGCACCACTGATGCACGCAAACAAAAAATGGTTGATCCTGCAAGAAATCCAGTGGGCTGATAATTTCCTGTGTTCTCCTCCTCTGTGGACAGTTATCAATCCTCATTGCTCCTAGTTATCTCTGTGGACTACAGAACAGCTTTTCCTATGTTATGGAGAAGAGGAGAGGGGTACGTGTTCTGTAAACCAGCCTTTAGGATGGCAGTGTTGCTCCTCCATAGACATAACACAATATTCAAGAGTGGTCATTCAAGGACAGGAAGTGTGTTACTTGCAGGATCACCAGGTGAAAATAAAGACAATCAGAGCTTAACTGCTTTAGCCCTGGAAGATTTGGCTGCTCAATGACCAGGCGTTTTTTTGCAATTCGGCACTGCGTCACTTTAACTGACAATTGCGCGGTCGTGTGACGCTGTACCCAAACAAAATTTATGTCCTTTTTTTCCCCCCTGATAGAGCTTTTTTTTGGCGGTATATGATCGCCTCTGCGTTTTTTATTTTTTGCGTTATAAACAAATAAAAAGCAACATTTTTGAAAAAAAACACAATGGGGGTTATTTACTAAAGGAAAATCCACTTTGCACTGCAAGTGCACTTGAAAGTGCAGTCGCTGTAGATCCGAGGGGGACATGCAAGGAAATTAAAAAAAACAGCATTTTAGCTTCCACATGATTGGATGATAAAATCAGCAGAGCTTCCACTCATTTCAGATCTACTCCTTAGATTTAGAGCAACTGCACTTTTAAGTGCACTTGCAGTGCAAAGTGGATTTGCCTTTCGTAAATAACCCCCAATACCTTTTACTTCTTGCTATAATAAATAACCAAACGGTCAGTTTAAGCCGTTAAGTCTTCTTCTGCATATTTTTCGTAAAAAAAAAAAAAAAAAACGCCATAAGCGTATATTGATTTGTTTGCACAAAAGTTATAGCATTTACAAAATATGGGATAGATTTATGGCATTTTATTATTATTTTTTTTTTTACTAGTAATGGCGGCGATCTGCGATTTTTATCAGGACTGTGACATTATGGCAGACACATCGGACACTTTTTAAACCATTGATAATTATACAGCGATCAGAGCTATAAAAATGCACTGATTACTGTGTAAATGTCACTGGCAAGGAAGTAGTTAACACTAGGGGGATATCAAGGGGTTAACTGTGTTCCCTAGTGTGTTTCTAACTGTGGGGGGATGGGACTGTCTAGGAGGAGAGACAGATCGGTGTTCATACATAGTATGAACACACGATCTGTCTCTTCACCCCTGAAAGAACCGGGATCTGTTTGTTTACACACACACAGATCCCGGTTCTCGCTGTGTCATGAGCGATCACCAGGAACTGGCATCGGCTCAGGGCAAATGCTGTAGGCACACGCCCCTAGTGGCCAAAAGCCAAAGCGACGTAAGGTAACGTAAACTGCGGCGGCTGGTCGGCAAGCGGTTAAAATAAAATGAATGCCATCATCATATTTAAGGAATGGTAACAATTTTATATCACTTTTTTGCACTTGGGATTAGATACACTTTAGGTAGTTATTTTATTTGAAGGTTTAATCATCTAGAAATGGAAAAAATTAGCCTTTCTGCTCAGGGATTATGTTTTTCATCTAAGCATAGCTGTAGAGCACCATTCTACCCCCACAACATTTTATTAAAGTGGTAGTAAACCGCCATGCTATTTTGGTCTAACCTGCATGGTAAAAGGTATAATTTGCTGCTATGCATCACATACTAGCACATTATGTCCTACTTACCTAAAAACAAAGCCCTCCAGTGACACGCTGTCACCACTGACAGGGCTTCCATCTTCACCCTTCTTCCTTCCTGGTTTACATCCTCCAGCTGTCTGATTGGCCATGCCACGATAATGTCACGGGGCGTGCGGAAGCCGCCCTTTTACTACACAGGACTCTGAATGCCATTCCTGCACAGGTGATGTTATCGGCCCATTCACAAGTAATGGTCATATTTGCCTGCATAGCACCGATAGAGACGTGCTGAGAGCGTGCACCCTGCGCGTTCTCTGCACAATGATCACAGCGGCTCACGAAAAAATTCCCAATCACTTTTTACAATCAGGAGTTTTCCAATCATGTGACTGCCGTGATAGCCAACCACAGCAGTCACATGGTCACAAGCCCCGCCTCCCAGAATGCCATACCTTTTAAAGGGCTGGTGGGAGCAGGCGCAAAGGGGTTAATATGTTCAAAGTAAAAACTGTGCTGGTAAAACAACAAGCAAAAAGAAACCGCAACTCTAAGGCCGCGTACACACGCGGGGACTGTTCGCCCAACTTTGTTCGTCAAACAGTTTGAGCGGACAGTCCGCTCAAAATTAGCATGGACGGACTTGGCCACACACGACAAACGAACAGTCTGCTGAAACTTGCGCGATGACGTGAACGGCACGTACAACGGGACTAGAAATACGACGTCCTATACACTGCAATGCAACCTTCGCCGTGTAAATCCTTTCTGAGCATGCGCGGAACTTAGTTTGACGAACAAGCCTACACACGGGCGGACTGTCCGCTCAAACTAAGTTTCAGCGGACAGTTTTACGGAATTTCCGAAAAACTTTGTTCGTCAGACTGTCCGCTGAAACTGTCCGCTGAAGCCCACACACGAGCGGACTGTCCGCTGAAACACTGTTCAGCGTACAAAGTTGAGCGAACAGTCCCCGCGTGTGTACGCGGCCTAAAGTGAAATACACCAAAAAGATAAAACATAAAAAAAGAGATGTGCTGATGATAAGTGAGATATGTGGGTGAATAAATCTAATATGCAGGTGATGATATTAATTGGATGGAAGCATAAACCAAAAAAAACTCCAAAAAGTGGACTAATAAAAAATAATTTTTTTTAAAATTAAATAAATAAATCCAATGAAGTGACACACACACATAACCTATTGAAACAAAAACAACCAAAAAAATGAGTGAACCAATGAAAATGACAAAAAGTAAGTGTAAAACTTACAATAAAAACTCAAAACACAAAAACTAGAAGCAGTAAAAAAATATATATAATGCTGCGTACACATGACCGGACTTTCCGGCAGAAAAGGTCAGAAGGAATCATTTCATTGGATATTCTGATCATGTGTGGGCTTCGGCTGACTTTTTTTTTCAAAAAGTCTGACGGACCTAGAAATAGAACACTTTTTAAATCTTTCCGATGGACTCAAATCCTATTGGGAAAACCATTCGTCTGTATGCTATTCCGATGGGATGTCGCAAGGGCAGCTATTGGCTACTGGCTATTGAACTTCCTTTTCTAGTCCCGTCGTACGTCATCACGTTCAAAACAAATGGACTTTGGTGTGATCGTGTGTAGGCAAAGCCCATTTGGTTGGAACTCCGTCAGAAACTCAGTCCAAAAGACTGTCAGAGTTTATTCCGACGGAAAGTCCGGTCGTGTGTACGCGGCATTAGAGTCTCTTCCGCAGTACTTCCCAACAGAGAGCGAATGTTAATAATAATAATAATAATAATAATAATTTGTTCTCTGCCACAATCTCTACATTCAGGTTCCTCAATACTAGGTGCTCCTAGTTCAAAGACCACCCGGTCACTGACAACTGCTGGTCTACTATAATGACTGGGAACCAACCAGTGTGGTTCTCAATCAGGTAATTACCAATCAGGATGTTAGTTTACAATAGTAAATATATTACATTACCTTAAAGAGGAGTTTCCATTTGAAAAAAAAAAAAATTAAAAGTCAGCAGCTACAAATACTGCAGCTGCTGACTTTTAATAATCGGACACTTACCTGTTCCAGGGTCCAGCGATGCGGGGGGGTCGAAGCTCTGCTCGTCCCCCCCTACGCTCGGCGGTGCTGGCATTGCAACTGTGGGCACCCAGCTGTGGCTTCACAGTCGGGCACCCACTGCACATGTACGAGCGGCGCCGCGCGCCATGAGTGGCTGCGTAGTCATCTGGGACCTGTCACGTGTCCCAGATGACTAACAGGATGAAGGGGGCAGAGCTGAGCCCTTCATTCGCCGAGGGGAAGTGATGTCACCAGCCCAGGCACTGAAGGAGGCAGACTACGAGGGACCCCCTAGCAACAGGCATTTAGAGGTAAGTTAAAAAAAAAATTCAAATTTTTTTTTTTTTTTTAGGAATTTTAATTACTTTTTTTGTGTGCAACATCACTTTAACAAATTACATGAAGCCATTGGAATATGTATATGTTGCCAAATAATATGTAACGTATATGGTTTTTTACCCATAAAACATGCATTTTAGTAAACGATACTCTTTTATTGTACAATATCTTAGAATCCCCTTGAGCATTCAAGGTTTCATGAAGACCAAATTACATTTATATGTAATTTATTGCCAGCTAATATAGTTAAAAGAATAGAATGTTACTATCTCCTATAAGCAGGAGCTCCAATAATTAACATGATTAGAAAAAGTAAGGAAACGGAATATTCCTTTCAAAGGTGATCATTTCATATTCTGTATCTGTGACCTGCTGCTCATTCTACCTTAGCTATGGAATAGCTATCGAAATGGCTTCTATTTGTGAGTTAGACCTTGCAATAGAATTGAAGATTTTGGTTTTTAATGTACCATTATATGAACTTTTACAGGGAAAAAAGTTTAGGCAAGGATAGCCTGACATTGCGCACTCATAAAAACAGAACTTTCAGGTTGTCATTTAATGAAGTTCTACCTTCTAAAAACACTGAGAAGTGAAAATATGCAATAAAATGATTTTAGTTTCTAAAATGCTCTTACATCAATACTTAGACACTAAAAAACCCATATTTTCAAGTATTAGTATTGTTTTCTTTTCAAACCTCTCTCCCGCTCTTATCCTTCAGGCTATATGAATTTCAATTTTTACCTAATGGATTTTTATTTTATGTTAAACACTTGACCGCCGGAGGATTTACCCCCTTCATGACGAGGCCACTGTTTGTGATACGGCCCTGCGTTATTTTAACTGACAATTGCGCAGTCATGCAACGCTGTACCAAATAAAATCTGCGTCCTTTTTTTCCCCCACAAATAGAGCTTTGTGTTGGTGGTATTTGATCACCGCTGCATTTGTTTCTTTTTTTACGCTATAAACAAAAAAAGGCAGACAATTAAAAAATAAATAAAAACATTTTTTTTACATTCTGCTATAAAACATATCCAATAAAAAAATAAAACGTCTTCATAAATTTAAGCCAATATGTATTCTGCTACATATTTTTGATAAAAAAAATCCCAAAAAGCATATATATGGATTCGTTTACACCAACGTTATAGCATCTACAAACTATGGGATATATTTAATTTTTATTTATTTTATACTAGTAAGGCCCACAGGCGTTTTTACACCCACTTTTAGGAGTGTTTTTTACAGCTTAAAAACACCTCTCCATGTTATTCTATGGCCTCATGCACACACAGATGTTAAGAGCTGTATGTGGCATAGGCGTTTTTAAGCTAAAAAAAAAAAAACTCGGACCAGCATGTTCTGAGACTCTAGCGCT
Organism: Lithobates pipiens; assembly: GCF_037356315.1. NCBI lineage: Eukaryota > Metazoa > Chordata > Amphibia > Anura > Ranidae > Lithobates > Lithobates pipiens. The sequence continues at coordinate 46,107,522 of NW_027507686.1, read as the reverse complement.
AAAGCTGTAAAAACATCAGACACTGGTAAAAGCTGTTAAACGTGATTTAACTCTATACAGAGCGTTAAGCCCTGTCAGGCATTTCTCTATTTAAAAATCAATGGTTCCCTAGGGGTGCCCACTGATATGGAAGTTGCACCATTATGATCCGACTTTTGGGCGACTTGTGTGCATGGGGATCCTTGTGGTGTGGGGTTTCCCCAGGACGATATCAGACCCTTTGTTCTGGTATGGATTTTAAGGGGAACCCCCACGCCAAAAAAAGGCCCAAGATCCATACCAGACCCTTATCCGCCCGGCAGGTCAGGAAAGGGGGGGCCCCAAGATCCCAGCCCCCCACCCTATGTGAATGAGTATGGGGTACTTTGTACCCCTACCCATTCACCCAAAAAAAGTGTCAAAAATAAACACAGTACACAGGTTATTATTATATTATTATTAATATTATTTTATTTTATTGTTATTAAGGCAGCTCCAGCGTCTCTTCCAATTTCATCCTCCCTCTCATCACTCTTCTCCCTCCTTCGGTTCTTCTCTCTCTCCGCTGTCTTCTCCCTTTTCTGCCAGGTCACTCTCTGCTGGGTCTCATCGCTCTTTTGCTGGGTCTGTTTCTTCCTCTGTTCTTCTTCTGATGTTGACTCATCGCAAGCTCCCGGTGTAATCCTGGGTCCGCTGTGTTACATGACTTATATTGGCATGGGGCGGCGCCAACCACTGATGTCATTCAGTGGCCTCCGGATGACGTCGGCGAGTGGCCTTGCCCGATGGCAATATAAGTCACGCCACACAGCGGACCCAGCATTACACGAGGAGATCAAGTCGAGTCAACATCGGAAGAAGAACAGAGGGAGAAGACCCAGCAGAAGAGGGAGAAGACAGCGCAGTGAGGAGAAGAAATGGAGAAGGAGGAGAACTGGCAGAGGGAGAAGACATCGCCGGTGGAGGGAGAAGAACTGGAGAGGGTAGAAGAAATAGAAAGAGACGCAAGAGCTGATTTAATAAATTACTTTTAAAACCTGTGTAGTGTTTTCATTTCTTGACACTTTTATGGGTGAATGGGTAGGGGTATAATGTACCCCATACTCATTCACCTAGGGTGGGGGGCCGGGAACTGGGGGAACTGTGTTAAAGATGGCTTCCAGAATCCGATAAGGTCCTGCCAGCAGACCCCAACAACCACCGGGCAGGGTTGTCGGGAAGAGGCTCTTGTCCTCATCAACATGGGGACATGGGGGGAAACCCCACATCAATTTTTCATTTCGGTGGGGGGGTTCCCCCTCAAGATCCTCAGCACACAAGTCGCACCGCATGTTGGATCAATGTTTCCTATCCTTTACCCCCCCCCCCATCAGAACTGAGATGTCTTGTTTACATAGTCATATGTCACTTTTCTGTGTCTTGCCAACAATCGCCAGGTGCTGGAGGACATCAAGTGACCAGCACCAGGAGATCGACTTCTGCTGTGAAAGTTCACAGCAGAAGTGGCCTGCCGGTGGCACGTGCTCCCCCTGCAGGGGGAAATGCAGAATCACGTACAGTGGTGTGAAAAAGTGTTTGCCCCCTTCCTCATTTCCTGTTCCTTTGCATGTTTGTCACACTTAAGTGTTTCGGAACATCAAACCAATTTAAACAATAGTCAAGGACAACACAAGTAAACACAAAATGCAATTTGTAAATGAAGGTGTTTATTATTAAAGGTGAAAAAAAATCCAAACCATCATGGCCCTGTGTGAAAAAGTGATTGCCCCCTAAACCTAATAACTGGTTGGGCCACCCTTAGCAGCAACAACTGCAACCAAGCGTTTGCGATAACGTGCAATGAGGCTTTTACAGCATCCTGGAGGAATTTTGGCCCACTCATCTTTGCAGAATTGTCCTAATTCAGTTACATTAGAGGGTTTTCGAGCATGAACGGCCTTTTTAAGGTCATACCACAACATCTCAATAGGATTCAGGTCAGGACTTTGGCTAGGCCACTCCAAAGTCTTCATTTTGTTTTTCTTCAGCCATTCGGTGGTGGACTTGCTGGTGTGTTTAGGATCATTGTCCTGCTGCAGAACCCAAGTTCGTTTCAGCTTGAGTACACGAACAGATGGTCGGACATTCTCCTTCAGGATCTCTTGGTAGACAGCAGAATTCATAGTTCCTTTTATCACGGCAAGTCTTCCAGGTCCTGAAGCAGCAAAACAGCCCCAGACCATCACACTACCACCACCATATTTTACTGTTGGTATAATGTTCTTTTTATGAAATGCAGTGTTCCTTCTACGCCAGATATACTTGGACACACACCTTCCAAAGAGTTCCACTTTTGTCTCATCGGTCCACAGAATGTTGTCCCAAAAGTCTTGGGGATCATCAAGATGTGTTGTGGAAAAATTGAGACGAGCTTTGATGTTCTTTTTGCTCAGCAGTGGTTTTCTCCTTGGAACTCTGCCATGCAGGCCATTTTTGCCCAGTCTTTTCCTGATGGTGGAGGCATGAACGCTGACCTTAACTGAGGCAAGTGAGGCCTGCAGTTCCTTGGACGTTGTTGTGGGGTCTTTTGTGACCTCTTGGATGAGTCGTCGCTGCGCTCTTGGGGTAATTTTGGGCGGCCGGCCACTCCTGGGAAGGTTCACCACTGTTCCATGTCTTCGCCATTTGTGGATAATGGCTCTCACTGTGGTTCGCTGGATTCCCAAAGCTTTGGAAATGGCTTTATAACCCTTTCCAGACTGATAGATCTCAATTACTTTCTTTCTCAATTGTTCCTGAATTTCTTTGGGTCTCGGCATGATGTGTAGCTTTTAAGGATCTTCTGGTGGACCTTACTGTGTCAAGCAGCTCCTATTTAAGTGATGCCTTGATTGTGAACAGGTGTGGCAATAATCAGGCCTGGGTGTGGCTATAGAAATTGAACTCAGGTGTGGACAACCACAGTTATAGTATGTTTTAACAAGGGGGGCAATCACTTTTTCACACAGGGCCATGATGGTTTGGATTTTTTTTCACCTTTAATAATAAACACCTTCATTTACAAATTGCATTTTGTGTTTACTTGTGTTGTCCTTGACTATTGTTTAAATTGGTTTGATGTTCCGAAACACTTAAGTGTGACAAACATGCAAAGGAACAGGAAATTAGGAAGGGGGCAAACACTTTTTCACACCACTGTATATATGTATGTGATCCTGTGCACAGCTGCCGCCCTGTAGCAGTAAAACAGTAAAACTGCTACAGAGTGGTTGGTAAGTGGTTAAAGAAACCCTGTCACCAGCTTTAAAATTTGCTGATAAAAGCACAGAAATATAAAATATTTTAAAAGGCACTTGTAGGAATGAGGTTTTTGTATGCGACCATGCAAGGTTTGCACCGAACTCTACAGGTTCACAATTTGTAGACCAGGCAAACTAAATGGCCAGATTTGGGCTGTTCACCCACGTGAAGCTCTGGCTGCTGCTGCAGCAGGAAGTCATTTTTTGTTTTAAGGCACCAATATTACCGCCAATAAATGACAACTTCCCGCAGTGACGCCTGTGTCCTAGAAACCAAGGATGCTATGCAGGCTGGCCCGCCATACAGACTGGTATGGTGGTATTGATTCTGTGAAAAGAAAAATCCCATCCCAGATCTAAATCTGCTAGTACATCTAGCACTTCCCTCTCCCCAGAAGAACAATGCTGCTGTCTAAAGGTGCCCCCTGTGCTTCTTTATCCAGAGTGGGCACTCTCATACAAGACAGGTGTTATTGGCCAGATCACCAGGTGCAAACAGAGGGGGGGGGGGGTCTAAAAAGAAAACGAATACAGTCACCACATGTAAAGCTGCAATATATTACATTTTTGTTTTTGGGTTTAATACCTCTTTAAGCATTGTTAAATCAGCTACTCCTTTCTGAAATGAGAAAGTTCAAATAACCTTTTCCAATTTTTGGACATGTTTCCTGAAAATGCCCACAAATTGAACCCCAGCAGATTAGCCAATCAGTCAGTGAACTGCATGTTGGACCATCAATCAGATTCAGGCTAGTTTAAATTGGGTGGCTATGAAAAAATGCTCAGTACTGGAATTTAAAGAGGAAGTAAACCCTGATGGGTTTACTTCCTCTTTTTTTCCCTGCAAAGGTAAAGCATAATGGATTACTATGCATCGCATAGTAGCTCATTATGTGTCACTTACCTGACACAGGAGCCAGCGAAGTTGCCGCTGTCCCCTGTAGTCCGCCGCATCCATGTTGCTGGTGGCGTCTCGCAGCTCCGACGAATCACAGCGGCGCAGCCGCGATGACGTCACTCCCGCGCATGCGCACGGGAGTCGCGTCTCGCAGCTCCGCCGCTGCCATACGGCGAAGCCGCGATGACGTCACTCCCGCGCATGCGCACGGGAGTCGACAAATTAGGCAAATCCATTCTTGGATTTGCCGCATTTAGTGCGCCTGCGCGCCGCTGTCTACGGCGCATGCGCCGTAGACAGCGGTGCCCATTTTCGGGCAAATATCTCCTAAACCATATAGGTTTAGGAGATATTGCTTGGACCTACAGGTAAGCCTTAATCTAGGCTTACCTATAGGTCCAAGTTGTTTGGAAGGGTTTACTTCCTCTTTAATACATAAGACTTTCTGTAGCTGAGAGACAGTAAGGAGCTACAAGTGGGTGTGTTTTAGATGACCTTTTCCTTGGGTACAAATAGGTGGGTTGCAAGATCACCAAACCATTTTCATGACCAAAACACTAAGCTGGATGGGCAATGTTTATGTACCGTGTGGACTCTCTTCGTTCTGTGACCAGTTCAAATTTAGACACTGGTGAAAAATTAAAATAGTCTTCTCTGTATTTAATTACATAATAAATTAAGAAGCAATGCCTTAAAGAGGAAGAAAGTTTTTAAAGTCACCAGCTATATACTGTAGCTGCTAACTTTTAATATTAGGGCACTTACCCGACCAGGTGTGTCCTAAACCCGAGCTGATTCTTAAATCGGCTATTGGTTGCTGGCGCTGTTATCTTGACTAAGGGAAACCGGCTGTGAAGCCTTAAGGCTCCACAGCCGGTTTCCTGCTGCGCTTTGTGAATGTGCCGCAGTAGTCTTCTGGGACCTGTGAAGTTTCCCGGAAGGCTGCAGGGGAAGGAGAAAACGCATTTATAAGTTTTCCAATTCATATAAGATGATGAAAATACAAAAGAGAATATCAAAAATAAGCTGGTCAGAAAGAACCAATTCACACAAACAGTTAAAGTAATTGTAAAGTCTTGTGTAAAAAAAAAGACAAACATGTTATATTTACCTGCTCTGTGTAGTGGTTTTGCACAGGGCAGCCCAGATCCTCCTCTTCTCAAGTCCCTCTTCTGTGCTCCTGGCCCCTCTCTCATGTGGAGTGCCCCCACAGCAAGCAGCTTGCTATGGGGGAACCCGAGCCAAGCTGCAGCTCCGTGTGTCCATTCAGACACGGAGCTGCCATTCGGCCCCACTCCATCCTGATTGGCGAACTGACTTTGACAAAAGCGGGAGCCAATGGCGCCGCTGTCTCAGCCAATCAGGAGGGAGAGTCCCAGATGGCTAATGGACTCATGGACATCGCTGGATAGAGACGGGCTCTAGAGTATTTTTTAAGAAAAAATACCCTAAAATAAATTTGAATGCACATAAACACAAAATACCAGATTTTTTGGTAAAAGATAAAAGATTATCTTGCAACAAATAAACAGATACCAAACATGTCAGGATTTACAATGAAGCACGTTTGTGAGATTATGACAAACTATGTAACCAAAAATTGTCCATAGGCGACACTTTACAGATTAGCAGTTGAGAGTTAAAGTGAAACGTAAGTCTCGTTTTCTTAGTTAAAAGAAAACAAACATGTTATGCTGCCTTCCTATGTGCAGTGAATTTGCACAGACCAGCCCAGATCCTCCTCTTCTCAGGTCCCTCTTCGGTGCTCCTGGCTCCTCCCTCCTGCTGAGTGCCCCCACAGCAAACAGCTTACTACTGGGGTCACCCGAGCCAAGCCACAACTCACTGTGTTCATTCTCTCTTCATTGGCTCACTGACTTTGATTAACAGCATCGGGAGCTCCGGACAGCTGAGTCTCTCGTACAACATCGCTCAATCTAGATGGACCTCAGGTAAGCATTAGGGGGGCTGTATGGTCTTGGCCACCGTGCTGAAGCTCCGTTTCAGGGTCTTGTCAATCTTCTTATAACCTAGGCCATCTTTATGTAGAGCATGGGTCTTCCCACTCTGGCCCTCCAGTTGTTCAGGAACTACAATTCCCATCATGCCTCGTCAAGTCTGTGAATGTCAGAGTTTTACAATGCCTCATAGGATGTGTAGTTTGGCAACAACTAGAGGGCTGTAGTTTGAGGATCCCCGATGTAGAGCAACAATTCTTTTTTTCAGATTCTCAGAAAGTTCTTTGCCATGCGGTGCCATGTTGAACTTCCAGTGACCAGTATGAGAGAGTGAGAGCGATAACACCAAATTTAACACACCTGCTCCCCATTCACCCCTGAGACCTTGTAACACTAACGAGTCACATGACACCGGGGAGGGAAAATGGCTAATTGGGCCCAATTTGGACATTTTCACTTAGGGGTGTACTCACTTTTGTTGCCAGCGGTTTAGACATTAATGGCTGTGTGTTGAGTTATTTTGAGGGGACAGCAAATTTACACCATTATACAAGCTGTACACTCATTACTTTACATTGTAGCAAAGTGTAATTTCTTCAGTGTTATCACATGAAAAGATACAATAAAATATTTACAAAAATGTGAGGAGTGTAATCACTTTTGTGAGATACTGTATGTACACTAACCCGTTAACATAGCCTTTTTTTAAAGTTGTATTAAATCCAAAATAATTTAATATATTACAGCTTACAGATTTATAAATGTTGAGGCTGCATTTCTTTTCTTTTGTTTTTTAAGGTTTTTTTTCTCCTTTATTTTCACCTGCTGATCTTTTTTTTCGGTTTATTTTTACCTGGTGAGCCTTTTTCTCCTTTACTTTTACCTGGTGAGCCTTTTTCTCCTTTATTTTTACCTGGTAATCTAGACAGTAAGCTTGCTATTTTGCACCCTATGACAGGAAGTGTGGTACTGGTGGGTCACTTGGTGAAAATAAAAGGCAAAAAAAAAGAAAACAAGACTACAAGAAGATAGTGAATGCAGCCAACGCATTTAAGGATAAATAACTGCAATGTACTATGTTTTTTACTTTTTTTAGTTTTTTTACTTTAGCTCATTTGCAACATGTCCTATCTACTTGCATCAGCACCTTTTCTGGTGTCCATACACATATGGATGTGCTGCCCTACAGGGTTCAATGAACCTTGCAAGCAGCTGAGCGGACACAGTAGCAAACGGGGCTCGGACAGCAAGCCAGATGGGCTGTAAATGCTGGTCTACACAAGTCCTAATTGAACTGGAAACATTAAAAGTCCAATCGCTGTAACCTATTTTTCTAATAAAAACATTTTTTTTTGTCTTAAATGTTTACAATAAACTGATTCCCACACTATGCTTAGAGGAGATGTCACCAATTAATGTTTTGCATGCCACAATCCCACGAAGGACACACAACAAAAAAAAAATAAAAAAAATAACCAAAGGTGATAAAAAATTGTATGTAAATACCATGTGCTACATAAAAAAAAAAAATACAGTTTCTGTAAAAAGGTGGGAAACTGTTTGCTGACCCGACCAGATTTAACAAGGATCACAAATGAAGTCAGAGAGAGTTTCCCACTGTGACACATTAATAATAAGTTCTGTATCCCATCCATCCCTGGCCATGAATATGTAATGTTATAAAATGAGTCCTTTTTTACACAACACAACCTCAGACATATATAAATAAAGACTATCCATCACAAGCACGTGAAAAATTAATGAAGGTGGAGGCATTGCAAATTTTCACTTCTTGAAAGATAAGGTCAAAACTGTGTTTCTTTTTTTTATCAAGTAAAAATAGCTTTTTTTCTTCTTTTGTTGGACACCTGTTAATATAGGTATAGATGGAGGATAACACACAGCATATCACCTATAAACTACAAACATAACATATTTAAATATTCTCAGGGCTATGAATTCAGTAACTAGCAGATGTCACTGCATGCATTACAGACATGTTACTGCCATAATGGATTAAGCCCTATAGCCTCATTTTTAATGTATTAATTGGACAGATGGTTATTTTGTAAAGTATGACAGAGATTCAAGTGTACATGTGACCCCCAATTAGAGTAGGCTCCCCTTCTATGGGATGAACCGAGGCTAGCCTATCAGGAATCCTATAATAAGAAAGGTAACGTTTACTCAGTTTACTGGTTTGCTGCATTTGGAAATTTTACATTGGGGTTAATTTACTAAAATTGTTGTCGACTTCACAAGATGAAAGTTCGCTTTGTACATAGTTTAGTAAATAAGTTAATGTTGTGTTCCCCATAAATGCATAATAATCTGCAAGAGAAATAAAAAAATATATTTTTGCTTGTACACGATTTGTGCATTGTAGCAAACACTAGACATGTGCACACTGAAATATTTTGTTTCGGGATTTCGTTTTCGTCCGAAAAAGAAATGTATTTAGTTACTCCCAAAATTTGTTTATATTTTTGTTTCATTAAAAAATGCATTCGTCCGAAAATCCAAAATAATTAAGGTCGAATCTGTCATTGAAGGCTTATGGTGTCTGTCGAATGTTCTAAGAAAATTAGACGGAGCAGCTAAAAACTGCACGACGGCACAATTGTACATTTCCGGTCTAATGTTCCGCCTACAAGTTATAGTAGAATTCTAATGTTGTATGACACTAGTAATAATTATATTTATTAATTATTATTACTAGTCAACCAACATTAGAATTCTTCTATAGCTTATGGGTGGAGCATTTGACCATAAATGTCCACTCGCGAAGACTGCTTCGTCTAATCTTCATGTTGAATAATCTTGGACTAATAGAGTTAGGTTAGGCACATTCAACCTTTTTTGCTATAGTCTCTATAATGTCAAATCTTTTCTCTCTATGTCAAAACTTTTCTCTCTATGCAGAATAATCTTGGACTAATAGAGCTAAGGTTAGGCACATTCGACCACAGGTTCGATGGACGCAGATCGCTATTGTCAGCGTCATGTTGAATCTCCTATCTATATTGAACTGTTGCAACAAAAATGAAAATAAAGCATTTGTTTATGTCAGGTCTTTCGGTTTTCGGATTGTGCACGTTCGTTATGATTTGTTAAAACGATAACGAAAATGCCCGAAATTCGGACGAAAATGCATTCGGACGAAAATGAATGCACATGTCTAGCAAAACACACCTTCTCCTTCTTCCGTAAAGTTAAAAGCTGTGCAGCAGCAGACGTCCACAATCAATTATTCTGTGGGGACAGAACCATGGTAGCTGAACATTGAACACTTGTTTTAGGGCCCATTAACACCTATGCTTCTGCGTGGTAATTCACTAAAAAAGAGGTATGAGATAAAAAAAATAAACAATTGTACCCAGACTGATGGTCATCGGCTCTCTGCTCTGCCCCTCCAGTGCTCACTGGAGCGCAGGGCTGTGCAGTAGGTGGGAGTGACTGGCTCAGGCTCACAGCGACATGCTGGGAGGCTGAATCAACTGCCAGTCAGGAATTTAGGCAGATCCTGACATTAAAGCTAGGGTGGCTCCAGAGTCTGGAGTGGCTGAGTGACATCAGCCGACAGTGGACTTTAGCCATGCTGTCGGCTGAATACAGTTCACAGGAGTGCAGAACTAAGTACACTCCTGTGACCCACAAGAGAAAAAGCTTTGGCTCTATTTCTCCTTTAGGCCTGGTTCACACCTATGTATTTTTTAGTGCGTTTCAGTTTTGCAGAAACACACTATAGTCCATTGAACATAGTTTCCTATGAGTCACATTCACATCTGTGTATTTTATGGAAAGGGCCAGGGACTTTCTGTTTTTTTGCTCCATAGTCTTCAATGGATCAAAAATGTGTGTTGAAAAATGCAAAATGCGCCTGGAATATGCAAAATGCAACCTGCATAGGTGTGAACCAGGTCTTTGCATGCTTAGGTGAAAATTGGCCCTAATACTATTCCTTTAAACACTAATATTTACATAGATGTGGACCAGCTTAAAAGCAAAAAAAGCGATTTCTACCTAAAACGCTTTGTCCATTTCTTCATGCAATAGAAATGGACAAATGTGAACTTAGATGCTCATTCTAAAGGCCCGTACACACGATCAGACTTTTTGACAACAAACATGCAAATTAGCTGTTTTAAGGCAACATCCGACCGTGTGTACGCTCCATCGGACCAACTTTTTTCGGTTTACATCTGACTTTTGTTGGCTGTGCGAACGGACAAACTTTTCGACAACATAAGTCCGATGGAGCAAAGTCCAATCATGTGTACAGAAAACCATCAGATTTTACAAACACGCATGCTCAGAACCAATGCAAAAGATGAGACAACAATACAGAAGTTGACCAAAGGTTGGCGGTAAAGAGCAGAAAAACCACGTGATTTGGTGAAAGTTGGCTGAAAAAGTCAGATCGATTGTATGCTTAACAAGTTCACGCCCTTTTTACAAAAGTCCACGGAAAAGTTTGTATAAAGTCCGATCATGTGCATGAGGCTTTACCTTTACCTGCTGCAGAGGTTTTTTAAGCCTTGTGTACAAGGGGCAAGATGGGGGGGGAGCTTGAGTTAGACACAGGTTTTGTGCACGGGTGGGTGGCATCAGCTCTCATGCAATATTCATATGAAAAAAGTTGCCCATAAATGTGCTTGCTGTCCAGATCACACTGAAAAGACATTATTCTGAGCAACATGCTGCTGAAGAATTTCTGAGTTTTGGAATTCAGTGTGCACAGGGAGGGGTGGGCTCTGTAGATGTAGCTAAACCTAATCATTCAGATGACACTGACTCCATAAGCACTAAGTGCATGCCCAGGGGGCATGTCTATGACAATGAGTGGGTATTGTGGAAGGCTAGCATCATACAGATAGGAAGTGTGCCTGCTGCAATGCTCGTCAACCAGAATGCAGTGGCACAAATTGGTAAAGGGTAAGAAATGGGAATAAAAAAAACAAAAAACAAAAACAAAGAACAGCACAGTTTACCACCAAACACCAGAAGCACAACCAAATTGAACAAAAGCAGGTGAAGCAGGATTTCTGCTTCAAAGTGACCCTATTGGGGAGAGGGGGCGCTATGGTTTCTCCTTTCGCTTTCTTGCAGAGCTTGGTGCACCAATACCACTCAGCATACTCAGGTGTTCCCTACTGGTCACTGTGGTTTCTCCCACCACCACTGGTAATTGCAGAGGACACAATAGTGATATAGAGCACCTCAAGAGAAACCACAATGGCCAGCAGCTATTTCACACAGATCTCTGCGAGAGAGTAAAGTTTTTGCAAACCAGCCACTGGTAAACGATAAACCTGCTTCTTTCATGGGGTTAAAGTATATGTTACCCTAAAAAAAAAATTAGTATACATTATTATAGTTTGCTTTCTGTACATTGCCTTGTTTCATGTCAACTACCTGGTTGACCCTGCCAGTCCCCCTGCTTCCCTAATGTAAACTGACCACAGCAAACAGAGAAGCACATCCATGGCTAGGTGGTCAGTTTATTTTTTTGCTGTTAAGAGATACAGGACACTGTGCCCATCACAGTGTGCCTGCTTCTCCCAAAGTGTGTTTTCTTGCCATGCCCCATGCCCAACCCTGCCTGGTTGATTGACAGAGGCTCGCTGTCAATACTCAGATCGTAGCCATGTGGGAAAAGCATAAGCGCCAAAAAAGGAACCTCCTTCTGGCTTTCAGTGTTAGCCCTTGGAATGCAGTGCGCATAGCAGGAACATACTTCACGCCATGTGTGACGATATCTAGTATCCCCCACACTAGTAAAAAACGACATGAAAGAAGCTTTGCGATTAGATGACCACAAAATAAACCAACAAGAAAAGGTTCTTTATGTGATGTTATAGTATGCAAATTATTTGCTGCACTACCATAGTATTCAATTTACAGTATAAGTATACATATGTACTATAAGCTTCTCAGACAGGGTTGCTTTAAGTGGCAAGAGCCATTATGAATTCCAGACCCACTTCGAAGTCTTACATAAATAAGGAGGGGAATCCCATGCCAAAATTATTAAGAACATTCAAGCATGCAGCCTGGCAGGTCAGGAAAGGGAGCACCCCCCCAACCCAAACAATACCAGGCCACATGCCCTCAACATGGGGGTGCTTTGGGGTAGGAGGGGCCTCTTCCCCACAACCCTGGGCTCTGGTTGTGGGGATCTGCAGGTGGAGGGCTTATCAGAATCTGGAAACCCCTTTAACAAGGGGTACCAGATCCTGGTCCCCCTATATAAATGAGTATGGGGTACCCCTACCCATTTACCAAACAAAAGTAAAAGTTAATAAAGACAGTACAGTACAAGAGCTTTTGTCCTTTATTAAAAAAATAAAACAAAATTAACTTTTTTAGATTAACAATGGATCTACATCGAGGGACATTGTTTTTTTTATTTTTTATAAAAAAAGGACTTGTTAAAAACTCTTGCACTGTATACTGTCTTTATTAACTTTTACACTTTTAAGTGAATGGGTAGGGATACTATGTACCCCATACTACTCATTCACAATGGGGGGTTGGGATCTGGGCCCCCCCTTGTTATAGGTGGCTTCAAGATTCCGATAAGCCCCATCTGCAGACCACCACAACCACAGCCCCCTCCCTTTCCTGACCTGCTGGGCTGCATGCTCGGATAGGGGCCTGGTATGGATTTGAGGGGAGACACCATGCCATTTTTTTCCCCTTTTTACTGGCAATTTTTTTTTACATTCAGCTGTCAGCAGAGAACCCCGCTGACAGCTGATGACTCATCGGTTGTTAAGAACGCGGTGGCCGGCTTCCCGGTCCCCTTCTTAGCAACCAGTTATATACACAAGGGTTGATTTACTAAAGACAAATAGACTGTGCAAGTGCAGTTGCTCCAGAGCTTAGTAAATGAGCAGAAGCTCTGCTGACTTCCATCATCCAATCATGTGCAAGCAAAAATGCTGTTTTTTAATTTTGCTTGCACGTGATTGGGTATTCTTTGCAAAGTGAAGCTTTACCTCATTTACTAAGCTCTGCAGCAACTGCACTTGCAGAGGGCAACTGTGCACAGTCTATTTGCCTTTAGTAAATCAACCCCACAGTGTGTTAACGTGAAAGAAATAAAAAACGCAACACTTTATGGTGCACCTCCATTGAAGTCTATTACACGCAAAATGCAATTTACTGTGGGAAGACCCTTTCCAAAAACGCACAGGCTGAAAAACACATAGATGTGAACGTGTACCATAGGAAACCATGTTAATTGGACTGTAGTGCGTTTCTGCAAAATATTAAAGGTGATTTATTCTTCCAAATCCATTGCACACTAATACTGACTAATATTCCAACGATTCTTTTTTTTTTTTCCATCACTTAGCTAATGTGACCCCAACGCTGACAGAAAGGGGTAGGGGAGGCTTGTTGGTTGTAAGGATGCTGGTGGTTAGAATGACGCACAATGATGACCTATGGCTTTGTGTAACTAAAAGGCAGGCTTTATCCATCTGCTGGTTTGTATACAATTTTGGGGCAATTTGTAGGCATTTTGCCAAGGCATCCCTGTTGAAAAAGGCTGCAATGCATATAAATATTATTATTATTATTACACATGATTTATATAGCGCCAACAGTTTACGCAGCTATTTACAATGTATGGGGGGGGGGCAACACAATTACAGTGCAGTTCAATACAAAAGGTACAGGAGGGCCTGGCTCGTAGAGCTTACATTCTAAAAGGGAAGGGGTGGTAGAAAAGGTAATAGCTGCAGAGAATGATTTGATGGGGGTGGCTCGGGGATAGTTAGGTGGGTGTGGGATAGGCTTCCCTGAATAAATGAGTTTTCAGGGATCTCCTATAGGTGGACAAGGGTAGGGGCTGATATAATGGGGCAGGGAGTTCCAGAGGATGGGAGAGGCTCTGGAGAAGTCTTGAAGGCGAGCATGGGAGGAGGTAAAAAGGGAGCTAGAGAGCAGGAGGTCCTGGAAGGATAAATACATAAAATATGTCAGTATACAAAGAATTGTAGCAGCCAAAAGGTTAAAACGACACAAGAAACCCCATAACCCCCCTTGGTGGGTTTTAGAAAACCTAGGAGAACTCAAAACCTTCCACAAAACATGCCATTTATAATAACATTTTAATGATGTAAAAAATAAATACAAACAAGAATAACATTCTATAAAAAAAGCCGCCTTTGCACAAAAAAAATAAATAAATAAAATAATAGGCAGAATGAAAAAAAAAAACAGACATTTATTTACTAGCTTATGAAAAGGAAATCCATATCCACATCTGTAATCTATAAACTGAAATGTTTAGAAATCGCTCATCCTGCATAACACAGCGACTCCTCTCCATGTGCGATGTGCTTACTTACATTCAGCATTAGTGCTGGACCGCTCTGTCTGATGTTTTCCTTAATGTGATTCTGACTTTTGAGAATTAAAAAAATGCAATGCGATGAATACTGATATGAGGAAGGAAGAATGATCATTTAATTGGCACCAGAAGTTTTTAATTAGCTGGAGGAGGAAAAAAAAAAAAAAGAAAAGCAATCTATGAAACAAAAATATAGAGATTGCATATCTACAGTAATCTGGTACAGGAGTCAGTTAAACAAACTTGGTGGTGGCCGTATAAACACAGACACGTCCCAAATATTTACCGCAAAATTAACAATTGAAAAGAATTGTGGGATTGTGTGACTCAGACACACCAATCTAAGAGCGTTACGGTGGCGAGAACTTTTATATGGCAGGCTGGCTTGTTCATGATTACCAAGCGGAAACATTTACATTTTTATAGACCATATAACAAACCTAAGGAATTGTTGAATTTAGCTGTATTTTATGTCCCAGATTAGTAAATGTCTTTCCAATAAAAGAAGCAAGTTCCTAGGAATTAAAGGCATGGTCTGCAGACTGAAACATTGGCTTCTGTTTTAATTACATTTTGGGCTGTTTGATGGAAGATGTCATTATAACCCTATCTTGTTCATACCTCTAATATGGCACGGTATAAATCCTTCTTTTATTTTGAAGAACAACATCTGCTGTTGCATCGCCTGGTAATTCTAGCAGGGATTGCTATGTATTTAAATCTTTAAGCTATTTTGCATTGAGCTCTTTAAACTGAATTTAGCCATTTTAATACCGGGCCTATTCTGCCACGTCTCTCCTACATGTAAAAATCATCTTTTTTTGCGAGAAAATTAATGAGAACCCCCAAACATCATATATATGTTTTTTTTAGCAGACATAGGGAATAAAATGGCAGTCGTTGCAACTTTTTATCTTGCACAGTATTTGCGCAATCATTTTTCAAACGCCTTTTTTTTGGGGTGAAAAAAAATGGTTTCATGAATTAAAAAATAACAAAACAGTAAAGTTAGCCCAATTTTTTTGTATAATGTGAAAGATAATGTTACGCCGAGTAAATAGATACTTAACATGTCACGCTTTAAAATTGCAAACACTCATGGAATGGCGCCAAACTTCGGTACTTAAAAATCTCCATAGACGACACTTTGAAAATGTTTACAGGTTACAAGTTTAGAGTTACAGAGGATGTGCTGGAATTATTGCACACGCGCTAATGCACGCGGCGATACCATACATGTGTGGTTTGAATGGCATTTACATATGTGGGTGGGGCCTAGGTGTATGTTCGCTTCTGAACGCGAGCTACCAGGGACAGAGGCGGTTTCATTTTTACTTTCTTTTTTTTCTCTTACTTAATTTTTTTTCTTTTTACACTTTTTTTAACTTTTTTTTATTTTACTTATTTTTTATTTATTTTTTTACACTTTTTACTTTTTTTTTTGATCACTTGTATTCCTATTACAAGGAATGTAAACATCCCCTGTAATAACAATCTATGAGACAGGTCCTCTTTATGGAGAGATTTGGTGTCAATAAGACCCCAACATCTCTCCTCCAGGCTGGAAAGCATGAGGTCAAGAAAAATAATTCACCAATCTCATGCTGACAGCTGCGATCGCAGCTTTGTTTACTTCCAGGAACCCGGGCGTGACGGCATAACGTTGCGCCCGGGCCTCTGATGGTCATAAAGATGACTGGTGACCATGAGAAATAGGAAGGAGGGAGCACCCACAATGCCACATCCGTAATGTATCAAGGGAAAACAAAGTAGATACCAAATAGATATCAACAGGTCGGACTTTTAAGGCATGGAAGCAAATAAGAAAGTAGAAAAAAAAATATATTTTATTGAAAAATGCAAGATCATAACAGTGTTCAAAACAACATAAAAATCATATGAAATGATATAATTTGTACATTGAGCCGTGGTGCGTCGTGTCTACGCGTTTTGCCGTAAAGCCTTCCTCAGGACACAGAAAAAGGTTCAAAGACGTAGCAAGAGAGAACAACAATAAATCTCACTATCTTCAAATGAGCTGCGCCTCAAGTAAAAATGGCGTAGCAACCAGGACAGATCCAAATATATGGAGCGGTCAACCACACTGTGATAGAGTGGACAGCAAGTGGCACATTCTCATGAGTACAAACAGAAATTAATAGTTGCTTATAGCAGGGGCAGGAAAGAAGTCTCAGTCAGTAAATTACCATCAATGGGGACGGCCAACAGAGGACATAATCCCATCCACATAAAGCTTAGTAGATACTGGTGACACATATTATGGCCAAACAGCATATAGAGACTAAAGGTAAATGTATTTTTATGGAGACAATGAAGGCATACCCCTGGGAGACAGCCCAATGCTGTGCACACATGTGGAGGACTAGAAAAAGGAAGTTCAATAGCTAGTAGCCAATAGCTTCCGTCTCGTTGAATCTGAGCATGCGTGAGTTTTTGCACGTCAGAATTGCATACACAAGATCGGAATTTCCGGTAGAAACTTTTTCCATTGGAAAAAATGAGAACGTGCTCTCAATCTTTTGCTGGCGGAAATTCGGCCAGCAAAATTCCGATGGAGCATACATACGGTCACATTTTCCGATTAAAGCTCTCATCGGTCTTTTGCTGGCCGAAAATTCCGACCACATGTACGCAGCATAAGACTCTGCATTCCTTTTTTGATGGACCTGGAGTGTATTTAGATCCTTTAAACTAAAGTTCAATTGGGCTTTAAACATCAGTGAATGTTACTCTCTGATTTGAATATTTTAAAGCCTGATGTTCAGCTTAAAGCTGAACATTTTAAGGAGCTCATACTGGACCAGAGATACTCTAGTTCAAGTTCTGTACAATGCCAGAATTCCCTGATGTCAACTGATACCGTATGAAGGAACCATGACCACCAAAAATAAAGACAACATCAACTTTACTTCTCTGTCCTTCCTAGGCAGAACGTTCCTCCATACATTCAGCTGGACAGTTTGGTTGCCTTTTGAGCTGCAATTAAAATGATTAACACCAAACTACACAAATGTTGAGGCTGGTACAGCACTATTTCAAGATGACGGTAACACTTGAAATATAATCCTATTATCAATCAACCCTGGGAATACATTAGCTGATCAATGCTATGATCATATAAGAAACAAATAAAATATATATCAACTAAGAAATATATATGTAATAAAGAGATACTCTGACAGAGGTGCAAGCATTCCTATTCAACATTTTCACAATCCAACACAAAATAATGGCGACAAAATGTCCAAAAGGGATCACTTACTGAAAATTTCCATCGCGGGTCAATAGCATCATTGGCCTATACAGCAATAATCTGCTTTTACAGCTGTTTTTCTCCCAACGTTCACCCAATAAATCTCAATGTTCTGCTCAGGTTTTAATGCACAACTTTGAATTATCTTGTGCCCCCATAGAGCTCGGACGCAATAAATGGTTTTACTATGAATCACATTGGACTGCCTGAAGCATTGCGTTGGTAGAAGACATGGTTATATTATGAGTCAATGACAACTAGAATCAAGGACAATTAATGCTTCTTTCATATCAAACTCAGCAGTGCAAAATAAAACCGAGCATGATTATAATTTACTGGAGTAATAAAAATACAGCAGAGGGCAAATGAAGGGATCTAGAAATGGGGTGCTTCATAATGCACTGTACTCCCTTTATAAAGAGGCACAAAGAAAGTTCTAAGATACCAACAAGGCAAACGGCAAAAGATGAATGTAATGTGTAACTCCAAGCACACCTTGTAAAGTGCTTTCCCACCCTAGACTTTTCAACAGGAGATGTATTTAATTGGTATTTTTTCACTGATCTACACAAAATAGATCACAACATCATAATGAAAAAAAAAAAGAAACATTTTTCAAATTATTTAAAAAACAAAAAAATCTTCAGTAAATACCCCCTATATTGTGAAACATAAACACAATAGTGGCCAGTACCACAAGGGTTTCAAAGTGATGCACCGAAATGAAAATTCCAGTGCCGAAACCGAAAACCGACAATTCAGGGTACACTTGGCCTAAAACAGATAACCAAAATTGTAATTGGAGTTTAAAAAAAAATGATATATATATATATATATATTTTTTTTTATTATATCGACTTTTTAAATAATAACATGAATTTCAATTAATATGAATTTATTTCCGGCCATTATCCACACCTTTTCGGCCCATAGGCTCCTTTCACATGGGTGATCAGGTACGCCTATCAATTTTTGGGGCAGACCTGATTGGACCCTCTAGTCCAGGGGTCTCAAACTGGCAACCCTCCAGCTGTTGGCGAAACTAAAAGTCCCATGAGGCATTGCAAGGCTGACAGTTACAAGCATGATTCCAACAGGCAGAGGCATGATGGGACTTGTAGTTTTGCAACAGCTGGAGGGCCGCCAGTTTGAGACCCCTGCTCTAGTCTCTTCTATGGAGAGGTGGATGTCAGTGCAGACGTGTCTGCTGACACCCCATCCATTCCAATCTTGTCTGCCAAAAACAGATAGTGGTCCTATTCCCCATCCATCCAGCGGATCAGACCAGATAGAAAGGGACAGGCCTTCAATTTCCATCTAACTGACCCATAGGAGAGCGGGACTGTGTCCTTGCCCGCTTTGCATAATGAAGAGGACATGGACCTGTCATTCGCCAGCTCAGTAGGGATCACCGGTGAGTGTCCCCTGCTGAGCAAGCAGATTTTGTTTCACGGTGCAAATGCTTGCCAGGAATATGTGCAGGTAGTTCTTAAGGGAACTACTGCCAAAAAAAATTTTTTAGGGTAGTTTTGAACACCCCTGAGTGTATGGTATACTGTATATACTGTATGAGCACAGGGGTGTGTTGTCATTCATTCTTTTTTTTTTATTATCAAAGACGGTTTTCAGTGACATAGCAGTCCATTTTAAACAAAAAGGCAACACAACCAAATTACAGCTCCAATAAAAATTATATGCAGGCATCATTTTATAAAGGACTTACATATTTTACACAAAGACACAAAAAATACCAGCTATTCCACTATCAGCTATCTAACCCTGTAAATTGCTATACTGCTTTTTATACTACTTTTCTGCAGCCGATCCAGTCCGATGCTGAGCTGTCAGCAGCTGCTTCTCTATGTAGGCATGTGCAGAAGAGGCAGCTGACATTGGAAACCCCATAGTAATGTCATAGTAAGTCTATGGGTGACGTAATTTCCCTGGTATTTTTGTCAGCTATCTCCTGCACAGAGCATCCACTGCTGGAGACCAGACCGGATCAGCTGCAGAATAGTTAGCAATTTTTGCTTTACGGGGTTACATAAATTAGACTTAGAATGTGGCTGCCAGCAGATTTAAAGTTAGTTATTTTCAGTTATATTCATTTAATTTCTATTTGAAGTAAAGGGGTCTCGAGTCATGGTGCCCAAAGTCCCCATATTTATCAGGACATCCCCTATGTTGGTAAATATTACATTCGAGTCGAAGGGTGTCACCTAACAGATCCACTCCTTCAGGAGGGAGGGTACAGGAATGTCCAATGGATCAGGAGTAATCTGTGGGTCTGAAAGAGGGCTGTAGAAGTTGTCTCACAAGTTATTTCCTTAGGTTATATGTCTCCCAAAATTCCCAACAGACAGCATTTAGGGTCTAAAGGTACAGTGGCTTGAAACGCGCCGTTAACAGTGTCTACTACTCCCAACTGTGTCTACTACTCCCTTCCAGTAATGATGTAACTTAGAGCAGGTTGCCAATTAATCTTAATAGTATCCACACATATACTGTACGCAATTTGAACAACAAAAAAAAAATGTCCGTCAGCACACCACAATACACCAATATGATTGTAAAATGCTTTGCAGTGCTTTGGCCAAAAACATTGCAGGTCTGTTTCTTGTGCGCTAAAGCTTGTTAAAGGCCAATTCAAAAAAGATGGGCTGCCTTAGACTCTATGCACACCAGAATTTTTTTTTTTCAAGCTTCTAAAAGCTGTTATTAGCATTTTTCTGCTCCTAGAAGCTAAAATGTGTCCATGCACACTACTTTAGGCTATTAGCTTTTTTTGAGCTTCAAAGTCTATTAGCAGAAAATTTTATTTTTGCTGAGTTTTTTGGAGCATTTTCCAACAAAAAAAAACACTGAAGGCTCTTAAATGCTACCAATTGTTTCTAAATGCTACTAAAATGCTCCTGCAGCTTTTTTTGTACTTTTTTTCTTCATGTACTGCAAAAACGCTAATAAAATGCTAATGCTCCGAAAAGCTTCTAAAATGCTACTAGAAGCAGGCACAAAAATGCTATTATCAGCATTTTTCATCCAGCGTTTTTTTCTATCTTTTTTTGAGCTTATGTGCATGGAGCCAAAAATTTGAACTATACACAAACCTTTATATTTTCATTTTGGATAGAGTAGGGCAAGGTTATAACCCGTTCGATTTTTATTTTATCTGTATCCCTTTGGGAAGATTTCCTTCAGTTCCTGTCTCATAGCCAAACAGGAACTGAGCAGAAATCCCTGCAAATTAAGGGAATTCCTTGGGGAACCCCAGGTCACCAGAACTAGTGTCCCCATTGGAAGATTTCCCCTCCATTACTTTTCTGGGCAAAACCCAAAATGTGGGTTTTTCTTTTACTTTCAGTTCCAAGAATAACGGTAAACAGAACAAATAAAGAGGGTGAATCTCCTTACTGGGGGCACAGACAGCAATAAAAACCTGACAGGTGTTATAGTACCTCCCCCTTGTATCCAAAAAAAAAAAAAGATTTGCCTTTAGTTATAATTTAACACAGCAGATGTATTTGCACAAAAACGTGTGACAAGTGTTAAGTGTTCCTAACTAATATTTCTATAAACAACATGTGCATCCAAACTGCAAAGAAAAAATGCTAATGGAATTCCATTCTGAAGTCTACCACATGTGGTAGAAATTGAAAAAATAATTAGCACCATAAGTGGCATTTACTCCATCCTCAGAGTGTCTTAGCTTGTCTCATTCAGGGAAAAGAAGAAAAAAATGTCACGCATCTATGCGATAGGAGCCCTGTGTGCATGCAAGCTGTACTGCCGATCAGCATGATGTACATTTGCAGAGTGTCAGACCCTGGGGTGTTTATTATTTTGCTGATAAACTGTACAGTATGCAAGGAAAGTAGAAAAAAAGTGTTCATTGGTTAAGGCTTGGGTCAAACAGCTTACTACAGCATACACCAGTGCAAGAGATGTGTTTGCACGTGTTCCATGCATCCATGCATTCATGTCCATTGGGACACAGCAGCTGCACAGACAATGCCGCAGCTCCCAGTTTAAAAGCCATGTGCGTGCACAGCCCCAATACTACACTGTCTGCATTCAGGGTTGGGGAACTACATGGCTATTAAATATATAGCAGCAGCTGTGTCCGTGCAGCCAATGCCTCCCAATTTATATGAATGGGAGTGTCTTCATGGGAATGCATGGAACACCTGTGTGGGCAAACAAGGCCCTCATACAAGTGTACGCAGTAGTACATCTATGTAAAAAAGGCCTTAAAGGAGAAGTTGGTAAAGAAACAAACCTACATATTCACAAACATGCTGCAGCATCAGTGTCTTGCTGTTGCTCTTCTATGCCATGTCCCATGACTGCTGATCATTCAGCTCTTGCTCTTACTTGCAGAAGAAAGCAGTGACTGTAAGTCACTGCTCTCGTCTCTGCTTCTCCAGCATTTACTGGAGCCTCAGGATGGTGAGGAGGCAGGCTTGAATGTACTGAAAGGCAGAACCAACTGTCCATCAGGCAAGTAGGCCGCAGCTCTGTCCCATCAGCTGAGAGTCAGCAATCGGCTGCTATAAGTTGACTGTAGGCCACAGGGGCATAAGAGCAAATGTACTCCTGTTAAACTCCCAATCGTGGGCTATAAGAGATAAAAGTACCAACATAGTGTGGTCTGCTATAAAAAGGTTTATTGCCACACAGTATTGCACTTACATAAAATACAAGTTCACAGCACACAATGTTACAAGTCAAATGCTGGCTAGCTTCCGTAGCAGACAGGCAACATGACATCACAGGCTCGGCTCCTTCCTCCTAGATACGTTGCGCCCTGTGATTAGGCTTCTTCAGTAGGTGTGTATATATATATATATATATATATATATATATATATATATATATATATATACACAGATACATACACACACATATATATTTAATAAGAGGGGTGATTGGAGTGTTGCACAACACTAATTATATCTTGTTATCTATTCCCTATGGTGTAATGAAAACACGTGTGAGTATTACAGCTTGCAACACAGAAACAATTTGTGGAGATTACACAGGAAAAATATACTTCCACCAAAAAAAATAAAAAATAGTTTTGGGTTTTAGGTTTTTGAAGTTTTAATATATTTTCTATGATTGATTGAGTTGTGCGGATTGCTTTTTATATTAATTGTACTCCTCTAATTCTCAAGAGAAGCACAGCCAGAAAATCTCTGGTCACAGCTCTTTTTTAATTCTTAATTTTCAAGCAACATCCTGCTTTTTCATTACACTGATTACTCTATACAAAAAAAGTCTTAGCATTGCAGCATGCTAACCTGTGTTATGTTAAGGTAGCATATTTATTTACAATGGTTATTTACAGTTCCCAGATTCAGAGCCAAGGCAAGAGATGGCACATGGAGGTCTTGCCCTTTCTTGCTTTTTTATTTTTTTTATTCTGTATTGAGAATACAGCATTTGGAGTGAGCAATCGCCACTGCTGTAGCAAGAGTGACTCCAAGGTGTGCAACAACAGGGCTGGGGACCATGGCATAGACATCTTGTAAGTGGAATCCCCAAGGTATATATGAAGGTAGCATGTAACTCAAACCATCGGACTCCAACTATGACTGAAATTTTATTTTTGGGTGGTCTGACACATGAATTACTTCTACGTAAAAAAATGTAGCTATATTTTACTTTCCTTTTTGTCAATTCATGTTACTGTCATCTGGTAAAACTCTATACGCTTAATACTTTCCTTATACTACGTGCCAGCAGTAGGCAATTATGGATACCACCCTAAAATTGCCTTCTTTAACTAGGATCCACCGATTGTATTACATCCCGTTCTTGTGCTGGCTGAAGCAAACTTAATCTTAGAGCTGTTATTAACAGGATGGCCTGTGATATTTCCACTTGCTTAATCATTTGGAAGGATGTTATATGAAGTTCAGAAAGTAATTTGAGTTTTGTAAGAAGTCTCCTCCTTAATCTGCTGCTACTGCTGTGTTGAATCCTCAGTAATATCTAAACCCTTAATGCACGGGCTCATATGGCAATCCTCCATCACATGTCATATCACCCTGCATTACTCTGTTCCAACGATAACTATTTAAAGGAATAATCTGCTAAAGAACCATGCAAGAGAAACTTGCTGCTCAGCACAGTTACAATCCCTAACTTATTAGCTCTCAGAAAGAAAAAAAAGACTGTTTTATACAGGACTGTGGCTGTCCTAATATATTCTTAAATCTGTAATTTATATGATGTGCTTATCACCCATTAACGGATATCATCTAGGTAAAATAATGTCATTGTAAGCCTAGAGAGCATAGCATTGCCCATAAGGAACAGGTTTGTACATTCTCCCTATGCATGGTTTTCTTTCCACAACCCAAAAAAAACAGGTAGGTTGTATTCCACTTGTTGGGTTTTTAACCTTTGTTGCACCTCGGTGCTGGTGATCTCCTGCAGTCTCTTTTAGCCAATTCCTGTCTACATGTATGCCCTCCAGCGATGGCTGCATGGCATTTCTCAGGGCAGGTTTCCTGATGGTGACAACAGTGGACCTTATCTTCATAATATGTGTTGAAACAGCAACTTGTAACCGCCATACAAAGCCTGTTGTATATTTAAAAGTATTGAAAATGATATCATATGTTAAGGAGACACCAGGGTCAAGCTCTCCAAGGAGGAGCATTACAGGCATAACCTCATTCTTCTTCCACCCAGTACCATCCACTTTGGCCTCTTTATGGCACCTTGGATGGATCTGGTTGCATAGCAGCTCCTTGAAGGTTAACAAAGGTTAAAAACCCAATTAAGGATCCTGTAGAGGAGCGCTTTTAGGACTTTAACCTTGACCAACACCTTAGACATTGGGGAAAAAATGGAGGTACTCCATGTATGGGAGGGGTTATAGAGGGAGGGACTTCCTGTCTTGGGTGTGCCAGTGTCCATCACCTGAAGGTGGCCTAAAAACCACATAGCAATTACTTTGGCTGCTCTGCGTCCCGTGATGAAGAAAGTGTTTTACCCGCTAATGTTGCTAAAGTGCTAGTGTTAGGGTTTTTTGTTAGTCTAGGTAAATTCAGGCTTAGCTGGCATCCAAGTCTGTGTGTTTTTCTGGGTTAGGGTTGAGGGACTTAGGGAGAGCTGGTGGAACTTACAGGCAGCATATCTGATATCCCCCCCCCCCTACTGGAAACTAGCATAGGATTCTAGAAGGATGGACATGGAGGGAAGGAGAATATGCCTGGAATATTCTGAGGGCCCTGACCAATCCCCAACAGATGGGTAGGCAGGGGGTAGACCCCATCAAATACTCAGAGTCAGCCCAGCTGGGGGAGTGGAGTTCAGGTGGAAGATGGAGATGGATTGTTAGGCTGTTAAAGGCCTTTCAGAGCAACCTCCCTAGTCTGAGGGGGGGGGGGGGGGGGGGGGTGAACTCAGGCCTGGGCTTGGGTGGTGGGGAAGGGATCCCCTTCTCTTGACACATGGAAGGATCCTGTCCAGACAGCATGAGAGCAAGGAGGTGACAGCAGGAGAACACTGCCAGACAAATTTCCAGGAAGAAAGACAGTCAGGAGGGCTGGTGAGTCTTAAAGTCAGAGGACTAAGAGGCATGCCTGAAGGGACTGGGTGCAAGCAGTCTGGGATGAATGCAGATTCAGTCTTGGAGCACAGGGGAGAAGTAGTCAGAAGGGCTAATGAGAGGGGCAGCTGCAGCCAGGGGGGCTGGCAGTGCCTGAAGAAGTGGTACTGGGATCAGTAGCCACAGGAATATGATAGCTAAGCACTAAAGACCTTTTTTCTGCTACATTACCAAAGGGGCCAGCAGTCCCTGCCTGCAAAGTGTTTTTGCTCTGGATCTGACGGAGTCTGTGTTGGATCAATTTGTTAGTCCTAGCTGGTCCTGGGAGATGTAGTTCTACAAGCAAGATTGTGTTGCAGGTAGAAGTGGAGAAGTGTATATAGTTGTGTCCCTGGAGAATTCTTTCTGTGTTGATGAAGTAGGCATCCCATAATTACCCTAAATTCAACTCCCCTAAGGAGCCCTGCAAGGACTGATTTCTGACTCCAGCTTGTGTGAAAAATGTGTGCGCCTGGCTGTGCAGAGTGGGAGATACCCATTTTCACCAGCGGCTCCTATGAAGGGAGGGGGGGGGGGGGGGTAGTGCTACAATAGTGAAGGTATAAGCACAGGAATATTATGTATCTTAAGGTTTTCTTTTCCATAAATTACTTTTTATCGACCTGCAATGTGCCTCTGAACTCATTAGCAAACTTGGCTGACGTTTTTCTTTCAGGCTTTATGAGGGACGTAAATGGTCTATACCTGTAGCAAGGGTATTATTCAACTTTGGTCAAAGCTTCACACCTGATTTTATCCAGAGATGCCCCTTATCTGCAAATGAGGTTGTTTGGTAACGATGAACTGTCCCTTTAAGCCTACCAGTGAAGTCCATCTAATGCAGCTTCCTGTATTGGTGTTGCAACAATGCTGCATTGTTCCAGAATTTACAGCTGAGTAAGCACCCTCATGTAGGCTGTATCTCCTTGCACTACAGTGACATGAAATGTTGCAGGAGTGTGACTATTAGGTTTGTCATTGCTGAGTCACAAGACTGCAGGTTTTCATTCAGGACCAGACCACACCTAGTCCTACCCACTACTTTCTGAATTGGCATCACTGCCTGTGTTACTGAAACCCTACCACTGTGAGCTGCAGTGTCTGATAGGGTAAGTGTGTGAGACACACATGAAGGAGGATGTGGCTCAGCCAAGAGAGTAAAGGAAGTGTTTTTATTTTTATTATTTGCCACTTTTTAAAATGTCATACAGGAGTCTTTAGTTGTAAATGTCCATGGGCGCTCGGGTGCGAACACACACGAGTGCCCCTATGGGTTAAAAGTGAATATGTTACCTGGAGCACAAACAAGGGTCATAAAGACATGGATGAGCGAGTTTGGGGTGACGGTACTTGACTGGCCTGCACAAACCGATAGAACACCTTAGGGTTATAGTAGAGCATAGACACACAGCCTTCCCAGAAGAGCTGAAGCTGTTATAGCTGCAAAGGGTGGGCTAATTCAATATTGAACCAATGTGCATGTAAAGGCAGGCATCCCAATACATTTGGTAATATAGTGTATATAGTTTATAAAAAGTTAAAACTAGTGTAAGCGCTTCATATAAATTACAGACATAAGTTGTTGTTTTTCTTCTTTTGCATTTTTGCTATTAACCCTTTTGCCACCCCTTGACACACACTGTGCTATTAACATGTTAATTGGCAGTCTTCATCACAGCTGTACACAGTGGCAGCAGCACAATACAAGCCTGAATGTTAATTAAAAAAGCCCATTTGTGCACTAAACGAATTTCTTGCCTTAAAAGAGACAGAAGGAAAAAAAAAAAGGTCCCTAATCGTTCTGCATACCGAGGCTACCAAGTTTAAAATATTAAGTTGTACAGATCAGAAATGTAATCGCGAGAGACAAGCTGTGAGAGTTTTTCAATCACTGTGGGCCTGCATCAATTTAAAGTCATGTTACATTAAAGAGAAATATGTCTGGGAGAGGCTCCCAGTTGTCACTTTGGATTAGATTTGTAGTTGTGATCAGGATGTGCATTTTGCAGGTCTTCGAACATTCTGAAAATATTGCCTAATGCTAGCGGTAAAGAAACAGCAGAGTTCTGGCTTATCTCGGCAGTCTCAAAGATATGCCGCGTACGAATTTACCTGCACAGCGTGAAACCCATCAGGAAGATAAAAACCTATTAACATGTAAACATTAACTAAAACCTTCGGACGTGTTTAATAAACAGCGACTGAGATTTTTTTTTTTTCCTCTTTTATTGTTATTCCACTGCACTCAAGTTAAGATTGTTACACATATCGGTTGGTGTCCAATCTTGAATCAATGAAGCGTGGCAAAAATAATTTATACAATTTATTTAAACAAGCAAAAAGGCATTTCAGTTTTACCGCCGGATGCGAGGAGGGCTACGCATGCCATCCCTTGAGAAAATAATTAAGCCTGTGTGATGGGCTAGCTTTATTGGATGCTGTTTGGACATTTTATTGCATATTAAAGATAAAAAAAAGGGGTTGTCTTTCAGGCAGCTATATATCCCACTAAACAACAGGGAGTAATTTATTGTACGCTAAATATATTGTCATTTAAGCATAATATTACAGAGAATGGTACTGTCTAACTGCTTAATTACCTACAAGACATATAAACTTAAAAGGCATTGTATATCCTTTTATTTTTTAAATTATAACTGTAAATTTCATCTTAATATAAAGAATTAAGGTGCATTTAGGTTTAAAGGGAGCCTGTCAAAATAGAAATATGAGCACGGTCATTGCTAATTTGCTTTTAAAAGGAGTAAATACTGAGCTTTTATTCTTATTCTGACATAAACCTAAAGAAGAACTAAAGTCCCCCTTTAAAAACTGCAAGCAGGCAGGCTCTTAATGCTGAAGAAACATGTAATGTCTATTCTGCAATAAAAAACAAAACAAAAAAAAACCCTAATTATCTTCTTTGGAATGTACACTATGGGTTTTTTTCTCGATGAATATAAGGAGTGCAGTCGGGATGACTGCACTCCTGTAACTGGACCGGCCAATGGGAATAGCCACGGCCCGATACCTACAAGAAGTTGGGAAGCAGATGTTGGCGTTGACAAGGGACATCAGACTGCTGAAGGAAGGTACAGTGGCAAAAATAATTATTTGATCGCCTGCAGATTTTATGTTTGCGCACTTACAAAAAAATGAAGGGTCTATAATTGTTATCATAGGTGTATTTTAAATGATAGAGACAGTATATCAACCAAAAATCCAGAAAAAAAAAGACATGTTACAAATGTTATAAATTGAGTTGCCGTTCAGTGAGTAAAATAAATATTTGATCCCCTATCAACCAACAATTCTGTCTCCCACAGACTGGCTACAGTATGTGCTCATGTGGTACAATTGTCAATTTAAAAAGGTGCTTCTAACAACAACTTGTTATGTGTATAAAAGACAGCCATCCACAGAATCTCTTTCTTCCATTCAAGCCTAACCATCATGGGCAAGATCAAAGAGCTGTCAAAGGATGTCAAGGACAAGATTGTAGACCTTTGAAAAAGTGCAGATGCGCAAAACGTGTTGTCAAGGCAACCACCACAGCCAACAGGTCACCCAGGTCCATGAGGTGCTCCAATGACCAGGAGCCCTAGAACCCCAGCAACACTGACTGGCATCCACGTCGGCCCATCCAGCCCTGGTTTTCCATCTCCCTGAGGTCTACATCATTTTGGGACACTACCACGCAGCTGGGATTCACATCCATTGGGCTTTAGATGCTGTGAATGTATAGAGTAATCCACACTGCAGCAACATGGCTCTCTCCCTTCTACCTGTTAGTACGCCAGCAGACTTGGCATCCCAGTCACGTGCAGCTTACCGTTCGGGTTTCCACCTTCCCGCTGTCAATCATCTTTGCTTTCTCTTCCAGCACGTCCAGCACTTCCCCACATGCTGGTGAGCATGTTCCACATTCGGACGCAGTGTAGCAGGGGTATTGATGTCCCCCCATGCTACAGGAGTTTTTTTTTGTAAAACTCAATGCCGTCAGCTCCTTGTTGCTCCATGGATCTTCCCTTCTTCCCTGAAACTGTAAGCTGTTGATTTCTTTTTCATCTACCTCATCCCTTCCTATCTGACAACAGGATTGTTCTTTTACACGCATTACTGAATAAACTAGGACTAATCATGTTCAATTGTCTTTACGCCTCAACCCATTGAGCGCTGGTCCGTTTGTTTTGTTGTACACCGTTTATTCATACCCTCTAGCAATGGTTTCCGTCCAGCTGCACTGGGTTCAGATCCCATGTCATTAACCATGGCCTTTCCTCCCCATTCACAGATGGCCATGTTTTAGTGCTGGTGTTACTTGTTGTATAAGATTGCAGACCTCCACAAGGCTGGAATAGGCTACAAGACCATCAGCAAGAAGCTTGGTGAGGAGACAACAGTTGGAGCGATTATTCACAAATGGAAGAATTACAAAATAACCATCAATCGCCCTCGGTCTGGAGCCCCATACACGATTTTGCCTCATGGGGTAAGGATGAGCCCAGAACTACACGGGAGGAGCTTGTGAATGAGCTCAAGGCAGTTGGGACCAAAGTCGCTGAGCAAACCATTGGTAACAATATGTCACCATAAATTGAAATCCACGTCTGAAGTTTTCCAAGGAACACCTAAATGATTCAGAGGAGAATTAGGAGAAAGTGCCTTAGTCCGTTAAGACCAAAATTGAGCTCTTTGGCATTAACTAGACTTGCTGGGTTTGGAGGAAGAAAAATGCTGACTATGACCCTAAGAACACCACCCCTACAGTCAAGCATGAAGGTGGGAACATTATACTTTGGGCCTGTTTCTCTGATAAAGGTACAGGCCAACTTTGCCGCATTGAGGAGCCAATGGACGGGGCCATATATTGTAAAATTTTGAATGAGAATCTTCTTCCATCAGCCAGAAAACTAAAGATGGGTCGTAGATGGGTTTTGGAGGGAGCGGAAACTTCAAGCTGCCAAGTGACAACCAAGAATCCTTAAGGTTTTAGAGAAGATCGAAAGAATTATAGACCCTTCATTCCTGTGTAAGTGGGCAAACTTATAAAATCTTCAGGGGATCAAATATTTATTTTGCCCACTGTAAGTATCATAGAGTTAGACTCCCTTTTAAGAGGGCAGAAGGACATGCAGGTACAACCTCAGGACAAATCTACTAAGCTAAGCTAAGCACATGTTGAAACTGTGTCCAGAGAAGTGGGCTACATATGCCATTCCCATCACTCCTATGTCTGCATTGGACAAGTGGAATATGCAAAGAAGGGGGGTTGACTTTTAAAAATTGCGCACAGTTGGAGAGTTGGAGAGCTCTGTGATCTGTATGATGTCGAGTAGAGAAATGGCAGATCTTACAACTAAACCATTAGGTTCTCATGATAGTACAGTAGCCAGGTTAGGCTACTGTACTACTTCCTTCCCAAACAATATTATTTACCATGGACTGCTATTACAAAAACATTATGTGCAAAAAGTATGACTTCACACCACTGTATGGGATGTGTTTTCACCTGCTGTTGAGAAACAAAATGTCCTCCACCCCAACAATACCCATGGACCCCATCAACCAGAATTATAATATGCAAAAAGGACTGAATGAAAATCTGTTATCCATGGCCAAATTGTCATTTTGACAACTCTGGCAGCTTGAAAGTCCTTGTGCCGCTTGTTCTTGGGTTATATACCGAAGTTAAATCTTATGGTCATTGCACTACAAACTGATTGTTAACCCCAGGCTTGTACTGGAAGTAAATTGGGCAACAATCTGATCTTTCTAAACATCAGAGAGAATGGGTTTAAGAAAAGTGAGATACTGCAGTGTGACATGATTGACATCACAGAACTTGAGTTGTTGGGGCATGAAGCATACAATAAGGGTCTTGAGGCTGCCAAGGTACAATTTATAAAAAAAAACTGTCTGAAGAAGACATCCTCTACCAGCAATTTTAGCATTACCACAGGAAGCAGATGGGCCATCATAGAAGCCGAGTGCTTTTCAACACCTTGCTGAGTCCATGGCGTGAAAAAAATAGCCTTTAATCAATCAGCAGTGGAAGGAAATATTAGGAAGGTGATGTTTTTTTAACAGTAGCATATATCAATCAAGAAAAACAAGAACAAAGCAATGCTGAAACCATTAACAACATAGAAATAGCTAAATTTATGAGAACCTTTGCAGAGACGAAACACACCAGATATGTTGAATTAGCCAGGGCTATACTTTCTCTATGTCTTATTCAGATTAATTAGTTCAATTATGTTTTGAGTGCGTGACTAATGTATCATTTTAGTTTTAATCATTTCAATTGAAAAAATATTAAATTTTTGAAGGAAGATAATCTGAATTTTAATTATGCTAACAATACTATTATAAAAGGCTTCTTTCATTTCATTTTAATTGAACTACAGTATGCTTCCTAACTTCATTTTTTTTTCTCCAGGAAAGGAACAGAAAATTAATTCTCGACACTTTTTTGTCGAGCACTAATGGCCACATGTCATGAATGAAACCAAGAACAATCATGCTATTGTCCATAAATATATGACCTGTGTTCTTAATTATTAAAAATATCTCATAGATTGTATGTTGAAAGCAACAATAATTATTCTTGAATTAGTTAGTAAATTAAACGGGTAGTAAAATTAAGTATTGCAAAGTTCCAACAAGACAAAAATGTTTATGTATGGTTCATCACTTATTTTATTAAAGCAAGCTTGTAGCACACATAACATAGACACACACAATGTTCATAGAAGACCAAGGTTAAGGAAGAGTGGTTTATACTGTACATAATTGCGCTAGAGGTGATGATATCAGTAGTGACGAAATACATTGAGGACACATCATAATGCTAGGATGTGTTTGCAAGCCACCGGTTGTATTTTGTTAGTATTTGTTAAGTCAATGTACATAATGCTTGGTGCACTAATTATTGGTTAATAAGCTGGTTTTAACTTTCAAATTATTTTAATAGTTATACTACTGCCAACTTCTTCAAGAGAACCTTATGGAACTATAAAGTGAAAGATCCCTCATAAAGCACTTTAGACCTTCTTTTGATGAAGTGGTCTATTGTTAGAGTGCTCTGAGCTATGATTGGTGAGGAGAGAAGGAACACCCCCAATTCACACAGTATGGAGAACAAACACAGCTGCCAACTGGTCCCTCAAGAACGATTGGATGTCACAGGTGCTTTTATCTTCTCCTGATCTCCTTTCTAGGCTTGGACCCTTTGGTCACTTGATTGGCTAGACCACAGTGAGGTCAATCCCTGAAAACTCATCTCTACAAGGAAGCCTATCCTGCCTTCAGCTAATAACCAAATCTTCTACTTCACTCATCAGTTCATCCCTCACAGTTATTACCTTTTGTTCCACCAGCCCCTCCCTATAAGATTGTAAGCTCACTGGAGCAAGGCCCTCCTAGCCCTCTTGTATTGAATTGTATTGAATTGTATTGTTGCTTTATTGCTTCCCTTTATATTGTAAAGCCCTGTGCAAACTGTTGGCGCTATATAAATACTGTATAATACTAATGTTACTAACCACTGTCATAGAGAAAGAGGTCTGAGTTATTTGACAGTGATCACCAAAGTTTTATCATACATATCTATCACCTTCTGCCCCAAAGCTGAAAGATAAAGAAGGTACACTTTGCTTGTTGTGTAAAATCATCCTAAAATACAATACATTTTTGTGGTCTATTTTTACACAAAAAGTAAAACAAATTGTATACTCATGGCTTAATTATGCCCTTTCCGATTATGCTGGTGAAGATATGAAGATATGAAATGTTCCTTTGAGAGACTTTTCGTATTTCAAAAACATCCTATTTTCCTCCAACTGGGGAACGAGGCACTAGTGAACATGAGTAAAAAGTTTAATTTTACTTCACTTTTCTTAAAAAGCAGCAGTTTATAACTAAAATAAGCTTTTTTTTAATGCTTAAGCTATCGTACTAAATAGTCAGCAAAGCCTTTCAGGGTTCCATCTAAAATCTCAAAGCCCGAAATCTGTTTAAATTCTAGAAATGCCTCTAGTTATTTTATCCTTATCACTAAAGAAAATGAATTGTAGATATTATTTAAAAAGTCGTTTAATAATGAACATCATCTAAACCCTCTACCTCAGATGTCTTTAAATAATTTAGCTTTTAAAGAACGCTTAGTGGTAAAAGTATAAAATTTTACCAGTTCAATAGATTAACTGCAAAACGAAATTAACACTGCCTTAGGAAATGGAGATAAAATTTATATTGAAAACGTTTTGATGGACTATTTTTTTTCAGAGTTTTATCTAGAAAGACCTAACATTTTAAAATGAGCCTTTAACAGTGATGAGCATGATTCATCATGGGTCTATATTCAGTACAGTCATAAACTTAATTTGATTGTGGCCAAACTTTAACAGGCCTTGTTCTAGCATGTCTTTAAATTGTAAAAAAATAAAAAAATAAAATAAAGGAAATTTCACAACGTTCCAGAGTTAGTGTTGTTTATGAACACCTCTTCCAGCACAGAGAGTGTGGAAATTAAATAAACTTTTCTAGGCTTCTGTGAAACACCCTGTCTATGCGCAATTGCCAATACACATTGACAATCCCGTGATCGAGCACATTAAAAAAATCTCAGTAATATTGGATGTGTCCATTCCAGTCTCCCTTGTTAAATGCAGTGTAGTTCAATTAACATCTCCTCAATATATAATTTAATTTTTCCTTCGTCTTGATCCTCAGCCCAGTCTAAAATGAGCTATGCCAGGATAGATGTACTTTGAATATTGTAGAAAGTATTCATAAATAAACCTATCAGGCTGGTAATGATTTCTGCCATAATGTGACAAAACGTTTCAAAGTTGGTACGGGGTGAAGGAGTTGTTCTTTCACAACTTATTTTATTTCATCTGGCACTTACAAGAAAACAAATTACTCATGCTCAAAACACTATTTATTGTATGTGTATATATATATATATATATATATATATATATATATATATATATAGAGGAGAGACTCTTTACAGGTGCTATGCAGACTATAGCGTCTGTAAAGCGCCTCCAGTGTGAAAGCATACTAACAATGAACATTGATTTGCTCCCCTGTTAGTGAGCTAAACATAACACAGAGCATTTTAGAACGTCAGTTGCAACTAATCCTGCCAGAAATCCATTAAACTGTGCACTCTGTCTCTCTTTTGCACTTAAATCCCAAGCAATGTTATCAGCCTTGCTTAGTTCATCTCTGACCTACAGAACAGCACTCCCTTAAAGGATAAGTAAAATTTTTACAAAGAATAATAAATGCAAATTTTTTTGCATTTAAAAAAATTTGCATTTATTATTTATTTCTTTTGGAGTCTCTAAAGCAGTGGTCCCAATTAACTGGGGCCCAGGGGCAAGATGTGACCATTGGCTTGCCTTAATCTGTCCCGTGAGGCACAATTACTACCATTGACCCAAACAATGGGGCACAATTCCGCCCACTGACCCCAACAATGGGGCACAATTCCTCCCACTAACCCCAACAATGGGGCACAATTCCTCCCCCTGACCCCAACAATGGGGCACAATTCCTCCCACTGACCCCAACAATGGGGCACAATTCCTCTCACTAATCCCAACAATGGGGCACAATTCCTCCCACTGACCACAGTCTGCCCCCCTAAAATCTGAATGACAGGAAATTGGTCCGTTGTTTAGATAGTTTGGAGACCCCTGCTCTAAAGCATAGCACCAGCGATCAGCAGATCGCCGATGCCATGCAGGTCTCTAGCAGAGCCAGTGTATCGGCTTGCCCGTACATCCCATACGGGTAAGCAGATACAATCCAACAGGAAGAATAAATCAACTTCCCTTGTGCTCAATAGTGCCATGGTCGTTCCTTGAAAACTCAAGCCGGCGCAAAGGCTGCCAGACCTTGTAGTTTTCCATGCCCAGAGCCCTGTCAATTGGTGATTGTCTGTTCGTAACATGAATGGGTGAAACATATTATGAAAGGTGAACTTATCCTTTAACTTTGGACATAAGAAGAAGGGAAGTGTTCTGTAGTCCAATGTAGGAGTGAGTAACCTAGGGTTAGAATGCTGCTCCTCTATAGATACTGAATTGTGCTAGAGAATTGTCACTCTAGGACAGGAAGTGTGTTATTTGTTGGATCACCAGCTGAAAAATCTGGAAAAAAATATCTGAAAAAAATAACAAATGCAGCCACCGTATCTAAGGACTGGTAAGCTGCAACATATTCAATGTTTGCTCTTGGATTTAGATACACTTTGGGGTCTATATATAAATAATTTCACCCAGGATTCACACATTTTTTCTAACTGAATCCATTTTTTTAAAGAAATTGTAAATCTTGGATGAAAGCGGTGTGAAAACATTCATAAAGAAATCCCTTTAAGTTTCCATGTATTTAAAGTAATTTTAAAGGCAAAAATAACAAACAAGTTATAGCTGCCTGTTCCGTGCAACAATTGCACAGAGCAGCCCCGATTCTCCTTCTCTCAGGTCCCTCGCTCCTGCTGAGTGCTCCCAGATCAAGCAGCTTGCAATGGGGACACCAGAGCAGGCTTGCTCCCACCTGTTGCTCTTTGTATCTTATGAAAGTGGAGCTAATTAAGACCAAATGTCGTTTGGCGTACAGAGGGAAACCCTGGAGCAGACAGAGTTTGCAAAAGTGTCTCGAGTGCATTCTAAAAGTGCCGCATCACGCCCCAAATTCAAGTACGAATTTTAAACAGGTACATGAATTTGATGCATGCTGCACCACTTTTAGAATGCATGAGAGACACTTTTGCAAAATCTGTCTGTGACATTTTTTTTTATTTCAGGGAATGTGTGTTAATGTACAATGCAAAAATAGCCATAGTGTGTGGGTATATAGTACAGTGCCTCGAAAAAAGTATTCATACCCCTTGAAATTTTCCAAATTTTGTCACGTTACAAACAAAAATGTAAATGTATTTTATTGGGATTGTATGCGATAGACACAAATTAGTACACAATTGTGAGGTGGATCTACCAAGACATGGCTGTCCACCTAAACTGACAGGCTGGGCAAGGAGAGCATTAATCAGAGAAGCAGCCAAGAGACCAATGGTAACTCTAGAGGAGCTTCAGAGATTCAGAGAATCTGTCCACAGGACAGCTATTAGTCGTGCACTCCACAAATCTGGCCATTACGGAAGACTGGCAAGAAGAAAGCCATTGTTAAAAGAAAGCCATAAGAAGTCTCATTTGCAATTTGCAAGAAGCCATGTGGGGGACATAGCAAACACGTGGAAGAAGGTGCTCTGGTCAAAGAAACCCAAATTTTACTTTTTGGTCTAAAAAAAAAAACTATGAGTGGTGGAAAACTAACACTGCACATCACCCTAACCACACCAAAACATGGTGGTGGCAGCATCATGTGGTGGGGATGCTTTTCTTCAGCAAGGACAGGGAAACTGGTCAGAGTTGATGAGAAGATGGATGGAGCCAAATACAGAGCAGTCTTAAGGCCCGTACACACGGTCGGACTTTTTGACAACAAACATGCAATTTAGCTGTTTTGGAGCAACATCCGACTGTGTGTACGCTCCATCGGACAAACTTTTTCTGTTTTCATCGGACTTTTGTTGGCTGTGCGAACGGACAAACTTTTTGACAACATAAGTCCGATGGAGCAAAGTCCGATCATGTGTACCCAAAAGCATCGGACTTTTGGACAAGGTACAAACACGCATGCTCAGAACCAATGCAAAAGATCAGACTACAATACAGAAGTTGACCAAAGGTGGCGCTGGAGTCATTGAACGTCCTCTTTTGAAGTGTCGTCAGTACGTTGTGACGTCACTACGTTCATGTTTGTTGTCAAAAAGTCAGATCGTGTGTATGCAATACAAACTTGTGGACCACGCCCTTTGTACAAAAGTCCACGGAAAAGTTTGTACAAAGTCCGACCGTGTGTATGAGGCTTTAGAAGAAAAACTGTTAGAATCTGCAAAAGACTTGAGACTGTGGCGGAGGTTCACCTTCCAGTAGGACAACGACCCCAAGCATACAGCCAGGGCTACAATGGAATGGTTTGCATCAAAGCATATTCATGTGTTAGAATGGCCCAGTCAAAGTCCAGACCTAAATCCAATTGAGAATTTGTTGCAAGACTTGAAAATTGCTGTTCGCAGATGCTCTCCATCCAATCTGACAGAGTTTGTGCTATGTTCAAAAGAAGAATGGGCAAACATGTCAATCTCTAGATGTGCAAAGCTGGTAGAGACATCCCCAAAAGACTTGCAGCTGTAAATACAGCGAATGGTGGTTCTACAAAGTATTAACCCAGGGGGGCTGAATACAAATGTACCCCACACTTTTTACATATTTATTTGTAAAAAAAAAATTGAAAGCCATTTATCATTTTACTTCCACTGCACAATTGTGTGCCACTTTGTGTTGGTCTATCACATAAAATCCAAATAAAATACATTTATGTTTTTGGTTGTAACATGACAAAATGTGGAAAATTTGAAGGGGTGTGAATACTTTTTCAAGGCACTGTAAATTGTGAATACCTCATTTTGGTTTAAGACACTGTACACAGACCCGCATTTAAAGAACCTTTTGACATGTGTTAAATTATAGAGCAGTCACCTTTAAAATAAGAGGCTTTATCCTGGAATAGCTCCAGGGCCCACTTCTATCCATCACTTCTGGGTGTATCAGACGGCATGTGGGTTCCTCCCATTAACCCCTGGCATGTATACAGTATATATATGATTTTGGTGCACTCACATAAATAATTTTGCATCCTTAATATGGCGAACATAAATTTTGATGACTCTGGAATCATTAATATTGTCTATTAAAAGGGAAAAAAACAAAGAAAATGTGTTCTATTAAATTAACCACTCATTACTTCACTTAACTGCATTAATTGGCTTACTCTACCACAAGATTAAAAATAAGTCTTACAAAAATATAATTTACAAGTTCATAATCTATGATTATTTCAATTTACTTTTATTGGCTACAGTACACAGCAAATGGAGTATGCCATTCGAGTGCACAAAACAGGCTCAGTTTGGAAAGGATAATGACTGAAATTAGTTTATAATGAATGCATTTATGCTTTTTTATGTATGGAATACGAATACTAACATTGACAAGCCCATTATGAATAATGATCAGTTTACATATTCATACCGAGCTGTATTTAATTATTTCCATAAGCTGCTCTCGATTCGGTTTACAAAAAATTAATTTGCAGACATGTTATTCTGATTTATGTATGTGCTGGCCCCAAAGTTGTTTATCACAATAGTCAGACCCCATCTCAAGTAAATGCTAGAAATCACTTAAAATATAAACGACTAAATGTATGATGTTACGATTATGTCTATAAACCTGAAATTTTTCACAATACAAAGCATTGTACTGTATGTATTAAAGAGTATCTAAAGCCAAGAACAAAAATGTAATATATTGAAGTATACCTGTCCTTAGATGTGGTGTCTGCGTTCATTTTCAGGCTTTTCTCCAGTTATTTTTACTTGTTGATCCTGCCAGTAATTACATATTTTGTCCCAGGATGGCAATGCTCACTTATCATAATGTATCTCTGAATAAGCAGCATTATTACCCTAGGGCACATCCACCTCTCCTCTCTGTAGTCCTTAAAAGTAAAAAAAAATTGAATTGCAGAGCGGCCATGAACCTCCTCTATTCGAGTTCCCCGCCGGCACCCCTTGCCCCTCCTCTCTGTCCAGTGCCCCCATGGGAAGCCAACATCTAAAAAATTTTTTTACCTTAATGCATTAAGGTAAAAATTATTTAGGTTTACAACCACTTTAAACATAGCTGGAAACACTGGAACTGATCAGAGACAGCACAGGCAGAGAGCACCAGAAATGATCAAATCACATGTTTTTTGGCAGGTTCAATAGGTATTTTTGTCTTTTTCAAACAGAAGTAACAAAATGTTTTCAATGGCAAATTTAAAAGACCAAATGGAACAAAATAAGAGATATTGAGTTTACATGCCTTTTAAAGCGGACTTTCCAAAACAACAGTGCATTGAATATGTGCGGTATAGATAAAGTGTAGGTGCAGCTGTAACAGTATTTCTGTTGTCCACAGGGTTGTTATTTTTTATTGGCATAGGAGACAATTTATTTGAAGCACAACTCTCAAGTGATAGGAGGGTAAGGGATCCCCACACCATCACCTATACTTCACCTTCCATCTACCAGCGGAGTGCTCTTTGGCCTTTCCCTAGAGTTTACATTGGTAGATACGGAGGAAGGCTTGCTACCGGGGCTGATGATAGGGGGCCCATAGGGGGGCCCGGATAGCAGGAGGATTGGTGCGGTGGGACAGGAGGATGCTTACAGAATGATACACCTTTTCTCTCCCTCCAGCATTGAAAGACAGTTTCTCCCCCTCTCCCTCCCATCAGCTTTCAGCTGCTGGAGGGAGAGACACAAACACAGTGCATCATTCTGTAATTGTCCTCCTGTCATGCCGCACTGATCCCCCTCCCTGTGCTTCTCACATCTGATTCCCCCCTCTGCTCAGTACTCCCCACCCCCACGCAGCGTTGCCGGCTTTTCTTTCCTGCCGGCTGCTGCGGATAAACAGGCAGATGGAGAGTGGGGGAAGGGGCCCTTTCCTTTTCTGAACTGGACATAATACTGCTCACTCCTGTGTCCCTTGATAACTGAGCATAGTAAACTGTACTTCAGTTAATGAACGAACATGAGCCTCTGTCTCTGGTTCATTCATCTTCAGTGCAGCTGAGGCTAGAGAAAGGAACTGAAGAATTTGTGTCCTCAATTCCCATCTCTGTTTCAAAGGTGAGATGTCAGGGGTCTGTTTGGACCCCTGATATTTTATCCAACCCCCCCCCCCCCCCACAAATTCAAAAAAAATACTTTGTTAAAATAATGTTTAAAATTGTGGAAAAAAAAATTGTAAAAATTGTAAAAATATATTTTTGTAATCTTGGGGGTGAGCTCTCAGATAGGCTGTATGGGGCCCCATGATTTCTAACAGCTGCCCTGCTTACTACAGTGAAGAAGTTTTGTGTTAGTAGATGCACATGAATTCTACTGGAGGTGCAAGACAGCCACTAAAAGGGTAAAAATAACCCCAAACACATCAGGTGGTTATAAGGACATGTAGAACAATCTGACCAACAAAAGACCTTATAGTATTTGTTAAAGATCATATTACCATGAGGAAAGGCAGAGAGCAGTAAGGAATCCCAAGGGTTGGAGAAACTTGGCAAGAACAATAGATATAACCAGATAAATAAAATACTGCCTACTATTTCCGCTGAGACAAGAGGCTTGGCGAAGTCTAGGAAGGCCTGCTAGTGCACACTGACATGTAGACTACTGTCCACCCTAGATAAAATCGGGCAGTTCAGATACCAATTATGTCATATCTATGCTCATCTTAAAAGACAAAGTATTTTCCTCTGTGGTCTGCACGAGAGGGAATGAAGTTGTTCTTTAAGAATGGTTATGTCTGAAAACTTGGACTTGTATTTGCTCATAGATATAAAACAGCAAAGTCCCAGTCTAGCCATTTTCAACTGGACGAAAAAGGTTATTTCATGTCTATGCTTATGAATAGCTTCAGATTCCCCAGCCAAGATAGCTAATCTTTCTTCCTACCACATTCCCAAAGAGTGTGGTTAAAGCCAACACTGGGTCAAAACAACCCTGTGAGATGGTTAAGGTCCAATTTCATTTTCAGTTTAAATCATATGGAGCAAAATAAAAAGGCGCTCAAAAGCTCAAAATGCTTTTACATTTTTTTTATATTAAGCAGACACAGCCTACATAGAAAAGACTGTCCCCTGCCAACAGCTGTAGAAAGGGGCCCTCTGTGGGAAAACACTGGTCTCAAGCCATAGGTTCCACAAGCCAAACTTAGTCAGACCTATGTCTTTATGGACCTTGCTTTGTGCACTAGCGTGCAGTCATGTTGGAAGTGGAACAGGAAGGGGAAGCATGAAATTCCCCAAAATGTCTTGGTATGCTGACGCCTTAAGAGTTCCCTTCACTGGAACTAAGGGGCCAAACCCAACCCCTGAAAAACAACCCCACACCATAATCCCCTCTCCACCAAATGATTTGAACAAGTGCACAAAGCAAGGTCCATAAAGACATGGATGAGTCATGACCTCAGCCCAACAGAACATCTTTGGGATGAATTAGAGAGGAGACTGCAAGCCAGGTCTTCTTGTCCAGCACCAGTGCCTGGCCTCACAAATGCGCTTTTGGAAGAATGGTTAAACATTTCCATAAACACACTCCTAAACTTTGTGGACAACCTTCCCAGAAGAGTTGAAGCTGTGATAGCTGCAAAGGGTGGGCCAACTCAATATTCAACTCGGACTAGGATTGGGATGCCATTAAAGTTTGTGTGCGTGTAAAGGCAGGTGTCCCAATACTTTAGACAATATAGTGTATGTCAGACTAGTATACCTCTATGAAGTAGAATGTGTAACTACTTGTACTAAGTGTTTTGCTTTTATTGGTTTTGTTCTGCCATGATGATTTTATCTTATGTATTTATTTTCATCAATGCTAATAAACCCATTTATCAATTTCCCCAAGTATATTTTCTATAACTAACTTTTTAAGCCCTCTCTTCACAGCACTATAAATATATGCAGAGATCTGGTCATCAAAGTCCATCAGAAAACCGGCAAAAGATGATGCCAAGCTGCCTGACTTTGCAACTTCCCTATAAACAGGTCTCTGAGTCTCTGGAGGCCTGCTGTCACATAGCCGGCTTTACCCCGTGGCAAACCTAGATCCATGGCTTCAGCTGGTACATATGTAAAACATAAAGAATGTGATAAAATATACAAGGCATAATGCCTCAGCCCCTAGATACTACAGTACGGAAATGTTAAGAGATCTTTACATAAACATATATTATTACTGCTGGATTAAAGTACATTCTTTGACTTCGAGATAAAAAAAATTGCTTTGGGTTGAAGGCTGAGGAGATGGTAATACACCTAAAATGTGCGTGTAAATCAATTTGGTAATAGCAGAAGCTGTACCGTCACTAAAGTGCTGCAGTTTAATACCTTTTAAAAAATTAAGGAAAAGTGGTATTGCCGGGAGAGGTGGACACCTCTGCTTGTTTGTAAAATGCACTAGGCTTTGTATTTTATTACAATGATAGATAGGTATTTTTTCAGCACAGTACACACACTGTAAGAAACAGAATTTTACTAACTTACTGACAGGCAATATAGATAACAGATATGCATATTTAAAGAAGAACTCTATTCTATTTAAGGGAAAATTCTACTGCTTTTTATAGTAAGTATGCATTTTGAGTTAATATTCTAACATTTACCCTAAATTACTGTTCCATATTTGATTAATGTATTTCATTCTAAGACTTATATTTGTCCCTCTAATAGGTATTGGTATATCAGGAAATGTGATCAGCATTATTTATTGGCCATAGCCATGAACATGATGGGTAGAAAGACACCTCAAGGATGATAAGTAGAAAGACATTTCCCTATTTTTGAACCTGCTGCACATTTTGCTGTAGCTCAGCGACGGTGCTTGAGCAATTAAAGTGGTTGTAAAGTCACTATGTGATTTTACATGTATCTAATGCAGATATGCAGCCATTAACATAACTGTATGCATTTGTTAGAAATGAAAAGGCTAAATACCATTTCTGGCACCGCAGCTCTGCGGTCACGTGATTTCCCTGTGCTGGCCGGCCCCGACCTACAGAGAGAAGTGGGAGGGGATGAGATTCCCCTGTGAGACCAGCAGAGGGGAATCTCCGCCCCTCTCACTTCTCTCCTTAAATCGGGGCCGGCCAGGACAGGGGGATCACGTGACTGCACAGCTGCGGTGTCAGAAACTGTATTTTGCCTTTTCATTTCTAACAAACAAATACCGTTTTGTTAATGGCTGCATATCTGCATTAGATACATTGAAAT
Source organism: Lithobates pipiens (assembly GCF_037356315.1). NCBI lineage: Eukaryota > Metazoa > Chordata > Amphibia > Anura > Ranidae > Lithobates > Lithobates pipiens. Next base: position 46,064,209 of record NW_027507686.1, on the reverse strand, counting down.
GTGCTGCATTATGCAGCGGAATAGAGGCGGGGAGGAAATGCTATCATGCTGACAGGGAGGGAGGGGGGAGAGACTGTCAGAGGAGATATGAGAGCTGCAGATTATGAGGCACGTAAACTGACCACAATAATTAAGGCTCAGCAGCCATGATTATCAAGGTCAGCAGAGGCAGGGGTACTCAGGAACTGGAAGGATCAACCAGTTTTTTTACAAGGTAGAAAGAGAAGAATTGCACAGAATAAGCAATGTGCTGTTAGTCATGCCTTAAAGAAACATAATATTTGTTTTTTAGGGTTACAAACACTTTAAACAGAGATGATTTAGAAAAATAAATACGGTAGGTAAATCTCAAGTAGAAAAGCTTATTGTGTACAAAAAAGTTAAAATTATACTATGCATATCCAAAAATTATCAAAATTTTATTTTTGCCCCAATTTACCCTAACCATAAGGCCAAAATACAATTTTGATAACTTTTGGATACACAATGGAGTATAATGTGGATTTGACTTTCATACATTGTTGTGACACAATAAGCTTTCTTACTTATATTACTCCATGTGTATCATGTTTTGTAAGTACAGTTCACAACAATGTGATGTAGCTAACCATTTTTCTTTCTTTGAGTAATAAGTCTGGTCTTACAAGGGAATTGATTTTGCATCTATTCTAATAACGATTAACAAAAAGTTGGAAAAACATAACAAGTAGTTTTTTCCTTCCGTGTGATTAGGTATTTTTTCCTTAACAAAATTTAATTTTACCACATTCACCAAGCTCTGGGGGCAAATTCTCTTGCAAACTGAATAGGCTATTTGTGTTTAGTAAATCAACTCCATAGAGTTCCATGATATATATATATATATATATATATATATATATATATATATATATATATAGAGCCATATGGGGGTTGGTTACCTCAGTGGTGTTGCATTTTGAATGAGTTCGTATCAGTCATGAACTGTATTTTAGGGCACAGATGTCCCTTGTCAGCAGCGTCGCTATTGGCAGTGGTTTTTCAGACCCCACTCTCTGGCTCTCTCAGCCTTAATTATAGCATCTCTCTGCACAGGTCCACTCCTGGCCTTTAGATAGGGTTCCCCTAGCACCGCGACTCTCTTACTCTTCTGAGACCTACAGAGCCCCCTGGATTCGCTTGTTGCCTTAGCTCTCTCAGTCCTGCAGACTCGCTAGCTGTTCCAACTCTCCCATTCCTGCTGGTAGGGAATCTCTCCAACATAGAATCTCGTCTCTTGAGTGGATCACCTCTCCTGACTGCAGCACATATCTCTCTCCAAACAAGAGCCCTAAACTATGGCCAGTTCCTGGCTTATAATATGCACACCTGTGCATTCCTATAGTCTGCAGGTTTCCAGGACCTGAATACAAGATTAAAGGCTTCATTCCACCCAAGACAATTTTAAGTCTTCAAGCTCCAGGTCCTGATCCAGAATGACAAAACTCTGAAAACACTGACAAGCCAGTTTTTGCCGTTTAAAAACAATGCTCTGGAGCTTCACAGTCTGCCTTAATGCATATCCTGTGTGTTTTCTGCCTATCCTCACACCATGGCACAGCCTAGCACTGTCACTTAATTCCTCCGGGCTTTGTTTCAGTCCAAAGGGCGGACCAGTGGAATCCATTACTTTGGTTGGAACACCTCTGTGCCAGTCACGTAGACCATACCCTTTTTCCAGCTGTGCTTCTAGACTCCTCTACCTTGAATCTCAGCGGTGTTCCACTGTTCGTTTTACTTAGTTTCGCCCTCTTCTCATGGGGTTTCTGATCTTATCCTTCCTTTCCTGGGTTACTCTAGCTTCCCTGACACTTTTTTCTAATTCCCTGTCCTGAATAAATCGGAAACCTACTGTGCCTAATGCAGGGCCACTTTCCCCCCCATTTGAACCAACTTCAACCACTCTCTGTTCTTTTGAGTTCATCAACCCTTTTGTGGTTACCCTTGGCAACCAAAACCTCAGTTACAATAACCTTTCATAACTGATGGCTCATTTCATTGTCACACACACCAATCTCATCATTAAACTCTTTTAGGGTGTCTCCGGGTATCTTAGCCTGTACCTCTTTATGGTTGATGGTCAAAATTTATGTTGTTGCCACACCAGTTCTTGGCCCTTCCTTTTCATGAAGTCTAGCAAGTGAGGTTTGCACGTCATTTACCAACCACTGCTCAGCTGCTCCTCAGACCACACTAGCAGAGATTGTTACCACATTTGATGAAGAAACCCATATCCAGGAGTACTCTCATAGGGAACTGTGAAACTACTTGCCACACTGTTAAAGTGACACTAAAAGGTACAGTTTTTTTTTTTTTAAACAAACATGTCATACTTACCTCCAATGTGCAGTTCATTTTGCACAGAGTGGCACCGATCCACCTGTTCTGGGGTCACATGGCTGCTCCCGCAGCTCCTCCGTGCAATAGATAACCCCCTCTGGGAAGCTCTCTCCCAAGGGGGTTACCTTGTGGGTGTGCCCCCATGTCATACACTCGGTGTCCATAGCTGCCAAATAAATGTATGACTCAGCCTGCCCCCCAGCGCCTGCGTCATTGTATTTTGGAGCCAATGGCTGCGCTGCTAACAATCTATCCAATGAAGAGCTGAGAAGCCATGTAGAGAGCGACACAGGATCACGCCCATTTAAATTTAGGCCTCAGGTCAGTAAAACGGGGGGGGGGGTGCCAAACACTGCAAGGTGTTTTTTCACCTTCATGCATAGGATGCAAGAAGGTGAAAAAACACAAACCTTTACAACCCCTTTAAGTGCCATGCTCACCGGTTCCACTCTTGATCAATGTTAAACAGCACAGCCTGAAATTCCTCACTCCGCTTATTGGTACTCTGCAGTACCAGCTTGTCTGAGAGAGATGGAGACACCCAGGCATACAGGGAATGTGCTTTTATGAGTTCAAGCACTTCCAGTCATATACGAGACATCACAATACATTCCGCATCTAAACATAAGACCTTTTTAGGAACATTTCCCTAATTAGAGACGTCACACTCACTGGTTTATAAATATGCCCCTACTTTGCATACCTTCTGTTTTGATGCGCCAGGAATGTATTTAGATAATATAAACTGAAAGTTCCATTGGGTTTTACAGCAAATCTGTTCTTGGTTACTAACTATGTTGAAGTGGTGGATTGATGGCGCTGGAGGCTTAGGTAGATGTATTTGGGTGCTGATTGATATATTTAAATAAAATGTACTGGTGGTATCCCAGTGGGGCATCTAAGTGATGAGTGGGCTACTCTTGTGAATCATAAAACTGGAAAAGGGCTTCATAGTTTAAAATTAATGCTTAAGTGTAAAAATTGAAGCGCAACACCAAGATTGTCTGAAATTAGGTTTTATTCCACATATATACATATATATATATACACACACAATATAAATATATATATTTTTATAGATAGATAGAATATATATATATATATATATATATATATATATATATATACACATACATATATATACACACCTCATCAGGGCTTAAAATAAAGATTATCCCACTGGTAGTGACTCAAATTAAAAGTTTACTGTGCATTTTGAACACTCAGCACTAGTTCAGCAGCTTATGAACTTAGTGCTAAGTGTTCGGGCAATGTACAGTCTTCAAAACGTTTTGGATGTATGGCCTGCCAAATGTTTGGAAAAAACCTGATATCTGACTCTAAAATATTGCCGTGGCACTTTGATTTTAACAGTCAAACATGGTTATTAACTATGGCAGCGGGTACCATACAATAAATGCCCCCAACTTTTTATCTTCCTGCCCTGGTACACCACAAAATGAGCACTTCCAGCTATGAGAAATACCAAATAGTCTCTCCTCCACCCAAAGATTTCAGTGTCTGACCAGTCAATCACTAGGCCTAAGTCTCGTCGTATTGTGATGGTGGGGTGCTTACTTTGCCTTTTTGCGGTTTCAACTTTCAGAAATTAGTATCTGCTACTAGCCTGTGGCATTGCTTTAATTTTATATAAAAACAGAGCTTCTTTAATTATAATTTTTTCTGAAATTAGCAACTTTACAGCATTCCTAGACATTTACTATAAAATCTGAGAAAAAAAAGCTTTTCCCCTTCCCTTCAATAATCACATTTTTGTCCCGTGGACCACAAACTGTATATGGCTAAACAAAATACTGTACAGCCCTGAGACTTGATTTATATAAAACTAGTATCCTGTTATCCGCAGATCTGTGTGAGTCCAGCAAATTTCATTATTTTCGCCCCATGTATATTGCCAGCTTGCATTCTTTATTTCTTTTAATAACTCGTCCACAGAAGCAAAGTAAAATGAGATAGTTATAAATGCTGTAGCCTCCCACAATTATCTTGTGTGTAAAACAAGTGCATAATAAATTCTATTAATGAAGAAGGTGAGGCTGGCTTATGGTAAATACAGGGATAAGTGTTTACTGTACGTTTAATGTGTTACACAACTGCTTTTATAATTCTGCTTATCTGTTCCTTCTAATTCCCCAACGGCAAAATAAAATAACCCCCTAAAGAGAATAATTACTGTTATACTTCTTACAAGGCTCTAGTTTTTTTTTAGCGTGAGAGAGAAGTAATCTGAGCTGCTTTTTAAAGAGGACTTAAAAAAAATAAAAATGCAAATAAGCTTCCTTGTAAATACATTAATTACCCACCTAGCCCCCTATTACCGTGTTTATATTGTTTGCAAAGTCTATTTACAGTGCTGTTGAAATTAACATCACCGTGGCTTCGGAAAGGCATGTAGTCGTTGGGTTGTGCTCTGGAACCAATTAGGATGAACTCTGTGTCTGCGGGGACTCCAGGGGAAAGAGCACAGCCTTGCAATGTCAAATAATAATATCGTTTGACTGGACTGTATGGATATTGGATTGTAATTACACAGTTGGACCCTGCTCCCTCCCTCTCACTGCTTAACAGATTCTCATTGTCTGCTTTAGAAAAATCAGTAGGCACAAAAGATTCGGCTAATGATTTAATATGCAGAAGGGGTCATTTTTATGCAAAGAAAGCTAAGAAGTCAAGTGGCACTCTTTGAAGCAAAAGCCATTCTGTGCTACCTAGTTGGACTTGCCAACTTAAAATGTAACTGTGGCCAGGCTATGAACACTGAAGTTTTTGTATAACCTTAACAAGCAATAAATAGGATTTACAAACCCTCCTTGACATTTGTAGCTGTAGGCACTGTGGAGCAATTCAATCTAAAATTTCACAAGAAAAGAAGTTGTTCAGGTTTGATTATTTAGTTTACCATACCCTGATCTCCTTTCCAGCAGTGACTCAGCAGCCAGCGGAAGACAGGGCTGGGGGCATTTGCAACCGGGATCAGTCCTAATGATATATATTGGGGTGATGGCCCTAAGTGGACATACTTCACCATTTAGTCATCAATCAGTCATTGACACATGGTGGGCATTATACCCACATGACCCTATTCAAACTTATGATTACAGTGTCCGGCAGAGGGAGGTCTTCCAGCACTAACTGTGCAGCTCTAACACCATGTGACTAAATTCCAAGGCAGAAAAGGAATCTAGCCAGGAGCTGGCTAATGTTGTCTGCATTGTCAGGAGACACTAGGCAGCATTGCTGCTGTGAAGCTGGTCTCTCTTAATATTCAGCCCGTTCTCTGTGTTGTCATATCCTAAAGAGTGACTGAGTTATAAGAGTAAAGCAAAGCATCTTGGGGCATGTAGTCCATGGAGCCAAGATTTGCATTCAGCTGGACTGTTTTAAACTACAAATACCAGCTGGCTGCGGAAGAAGAACAGTATGCTGGGTGAGGTGATAAAAAGCCTGTGTGCAAGTGGGATCTTCCTCTTGGGACCCCGGCCTGGAATTGCAAGCAAGTGACTCAGTGTGTCAGTGTGTGCTGTGGCCGAGTCATGGCTTGTGCTACAGGGAGAGAGTGAGTCATTGCATGCGAGTGCATGAGCATCCACTGCCAGCTACTTCTGACTGTCCAGCGGCAGCCTGGAGGCCGCTCTTCACATGTCCATTCCAGATCCATCTGAGCTGAAGGGCAGTGTGTCGCCAGAACCACAATACCCCTTGAGCAGGGCGCTACTAGTCCTATCGCGGAGACCAACACCACTTTCCATTACCAAGAGTAATTGGAGCTGGTGAGCTGGCACTTGCCCATTCTGATACCACAATAGACACTGTATGCAGACACCACTGTATTGTTCTTTTGCCTAAGCCTGTAGGACCTGGTGCTACACTTACTCTGGAGCAGCAACAGCATTCCTCTTTCCACATGACACTGCAAGTACACTTTACCTCACACTGTTTGTTAAGACATCACCAGGCTACTTCACCACCTCCTGATTACCAGGATATCTCAAGTACTTCACTAAAGTGCTAGCTGAAGACAAAAGGGTTTCTTTCTTCTGAGAGACTACAACATCCCACCCCACTAAGGGATTAAATCAGTTAGTGCCATAAGGACAAGTATCTTCGCCCAGTACTCTATATGCTAGTTGAGTGAGTTTAAGTACTCAAGGGTTTAATAGTTCCACCAATTTAAGAACAGTGTTGTATCTTTGTGTTATATCTGGCCTGTGGTGTTGAGGCACAGGAGGGAGCAGTTTGACATAAGAAAGGTCATTCCTCTGCTCTCCTCCTGACTGTTCACATAGGTTTCCAGCTAAACAGAGTATTGTGTGAGTAATCTTTATTACCTGCAATCAGTAACTGTTTCTGTTCTACTGTCTTATATTACCGTTATCACTTATCTAGTGACATTTTTTCTAGGCTCAAGCTTATGTTACTGGAATCTAATGTTTCTAACTTTTCAGTAAATACAACTATTTCACTTGTGTATGTGTGTCTAATTATCCTGATTACCATTGTAACACAGGTGTCAGAGGACTTGCAAGGTCGGGGCAACCAGTGGGGTACAGATTCAGTAAGATTCCCTCACGGGGTAGTACTACAGGAACATGATGCTGGAAGGTGAGAATCTGTACCTATCATAAAAAGGGACACTTGGATGTATTTGCTTCTCCAGGTTGAACTTTTGCAGACCTTCCCTTAAATTTCAATTTGAACATGAAGCAGGTATTCAGAGAGGGGGGAAGTGTGAACAAAGCTGCTCAAAGAATGACCTGAATGCCTACCCACCCTAACCCCTAATCTAATCCCTGTTTCATCAACCACTTACAGACCGGAAGATTTCCCCCCTTAACCACAAAACGACGTACCCATATGTCACTCCGTCATAGGTGGCTAGCTGGCGCGTGCACGCCGCGTGCGTCACGCGTGCCTGCGGGTCCTGCAGACCTGATGTCCTCTGGTGGTCCGCGATCATGGTATGAAGGAAATAGGGGATCGAATTATGGCATTTTTATTATTATTATTTGTTTTAATACTAATAGCGGCAATTTGCGATTTTTAGCGGGACTGTAACAATATGATGGACAGATCGGACACTTGACACTTTTTTGGAACCATTGGCATTTATACAGAGATCAAAGCTAAAAATAGCCCCTGATTACTGTATAAATGTCACTGGCAGGGAATGGGGTTAACACTAGGGGGCGATCAAGGGGTTAGATGTGTTCCCTGGGAGGTGTTTCTAACTGTGGGGGGAGTGGACTGCCTGGGAGTAGAGAGAGCTTGCTGCTCCTGATCACTAGGAGCAGCAGATCTCTCTCTACTTCCCTGACAGAACGGGGATCTGTCTGTTTACATTGACAGATCCTCATTCTGGCTCCAGAGTAACAACCCTTATACCCCTTAAAGCGGCCACCATACAGCTACGGCAATTCGCGCAGGGGAGCCAACCTGCCGCCGTATAAGGACGGCAGCTGGTCGGCAAGTAGTTAATATGGATCAAACTTAATAGTTTAGGTTTACTGTAATTCCTGAAATGTGATTCACTACCAAATAAAAAAACAAAAAGCATGCATTGCAGGAAAAGGCTGGAAAAACGTTGACAGCATAGCACATCAGTGGGGTCACTAGATTAAGTAGTTAACTGTACGTATTTAAATATACTCATACATAAAACATTTTATATTCCAAACATATTGTTAATCCTATGGTGAATGCCATCGATATCACATCAAATTTTAAGTATATTTTAGACCAGAAAAATGTGTAGTCATGCCATATAAGCAGATGGGATTGTTCTTATCAGATACACACACTCTTTGGCTTATAACATTTCAACTTTTGTAAATTAGGCAAATTGGCAGCAAACAGTTACTGAACTTTACAGAGGTCAAGCCTGTATGTTGTCAACTCCAAATACACAAATCTGATAGTATCAGACTATTATTGGGTCAGTTCACCCAAAATAATTTTTTAATTGCCAGCTAACAGAATGGAAACATGTACCAATTGTAAGAACGCCAGACCAAAGGATAATGTCCAAATTTACTTACTGTTTTTTGAGGGTCAGGAAAAACTCCCCCTTCATCAGAGTTTCAGTTAAAATAAGCCCGAGAGGACTAAAAAATATGGATTTTCTATGTAAATCTATGTAGGGAAGTTAATTGCTGGATCAAGACAGTTACTGGCCAGCAGTATCTATGTGTGCAATCAAGATGTTTATTTTCTTTGACTAACAGCACTGTCTGGTTGTTTCTCAGGGGTCCCGACAGCAAGATCTCCCCCTCCAGAGTTCCCTGTCCGTCTGTCTAGTGGCAGCATCAGGGATCACTCTTTTCCTGCTGCACCCCCAAAAACACTTAATACTTCAGCCACGTCAGGTTTTTGGGGACCATGTGACCCTCAGCCTGTTTAAAAATGTAAATTGAATAAAGTCATAGGTTATTCTTTTATATCACTTTGTACCTGATTTCTTCATAAGAAGTTGTATGGAACCTTTCTCGTGTAATTTGATTTTATAACTATAATATTAAGGAGAGGTATGGAATAAAAAATAAATAAATAAACCCTTTATACTTACCCTACCTTAAGGGTAAGGTAATGTCCCATGCCAGCTCTAAGACCAAGAACTGAGTGATCACATGAATGCTGATCGCTTAGTTCTTCGATAAACAGACTTTATTATTCAAAGAAAAGCTGCTGCAGGTAGAAAAGTACAGGCATCTAGAGTTGAATCATCATACATGATGCAACATCTGAGACCCTGTTGTTATGGCTGAATCTCGAGTTGGTCTAAAAGGCAAAGTTCAGACAATTGCATCAGAGATTACCACTACTTACCTCCTCCTACGCATTCATACTGGTCCATCACTATGATGGGCTTCCTTAATGGCCAATAGAAAAGTTCTGAATGCAGAAAGCAGCTGGCAAACTTTAAAGGATCTATCAGAATGATGATTTGGTTGTAAAGGCAGTGTTTTGAAAACTGGTGCAAGCACAGTATGCCTGTACTTTTTTTAATTAAAGAACTGCTTAAACCCTCTACTATGAATAACTACAGAACTCATAATAAAAAAAAAAATGTCATTCATTTCCTTTTATGTCACCTAACACCTTTGGATTTTTAGGAAGGGGGTATCAAAGCAAACAGCATTCTAAGGTGCCTAGAGCAAAGCAAAATATTAAGAAGACAGCTGCAGAAGCATATCCTCATATGTACAGCTGTGAATACAATATTTAGCGTATAGCTCAGGAGATGTTTAGTGCACTGCCAGAGACCCCCCGCTAATTCACAAAGATCAATACATCTCCGATAAATCAAACAAATTTGATTCTGAACATAACAACAACAAAACCTTAACAGCACATGAAGTAGACCACAACGTCCTATATAAAATCTTAAGCAAGCACACAGAAGACAAACAATTTTACTGAGTAGACTAAGAATATGATCAAGTATGAAAGTTATCAATACACAATGCTTTACAAAACTTATTTAGGACACCCAATGTAAAAAGTCTAGATGGTCAAACAACCTTTGTTTAAAGAGGGTTTCTGCATGTCTCACTTCCAGCTCAAGACAATAAAAATAAGGTTGTTACTCCTCATTTTAGGATAGCAAGGAAAGGCAGAAAACCTTCTCCAATGCCTAATGGTCAATGAGACCATCCATCATGGTAAATGACAAAAACAGAGGCAGGATGGTTGTTAGCTGCATTATACAGCTCCCATGGCTTTGATGCTCCTAATGCCATGTACACACGATCAGGCCTTCCCGCAGAATAGGTCCGATGATGTTCCCAATGGACTTTCCGAACAAACGGACTTGGCTACACACAATCACACCAAAGTCCAACAGATTAGAACGTGATGACATACAACCGGACTAGAATAAGTAAGTTCATAGCCAGTAGCCAATAGCTACCATAGTGTCGGTTTTCATCCGGACTAGCATACAGACGAACTGATTTTTCGGCCGGATTCGAGTCAGTCGGAAAGATTTGAAACATTTTAAATCTAAAGTCCGTCTGATTTTTAGACAGCAAAGGTCCGATGATGCCCACACACGTTTGAATTGTCCGGCAGATTCTTCTGTCGGACCTTTGCTGTCGAAAAGTCCAGTCGTGTGTACATGGAATAAGATTAATGGTAAATAAAGGGCTATGTAGTCCTGTGTTTGATCCCGTCGTATAGTTAATAATTTCAGTACTCATATGCTTTAATGGTTGGTTTCTTACAAATCTGACATAGTAAGCCAGGCTAAAGTACAACAGAATAACTGAATTTAAACAAAGCACATTGTAAGTCCTAAAATCATGATCAATTGGATATTTGTGCTTCAACACTCAACAGAATGGTCACTGAAACTAAAATGCATAACGTGACTTGCCTGCCTGCCAACAATGAAATGCAAACATTGGGAGTGGAATTAAAGGGAGAGACCGCATGAACGCCATAAGCTGCAGGAATTCAAAACCTTTATTGATAATAATCAAGAGGCTCATGAAATTACTGATTAAATCTTACTATAAAAAAAGGCGAATGCCTATATAAGTATGTATCCTGCTCTTTTATCCCTCTACAGCAGAGGAAAGCAACCTTGGCGCTCCAGCTGTGTTAAAACTACAAATCCCATCATGCCTCTGGAAGTCATGCCTGTGGCTGTCACAGCCTTGCAATGTCCTAAGAGATTTGTAGTTTTACTACAGCCGGAGTGCTGAGGTTACCCACACCTGATGGGAAATGTTCGGTGACAGGTTGTTGGCGGAAAATCCGACTGTGTGTATGCTCCATCGGACAACTGCTGTCGGATTTTCCATGGACAAATGTTGGATAGCAGATTTTAAAATTGTCTGCGGACAAATGTGTGTTGTCGATTTTTTTCGAGCGTGTGTACACAAGTCCATTGGGCAAAAGTCCAAAGTACAGACACATGTTCGGAAGGAAGGACAAGCCAGAAGCAGTCGGTCTTGTAAACTAGCATTCATAATGGAGAATTAACATTTGTGATATGGCAAATTATGAAATCTGGAAATGTAGCGCATTCTCTTCTTCTTTAATGAGATAATAATGAAGCTGTTTTGCTGGTGATACTGATGGAGTTATTGCAAACTAATTTTCAAAGGCTTTATTTTCTAGTGATATCAAGAATATTATTATTATGCTTTTTTTTTTTTATTTGGGCAAGTTACCACAACACCATTATGATGTTTTTAAGATCAAAAGATACAACTATGTTGGTGTCCCTTTTCAATTTTACATTGTATTTTTTTAAATGTAACTGCTTACTCCCAAACTGTAATTTGAAGTAAAACACATAGCCAAGTATTATTCTACACAATTTTTTTTTTATTGTGTATTAAAAAAAGAAAACAAATAAAATTAGACATGCCAATAGAACTTAACCAAAAAGTGCATTCTATGCATCCAGAAATATAGAAAATTTACCAAATCAAACCATTATTCAACCAAAAAAATAATGTCAAAGCAATAACTCCAAGTCCAATAATAAATAACATGTTATCTCCTCCGATTCCACAACATGTCTTGTTGACAAACGGCCGTTCAGAAACAAACTGAAAAGCACAAAATGAAAAGCGCGAATCAACACTCACCAAACTTCTACTAACACAATATTAGCAAAAGGAGCCCAAAGGGTGGCACTAAAGAGCTGAAAAACCACGTAGTATGTCACTACGTTTGTGATTGTTGGCCAACAATTGTGTGTCGTGTGTATGCAAGACAAGTGTGGGCCAGCGTCCTTCGGACAAAAGTCCACGGTATTGTTGGCCAACAATCTGATCGTGTGTACGAGGCTTTTGAATGACTGTGGAAAACACCCACAATAAAGCAAAAAAAACAAAAAATACAAATAAAATTACAGCTATAGGTCTGCTTAACCTCCTGCTGCCCATATTACATGTACGCATCCAGAGGTGAACACCTCTGTTCCGGCTATCGCACTTGTGGGGTGTGTCATGTACCTTTCATGGAATATTCAATAAATGGACTTCGATCAGGTCAGTGTGCAGCCAATTTCTTTTATATCCTGTCAATCACATCCAGTGAGGAGGTAGCAGGGAAGTGGGGGCCACGCACAAGTGCCCGGGTAGCAAGCTGCATAGCACTCAGCAGGGAGTTGGAGACCAGAGTGCCAGCAGGGGACCAGAGAAGAGGAAACCATTGCACAGAGCAGGTCTAAGAATAACACGCTTGTTATTTTTTTAAATTTTCCTTTAGTATGACTAACTCATTGTGTGCCTTCATTTTTTACAAAGCAGCTGAATTTCCACCTCAAGACAGAGGGGAACTTACTATCAGTATCTATTCCCAGTTTTAACTCCTGATTGGTTAAGTAAAATCACATGCAGTTTAGTACAATAGCTCTTACCGTGGCATTTCATGCAAAAGGGAAAAACAGGGTAAAACGGCAAGAGTGATAAAAGTCATACTGCACAAGTGGACATTTTATTTAACAATTTTTTTTTCCATATGACAGGTTCACTTAAATGACAAATGAGGCCCTATTTAAAAAGCCCGTTCAAAAAGTGCAAGCTTGTAAAAAAAGAAAAAAATTGAAAAAAGTTCCAGTCTGGCAATCTCAACTCGCTGCGTGACAATCAGCTTAATAAAATAACTTTAATTAATTTAAAAAGTCAAGTTCTCCATTTGTATAATCAAAATAAATCTAAACGAATTGCTGTGGGGTAATTTCTGCTACAGCCAAGCAGCGAGTCCCACTGACTGTGGACTTGACGCTGTTCTAACTCGACACTGTATATCTTTGCTTTATAGAGAGAATGTAACAAATCTCCTTTATGATTTAGATCCAGGTTTACAGCGGTTTTCAAACAGACCATAAAAATTATAACATTGAAACTGTATAAACAAGCAGAACAGTGTTTTTACTGTAAAACATGAATGTAGTGTAAATATTTGTCTTTCCCTTCTCTCGGCGTCCATAATGAGCGCAGAAAATTCATGCCATATGTTTAGATCGCAAGGAGGAAAAGAAAAGATTTCAACAATTCATCCAAGTGAGCGTCGGTGAAGCTGCGCATGAGGCGTCCAACCCATTTTCTGCCAGGCTTAACTCTGAAAGCACCAGAAACACTTAACTACAAGTAGCTTAAGGCCCAACTAGAGATTGGAAGGCCTAAAAAAAATCTGAAAAATTGGAAAAAATAAAAAAAACTTCCCAAACCCGTTTTTTTTTCTTCCAGAAAAATTGAAAAAAAAGTGTGGAATATGTTCTTTTACAATGCTAAATATTATATATTTATGACATGGCATATATAACATGAAGACCTTAAGCAAAGATTTATGAGATTTTATATAAAGTCTTAAATTATTGTAAGTTCTGAAGACAAGCAAGTTTTGCTGAAGACAAGCAAGTCCTGCAATACAGTTCAAGTAACACTGTACCTCTCAATGCATTTCTCCCACTGGTGGGCACTGCAGAGGAAAGACATTGGATTAGTTACCTTATGGGCTCCATTTTGTACCTCCTGCTGTTGGGTGATTGTTGGGATATAGTAGAGGTTTCTGTCCTTTCAGGCATAATTGAGAGAAAAGAGGGTACATTTGCCTGACAAGTTTATCTTTATAATCTTGAAATGGTTCCTATTAATGCTCTCAATCATCACAGCATGCTTATCTAGAGTCTGGTTAGTAAATAGTTTTTTTCTTTTCCTCCTCTCAGTAAAATGGTGAGACCAACATTTAGCTTTTGGAAACATTTCCACGGTGAAATTTCTGCTGACAGCAAAGCTGCAATTTGCAAATATTGTGAGAAGAAATATTCTTTTCCAAATGCTACAAGGATGAAAAGAAATATTCTTTTCCAAATGCTACAAGGATGACAAAACACATGCTTGCATGTCAGAGGTGCCGTAAAGACATACAAAAATACTTATCGGAATTAAATGGTGAGGACCATAATAAAAGTGAGAGTATATTTTCCCTCCAAAATTCTCAGTCTAGGCAATTTTAGTTTATTTACTGAATGCATTGTACATTTACTTCTTTTATATACATTGCAATTTATGTTCCCAGTGTAACATAATTACTTTCAATTTATAAAAATACTCCACACAGATTTTTTTCAATTTTTCGAAAAATTTCCATTTGCGCCACAGTGCATTCTTAAAAGTTCTACATGGTGCATCTTTTTAAAAGTGCACCAAAAACCCATCTGGCGTTGATTTCTATAGAAAAAGTACCAAAAACACACCACGGGTGCATGATTGAAATCAGAAGTCCAGAAAATGTGGCAAAAAGCGCATCAAAAACACAGCAAAAATGCATATACATTTTTTTAATGAAGCGGTGTGAAAGAGCCTTAATTGCTCATTTAGGTCTCGGGGACATAGCAAAAGAAGATTTACTTAGTTCCCCATGCTGCTAAACTGGCCTCCATAGCATTGTCTCCCCCATGGTCCACCAGTCTAAGGTCCTGACATCATCAAGACCAATTGACAGCAATAGATTAGACGTGATGACACAGAGGAACAGTCCACTACCAGAGCATGGGGGAGTGTCACCTGCCAGAGGCGCGGAAGGATCAGGTAAGTAAAAGCCCTTTTGCCCTCACATAGACAAAACAAGCAGTTTAACCCTTGCAGATATTTTTTACGTTTCCCACAGTTGGGCTTTAAAGCTAAACTCTGGGTACAAAAACTCCCATTGAAATATTTTCCTCAACAGCCAAAGATGATAGTAATCCACTTTGTGTGTACCAAGCACATTTAGAAAGATGCCCAGAAACCCACCCAATATGGGTTGCCTGCAGAAAACTACAGGAGGGTGCAGTGCCAAGACGAGTCATCCTGCACAAGGGAGAGAAAGCAACAGATGATCCGAAGATGAACAATCAGTACTTCATAGTGTAAAAGTAGAACCTCTTCGTTTTCCATTCCAATAAACATATCCTACAACCCTTCTCCTGCTGAACATTTGCGTACTGCTCCCAATTACCTTTAAAGAGGGTACAATCTCACGTTTTATAGTATGTCCCGCTTCCACAAAAAACACCACCCTCTTTTTCATTTAGCCTTCAAGTCAATTAAACTCTGTATTGGAACAATCAGTTCTACTTTACCAAATATTGATATTTTTTTTTCTTTTTAAACTGTCTTGGTTACTCGAGGGCTTTTCCACTACTCAAGATGAGATTTATGTAAGACAATATCTTTTTGATTAAAACAAATCACGGTTTTACACTTTCTAATTTCTTCTGTTCGGGCATGAGATATCAAACACAACTGGGATAAGATAAAAAAAAGAAAAAAAAAAAAAACCTTGATCATGCATGAACAATCTATTAAAATAAAAAAGCAATAGAAAAAAAAGACAAAAGCTTTGGACCCTGACGTGGCCGCTTCCTCGTCATCACTTCAATACAATAGCAATGACTGCCTAAAAACAAAAACATTTTTGCTGTAATGTCTTTACCGAGTGCAATATGGATTGAAGAGGCTGGTGTTGGGATCAAACCAGGCAATTAAATAGTCTCCTGGAACAAAACTGCGTGACTGGCTTTAGATTTTTACCTCTGGCTATTTGTTATAAATCTTTCTGTATGGATACATTCATGATTACAGAAATCCTTTTCTTCAATATCTTTGATGAAGGATGGCTTTTCAAATTGTGCCAAGCTGTGACAGTTTAAATAGAAAAAAAATGTGAGAAAAAAAAAAAAAAGTTGTATTTATACGCTTACATATACCCAGTGAAGTGAATGGTCTCAGATAATACACAGATTAAACAAATCCTCCTACATAACTAGTACCTATTTACAGGGGCGGACTGACCATTGGGCTACTCAGGCACTGCCCGAGGGCTCCATGCCACTAGGGGGCCCCATCAGGGTTGCCAGCCTCAGTAAAACCAGGGACAGTATGTAAAAAATTGTGTTTTTTTTTTTACATCTGTCTCTCAAATGTCCCTTACCGACATCCTTTTGGTCTAAAAATCCTGAGATTATAGCTGCCCCACCTCTCCAGTACCTTCTCAGCCAATAGAAACATGTCTGTGTATACTGTGTGATTGTATACTGTGTGTGATTGTATACTGTGTGTGTGTGTGTGTGTGTGTGTGTGTGTGTCTACTGTGTGGCCCCATAATCTCTGATTGCCTGGGGCCACATAATCTCCTATTGCCGGGGGCCCCATGATTTGTCAGTCCACCCCTGCTAATAGTAGAGGTACGAAGCAGCAGATAGAAATGACAATTAGTGTTCTAAGGTGAGACACAACTAGTACACACTATAGAGGGATATGCTTTGTTCATATTTCATGTCTGAGGTTCTACTGACATTTGTTGCTTACAAATTAAAATCTGTATTTTTGCAAAAAAATTATTTAGAACGCCCCAAACATTTATATTATATATATATATATATATATATATATATATATATATATATATATATATATATATATATATATATATATATATATAATGTTTGGGGAGTTCTAAGTAATTTTCTAGCAAAAATACTAATATTATATATATATATATATATATATATATATATATATATATATATATATATATATATATATACAGTGGTGTGAAAAAGTGTTTGCCCCCTTCCTCATTTCCTGTTCCTTTGCATGTTTGTCACACTTAAGTGTTTCGGAACATCAAACCAATTTAAACAATAGTCAAGGACAACACAAGTAAACACAAAATGCAATTTGTAAATTAAGGTGTTTATTATTAAAGGTGAAAAAAAATCCAAACCATCATGGCCCTGTGTGAAAAAGTGATTGCCCCCTAAACCTAATAACTGGTTGGGCCACCCTTAGCAGCAACAACTGCAACCAAGCGTTTGCGATAACGTGCAATGAGGCTTTTACAGCGTCCTGGAGGAATTTTGGCCCACTCATCTTTGCAGAATTGTCCTAATTCAGTTACATTAGAGGGTTTTCGAGCATGAACGGCCTTTTTAAGGTCATACCACAACATCTCAATAGGATTCAGGTCAGGACTTTGGCTAGGCCACTCCAAAGTCTTCATTTTGTTTTTCTTCAGCCATTCGGTGGTGGACTTGCTGGTGTGTTTAGGATCATTGTCCTGCTGCAGAACCCAAGTTCGTTTCAGCTTGAGTACACGAACAGATGGTCGGACATTCTCCTTCAGGATCTCTTGGTAGACAGCAGAATTCATAGTTCCTTTTATCATGGCAAGTCTTCCAGGTCCTGAAGCAGCAAAACAGCCCCAGACCATCACACTACCACCACCATATTTTACTGTTGGTATAATGTTCTTTTTATGAAATGCAGTGTTCCTTCTACGCCAGATATACTTGGACACACACCTTCCAAAGAGTTCCACTTTTGTCTCATCGGTCCACAGAATGTTGTCACAAAAGTCTTGGGGATCATCAAGATGTGTTGTGGAGAAATTGAGACGAGCTTTGATGTTCTTTTTGCTCAGCAGTGGTTTTCTCCTTGGAACTCTGCCATGCAGGCCATTTTTGCCCAGTCTTTTCCTGATGGTGGAGGCATGAACGCTGACCTTAACTGAGGCAAGTGAGGCCTGCAGTTCCTTGGACGTTGCTGTGGGGTCTTTTGTGACCTCTTGGATGAGTCGTCGCTGCGCTCTTGGGGTAATTTTGGGCGGCCGGCCACTCCTGGGAAGGTTCACCACTGTTCCATGTCTTCGCCATTTGTGGATAATGGCTCTCACTGTGGTTTGCTGGATTCCCAAAGCTTTGGAAATGGCTTTATAACCCTTTCCAGACTGATAGATCTCAATTACTTTCTTTCTCAATTGTTCCTGAATTTCTTTGGGTCTCGGCATGATGTGTAGCTTTTAAGGATCTTCTGGTGGACCTTACTGTGTCAAGCAGCTCCTATTTAAGTGATGCCTTGATTGTGAACAGGTGTGGCAATAATCAGGCCTGGGTGTGGCTAGAGAAATTTAACTCAGGTGTGGACAACCACAGTTATAGTATGTTTTAACAAGGGGGGCAATCACTTTTTCACACAGGGCCATGATGGTTTGGATTTTTTTTCACCTTTAATAATAAACACCTTCATTTACAAATTGCATTTTGTGTTTACTTGTGTTGTCCTTGACTATTGTTTAAATTGGTTTGATGTTCCGAAACACTTAAGTGTGACTAACATGAAAAGGAACAGGAAATGAGGAAGGGGGCAAACACTTTTTCACACCACTGTATATATATATATATATATATATATATATATATATATATATATATATATATATATATATATATATATATATATATATATATACACACACCTTAAAAAATAAAATGTCGGCTATTGCAATAGTTTATGTCCAACTGTATTTTTGCAGTCTTTCAAACGCAATTTTTTTTTGGAAAAAATACACTTTATTGAATTTAAAAAAGACAAAGAAGTAAGTTAGCCCAATTTTTTTTTATATTGCGAAAGATGATGTTATGCTGAGTAAAGAGATGCTGATGCTTTACATTTTTTTTTACTGGTTACCTGTCTAGAGTTAGAGAGGAGGCCTTGCACTATAATTATTGCTCTCGCTCTAATGTCGCGTACACACGACCAGACTTTTCAACGAAATAGGTCCGACGGTCTTCCCGACTGACTTTTGGCGAAGTTCTGACGGACTTTGCAAATGAATGGACTTGGCCACACACAATCACACCAAAGTCCGATGGATTTGAGCATGATGGCGTACAACCGGACTAGAATAATGAAGTTCATAGCCAGTAGCCAATAGCTGCCCTAGCGTCGTTTTTTGTCTGGCGGACTAGCATACACACGAACGGATTTCTCGATAGGAACTGGGTCCGGCGGAGTTCCGGCTGAAAAATTTGAAACATGTTCTATTTTTAAAGTCCATCAGATTTTTGGACAGCAAAGGAGCCCACACACGATCGAATTGTCTGACAGATTTGTTCCATAGGAGCTTTGCTGTCGAAAAGTCTGGTCATGTGTACGCAACATAACGGTCACAGAGATACCTTACATGTGTGATTTGAACACCAGTGCCACCTATCCATGCTGCCAATTGTTGCCCAAATGTGGCACCGATCAGTGACCCTCAGTGCCACCTATCAGTGCTGCCTATTAGTGCTCATTAGTGCGGCATATTAGTGCTCTTTCATCAGTGCCCATGAGTGCCGCCTCATCAGTGCAGCCTATCAGTGCCCATTAGTGCAGCGTATCAGTGCCTATCAGTGAAGGAGAAAAATGACTTATTTACAAAATTTTCTGACAGAAACTAAGAAAAAACAAAACAAAAAGTAAAAAACCCAGTGATGATTAAATAGCACCAAAAGAAAGCTCTATTTGTGTGAAAAAAATCATTTGGGTACAGTGTTGCATGACTGCGCAGTTGTCATTCAAAGTGCCACAGAACTGAAATCTGAAAATTGGCCTGGGCAGGAAGGGGGTAAATTGCCCAGTAATGAAGTGGTTAGGAACTTAGCCCTTCCTTGCTTTTACTGACCTTCTGTTTCCACTATAATTATGAACTATCCAGTGCTTCTGGGTAGGGTTAGCATTTAACTCTATTGCTGTGTACACATGACCAGACTTTCTGTCAGAAAAGGTCAGAAGCAATCATTTAGTTGGATATTCCGATCGTGTGTGGGCTTCATCTGACATTTTTCTTCAAAAATTCAGACAGACCTAGAAATTAAAGTTTCAAATCTGTCTGATGGAATCAATTTCTATTGGGAAAACCGTTTGTCTGTGTGCTAGTCCGACTGACCAAATACGACGCAAGGGCAGCTATTGGCTACTGGCTATTGAACTTCCTTTTCTAGTCCCATCGTACGTCATCACGTTCAAAACGAACGGACTTTGGTCCGTTCGTGTGTGGGCAAGTCTGTTCAGTCGGAAGTCCATCGTAACTCCATTGGACCTTTTCTGCTGGAAAGTCCGGTCGTGTGTACGCGGCATATCCCATTCCTCTGTGGTGAAACTGAGTGCCTAAGCTTCAGGTGCCAGTCCCAAAGCTGTTGCATAAAGAGGATTCCTAGCCCTGTGACAACTAAGAATTTGACAAATATAGTCAAATACGTATCTAGTCTACAACAATATTATGAAAATATTCACTGGTTAATCTATCTTAACAATTATATAGTACTAAAATACTAAACTGAAGGAAAAAAAAAAAAACTGTCGAATATTAATACTAATGTAGCACTGACACCCGAAGGTGCAGCTGACTTAATTGGGCTTACAGTTACCTACTTGACCTCGTGTGCTTCTAGGGGTTTCCCGAGGTAGATGGCCCAAGAACTGTAGAGACTGACGCCAGATCCACTTAGAGGGATTTTTATTTGCAAAAATAGTTAACGAACACAGTCTCTCAACATAGGGTTGGAGGGTTTAGGTAGGAAAGTCCAGGTACTCTTAGTGCTAAGTCAAATATGAAAAAAGTCTCTCACATTAGGAAATCCAGAGAATAGCCATTCACAACTGGATCCTCACCCTTATCGCATAGTCCTTCTCTCACCAGGCCTAGCAGCCAACAGGGTGTTTAAATCAAACCAGGTCTCTGCCACAGACTTGTTGTAAAACACTTGGATAAAACTGAAAGGTGTAGACAACTCTGAGAACCCTTGTATGGTACCAGTGTCTTGCAGCCGGCCCAGCGATCCCACACGAGACTAGATTCACTTGGGGTCTTTCAACTTGTCCAGGCTCTTGCTGAGAAGCCAACCCTTGTGTGGCCCTCTCCCGAAGAGTCCTCCCCTGGATACCTTCACAGTTGCTGGGCCTCTCCACAAACCGAGACGGCACCGGATCCTTCTTTCAGTTTCTTTGCCTCGGGCTAGCCAGCCCCGAGACTTGTAGTCGGGTGGATCCACACCCCAGGCCATGAGAGCCCTGGGGGCTGGTCAGGAGGACCAGGACCAACAGTCAGAAAGCACTTCTGGACCGGAAACCCTGAAGCATGCGACGTCAGCACCTTAAGTACCCTCTCCCAGAATGCACAGCAGTGACACTCCCACTGGGCTGGTTCCAAGAGAGAATAAACTCTTAATGCACCCAACTAGACTGCGTTCTACACCCTGCCAGAGATGACAGCGCCACTTATGGCCAGACTGGTACTGAGGTCCAAATTTTGAGTAATTAAACCCAAAACCAAACTGCGGTTCAAGGGAAAAGTTAAATGACAAAACACATAGTGTGTGCTCTACAGGAGCCGGCGCTACATTAAGTATAATTTCTATGATCCAATTAAAAAAATCCATTTACTATCATTTCATTGTAAATTCATCTGAACGTATCATGAAAGAGAAACTACATGGTCCATTAAAACTAATTATTAGTAGTGAATGGAATTTTATATAATCAAAAACATGGTAGATTAACAGTATACACTACAGTATGATCTATACAAAATTAACGGACTATAATAGCGTATACAGTCTTATATGATCAACTTCATGATCTAAGTTATCTAATACGTAGCAGCCAGAACATTCAAAATAAATAATATAAACTTCAAATCATATTAATGAGGAATGATTAAAATAGAAGCATTTTTTTTTTAAAGAGAAAATAAAAAATTGCATTTACAAGCAGAATAAAGCAGTACTAAACCCAAAAACCAACATTTATTATATTGCAGCTTACCAATTCTTAGATGTGATGGCTGCATTTGTTTCCCTTTTTTAGGCTTTCTTTCTTCTATTTTCACTTGGTGATCCAGCCAGCAAGTCTAGTTTTTTAAAAACACAAGCTACCTAGGAGAATGTATCCGTTTACATGGATGGGACCATGGATGGGACAAACCACTTAACACTGGAAGAGTTGATTAAAACGTTCAAGGGGTTGTAAAGGTTTGTTTTTTCTTTTCTAAATAGGTTCCTTTAAGCTAGTGCATTGTTGGTTCACTTACCCTTTCCTTCGATTTCCCTTCTAAATGTTTTTTTTCTTTGTTTTCTTTGTCTGAATTTCTCACTTCCTGTTCCTCCTCAGTAAGCTGTTCTGGCTGACTAAACACCGCTCGGATGATGGTGTGAAGTTTATTGAGGAGAAACAGGAAGTGGGAAATTCAGACAAAGAAAAAAAACATTTAGAAGGGAAATCGAAAGAAAAGGTAAGTGAACCAACAATGCACTATCTTAAAGGAACCTATTTAGAAAAGAAAAAAATAAGCTTTACAAATCCTTTCAGCTTTTATTTATTCATGCAAAACCTTTATCCCAAAAAGGAAAAAAAACTGTTTACTGTAACTGATTATAAAGTGTAAGCTGGAGCTTGGCTTCAAGTTATTAAATCTGCTAATACATTTAACACTCCCCCTCCCCCAGACTGACAATGGTGCTGCCTGCTGTACCTTCTGTACTCATTCATCCAGAGTTGTGTATCACTAATACAGGAGGTGCGATACTGGCCAGATCACCAGCTGAAAATAAAGGGAAAAATCCAAATAAAACTGATGCACTCACCACATCGAATGATTACTAAAGTATCTGTAAACCCTCAACTCATTCAGTTTAACCACTTCAATACCAGGCACCTTCACCCCCTTCCTGCCCAGGCCAATTTTAATCATTCAGAGATGTCGCATTTTGAATGACAATTGCGCAGTCGTGCAACACTCTACCCATATTAAATGTTATAAATTTTTTCCCACAAATAGAGCTTTCTTTTTGTGGTATCTGATAACCATTGGGGTTTTTTTTTTGTGCTACAAATAAAAAATACCGATAATTTTGAGAAGAAAAAGTATTTTTTTTGGCGTTTCTGTTATAAAATTAATTTAAAAAAAATAAGTTTTCTCCTTCACTGATGAGACTGCACTGGTGGGCACTGATGAGGCAGCACTGATGGGCACTGATGAGGAGGCACTTATATGCAGCACTGATGGGCACTGATAGGTGGCACTGATATGCAGCAATGATGGACACTCATTGGCCGGACTGATGGGTTCTGATAGGTGGCACTAATGGGCACTGATGGGCAGCACTGATGAGGAGGCACTAACAGGCATCACTGATGGGCACAGATTGTCATACCTAATGGGCCCTGATTGGTACTGGTTGGCATCCCTGCTGGGCTCTAGTGATTATCAGCACAGACCTCCCCTGTCTGGAGAGCCGCTGATCGGCTCTCCTCTACTCATGCCTTTTAATTGCAAGTAGAGGAGAAGCCCATAAACGGCACTTCCAGGTTACCATGTGATGAGCTGTGATTGGACACAACTCCTCACATTGTAAAGAGCCTATGTCATAGGCTCTTTACCAGGACTGGAGATGCGGTGTGTCAGAGCGACACACCGCACTACCGATTACCGCGATGCATGCTCTTGCAGGCGCGCGCTATTGACTAATACTGCTGGATATCATATGATGCCCAGTCAGGATAATACAACCACTTTTCGGACGTCATTTTGCTATATGGCGGGTGGGAAATGGTTAAAATAGGAATGAAAGGCAAAACATTTGTATATATTTGAAGAAAAAAAAATTGTAAAAGGACCACATTCAATTATTAAATAAACATTCAGTGCGCGTTTCCAGCACCTCATTCAAAACACACTGTGCACAAAACATGATCTGCAGTGGGTGTCGGTGCCAACTTAATGACACCTCGAATGCAGGTCACAAACGCAGTGATGGTTTTATAGCACCATGTAATAGTACCATGGGATCTGGTTGCTGAGCGTTTTGTAAAGTAATGCATGCACTACATTTGGTGTGGTCCAGTACGATTTCCGTCTATTCAAACGAATGGGCTGAAATCGCACTGCCTTCACATTGCATGTGAATCACACGGAAATGCTCAGCGTGAATTCATGGTGTGAACCGGCCCTTTAATATCCGCCTTGAATGTAATATTTTTCAGTGGAACTCACTCAGAAACCAATAAAAGAAACACAGTTAGAAATGAATACGATGTCACAAAAATCACGCTGATGTAAAAAGAACCTCTTGGTATATTTAGTGAAACAGCAGGAGCGAAAACTGTCACTCCCTTTTATTCACCTCTAGTCTATACCTGGCTTATTCCTTCCTTCTACATTTCATCACAGCTGTCAGTCTTTATTATAACAATGTACTAACAGTGACAGGTTATGCTGGGCTTTGTTTTTATTCTTTTACAAAGCTCTACAAAAGAAATGTCATCATTAGATGGGATCATTTCAAGAGCTTTTCCATTTCAACTTAGAAGGCAGAAGACCACAGGTCAGGGGTTATTTATTTATTATAGGTAATTATATGGTGCTATCAATTTACGGCGCACTTTACATATACAGCGGGTAAAATAAGTATTGAACGCGTCGCCATTTTTCTATGTAAATATATTTCACACTGGGGCAGTGCGGGCATCGGCGGTAAAGTGGCGCTATTTTTAGTGGCGATTTACTGTCGTTTTAGCGGCAGTATGCGGCCGCTAGCAGGGCGGTTTTAACCGCTAGCGGCCGGAAAAGGGTTAAAACCTCCCGCAAAGCGCCGCTTCTTAACGCGTCTTTGGCGTTAAGTGTTTTTGTTATTCCCATAGACACACTTCCTAAACCTTGTGGACGGCCTTCCCAGAAGAGTTGAAGCTGTTATAGCTGCAAAGGACGGGCCAACTCAGTATTGAACCCTACGGACTAAGACTGGGATGGCATTAAAGTTCACCTGCGTGTAAAGACAGGCGTCCCAAAACTTTTGGTAATATAGTATAGTGTATGTTCATGAAAAATAGATTACAGGGCCATTAACCCCCTCCTCCCGGAGTCCCTTTAAAAAGATCTAAATGCTCAGGGTTAAGGATCAGTGATTATGTGACTACTGTGATTGTCAGACTACACATATGAGTTACATTGGTGGCAACAGGTTAAAGAGGGAGTCCACCTAATAAAAAATTATTAAAAGCCAGCAGCGACAAATACTGCAGCTGTTGACTTTTAATAAATGGACACTTACCTTTCTTGGAGTCCAGAGCTGAAGCTGAGCAATCACTCAGTTCTCGGCTGCTGCCGGCGCCATCCTCGGTAAGGGAATCAGGAAGTGAAGCATTGCAGCGCAAGGAGAATGGTCTCGCCGTCTCTGGGAGTCTATGCCCAGAAGTGGGTGCAAATACCTGTCTTAGACAGGAGGGGGGGGGGGGGGGGTCCGAAAAGCGGAGGTTCTATTTCTGTGTGAACCTCCGCTTTAAGTAGTGGAAGTGTATGGATTATTTTTGGAGAATAAGGATACCATTTAGTGGCACTTTAATTTTACCTACAGGTAGAATTGCAGAAGACACTTTGATGCTGTGTACACACGAGCGGAATGTCCGACAGAAAAAGTCAGACGGAAGCTCTTCATCGTATATTCCGATCGTGTGTATGCCGGCGGAACCAATTCCTATTGGGAAAATCGCTCGTCTGTATGTTCCGATGGACCAAAAACGATGCATGCTCTGAAGCAAGTACGAGGCGGAAGCTATTGGCTATTGAACTTCCATTTTCTCGTCCCGTCCTACATGTTGTATGTCACCGCGTTCTTGATGGTCGGACTTAGGTTTGATCATGTGTATGCAAGACAGCTTGAGTGGAATTCCGTCAGAACTCCGTTGTGTGTACAGAGCATAAGTCTTTTCTGTTTGGCATAACCCATCAATAGTAGTAGGGCTACGTGTCTGTTGGGTGCAGCACCACTGCAATTTCACGTAAAAAAACAAACAAAATAAAACTAAAAAAAAAAATCCTTTAAAGTGATGCTACAGTCAAGATAAGAAATTGTATTTTCTACATTGCATCGATCTTTATAAGAAATGGGTTGTACGTTAATTCTAGGTTTTTTTTTGCCTTTGCATAGAATGCAACGTAAATTTCAGGCATCCTGTAATTAATCAACAAATTCTCTCCTGGCTATATAGCGCGAGTAATCAAAGTTCAGTAATAACTTATTCTTTCTGCTCCAGCACCTGCATTTCATTTATTTATTTTCACAGTCTTGGAAATCTGAGGGACTGTCAAAGTGCCATAATATTACCACAATAATCAAAGTTAATTAGCCCCTCTCAATAAACAACAACAAAGTCATTACGGAGATACAGTTAAAGCTTTTTTCTCACTTGGTTGGGGGACATGTTAAATTGTTTTTCCTAAGACAAAAAAATAAAGAAAAATGATTCCTTTGGAAGTGGCAAATGACAAGGATTGGAAAAGTACTTAGGAGATACAGTCTGCTCTCACGTAATGCTGAGACTCTGCTAGGATTTATCTGAGGTTTGAGTGTGATCTGCAGCTTTAAAGCCCAAAAATGATCCCTTGCAGGGCAGCTGTGCCCTGATGCACTGGATGTGAGGACAATGAGGGACAATCCACCATGAATCATGGGGAAGCACCACAGGGGGCTGTACTGCTCCTGGGGATCACAGGAGTGCAATTTGTTCAAATTCCTGTGACCCGTTTTCATTTTTTGTCACTGAGCCGATCCAGGCTTGGGAAAGCTCCCGACTCTACAGTCGGGATTCACCCAGATACCTGGACTGGCAGCTGGCTCAGCCTCTCAGCGATCCCCTGAGAGACTGAGCCAGCCCCTCCCACCCCCTCTATAGCCTGGCACTCCATTGAGCACAGAAGGGGCAGGGCAGAGCAGAGAGCTGGTGACTGATAGTCACCGACTCTCTGCTCAGTGGAGACTGAGAATTAAGTGATCAGCAGTCTTTGATCACTCAATTCTCAGTCTTAGAAGCGGCAGCAGACAGATGCTGCATCCATCTAGGTGAGTATGAATGTTTATTTTTATTTTTTGTAAACCCATACTTCTCTTTCAGTGTTGCATGGATTATTCCTTTTATCTGTACGGAGTTAGGCTTTAATGGAATTTACTCCAGATCAGACCAGCTAAAATGCTTTTTTTCCTCTGCTGGAAAATTAAAACTGTAGTTGGCAGCACCAGCTTGATCTATAAAGCTGAGGTTCAGGCAAACTAAATATATGGGTTTGCTGCTTTACCTTCCAAGGGATGTGCAATTCTGCTCAGGGAGTCTGGTGATTCAATTGTGTGATTTGCCGCACTATTCGATAAAGCTGGTTGTTGTTGTTGTTCAGTCATTTAGCTGTGTCTGACTCTTCGTTAGCCCATGGACCATAGCGCACCAGGCTTTTCTGTCCTCCACTGCCTCCCGAAGCTGGCCTAACTTCATATTCATTGTTTCCCCAATGCTATCTATCCATCTTGTTTTCTGTCATCCTCTTCTTTTTCCTTCCATGTTTCCCAGCTTCAGGGTCTTTTCCAATGAGTCCTCTCTTCGCATTAGGTGGCCAAAGTATTCAGTTTCATCTTCAGGATCTGTCCTTCCAGTGAATATTCAGGGTTGATTTACTTCAAGATTGACTGGTTTGACCTTTTTGGCGTCCAAGGGACTTTCAAGAGTCTTCTCCAACACCATAGTTCAAAAGTGTAAATTTTTTGGCGTTTAGCCTTCCTTATGGTCCAACTTTCACAGCCAAAAGGTTAATACCATAGCTTAGACTATATGGAACTTTGTTGTTAGGGTGATGTCTGTTTTTTAAATTGTTTTCTAGCTTGGCCATTTGTTTCCTCCCGAGAAGCAAACGTCTCTTAATACCATGGTTACAGTCACGGCCTGCCGTGATCTTGGAGCCCAGGAAGTCTGTCACCGTTTCCATTTTTCCTCCAATTTGCCAAGAAGTGATGGGACTAGTTGCCATGACCTTAATGTTCAACTTCAGGCCAGCTTTCACCTTCATTAAGAGACTCTTTCGTCATTCTTCACTTTCTGCCATTAGTGTGGTATCATCTGCATATCTCAGGTTGTTGATATTTCTCCCTGTGATCTTAATTTCAGCTTGTAATTCGTAGATTCTGGCATTTCGCAAGATGTACTCTGCGTATAAGTTAAATAAGTAGGGCATCCTTGCCATCACTCCTTTCTCAATTTTGAACCAGTCATTTGTTCCATGTCCTGTTCTAACTGTTGCTTCTTGACTTGGATACAGGTTTTCTTTCAGTATTTGCCACATCGTGTTGTGATCCACACAAAGGCTTTACCGTAGTCAATAAAGCAGAAGTAGACATTCTTCTGGAACACCTTGCTTTCTCCATGATCCAGCGAATGTTGGCATGTTGATCTCTAGTTCCTATGCCTCTTTGAAATCCAGCTTGTACTTGTGGTAGCTCCGATTCTCATGCTGCTGAAGCCTAGCTTGTAGAATTTTTAGCATAACTTTTTAGTGCGTGAGAGGAGTGTGATCGTACGGTAGTTTGAACATTCTTTGGCGCTCCCCTTCTTTGGTATTGGAAAGTCAACAGAGCTTTACCAGTCCTGTGGCCATTGTTGAGTTTTCCAAATTCGTTGGCATATTGAGCGCAGCAAGCTGGCAATACACAATAAATTTCCACTATCCATGCTACATAACATGGATGGACAATTTTCCCGCTGCGGCTTTTGTATTTTGAGAGCCAACCTCACCAAGTGTGTTGGCATGTTGATCTCTAGTTCCTATGCCTCTTTGAAATCCAGCTTGTACTTGTGGTAGCTCCGATTCTCATGCTGCTGAAGCCTAGCTTGTAGAATTTTTAGCATAACTTTTTAGTGCGTGAGAGGAGTGTGATCGTACGGTAGTTTGAACATTCTTTGGCGCTCCCCTTCTTTGGTATTGGAAAGTCAACAGAGCTTTACCAGTCCTGTGGCCATTGTTGAGTTTTCCAAATTCGTTGGCATATTGAGCGCAGCAAGCTGGCAATACACAATAAATTTCCACTATCCATGCTACATAATATGGATGGACAATTTTCCCGCTGCGGCTTTTGTATTTTGAGAGCCAACCTCACCAAGTGTTAAAATCCCCAAAACTGTATGCAGCTACTGGTTGGCCAACCATTTTCCACCTAGCTCCTTCAATTTTTCAATCAATGAATATCAAGTGGGAGACAGCCAACAGAGCCATCCACTGAGCAAATTTTGGCTAGCTCATCAGGAACTGCAGTGGTGTGCAAACCCTATATACAAGTATCAAATATGCATAAATTGGCAACCATCAGGTTATGCAATACACCCTACACAGTAAGTGTAATTTGAAAATAGCAGGTTTGTGAGCTACAATCGAAACAAAATATAAGACCACATTTTTGTATGTGAAACCCACATCAGTTGTTATGGTGGAATTTTCACTCATATAAATTGCAGTCACAATGTCAAAGTAATAATTCGATTTTTTTTGATTAAAAAACAAAATTAAAATTTTGACTTACCCATTCTTCTAATATCTGCCTCTTGGCTTCATTGGCTTTTTGGAGGTTTCTGCATGCCATGATAACATGTGCACCATGGAGAGCCAATGATCGAGCGGTTTCAAATCCTGAGTGGGAAAAAACAGACTAAAATTATTGGACAATAATGCCAAATTTGTTGTTTTCATTTTGAACTTTTTATTTTAAAAAAATCCTGTCTTAACCACTTCAGCCCCAGAAGAATTTACCCCTTTCCTGACCAGAGCACTTTTTGCGATTTAGCACTGCGTCGATTTAACTGACAATTGCGCAGTCGTGCGACGTGGCTCCCAGACAAAATTGACGTCCTTTTCTTCCCACAAATAGAGCTTTCTTTTGGTGGTATTTGATCACCCCTGCAGTTTTTATTTTGTGCACTATAAACAAAAAAAGAGCGTAAATTTTGAAAAAAAATGCATTATTTGTTACATTTTGCTATAATAAATATCCTCTAAAAATATATAAAAAAAATATTTTGTGCCTCAGTTTAGGCCAATACGTATTCTACTACATATTTTTGGTAAAAAAACAAAAAACAAAAAAAAAAAATCGCAATAAGTGGTTATTGATTGGTTTGCGCAGAAGTTATAGCGTTTACAAAATAGGGGATTATGGGGTTTTATGGCATTTTTATTAATATATATATATTTATTTTTTTTACTAGTAATGGCAGCGATCAGCAATTTTTATCATGACTGCGACATTATGGCGGACACATCGAGCAGGGAGCTGTAATCAGTGACACTGTCACTAGGCAGAACGGGGAGATGCTTGTTTACATTAGCATCTTCCCGTTCTTCCTCCCTGTGAGACGATTGCGGGTATCCCCGTGGCAGCTGAGTACGCGGGATCTGCGACCCGACTCACAGAGTTTTCAGTGGGCATGCGCCCGCAGGCCGCCTCTTAAAGGGCAACGTACAGGTACGTTAGTTTGCCTATACGAGCCATTCTGCCGATGTATATCATCGTGAGGCTGTCGGCAAGCGGTTAATCAGCAGGCAGCACACATAAGTATGTTGTGTATAACAAGGGGAGTATCTCCTAAACCATTACTATATTTTGAATTCTTTCATTTGTAGAAAGATAAAAATTACTAAAAGCAGGCAGAAAAAAAAAATGCAAAAAAAAGCAAAAGTGCAGGAAAATGTAAAAAAAATATAAGATAATCACAATATAGTAACAAAGAATGGTATAAATAATGTAAAATAAATATAAAACTATATATTTCAATACGTATAAATTATGACAAGACATACATAAAAGGTATGGACAATTTATGAGACATTTCTGGCTGGAAAAAAAACCCAGAACTAGTGTGTTTTAAGGAGTTTTTCAGCTTTAACAATGCTCGAACGCTGATAACAGCTTAAAAACATGGCTATCTGGCGTTTATCAGCGTCTTTGAGCCATAAGCTTTTGTGGGAGTATAGTTTTGCTAAAATAAGCTAAAAAACGCTACTGAAGAAATGTTGCAAAATTCATTCTACAGCTACAGCTTTATACAGCTAACGCTAGTGGCATTTTTAGAACGTCCAATGTGCATTAGGCCCAAGTGTAATTTCTGCCTACCGCCTTGTTTCTTTGCTATCAGCATGACACCAAGAGAAAAATTGTGACACAGGAGGGATCTCCAGATGATTGACAGCTTCAGCTCTGTTCCTGTGTGGAGGGGGGTGTTTTCCTTCCCTTCAATCAGCCCTCACAGCTCTTCTATTTATTGAACCTACAGGTAAGCCTTAATCTAGCCTTACCTGTAGGTCAAAGTGGACTGTAAGGGTTTACAACCACTTATAATATCACAATCAATATGGATAGATAGAAGGAGTGTCCAAGAAAGAACCGTGACCAGCACCCGTTCACACTGCCTCTTACCCATCAATGTGGACCTCCACCAAGGAAGGTCAGGCAAGCATGTTCCTCCACAAGAGGAACAGAACTTCCACTTCTCTCTGCGGCGACAGCCAAGATCATGGGTTTTGCCAGTTTCCCAGCCATGTTGTACATGTATGAGGATACCATGGGCAGTGAAGGAGCATCCTGATAGGAAGAGGATGGTGATTCATTTCCAGGGACATGCTTGTCTGACCTTCCTTGGGGGAGGGCCACATTGAGGAGTAAGAGGCAGTGTGAACGGGTGCTGGTGACGGTTCTTTCTTGGACACTCCTCTCTATCCATATTGATTGCCATATTCAACTCCTGCTTGATACAGGATTGGGAATGATTTTAAATGGACTGATCAGTTATATGCAAACTGGATTTTATAATCTGATTTTTCAGTTTTTAAGTGCTGCACCTATGTTATATAATTGTTTTCTATGTTGTTATTCCAGCATCTTTGTGCCAGCAGCTTCCTTACTTGTGACATTGAACCTAGCGCAGCCTTGTATTGTATACTATGGTCTAATAACTAGTTGAGAAATATTCCAGTAGGAGCAGGAGAAATGAAGGGAGCACAGATGTACAGAAAGAATAGAGACAGAGGCAGGGAGATCCTTGCACTGTACATCCTCAGGTACATTTCCTCCTCCAACAAGAAATGTGAGAAGCACTGAAATGGCATCGGGAAATTTTTCTTGTTCATTTCATATGCTATTTTATTTTTATTATTTTAACAAAAGTGT
This sequence comes from Lithobates pipiens, assembly GCF_037356315.1. Classification (NCBI taxonomy): domain Eukaryota; kingdom Metazoa; phylum Chordata; class Amphibia; order Anura; family Ranidae; genus Lithobates; species Lithobates pipiens. The sequence goes on along the minus strand of NW_027507686.1, from coordinate 46,032,033 downwards.
AATTTCCCTTCAACTCTCTTGCTGCTCTAAGGTAAACAATGCAACAATAACTTAAAGCGGTATTAAACCCAGAACCAAAAGATGTAATTAGATGTGGCTGCTGCATTTGTTTTCCTTTTTTAGGCTTTTTTGCTCTGTTTTCCCCTGGTGATCTGTCCAGTAGCACACCTCCTGTACTAGAGTACCCGCAATCTGGATGAAGGAGCACAGGGGGCAGATTGGGAGAGCAGTATTTTCAGCCTGGGGGAAGGGGGATGTTAGATGTACTAGCAGATTTAAATGCAGTATCAAATTGAAGCTGAACTCCAGCTAAGACTTTATAATCAGTTACAGCAAGCATTTTTTTTTCCTTTTGAGAAAACATTTTTACATAAATAAACAAAAGCTGATAATTTTAAGCACCCCTGTAATTGTTAAATGGTGTGTTTCCTCCATGTAACTGCAAGAGAGTTTTTCTGTTGAAAAACAACATACTTACTGGCTGGATCACAGGATGAAAATAGAAGAAAGAAAGCCTAAAAAAAATGAAACAAATGCAGCCACCCCATCTAAGAATTGGTAAGCTGCAATATAATAGATATTTGTTTTTAGGTTTAAATACTGCTTTAAAATATAACCTCACTAAAAATACAACATGACGTGCAGGGTCCTCTTGCTTCTTCAGATCTTCTTAAAGAGGAAGTAAACCCTAATGGGTTTACTTCCTCTTTCATTCCCTGCAAAGGCAAAGCATAATGGACTACTATGCATCACATAGTAGTCCATTATGTGTCACTTATCTGACACAGGAGGCAGCGAAGTCACCGCTGTCCCCTGTAGTCCGGCGCATCCATCTTCTCGGTGCTGTCTCGCAGATCCGCCGCTGTCATTCGGCGAAGCCGCGATGACGTCACTCCCGCGCATGCGCACGGGAGCCGTCACGCGTGGCATCTTCGTCGTTGATGATGCCGCGCTCAGTGCGCTTGCGCGCCGCTGTCTACGGCGCATGTCCCGTAGACAGCGGTGCCTATCTTCGGGCAAATATCTCCTAAACCGTATAGATTTAGTAGATATTTCTTGGACCTACAGGTAAGCCTTAATCTAGGCTTACCTGTAGGTCAAAGTGTGTTGTAAGGGTTTACAACCACTTTCAGTGGTGTGTTGTCCTTAATGATGCAGAGAGCAATGCTAACATCATGAGGTCAGTGCCACTCTTTGAATCCCTTTCTTCAGAGCACATGCACCAGTGATGTCACTGGCTGCATGTATAGTAAATATCTCCTAAACTGTACACCTATAGATTACCTATAGATAAAATTATGCATGGGAATTTACTCCCACTTTAAGCTGCAATAGGCAGGGGACTGGGGTGTTTTCATGACATGGTCGTGATTAGTGATGCACTGATATACTTTTTTTTATCGACGAGTACCAATACTTTCGGTCAAGTACTCGCCAATACCGAGTACCAATACTTTGTTCGGTACTCGTGAAAATCCGCAGTATCCGCACTAATACCGGTACTAGTGCATCCCTGCAGCAAAGTTTAGCTGATATGTAATATCAAGTGTATAACATGTGCATTTGTTTTCGTCCAAATGCATTTTTGCCCGAATTTCGGGTATTTTTGTTATTGTTTTAACAAACGATAACGAATGTGCCTAACCTAACTATTAGTCCAAGATTATTCGACATAGAGAGAAAAGATTCGACATGAAGATTCGACAAAGCGGTCGCTGCAAACGGACATTTCTGGTCAAATGCTCCACCCATAGGCTATATAAGAATTCTAATGTTGGTTGACTAGTAGTAATAATTAATAAATATAATTACTAGTGTCATACAACATTAGAATTCTACTATAGCTTGTAGGCGGAACATTCGACCGTAAATGTACAATTGCAGCGTCGTACAGTTTAGCTGCTCCGTCAAACCTTCTTAGAACATTCGACAGACACCATAAGCCTTCAATGACAGACTCAACCTTAATTATTTTGCATTTTCGGAGGAATGAATTTTTTAACGAAACAAAATAACTAAAAAAGAATTTCGGGAGTAACTAAATAAATTAATTTTTCGGACGAAAACGAAATTCCGAAACTAAATATTTCAGTGTGCACATGTCTGAGCCCTTGTACACACGGTCGGAGATTCCAACGGAATGTGTCCTATCGGACCGTTTTGTCGGATATTCCGACTGTGTGTGGTCTGCAGCGGACTGTTTCCGTCGGAATATGCAACGGACCAACTTTTCCAACTTGCCGGTAAAATTTTCCGACAAAATGCTCCGATCGGACATACTCCGATCATGTGTAGCCTACTCCGACGGACAAAGTGCCACGCATGCTCATATCAAATTCATAGACCAAAGCTATTGGCTACTAGCCTGAATGTAGTCCCGTCGTAACAAAATAACGTCATCACGTTATGTACAATCGGATTTTCCAACAACTTAGTCCGACCGTGTGTATGCAACATCACTTCCGGACCTCTTCCGGAATTAATCAGTCGGAATTACTCAGACGGATTTGGTTGTCGGAATCTCCGACCGTGTGTACAAGGGCTGATATGTAGTGATCGGCGGTCTTGCCACCCACTGATAGCTACACATTCGAGTAAAAAGGGGCGCAAATGCCCTGCAACCACGAGTAATGCATGCAGTTGTGGTGCTTTTGTCTGCAAAAATTGAGTTAAAACAGCCAGTAGCCTCTAAAGTGCTATCTTAACGCAATCTTAATGCAGTCTTAATGGGCTTCAAGAACCAGAGGAAAAGGGGAGCACATTTAAATTTACAATTAAGGTAAACAATGAAATAATAATTTAGAATATATTCTTACTAAAATACAGTATGCTTTCCCTTTAAATAGACCTGAACCAATATACCTAAGCAAGGCATTTAGAAAGCACAAAACAATACTCTGCAAAGCCTAGTTTCTGGAATGCTGAGTTGCAACAATGGTTTACGTTAAACAGTCAGTGCTGAGGCAGGTGTATAAAGACAGCAGTATACCGTTGGATCCCTCTCGGATTGCTACGGCATAGACATGTAGAAAATTTACTGTTGAATTAACTGGGTTAACTGGATTGGTTTAAAATGACTGAGTAAACTCTGGCTGTTTCTCGTGCAACCTCGAGGGACCCATCCATTGTTGTGTACTGTACACTATTTCAAATCAAAGCATTCAAAAATTAAGTGCGGTTTGCAAGATTGATGAAGAAGCCATATGTTCCCTATTAAGTCAAGAAAGACAAAAATGTATAATTACACCATTTAATGTACTTAGCAAATATTTTTAGTCTATGGAAATCCACCAAAGCGATTAGGAATTACGACAATACTACAGCAGGGTTTTTACCATGCAGCAAAATTTTTTACGTGACATGGCAAAAAAAACAAAAAAACAGACATTAGGAAAGAAAAGTGCCACTCTAAAAAATATAATAATAATAATAATAATAATAAAAATCAAAAAAGCAGATTGCTATCAGCAAAACAAAGTCTAGAATGTATTACTTTCTAACGATTTTGTGGGCAGCTGCAGATTTAAATGACCGTGTTATTTCAGAAGTTGGCTAAAAAGTTAATTGCTTAGTCAAAGACTTTATGGATTGAAGAGCAAAAATCTTTGACGTTCTTACAAAAGTGACAAAGAGATCGGCTTAATTAAAGTGCTCGAGGGCCTCTGTAGCACGAGGACTGGCTTCAAATGCCGATATTGGCAGGACTGTATTTCCTTGCGTGATAAGTAAGTTGTCCATCTAAAGACAATCAGCACTTATGTCAAGCATTTGACCTCAACCTGTGTAGTCCTGTGATAAACAGACAGGAGTAAATGTTTTACTAACATCAGTTTCTACATACCACCATGCCTTCAATGGGATCAATTTCACTTTTCTAAAGTTCTTTTTAAATAAATACATGAATGTGATAATCAAAAAATAAACAGGTGGACAGGCTATGCATATGTAAATTGTTTTATATTATCTGCAAGCAGGCATGTACTGGCCATCGGGACTACCGGGAGTTTCCCGGTGGGCTGATGGCTCAGTGGGCCACTCTGATGTAAGGGGGCTGGTGATGGGACACTCTGATGTAAGGGGGCTGGTGATGGGACACTCTAATGTAAGGGGGCTGGTAATGGGACACTCTAATGTAAGGGGGCTGGTAATGGGACACTCTAATGTAAGGGGGCTGGTAATGGGACACTCTGATGTAAGGAGGTGCTGATGGGACACTCTGATGTAAGGGGGCTGGTGATGGGACACTCTGATGTAAGGAGGTGCTGATGGGACACTCTGATGTTAGGGGGTTCTGATGGGACACTCTGATGTTAGGGGGTGCTGATGGGACACTCTGATGTTAGGGGGTGCTGATGGGACACTCTGATGTTAGGGGGTGCTGATGGGACACTCTGATGTAAGGGGGTGCTGATGGGACACTCTGATGTAAGGGGGTGCTGATGGGACACTCTGATGTAAGGGGGTGCTGATGGGACACTCTGATGTAAGGGGGCTGGTGATGGGACACTCTTTTGTAAGGGGGCTGGTGATGGGACACTCTGATGTAAGGGAGTGCTGATGGGACACTCAAAATGTAAGTGGGCCGGTCTGGATGAAGTCCAGGGCCAAATTTCTGTCCCAGTCCAGCCCTGTCTGCAAGCATTAAATAACCTTTACAGCAAGCCTTCCCTGACTTCAGTAGATGTACTGTGGAACAATTCATCCTCAAAGTTCACAACAGATGCACTAAGGAAGTTTAGGCAATTGTAAAGGCTCTTTTTTTTTTTGTTTTATTAAAATAATAAACATGGTTTTGCACAGAGCAGCCCCAATCTTAGGCTTCTTGGGTCCCCCACGCTGGCACTTCTGCCCCTACCACCTAGTGAGTGCCCCTATAGTAAGCCACTTGCTATAGGGGCACTCGTGCATGCTCACTCCTGAGCCCAATGTGTGTCCATTGAAACACACGGCATGGCTTGGCCCTGCCTCCTACTCCCTCCTAAATGGCTGTGATTGATAGCAGCAGGTGCCAATGGCTCCCACTGCTGTCTCTGAGCCAGTGAGAGAACCAAGAGAGCTGCTGCTCTCGGTCGTATTACTGGAGCGAGATCAGGTAAGTATAAGGTGGCTGGGTGCATGCAGAAGGTTTTTTTTATCTCAAAGTGGTAATAAAGCCACATTTTGAAAACTTGCTGACAGGAAGGACATTTATGACATCATCTATCATAAAAGCTTCCTCCTACCTGTCAGCCATCAAATGGACAAAATCACAATGCAGAGCTGGAAGGCTTCTTTGCTAAATATGCTGTGCATACTAGCACATTATGGCATGTACAGGTACCTGCGGGGGCCTTAAAAAGACAAAAATGCACCGGGGACTTTACTACCGCTTTAATGCAGAGAATGCATTAAAGTGGTTGTATAGTCATTTTTTTTACTTTTACCTACAGGTAAGCCTATAATAAGGCTTACCTGTAGGTAAAAAAAAATATCTCCTAAACCTGTACGGTTTAGGAGATATCCCCCTCGCAATGCGCCTCTGACTGCAGCGGCGCATGCCCACAGGGGATTCTCAGCTGAAAGTCCGGCAGACGCCGGACCCTGCCGGAAAGAAATCTCCCACGCGCATGCGTGGGAGTGACGATATCGCAGCTCCGGCCACTCACAACGCCGGAGCCGCGATACCCGGAAGACACGCCGAGGTAGCCGAGATGTGGATTGGGCCAGATGTCGGGGCCTCGTTCTAAGGTAAGTATTTCATAATGAGCTACCTCCTTTGCAGGTCAAAAAAAAAAAAAAAACTTCAGCGGGTTTACTCCCGCTTTAAGGTAAGAAAAATATTCTGCCTTTAGAACCATTTGCATGTTGTGCATTCAGCAGCTTATCTGTCTCCCGCCTTTTTTTTTTTATTCAACTGTCAGTGGGGAAGCCCATTGACAGCTGATGACTCTTCGGTGGTTAAGGACGCTGTGGCCAACTTCCAGGCTGCGCTCCTTAACAACCAGCTATTCACTGCGCCATGATTGGGCAAAGCTTTGCCCAATCAGAGCTAAGAATGCACTGTGCAGCACACAGTGCTTTGCGGGGTGTTCGGCTCCCTGCAAATTCGGATGTTCACCGAATGGGCAAACAGCCAATGTTCAGACCGAGCAAAAGTTCTACCAACTCTAAGTACCTAGCAGACAGTGGACACAAGCAAAAAGTGAAGAAAATTACGGTCTAAACTAAACCTTGCTAGTTTTTATAGTAGAGCTATTAAGATCAATGAATGACTGTAAAATGGACACACACATTAAAAGGTAACTGTACAACCTACTAAATTTGGGGTTCTGTGGTACAAATACACATACTCTAGTTCCCAGTCATCAGTGGAGAGTTGAACTTTTTGTGAATGCTAGGACTGAGTTTGCTGCTGGCTGTCGAAGACGGATATCTATAAACATGTCCCTGGCAGTGGGTATTATATTGGTGGGTATTATATTGGTGGGCATTTATTTATAGGCTGTGAGTGGGAGAGGGTTACTCAGTTGTCTAAAATGATTGTTCAGTGCAACACCTAGATTTAGAGATAAGTAGATCTGACTAAACCAACATCCAAAAATGTTAGTGGAAAAATAAACAAGGGACAAATTCAAAATTACACAATTGTTCCATACGTCATGATTAATCTTGAAAAAAATATCAAAATGTTTCCACCCATGCAATAGCTTTCTTTTTTGATTCAATGCCCCAAAATCAGTGGAAAACTATCAAAATGGTACTGATAATGATTGATAACTACAAGACTAGATAATTTTATTTAAAGAAAAAAAACAACTCAACTTAATCATTTTTTTTTTTTAACAACCTCATCCAAATATTTCAATTGTGCTCTATCAAGTGTCAGTATGACAGCCAACTCACATAGAGAAATAGAGGCCCTCAAGTGCATCCCTCAACCTCAACCAAAGCCGGCCATAAAACGGGGCCATTTTCTTTCCTGCAACCACAGGTTGTCAGTGTTGATGGGGGAATCCCTGCCATGAAGCTATGGTGTTCTCCCACGGGGGGGGGGGGGGGATACACAATCAGACAGGTACCCAAGCTTGTACTTGTACCCACGTTTTTGATCAGTCAAGTTGGAATTTGGGTACAAATCAGCCTGCCCAAACATGGTTTGAATCTCAGCCAGTCCATGCTGAACTGACCGAAATTTGAACCGTCTAAGGCCGGCTTTAGAGCAGCACATAATGTTCATATGATGCTACAGAAAACAGACAAAAGAGTAGATAAACTACAGTAGATGGTCATAGATGGTGAGAGACTGTGGACAGGAGACAGTGCAGAAGACTGTCCAAGTCTGGGGACATGTTACAGTACCTTGAAAAAGTATTCATACCCCCTTGAAATTTTCCACATTTTGTCATGTTACAATCAAAAACGTAAATGTATGTTATTGGGATTTTATGTGATAGACCAACACAACGTGGCACATAACTGAAGTGTAAGGAAAATGATAAATGGTTTTCAAAAGTTTTTAGAACTATCTGAAAAGTGTGGCATGCATTTGTATTCAGCCCCCCTGAGTCAATACTTTGTAGAACCACCTTTTGCTGTAATTCTTTTTTGGGTATGTCTCTACCAGCTTTGCACTGGTAGAGATTGAATTTTTTGCCCATTCTTTTTTGCAAAATAGCCCAAGCTCTGTCAATTTGAATGAAGAGTGTCTGTGAACAGCAATTTTCAAGTCTTGCCACAGAGTCTCAATTGGATTTAAGACTGGGCCATTCTAACACATGAATATGCTTTGAGCTAAACCATTCTATTGTAGCACTGACTGTTTAGGGTCATTGTCCTGCTGGAAGGTGAACCTCCACCCCAGTCTCAAGTCTTTTGCAGACTCTTACAGGTTCTCTTCTAAGATCGCCCTGTATTTGGCTCCATCCATCTTCCCATCAACTCTGACCAGCTTCCCTGTCCCTGCTGAAAAAAAGCATCCCCACAAAAGGATGCTGCCACCACCATGTTTCACAGTAGGGATGATGTGTTCAGGGTGATGTGCAGTTTTCGTTTTCCCCCACACTGTTTCGCTTTTAGGCCAAAAAGTAAAATTTTGGTCTCGTCTGACCAGAGAACCTTCTTCCACAGGTTTGCGGTGTCCCCCACATGGCTTCTCGAAAACTGCAAATGTGACTTCTTATGGCTTTCTTTCAACGATGGCTTTCTTCTTGACAATCTTCCTTACCTTCCTTAAAGGCCAGATTTGTGGAGTGCACGACTAAAAGTTGTCCTGTGGACCGATTCTTCCACCTGAGCCGTGGGTCTCTGCAGCTCCTCCTGAGTTATCATGGGCCTCTTGGTTGCTTCTCTGATTAATGCTCTCCTTGCCCATCCTGTTTGTTTAGGTAGACGGCCATGCCATGGTAGGTTTGCCTTTGTGCCATACTCTTGTGCCATACTCTTTCCATTTCCGGATGATGTATTGAACAGAGCTCTGTGAGATGTTCAAAGCTTGAGATATATTTTAAGCCTAACCCTGCTTTAAACTTCTCCACAACTTTATCCCTGACCTGTTGGGTGTGTTCCTTGGTCTTCATGATGCTGTTTGTTCACTAAGGTACTCTAACAAACCTATGGGGGCTTCACAGAACAGCTGTATTTATATTGATGTAGCGTACTACTCCCTTGGGAGCTGCAAAGTTGTTCATTGCCTTTATGTTAACAGGCCCATTCTTCCTTCCCATGCAAAGTTTCACAAATGCCAGACAGTCTTTATATTCTGTACAGCTTTATTCTTGAACTTGAGTAGATGTTACAATTGTGTAGAGGATACGAGTTGCCTCTATTAATTTTGGTTCCTGACTCTGATCCTGCGTACTTCCCTTTTGTGAACTGACCAGCATCACTCTGAATAATACTGTGGGTTGTAGTTTCCAAAGTCCAAGGCCTCACCGCCTAATTCCTTGACTCTTGCAATCAGCTCATGTCAGTTCTGGAAAGTGTCTCTAACTAGGTCCTTGGACACATAGCAAGTTTACGGATAAGCACCACTGGGTTGCACTCCCTTTGCTCACTCCCATCGACAATCCATGTTTCCCACAGAAGGTCGATTCCCAGTTACCTCTGTCCTCTTTACTCCTACTTCCTCCTCCACATGGTCCGACGCATCCCTGGCTGGGACACCCGGTTTCTCCTCTGGACTATATAGCGATGTCTGTTCAGGCTGGTGCTGGGGTCTCTGAACCCCCAGGCCTTCAAGCCTGCTCCTGCTGCAGTCTCTACATCTTGGGTTCTCTCCTCCTCCCCGGAAGCATGTGACCCCCAACTTATATGCGAGTCCTGCCCCAGCCACTACAATTTAATGATTGGTCCAGAGCTCGCCACATAAGCTGGCTGCCACTCCAGTCCCAAATCCTGCCTCCCTTCCAGAACATTTCCACTGAAAGGCTGAGGGGACTTCCTGGAGCCTGAGTGTAGGTGGTCACACCCCCCTCTCCCAAATAAACAACCAGGCCTAGAAAACTGCAAGGCCCTGGCTAAATTTGCCTATCACTATTTACAAAAACCCTATTAAGCACCCACCTAAATGGGGTGGGCGCTACACAGATTAAATTACACACAGGTGGACTCTTTTTAGGCAATTGGTTCCACTAGATTTTAGTTAGGGGTGCCAGAGTAAAGGAGGCTGATTACAAATACACGCCACACTTTTTACATATTTATTTGTAAAAAAAAATTGAAAAAACATTTATAATTGTCCTTCCTTTTCACAATCATTTGCCACTTTGTGTTGGTCTACCACATAAAATCCCCCAAAAAATACATTTACGTTTTTGATTGTAACATGACAAAATGCGGAAAATGTCAAGGGGTATGAATACTTTTTCACAGCACTGTACATGAGACTGCAAGGGATTACTGAAGTTACACCCCATTTACAATTCAATGCTCCCTATAATTCCCTTTAAAACTAATGACACCACATTTGATATTTCTTTCAGCAAAATCCATTAAAATGGGCAGTGAAAAAATACACAAAAAGAATTGACCAAAACATAAATAGCAAGGAAGTGTGAAATAAATAAACCAAATAATTTAGCTTGTAGAAACAAGTTTAAATAATATTTCTCTTTGCTATCCCTGAGTAAGCTTAGGCCAAATGTGGCCCTTGGGCCACAGCTTGGACGCCAGGGATATACCCAATTCGATTGCTATATAAAATGCATTGTTCTGAAAATGCACTACTGTTATATTACTTTACTCTTTTAGCTGTAAATATTGCTTTAGTGACTCCATGCTTAGATTGTCTGCATGGTGAATACAAAGTTCAACAATATGGTTAACTGGATTCTATATTTGCCTTTACGATAAAATACAGATCCATAGAACACCACACAATATGCATTAGAGAGACATCCAGCAGTGCGCGTAACTCCAACTGTATCATTTTCTCCAACAAACCGGAAAATATAAATAAACATTTCATCCCCGCCTTCTCCTCGCAGCAAATATGCTGGAGAGTTTTTAAAGAAAGATTAACAGATTACTTTTTTCACAACTGAATAGCGCAGTAATCACCCCTAGCTTCTGGGGAGTGCAGATGTTTCGACTAAAACGGAGTAATGAACGCGGCGTTCATGTGAGCACAAAATGTGTTGAACAAGGCAAGTATTAATTTTAACAGTTTCATTTTTAGTCTGCTGAAGAACATTTTGCTTTTATTTTTCCCTAATTAGCGTAGAGCTGCCAACTATAATACAATATCATTTCCAGAATTAAGCTGTAATGGAATGCAGGTTTCTATTAGCTAGACCGCAGCGGTAAAAAGCAGAGCTGGGAATTTTTTTTATAAATATGTTGTGACTCGTGTACACTGTACGTAGGTGTAATTGTGCATAAGATTATGTTATAATGGTCCTTTCCTTATAGAATACAAGTGATTGGATAGAAATAGAGATAATAGAAAAAAAAAAACAATGAAACCCACCCTATCACTGCATGCTAGCCATCCTTCATTCCTTGAACTTACTGTCAGTATCAAAACCCATGGGCGTAGCATAAGGGGTTGCAGGGGTCACAGTCGCAACCCTGCCCCTAGCTCCAGGGGGCCCCTGCAGCATCCCTGTCATATTATCATATCCTCCATAAAGTCCAGCTTCAATCAGGCTTAGGGCCCCATAGCCATGCTCCAGTACTAGGTTTCCACTTTGCCTTCCATAGTCCACATCCTTTTGTTCTCTTTGGCTGGGGAGAAGCGGTAAGTCATTTCCTGAATGGAGAGTTGCAAGGGGTGAGAACAGCTCAGGATGGGGAAGTGCCTGTGCTGTGTGCTGGCAACATGGAATGGTGACCGAGCTCAGCGAGTTAAGAGGAGGAGAGTGCCGTCCTGTAGCCACGATGGGACCGATGTCACTGGTGAAGTAAAACACCGGTCAGGGTTTTCTAGTCACCAACTGGAACTCTCTGAACCCTCCCACCCAGGGATGTCCGCTTACCCCACTTCCCTAACAACTGGGGAAAAGACACACATCTCTGGTAAGTGACCTTCCCCCAACACCTGGCAACACTGACAGAGAAACCTTCAGAAATTGCTAAACCAAAATCCCTTAACACCTTCTGAGGGGCTGCATGCTCCAGATTTCGTGTCACATGGCTTTGTCCCCCCTAAATCTAAGTTGCACCCCTCCCCAAAGCTCCCTGACCACCCCTTCCACCGTAGGTGCTATGCCTGCTACTGAGCTTCTTTCCCAGTACAGCACTCTATACTGCTCCTCCTCCGCAGGGCTGAAATCACATTCCTTTACAACAAAGTTAGTCAGCCATGATCTGCATAGGATGTATCTGCCTACTGCAACTACACTGCCATTCCGACCAAGGGATTTCACAGGTCAGAATGGCAACATAAAGGACAGATACACCCTTTGAAGGCTGATAGACTGTGTGTAAAGGAATGTGATTTGAGCCCTGTGTATTGTGGGGGGGGGGGGGGTGTGGAGCAGTTTACAGTGCTGGAAAGGGGAAAGGAGCTCTCCCAAATGTCCTCTGATTCTCCAGCAGTGAGCCCTGTTCTCTGATTCTCCAGGGGTGATCCCTGTCCTCAAGAGTTTAGAGTTCCTCATTACATTAAAGCCACTTTGAGTATCTTTGAGTGCGATGGGTGTATCTGCACACACAGAAGTGGTGGGTGATAGTGGGGGGGCAGGTAAAATTGTGCATCAGGGCCTACAAGCTTCAAGCTCCACCTCTGTCAAAACCCTATTTATCATCATTACCCCCGCCCCCCAAGTGGCGCAATTAACACCATGTGTGGCATGTTCCCCCATGTGACAGTGCTCAAGCCTAAAGACTGACTACTTAAGCCTGCACTGTGGAGAGGCATAGAGCATATTTTGAGTTTTGCTACACTCGTATCGAGATCTTGGTCTGACGATGGCTGATTTTGTAGCAAAGGAAGGAACAGTTCTAAGGTTAAATGTAGAAACTGTGATCTTGGTTTTAATTCTTTTATTTTACAGATTATTTCTATTATATTATCGTTTTGTATCAATGTAGGTTTCTTTGTTTAACCCCTTGGCGCCAGCTATACGCAAATATGCAGCCTCTTGGCACCTGGTGCTTTGCGCCGAGGGGCCACATATTTGGGTTAATTGCCCCAATACACCTGTGCTGAGAGCGCACTCCTGGCAAGTTACCATCACTTTACTGAAGTAGCGTAGCAGTTACGTGTTCTTAAGCTGCGCCCTGCCTCCTGGTATCATAAACACCTTAAAGGGTCGGGAGGCGCTGGCGCCAAGGCATGTTAAAAGGAACATTTTGTAATATTTTTGGTTTAAAAATGTTCGATGGGAGCTTTTTGTCAGAAATTCCGACCATGTGTAGGCTCCATCGGACATTTTTCATCGGAATTTCCAACAAAATTTGAGATCTGGATCTCAAATTTTCCGACCACAAAATCCATTGTCGGAAATTACGATCGTGTGTACACAATTCCGACACACAAAGTTCCAGACGTGCTTGGAATCAAGCAGAAGAGCTGCACTGGCTATTGAACTTCAATTTTTTCGGCTCACCGTACGTCACTGTGTTGTTGACGTTCGGAATTTCCAACATTGTGCGACCGTGTATATGTAAGATAAGTTTGAGCCAACATCCGTCAGAAAAAATCCCATGGATTTTGTTCAGAATGTTCGATCGTGTGTACGCAGCAGAAGAGTATGCTTCTCTCTCCTGAAATGCTGCTGAGGTGCTGTACCTGACACTATCTGCCCACCCTATCTTCAGTCTTGGACCGCGCCGTATACACATTTTCTTTTAAAGTCCACCTTTAGACAGAGCGCCTTATAACCCATTTTCTGTATTGAGATTTTGGCCTGCTGATGGTTGATCTAGCGATGGAAGGAACAGTGCTAAAGGTTAGTGTAGGAACCAGAGTGTGAGCTTGGTCTTAATTCTTTTATTTTACAGATTATTTTCTATTATATTATCTTTTTGTATCAACGCAGGTTTCTTTGTTTAAGGCTACTTTCACACGGATCCCCCAAGCCATTGCCATCATATCATGCTGACCAATGAGATTTCTGCTCCTCTGTCAATTTTTAGTGGATCCCCCTATTCGCTTACCACTGAAGAAAAATCTGCTATTTCAATGTCATTTTCTACATCCACACCACAAGAGATTTTATTTGATGGCCTGGTGAACAGAACCACTGGGCTCTTAACTGTCTTCACTGATAATCAACATCCTGCTGAAATCCAGAAAACCATCCACTAAGGCTTCATACCACAAAATGTAAAAAAAAAAGTCAACCTTGCAGCAAACATAACATTTCATTTATGTTATCCAGACACATCACACATACTATGGTTTCTACAATCGGCTCTGGACATTGGACTTTAACCACTTGACCACTGGGCACTTAAACACCCTTAATAACCAGACCAATTTTCAGCTTTCGGTGCTCTCACATTTTGAATGACAATTACTCAGTGCAACACTGGACCTATATGAAATGTTTGTCCTTTTTTTTACACAAATAGAGTTTTCTTTTGGTGGTATTTTATCACCGCCCGGTTTTTATTTTTTGTGCTATAAAAGAAAAAAAGACCGAAAATTCTGTAAAAAAATGAATTTTTCTTAGTTTCGGTTATAAAATTTAGCAGATTAGTAATTTTTCTTCATAAATTTTGTCCAAAATTTATACTACTACATATCTTTGGTAAAAATAAGTACAAATTGGTGGATATTATTTGGTCTTTGTGAAAGTTATAGAGTCCACAAGCTATGGTGCCAATATCTGAAAATTGATCACACCTGAAGTACTGACGGCCTATTTCAATTCTTGAGACCCTAACATGCCAGAAAAGTATAAATACCCCCCAAATGCAAAGAAGACATTCGAAGGTATTTAGTAAGAGGCATGATGAGTTTTTTGAAATTGTCATTTTTTCCCACAATTCTTTGCAAAATCAAGATTTTTTTTACTTTATTTTTATTTTTTTCACAAAATTGTCATATTATCAGTTTATTTCTCACACACAGCATATGCATACCACAAACTACACCCCAAAACACATTCTGCTATTACTCCCGAGTATGGCGATACCACATGTGTGAGACTTTTACACAGTGTGGCCACATACAGAGGCCCAACATGCAGGGAGCGCCATCAGGCGTTCTGGAGCACCCAGGACAATTCTGACATTTCTCTCCTACATGTAAAAATCATCATTTATTTGCTAGAAAATTGCATAGAACCCCAAAACATTAGGTTTTTTTTAGCAAACACCCTGGAGAATACAATGGTGGTTGTTGCAACTTTTTATCTCGCACGGTATTTGCGCAGCAATTTTTTGAATGCTTTTTTTTGGAAAAAAAAACAGTTTTGTGCTTAAAAAAAAAAAAAAACACAGTAAAGTTAGCCCAATTTTTGCATAATGTGAAAGATAAAGTTATGCCGAGTAAATAGATACCCAACATGTCAGTCTTCAAAATTTCACAGGGTCGTGGAATGGCGCCAAACGTCGCTACGTAAAAAGCCCCATAGGCGACGCTTTAATTTTTTTTACTGGTTACATGTTTTGAGTTACAGAGGAGGTCTAGGGCTAGAATTATTGCTCTCGCTCTAACGTTCGCAGTGATACCTCACATGTGTGGTTTGAACACCATTTTCATATGTGGGCGGGACTTACGTATGCGTTCGCATCTGCATGCGAGCACATGGGGACAGGGGCGCTTTAAAAAATGTTTTTTTTTATTGTTCATTTTACTTTATTTATTTTAGTTTGACATTTTTTTCCCCAAAAATTAATTTTTTAATCACTTTTATTCCTATTACAAGGAATGTAAACATCCCTTGTAATAGGAATATGGCATGACAGGTCCTCTTTACAGTGAGATATGAGGTCAATAAGACCCCGCATCTCACCTCTAAGCTGGGAAGCCTGAAATAAAAAAAAGATTCTGGCTTTAATCGTATTGGCGAGTCGGTAGAAGCACTGGAGGGCGGCGGGAGGGGGGGGGGATGTCTATGGCTGGGTATTGCAGGGTATCACTGAGTATGGCTGGGTATCTCCGGGTATGGCAATTTATGGAAGGGTATTGCAGAGTATTGGCAGGGTATTGCAGAGTATTGGCTGGAATTGTACTGCAGAGTATTGGCAGGTACTGCAGAGTATTGGAGGGTACTGCAGAGTATTAGCGGGTATTGGAGGGTACTGCAGAGTATTGGAGGGTACTGCAGAGTATTAGCTGGTATTGCAGAGTATTGGTGGGTATTGCAGAGTATTGGCGGGTATTGCAGAGTATTGGCGGGTATTGCAGAGTATTGGCGGGTATTGCAGAGTATTGGCGGGTATTGCAGAGTGTTGGCGGGTATTGCAGAGTGTTGGCGGGTATTGCAGAGTGTTGGCGGGTATTGCAGAGTATTGGTGGGTATTGCAGAGTATTGGTGGGTATTGCAGAGTATTAGCTGGTATTGCAGAGTATTGGCTGGTATTGCAGAGTATTGGCTGGTATTGCAGAGTATTGGCAGGTATTGCAGAGTATTGGCTGGTATTGGGTATTGCAGAGTATTAGCTGGTATTGCAGAGTATTGGCTGGTATTGCAGAGTATTGGCTGGTATTGCAAAGTATTGGCAGGGAATTGAGGGGTTAAATTTCGGTGAACAGCGATGTGGGCACTGCAGATGCAGCCCACATCGCTGCTGACACCGATCTCTTCCCCCTCCGCTGTACCGATGTTATGACGCCGGTTCGTTTACAAGTGATCACTCCGTCATTTGACGGAGTGATCACGTGGTAAACGCCCGCTATGAGCGGCCGTTTACCGTGATCAGTGATGCGCCGGGTCCACAGGATGCTTTGACGGAGCGATCACGTGGTAAACGGCCGACGGTCACAGATGCTCTCGAGTGCGCGCCCCAGGGCGCGCGAGAGCGGAATTCTGGGAGGACGTCATATGAGAGTTAAAAAACCACCCTGTAGCCATCATTCGGCTATGGGCCGGTTGTTAAGAGGTTAAAGGTGCATGTGTCGGCTCTCTAAGTGTTCTATCGCAGGTCCATATAGGAACACAAGAGTGGGGGAGTTTGGGTTAGCTTTTTATGGGTTAGGAAAGGGTCTGTGGGTGGAGCTGATGCATGTGTACACTGACAAAAAAAAATACAGTAAGTATTGAATAACAATTTTCTGTGATCCCTATACTTGTTCTGGGCTTTTTTCTTATTGCCATTCCCAATTGCAATACGTCATAAATGCACATCAACTAAAACATGCACTAAAAAGATAACACTAAAAATTGCAGTTATATAGCTAGCAATATTGAGAGTTAATTCTGTATTTTACTGCATATGGGATACACATACAGTGCCATATCCTTTGAGATTTTCCACATTTTGTCATGTTACAACCAAAAACGTAAATGTATTTTATTGGGATTTTATGTGATAGACCAACACAAAGTGGCACATAATTGTCAAGTGGAAGGAAAATGCTATTCCCCCTGAGGAAGATACATTTCCCAGTATCGACACATGTTGGGGAGGGGACTAGACGGTTTGTGAGACTGTGGCGTGATCTCAGAGCGGGAGAGGACACAACAGCACAGCGCCTTTATATTTGGTTGGCTTGATACAGAGTGGTGCGCTCATAGCACCTATTAAAGTGGTCGTAAACCCTTACAACACACTTTGACCTACAGGTAAGCCTAGATTAAGGCTTACCTGTAGGTCCAAGAAATATCTCCTAAACCTATACGGCATGCGCCGTAGACAGCGGCGCGCAGGCACACTGAGCGCGGCATCTTCAACAACGGAGATGCCGCGCGTGTCGGCTCCCGTGCGCATGCGCGGGAGTGACGTCATCGCGGCTTTGCAGAATGACAGCGGCGGAGCTGCGAGACCCACCGAGAAGATGGAAGCGCCGGACTACAGGGGACAGCGGTGACTTCGCTGGCTCCTGTGTCAGGTAAGTGACACATAATGGACTTTTATGCAATGCATAGTAGTCCATTATGCTTTAAAACAAAGAAAAGGCGCCTCTAAGTGTAGAATTAAAAGCTGTTTAATTTCCCCAAAAAGGGTTAAAAACACTTACAAGATATGTAGACTGGCAGAGCATATCATTAATATCCATGTAGGTGGTCCGGCATGAATGCAGTGGTCATTGGCATATACCAGTTCTTTAGGCTGTGTGTGTCCAGTAGCAGGGAGGTCCAGGGGATGCCAACAGGAAAAACAGCAGGGAGCTCCAAGAGAACTGACAGGCCAGTCCGCAATCACAGTCTCAAAACACGAGGATCCTGGAAGTGACGTCAGCGGCAGGAGACAATAACCAGCAACCAGCATGGACCACAAACAGGAAGCAAAACAGGAAGCAGTCACCAAAGAGGGACGCGTTTCGGAACATCTCATTGGTTCCTTTATCAACCAGAGGTAACGAACTGGTATATGCCAATGACCACTGCATTCATGCCGGACCACCTACATGGATATTAATGATATGCTCTGCCAGTCTACATGTCTTGTAAGTGTTTTTAACCCTTTTTGGGGAAATTAAACAGCTTTTAATTCTACACTTAGAGGCGCCTTTTCTTTGTTTTTCTGTTTCCTATTCAGAGATTGCTTCTCTCCATAAGTGCAGCCCTAAGTGTGGAAGATACCCTATTATAGACTTTCTGGTTCATAAAGACATCTGTTTTTTGCTTGGTCCTGAAGTTCAGAGCGCCCTTACAAACTGTATCTGGATTATTATGTCCATTATGCTTTGCCTTTGCAGGGAATAAAAGAGGAAGTAAACCCATCAGGGTTTACTTCCTCTTTAAATGTGAGTACCCTAATATAGGGAATATTGTCATTTTAAAGAAAACTTTTAAAACGGTAATACACTATCCAGTTTCCTCTGTTTTCCATATGAATATTGATGCAAGCAACCATCCAAGGATCTGAATGCTGATCATAAACCCAGAGGTGGTTTAAAAGAGTGTTTTGACCGAGCTTAGGTGCAAGGTCACACGCTTTAAGGTGAGCGCATACACCAAAACGGGAAAGAGAGTGCCGCCCTGTAGCCACGATGGGGCCGATGTCACTGGTGAGGTAAGACACCGCTAAGTGTCTTCTCTGTAGCCCCACCCGGGATGTCTGCTTACACCACTTCCCTGACAACTGGGGAAAAGACACGCACCTCCAGGAGGTGACCTTCCCCCAACACCTGCCAACACTGACTGAGTAACCTTCAGAAATTGCTAAAACAAATCTCTTAAAGCGGGAGTCCACCGGGACTCCGCGTTTTTTTTTTTTTTTTAAAGCCAGCAGCTACAAATACTGCAGCTGCTGACTTTTAAATAGTGACACTTACCTGTCCAGCGCGCCCGCGATGTCGGCACCCGAAGCCGATCGCTCGCTCGTCTGGCGGGTCCTGCCGCCGCCATCTTGGGTATGGGAATCAGGCAATGGAGCCTTTCGGCTTCATTTCCCAGTTCCCTACTGCGCATGCGCGAGCCGCGCGGCACAATCCGGACGTCCCCGCTGCCTCTGGGAGCTGTGTGTTTCCCAGCAGGCAGCGGGGCACTTGCTGAAGGGGGCGGGCGCTTGCGAAAAGGGGCGTAACGTACGCCCCTTTCCGCAGAGAGCTAGCCCGGAAGTGGGTGCAGTTACCTGGATTATCCAGGTAACTGCACCCCCCTCCCCCCTGAAAGGTGCCGATTGTGGCGCCGGAGGGGGGGGGGATTCCGATGAGCGGAGGTCCATTTTAGGGTGGACCTCCGCTTTAACACCTCCTGATGGGCTGCAGGCTCCAGATTTTGTGTCATATGGCTTTGCCCCCCCAGATCTAAGTTCCCCCTCCAAAGCCCCATGACCACCCCCTCCATCCTGGATGCTATGCCCGCTGCTGAGCTTCTTTCCCAGTACAGCACTCTATACTGTTTCTTCTCCACAGAGCTGTTACAACATTCCTTTACAACACAGCCAGTCAGCCATGATCTGCACAGGGTATATTTGCCTACTGCAACTACACTGCCGTTCCAACCAGGGGATTTCACAAGTCAGAACGGCAACATAAAAGTCAAATACACCCTGTGAAGGCTGATAGACTGTGTGTAAAGGAATGTGATTTCAGCCCTGTGTATTGTGGGGGAGGGGGGTGTAGCTGTTTACATGCTGGAAAGCGAAAGGAGCTCTACCAAAATGACCTGTCAAGGGTGATCCCTGTCCTTTGATTCTCCAGGGGTGATTCCTGTGCTCTAATGTAAGAAGGAACTCTGGGAACTCTAAACTCTTAAGCCACTTTGAGTATCTTGGTATGCGGTGGGTGTATCTGCACACATGGTGGAAGTGGTGGGTGGTAGTGGGGGGGGGGGGCAGGTCAACTTTTGCATCGGGGCCCACAAACTTCAAACTACGCCTCTGCCCACATGTTTTTGACTGCAGCACATTACAAACATAAAGGGAACTAGGTTTTAAACGCATAATGTAGACAACTAAAACAAAGAAATATTATATATTCCCATATTAAATCTGATAATATACAGTATGTGTACTATTTGTAGCCAAAGTAGAATTCGCCTTTAAAAATTAGTCGCTACTGCAGCTGACCAATGCAAGACACAAAAAGAAGCTGTAAATTACAGCAAACTATACTTTTAGCTGTACATCCACAGCACCACTTTAAGAAGAGAAATGTTGCTTTTATAAGTAGCTATTATCATGGTTTATTGCTGAGCCATTAACATGAAACGGTGGAATATGAAAGAGCTCAAAGATGTTATTTTATGGGAGGACAGTGAAGATGTACAGAATAGCCAGAGCATGCATGGATTCTCTGAGGAGCAGAATCTTGAGGCAATAATGTTTTGCAAAACCCTATAATGAATTTCAAGTGACTGGCCTGTAACTCTCCAGAGGCAGGAATGACCCGAGGCGGGCTGCTGCTCATGCCACAACTGTGCTTCAATGAGTTCTAATCTGACCCTCCAGTAACAATTCAGCTTAAGCAGAGCAATACGAGATGTATAGCTCACTGCTACAGGCCTCATGCAAACAGGTGAGCCCTCCATAGTAACTGTAGCCAGTGTCAGGAAGACAGGAATAAGTTGGAGGCTGACACTAATAGGGTAGACAATATATCACAAGTTATTAACAGGGAATAGCTACAGATAGGCTTGCAGATATGGAACCCATTTACAGGACTTGGGCAAATAATTGAGATGAGAATAATAACTAAATAAATTTTATATTACTCTGCATACTTGGTAAAATCAAAGGCAGCAGTCCAAATCAACATGTCTACACAGCATATGCTATTGGCACAGTGCCTGAAAGTGCTAACAGGAAATGCACTGGAGGTAGGGGGCGAAAAGAGGGAAATAGTTTTCCAGTTTTGCATGTATATGGCATCACTGGCATTGTTTTAGATGTGCAAGTTTATTTTAGCAAGATAAACATGAGTTACTCTACAAAGAGTATATATCTAATGCAGGGGGTAGGCAATGTTTCAGAGGTTGCGATCTACCTGGACAACATGAAGGAAATCAAAGATCCTCATGGGAATAACTAACTAACTATCAAGCCACCAATAAAAACACAAGTGTCCTATGCCCCCTTTACCCATCCCCCCTCCCGACAACTGTAGTGTCCTCTGTCCCCTTTACACGCTCCAAGCCCAATTTGGTGTCCTCTGCCCCCCCCATGTGATGTCATCTGTCCCCTACACACCAGTGTATAGGTAGCACGCTCCTACTTTACACTGGTGTATAGGAGAGCGGAGACCAGATAGTAACACAGTACTGGATAAAGGGCGGGGGCAAGAGCTGTCCGAGTTAACATTTTACATCAACAAGCTGGTGATTGGTTGCTAGGACCGCCCCAGCAACCAATTACCTGCTTTTTAATGTGAAAAGTTCATTCCTGCAGTTCCGGTCCTGACTATCTATCCAGTACTGTGACTCTTCCCACTCTCCACTTTGCAGTAAAGAGGAGAGCGGCAGAGGATGGGGGAAGGACCGTATGCAGGGCTTTGTTCCCGATTGACCTGTCAGCTGCCTGCGGTTAATGGGTCGATCGCGATCGAATACTTGCTGACCCCCCGATCTAATGTATGTTAGGGATACTACAAGAATTTTTTGCTAATCCCTGTACAGCTCACAGGGACAGCAACATAAAGGATCTTGTTAGGCTAATAAAACATAAAAATCCTATGATGGTCCCAACCTTAGAATAGCAGTTATACTCACATATCAGACAGCCTGCGTCTCCTACCTTCTCTCTATTCCAGCACTGCAGCCTTTTAAGACTCTTTGCCATTGTATACTTCAAGGAGCGTTGGGCGCCAGTGCCCCCTCCACATGCTGTGTTTCCAACCTACAACCCCTATGTCACTGCCATGTCCTGCAGTGATGTAAGCGTTGAAGCATAGAATTAGTGCGCACAGCAGGGGACACAGGTATGAAATGCTGGAAAAGAGGGAAGTTAGCACATAAGTGCCACTAAAAAGGTTAGTATAAAAGCTCTACTATTGCAGAGACTTTCCTATAGAATTATTTTTTGTTTAGCCTGACAGGGTCAGCTTAAAGTATCTCTGTTGCCAATGTAAGGAAGAAAGTAAATACCTTTTCTGCCACCAACCAAGGATGAGGGTGGAATCACTTTGCCTTGTGGAAGGTTGTGGAGGACCAGGAGGCTCCCCTAAGTGTTGGTTTTTTAAGAATTTTGGCAATTGCTGGCAATTCCTCATCAATGAAGCAGTTTTATATGGCACATGTGGCAGAAGACATATGTACTTACTTTCTTATTGAAAGAGACATATTTTATTGGGACTTTCAGAGCCCCTTTTAATACCTACCCTTGTATTCATTTAAGAAAGCCTCCCGACAAAGTTTTTTTTTTTTTTTAAATGGTCTTTTCATAATTAATCTAAGCATGATTGACAGTGGAGATGGAATCTTGCCATATAACACACCAGGGCTCCATTGAAAAAAGACAAAAAAAAATATGTATATTCTTCAATCACTCGTCAATCCCACCATGGAGTATGCTGCAAAAGTCACGCTCTGCTATTTTATTAAAACAAGGTGCTATAATAACCTATTGTCAACTGGTAAGGCGTCCAAATGGAAATAGTCCAAATAAAGAAAACAGGGTTGTTCTGTGGGTTTAGGTCTATTTTTATATCATAATTATTAAATCATTATCAATTGTAAAAAAAAAAATTTTTAAAAGACAGGCTTTCCTTTTAAGTCCTACTTGTAATTAATAAAGTTCTTACAAGAGCTGTAGTATTAATGCCTTTTAAACATGACTATTTATCAAACAATTAAAATATACTGAAACTCTCAATGTGTCAGAGAGAGCAGAAGGGAAACATTTGAGCCTAAATACAGAACAACAGACATGTCTATATTTATAAGGAGAAGGGATCTTGTAGAACATAAATTTGTAACTGCAGACATCAGATTTTAAAACATAATATCATGTTTAGGTTAAAAACGACATCCTGCCTCTCCCTCTGTGTGTTAAACTGGCATGTGTTGTTCTTGGACGTGAGAGGGCTCTAGAACGCCAAATAAAATGAATTAAGATGACTAATGTGTAGATTCTGTTCCTTGTCCAACCAAGGCTAATGTGAAAAGCAGTTTCACATGTTGCTGGCACGGCCCATCTCACTGTCCATGCAGAGGAAGAGTAATATGTCTTGTGTCAAACACATGATCTCCACTTGAAGGTCCTTCAAAGAACTGAATGTATGTGGAGTACAAAGAGCTTCCAAAAATCCATCTGTTGGAAAGCAAGCGTATGTCACCTACCGTTGTCAAATTCATATTAGAGATAGCTGCATTCAAGATACTGTAGCCAATTTGAAAACGAGGAGGTTACGGCAGAGCCAAAGGTGTATAATCACAGGCAGTGAAGGCCAAAAACAATATTCATAAAACATCTAGACCGCCATGAAGAAGGTTATAAATTGGGAAACCTAAAGATATTTATAGCTGTTGATTGGCAGTGATTTCTCTGATCAGATTCAAGCTAAAAAAAAAGTTAATTCTAATTAAAGGGCCAAAAACCACAATATACATATGAAAGTGGTATCCAGCACATTTTACTGGCCATATGTGGAAGCAAGAGGTCATCATTCTACAAATCTGAGTTTTTAGGCTGGATTTTTATCTCTGGCTGCTTTTACTGACATAACTAGGCCCATAGCAGGATACAAGCGCCAATCTATAGATATCCGAACAAGTATAATTAGAACTATATTAAGTGAGAGAAAATGTCTTCAAAGTGAGGGAAATGCCCTCCTAGAACATGAGAACAGGTCTACATTGGAAGATTCTCTCTCTCTTTCTGCTCTGCTGGCAACTCAAGATTTTGGTTTCTACCTCCTTTTCAGTCCCGCTGACTTTGGTGACCAGGGGTAGGGTATCGCCATCTACCAGAGGAGCAGAAGATCAGGTGAATAAAAGTGCAACCCCCCCCCCACAACAAAACAAGCAGCCAACCCTTGCAGTACAGGTGCAATTCCTCCGGGAGAATTCTACAGTTTCCTGGAGTTGGACTTTACGATGCGTTTAGAATGTAGAGAGGACAGTTCTTAAGCAACTACTAAATCTTCCCTGCCAATATAATTTCTACTGAAATCAAGAGATACCCAATGATATCTGCAGATAAGAGTACAATAAAAGGAGATACCACAGGTTTCCTATAGCTGTTGTTGAATGCATGAAGGTAAAAGACCTTCAGCCTTTACAACCACAAATTGTGTCTTTTATATCTGCCTAGAGTTCAGATTGAACAGTGGGCTACTATAATATATATACATTAAAGAAGACATTCCGTATTAAGTCTGTCCATGTCTTTGCCAGTGTTTCAGGTCACACCATGGCTTCACATTTAGAATATTAACATTATTATTACTATTATATTATTTTATTATGATTCTTTAATCTATTTCCCATGTGCTAAACAAAGCATGTACTACTGTACATGCTTTGTTTAGCACATGGGAAATAGACTAAAGAATAATAATAATATAATATAATAGTAATAATAATGTTAATATTGATGCTTGTGGCATAGCAATAGAATCCCCTTTCCTCTTCTTCCATGGTTACTCTTCTTTTATTGCTAAAGGCAAACTGCAGTAATACTTGAATATTTTACATACTGAAGACACTATGCCAAAAAACAATAACTCTATAATTGTCAGGGACCTGTTGTTCTAGAAACACATAATACCAGGGATGTGATTCTGCAAAATAGAAATTCTGAGCTCCGACCATCCATCTAATTATGAACACCCATGATTATTCAAAAATAAACTATTCCCCTTTGTCTCTGTCCCTTATCAGCTAGAGTCTCCTAAAAACAAAAAATGTATGTTTATTTGCTGCTTAATTTTTTTTTTAAACCATTTTTTTCTTTAAAACGCATTTTTTTTCCTTTAAAACCATTAAATGACAAGACCTCTTTGACCCCGAAAAAGTATAAAAATATACTTGACTTTACTAAAAAGCATGCTTATAAAGACCTCGGATAAGCAGTTTTTCTTTTGGCATGGACACCTTATTTGGAAAATAAAGTCATCCAATTTTGTTAAGAACAATAAAAAATTTTTTATATATATATATATATATATATATATATATATATATATATATATATATATATATATATATATATACATATATATATATATATATATATATAACTATGCCAGATATATCGTGGTGAAAATTAGAGGTCGACCGATATGGGTTTTTCTCTGGCCGATGCCGATATTTAGAAATCATGGCGGCCGATAGCCGATATATGATGCCGATTTTTTTGGGCCGATATGTTAGGCCGATTTTATTTTATTTATTTATTTTTAATCCCCCTTGATCTAACAGACCTTTCCCACTGGGGCGTTTTTTAAGGCGCTTTTGGGCTAAAAATAGCGCCTGTAAAGTGCCTGCAAAATGGCTCCCCTGCAGTCTGTGTGAAAGACAGAGTGCTTTCACACTGAGGCGATGCACTGGCAGGATCTTAAAAAAAAAGTCCTGCAAGCAGCACGTTTGGAGTGGTGTATACCGCTCCTCCACCACTCCTGCCTATTGATATGAATGGGCACCACTGCCGAAGCGCATGCAATGCGATTTGGCAGCGGTGCTTCATGGGCGCATTTAACCTCTTCCTTGGCCGCTAGCTGGGTTATATGTGCCCCACTAGCAGCCAAATAGCACCGCTAAAATGATGGTAAAGATCCGCTAAAACTTGCATTTTACCATCAACGTCTGCCCGCTCCAGTGTGAAAGCAGCCTTCATAAGTGATACAGAAAATTTCTTACACTTAAAGCGGAGGTCCACCCTAAAATGGACCTTCTGCTCATCGGATTCCTCCCCCCCTCCGGCGCCACAATTGGCACCTTTCAGGGGGGAGGGGGGGTGCAGTTACCTGGATAATCCAGGTAACTGCACCCACTTCCGGGCTAGCTCTCTGCGGAAAGGGGCGTACATTACGCAGGGGTTGGGCTCGGCCCCTTCATTCCAGTGAAAAGGGCTCTTAAGGCATCAACAAACCAAGACATTTTGGAAAATGTTATGCTCCCAACTTGGGGAACAGTTTGGGGATGACCCCTTTCTGTTCCAACATGACTGCGCACCAGTGCACAAACTAAGGTCCTGATTTCAACCCGATAGAACACTGTTGATATGAATTAGAGCAGAAACTGTGAGCCAGGCCTTCTTGTCCACATCAGTGCCTGACCTCACACATGCGCTTCCGGAAAAGAATGGTCAAACATTCCCATAGACACACTCCTAAACCTTGCAGACAGCCTTCCCAGAAGAGTTGAGTAACGTTTGGGGGTTAACTCAATATTGAACCCTACGGATTTAGACTGGGATGCCATTAAAGTTTATGTGCGTGTAAAGGCAGGTGTCCCAATACTTTTGGTAATATAGTGTATGTGCAAATTGGATGCGGTTCACACATGTCCGGGGCGGCCACAATTCCAAAAGGGTACTGTGCGTTTTTGAGTCTGGTTCAGGTGCAAATTCTGAAAAAATTCTGAACAGGAACGTATTGGATCCCAAGTTGGAAACCGCGGCCACAAATATGTGAACCCAGCCTAAAATACAAAAACATTACCATGTATAATGCAACATACACCTTGATATAGTAAAAAAAAAAAAAAAAAGGGTTAAATATCGAATTTCAACATTTATAAATAGGCAACTAAACACTACAGTGGACCTTTTCTAAAAAAAAAAATTAAAATAAAAAATTTAAATAAAGGGTTAAATATCAAATTTCAACTTTTATAAATAGGCCACTAAATACTACAATGGACCTTTTATAAAAAAAAAATTAAAATTAAAAAACAAAAATAAAGGGTTAAATATAACATTTCAACTTTTATAAATAGGCCACTAAACACTACAATGGACCTTTTCTAAAAAAAAAATAAAAAAAAAATAAAGAGTTAAATATCAAATTTCAACTTTTATAAATAGGCCACTAAACACTACAATGGACCTTTTCGAAAAAGATGAAAATAAAAAAATAAAGGGTTAAATATCATATTTCAACTTTTATAAATAGGTCACTAAACATTACAATGGACCTTTTCTAAAAAAAATAAATAAATAAATAAAGGGTTAAATATCAAATGTCAACTTTTATAAATAGGCCATTAAACACTACAATGGTCTTTTAAAAAATAAATAAATAAAGGGTTAAATATCCAATTTCAACTTTTATAAATAGGCCACTAAATACTACAATAGGCCACTAAATACTACAATGGACCTTTTCTAAAAAAAAATGAAAATGAAAAAACAAAAATAAAGGGTTAAATATAACATTTCAACTTTTATAAATAGGCCACTAAACACTACAATGGACCTTTTCGAAAAAGATGAAAATAAAAAAATAAAAGGGTTAAATATCATATTTCAACTTTTATAAATAGGTCACTAAACATTACAATGGACCATTTTTTCAAAAAAAAATGAAAATAAATAAACAAAAATAAAGGGTTAAATATCAAATTTAATTTTTTATAAATAGGCCACTAAACACTACTTTTTTTTTTCAGAGTCAGAGATAATTGGCCAGAAATGTAAGAAATATAAGCCAGCCCCCATGCTGAGGGAGAGGACAGTAAATTAATTTAATTCTAGGCTGTTCAAAGTATAAAATCTGCAGAAGATAAAACTTTAAACACTACAATGGACCTTTTCTAAAAAAATAAAAAGTAAATAAAGGGTTAAATGTCAAATTTCAACTTTTATAAATAGACCATTGCACACTACAATGGACCCTTTCGAAAAAGATGAAAATAAAAAAATAAAAAGAAAGGGTTAAATATCAAATTTCAACTTTTATAAATAGGCCACTAAACACTACAATGGACCTTTTTTTTATTTTATTTTTTTAGAATCAGAGATAATTGCCCAGAAATGTAAGAAATATAAGCCAGCCCTCATGCTGAGGGAGAGGACAGTAAATTAATTTAATTCTAGGCTGTTCAAAGTATAAAATCTGCAGAAGATAAAACTTCAACAGCAGCCAAGCAGTGTTCAGCGAGCCCGTCCACAAATCACCCAGAATCTGATCAGACTTCAGCTCCACAGCAGCAGCAAGAGGGTCTGCCAGCAAAGGCCTGAACACAAGATGAACCTGCGCCTGGGGCCTAAACTCGTTACCAAGGGGGGTTAACCCCCTCGCTGCAACTGAAGAGGAGTTCATTAAAAGCACACAAAGCTGTTAAGCAGCTCTCCAAGCTTCTCTCCCTTCCCCGGCCCTTACATTCCCAACTTTCACTCATGTTTAATCGCCGCACTGGGATACATGATGTACTTTTTCTGGCAAGGAGCTTGGGCCAGAAATACAATGGCCAGATAATTAATATGAACGATCCACAGGCTGAACAGAATCGCTCTGAATTATGTTGCAGAGATGAACGCCGGTCTTTAAGCAGGAATCAGGCTTGGCAAAATGATCAGTGAGAGATTTTGTGTAAATTAAATATTTGGACGAGTGGCATCTGAAGATGGCATACACAGGGAACAGAAGCAGGAGGTGTTAAAGGGCAACTAACACTTAAAATTCACAACTAGAAAATGTATACAGGAAAAATGTTCATGGCCAAAAGAGGTGTAAAATAATATAGATACACTGGAAAGCCAGCCACTGATGTATAACATGTCTGCATGGGGTACGGAGGGGCGATAACACTTTTCAGACCATTCCGCTTCTGAGAAAACATGCAGCTGCTACCACCTACATTCTGTCATTAGTAATACTAGTTAAAATGTTACTAAACCCACAAAAGTAAAATCAGTCTGTATAATGCAGTAAAGCATGCTTGTTCTGCTCACTGTGGGGTTAATCAACTGCATTGTGGAAACAGGCTGCTTGATCCTGTATGTACAGATCCTCCCCTTCGACCACCGACTCCAGAACATGTCTGGATAGTTCAGAAAGATAAAAATAAGTGTAGCGCTAGAAAATGTAGATCACTGTGGCTGTGGGCAGGGCAGGACTTAGGGTGGTGGGGGCCCCTGAGCACTTTCGGGCCCTACCTACTAAACATTACCATATTTATTGGCGTATAACTCGCGCCCTAAGTTTAGGAGGGAATTTTAAGGAAAAAACTTACATTTAAATGCCCATCAATGCAGCCTTATCAGTGTCCATCTGTAGCCTTGTCCAGTGTCATTTTCAGCCTTGTCAGTGTAGCCTTGTCATTGCAGTCTTGAAGTTTAAAAATGGCGCTGCCGAGATACAAAGTCCTGTGTATCTCGGCAGCTCTCGCAGTCCTCTCGCAGTTCCGAGCGGAGCCGAGAGTAGCCGAGTGTACTCGGCTCGGCTCAAAGTCACGCCCAGACCCTGTGTTATGTCCATCATAGGGTGGAAATGGGCGTGACTGTGAGCGGAGTAAACTCGGCTATGTACCTCGGCGGGGCCCCCTTTTTGGCGGGGCCCATGAGCTTGAGCCCAGTCAAGCCCAATGGTAAGTCTGGCCCTGGCTGTGACAGTGAACTATAATACAGTGGATAAGAACTATGCAGTCAATAAATTTGCTTTGTTCCGTTCTGTTTCGTATTAGCCGTTAATTCATATTTCGTAAATCGTGTCTGAAATTCCATTTGGATTTGTGCGAAATGCGAATTTTCATTAGGTTTGTTAACTTTTCGTAACAATTACAAACGTTCGTTATGATGAATTTATTATTATGAGGGGCTCCCACCATTCCTGTGCTGTGCTCATTATGAGGGGCTCCCACCATCCCTATGCTGTGCACATTATGAGGGGCTCCCACCATACCTGTGCTGACTTCCTGGGGTTTTATCTTCATTATAACGAATAATCGTAATTAACGAAAATTCCTATATTGTCTGATTTTGAATCTCCCATCGACTACCAGTACCAGTCTCCCACTCCCAATTAAAAAAGGTAATTTTCCCAACCCTCACTCAGCAGCAGAAGAAAACCTCGGATTGGTCAACAAAACACCAGTCACGTTTGCGTTTTAACGGAATTTGGATCTGAAATTCGTGAACGAAATTTCGTATTTCGTACAAAATGCAGAAGCATAGCAATTCGTATTTCGGATCCTCCCGAATGTACGAATCTATGGAAATTCATCAGAATTTTCGATTCGTACAAAATTAATCGCACATGTCTAATAAGAACTAATATAAAGGAAAATGAACCGTGACGGAACAATAATGAATGTGTCTATGACATGTAAAGTCCAAATCCTATGAAATAAAAACAAAATAAGTTCATACATGGAAATCCCACTCAAATGACTGAGCTGATGTCCTCTGTGGTTCAAAGTGGAAGTGATGAAAATAAAGTGGTGATTGTAACATAACAGGTATCAGGCAACAGATGTACATTCATCAAATGAAGAGAAATGGATGGATACGTCTTACCGGACTCGGTGGGCACATCTGTCGTATGACAGTGAGCCAATTGGGCTTATATTGGTGACCGGAGGTCCAAAGCTCATCAATGCTGCCGCCTGGGAGAAGGACGGGATGGATGAAGAAATCCCTCTAAGGGTGGGCTTTTGTGTCAATTAGCCAAGCCAGATCAGGGTATGGTGACCAGGTATCCAAAACTCGAGGGCATCTCTCCATGTGTTCAGATTAAGACTCTTAATCTGAGTCTGAGAAGTAACCTCCTTACATCAGAGTTTACCTTTACACCAGAGTCCGCAGCGTTCCCTCTTATATCAGACTTCACAGATTTCTCCTTTACATCACAGTCCACAATGTTCCCTTTTACAACAGGGTCCACAGATTTCCCCTTTGCACCGTAAAGGGGAACCCTGCAGACTCTGATGTGAGGGGGAACTCTGTCCTGGGTTATATTATGTATAATGTTATTCGTGTAAAAGGAGAAATATGTTTTTTGCTATTTGTTATACCTTAAACACATTACTAATTGCACTAGCTACATGCCTGCAGCTTAAAGTGATATTAGGCCCCTTTCACACTGGGGCAGGAGCGGCGTCTGCGGTAAAACAGCGCTATTTTTAATCAGTATTCGGCCGCTAGTGAGGCAGTTTTACACCCTGCTAGCGGCCGAAAAAGGGTTAAAATCACCGCAAAGCCCTGCTGCAGAAGCGCTTTGCCGGCGATATAGCCGTGCTGCCCCATTGATTTCAATGGGCATGAGCGGTGAAGGAGCGGTGTATACAACGCTCCTTCACCTCTCCAAAGATGCTGCTAGCAGAACTTTTTTTACCATCCTGCTAGCGCACCGCTCCAGTGTGGAAGCCCTCGGGCTTTCACATTGGAGACACAGCAGCGGCTGTTTCAGGGCACTTTGCAGGCACTATTTTTAGTGCTGTGGCGCCTGCAAAGCGCCCCAGTGTGAAAGGGGTCTTAAATTTTAGTTTTTTGTTTGAAAATAACAAACCTGTTATACTTACCTGCTCTGTGAGTGGTTTTGCACAGAGCAGCCCAGATCCTCCTCTTCCCGGTGCTGCTGGCCCCTCCCTCTGCTTCTTTGGTGCTGTTGGCACCTCCCTCCTGCCGAGTGCCCCTACAGCAAGCAGCTTGCTATGGAGGCACCTGAACCCAGCCACTGCTCTGTGTGTCCATTCAGACACGGAGCCACGGTTTGGCCCCACCCCCTCTCTCTCCTCATTGGCTCACTGACTTTGATTGATAGATGCGGGAGCCAACGGCACCCTGCTGCTGTCTCAGTCGAGGCTCTCGTGCAACACTGCTGGATCGAGATGGGGCCTAGGTAAGTATTAGGGGGTCTAAGGGGGGATGCTGCACACAAAAGGTTTTTTAATCTTAATGCATTGAATGCATTAAGATAAAAAAAAGAGAAACTCTTGCCTTAAGACCACTTTAAATATGGATATTTGCAATGAAAACTGACATTTTGAACTGTCAGTAAAAAATGTGGGCCCGTCAGGAAATTTTGCATGTTGTGTCAGTAAATTTCACTTCAGACGGTTGGCATCCCTGCTTCCACTTGCCATCAGAAATCCACCGACCCGCCAAGTCTTTAAAATCCATCTTTAATAAAGGCTTATAAGGCGGAATCACAGCATCATCACTATCCTGCTATCTACAACACAACACTTACTGTCAGCTCTTCCTTCCCTCTTTGTATCTGTTCATTCTCCCTGTAGATTGTGAGCTCTTTTGGAACTTGTGTATTTTGGTATGCAATAATATTATAGCACCTGGTACGTTCTCAGCTTGTGCAGTTTTGCAGAAGATGACAGGTCTAGGTAAATCAATAATATCAACAGCACTCAACTGCGGGGTTGAACAACCAAGTCTCGAGGGTGTATGGGCAAACTGGCCATCAGTCAGGACATATGTTTACACAAAGCTATGAACTCTATGAAGTCCAACATGCACAAAGGTAAAGCCAGTTTTCTCAGGAAGGCTTGCCAAATCAAAGGTGCAGCACTCACATTTGACTGCTCTCAAGTAATAAGAACATGAAGTGCATGGTAAATTTGGCTTACAGTATAAATTTTGATTACGCAGAAAGGGGAAACATTTCCTTTTAGTCTGTAAACCAACTGTGAGGAACCCTTGTAAAAGCAATACTAGATGTGAAGTTAACTGGTCATGTTTCAGTAACTGCTACCCACTTTGAGATGTGTGTGTGTTTTGGCAAATGATTACACCTAGCCGGGCTCCAAACTCCACAGGGGAGTCCTACCATTAAGTCCTAGATTTTAGAATTTTTTTTTTTTTTTAGACGGAATGGCAATCAGTAGAAGACAAACATGTATAGCTATTAGAAAACCAAACCAGAAGTTTCATATTTTTAGTGTTTTCTGGCATTTAGGTAAGCTGCTTTCAGAAAAACACCTGTTTTTGTGGATTCCAGATAGAAACTTTTGTTTTCTGTTTTTTTTCTTTCCTGGATTCAAATAGCAGGAAACACAGAACACAATTTAATCTATGTATTAAAGCAGCCTTTCTCAACCTTTTCAACACAGAGGAACCCTTAAAATAGTTCTCCGGTCTCGGGGAACCCCTGCGAAAAATTAGAAATCTACAACTCATGATACATTAGTGTGATGGTCAGTGGGAAGAATGGCCCTTTGCCCTTGTACACACGGTCGGAGATTCCGTCGGAATGTGTCCGATCGGAGCATTTTGTCGGATAATCCGACTGTGTGTGGTCTGCATCGTACTGTTTCCGTCGGAATATCCGTCGGACCAAATTTTCCAACTTGCCGGAAATATTTTCCCACAAACTGCTCTGATCGGAAATACTCCGATCATGTGTAGAGAATTCCGATCGGACAAAGTGCCACGCATGCTCAGATCAAATTCCTACATCAAAGCTATTGGCTACTAGCCTGAACGTAGTCCCATCGTAACGAAATTACGTCATCACGTTCTGAAAGATCGGATTTTCTGACAACTTTGTCCGACCGTGTGTATGCAACAGTTTCGGACAAGATCCGTCGGACAAAATGCGACGGACAAAATCTGACGGATTTGGTTGTCGGAATCTCCGACCGTGTGTACAAGGGCTTACACTTATGGTCATTGGGAAGAATTACCTCCTTATAGATAGATAAAAAGATCAATGGTGTCAGTGGGAACTTATCTGAGAGCCAGAAATTGTCCAATGCTGAAGGAACCCCTAGCAACCTTTGGAGGAACCCTAGCGTTCCACAGAACCCTGGTTGAGAATCACTGTATTAAAGTGTCACTAATCAGACAACATGAAAACCTATCCATAAATGTTGTATTACATGCGGGTCCATACTCAGTCACTATAAGATTTGTTTTCCAACGAATATTAAAAATACTACACTATGAGATTTCTTCTCTTGTCTCTTGTGGAGTCATTTTTTATTTCCTCGCTTCATCCCGAGGGGCCATTGGAGTGGAGTGGTGTTGGCAGTAGGAATGAAGCTGGTATTCCAAATGGGCTTTTTGACCTACCTTAACCGGTTCCCGGCCACCGCTTGTATATATACGTTGACAGAATGGCACGGCTGCGCAAATAGGCGTACCTGTATGTCCCTTTGCATTTGCCACCGTACCATCGCGTGCACGCACCCGCCGTGAGCTCCATGAGTAGGATCACGTGTCCTGCGGATTCAATGTCTGCTGGGATACCCGTGATCGTCTCACGGAGAGGAAGAACAGGGAAATGCTAATGTAAACAAGCATCTCCCCATTCTGCCTAGTGATACTGTCACTGATCTTTGCTCCCTGTAATTAAGAGCGATGATCATTGATGTGTCGCACGTAGCCACGCCCCCCACACAGTTATAATCACTCCCTAGGACACACTTAACCCCTGCAGCGCCACCTAGTGTTAACCCATTCACTGCCACTCACATTTACACAGTAATCAATGCATTTTTAATCACACTGATCGCTGTATAAATGGGTCAAAAATTGTCCGATGCGTCTGCCATAATGTCGCAGTCATGATAAAAATCACTGATTGCCACCATTACTAGTAAAAAAAAAAAAGCATATTAATAAAAATGCCATAAAACTATCCCCGATTTTGTAGACGTTATAACTTTTGCACAAACCAATCAATAAACGCTTATTGTTTTTTTTTTTACCAAAAATATGCAGAAGAATACGTATCAGCCTAAACTGAGGAAAAAAAAAATTTATATATTTTTGGGGGATATTTATTATAGCAAAAAGTAAAAAAATTTTTTTTTTCAAAATTGTCGCTCTTTTTTTGTGCAAAAAATAAAAAAAACGCAGAGGTGATCAAATACCACCAAAAGAAAGCTCTATTTGTGGGAAAAAAAGGACGTCAGTTTTGTTTGGGAGCAACGCCGTACGACTGCACAATTGTCAGTTAAAGTGGCGCAGTGTCGAATTGCAAAAAGTGCTCTGGTCTATGTCCAGGTAATGGTCCGGGGCTGCAGTGGTTAAAAAGTGGTCAAACACCTGTGGCGAGTTGCCACCTTCCCATTGAGCACTCGTGGTGGAAGAACAAGAAGCTTCATTTAAAAGCATATTGTTGTTTTTTTGGTGTTGGGTACACTATCACAAACTGACTTTTAGCTTGCTATATGTTCAATATTCCAAATTTGTATGTGTTTCTTTAGCAGTGGTATATGTTCATATGCATTTATGTTCATGTAATATACTGTATATTCACTTATATACCTAGCGCCTAACTATTATTTTGTATAACATAAGATTTGTTTTCAGTATTCTGCAAAAAAAAGTGGTTGATCCTGCTGCTCTCCATGTCCACCTTCTGTTCATGTCCCCAATTCAGCTAGGGATTTTGCAGCTGTGGTGGCATCTCTGCACATGCTCAGTTTTCAGTGAGTTTATATGGTAAGCATTTCCTCCTTATTATATCTGAACAGCCCATGTGACTATAGAGTCATAGTGGGCACAGTGGCAAATGACAGCCCACTCCCTCCCTCATTCTCCATTCCCACTAACCAGCTAAATACATTGGGGGCGGGATATTTCATGTAGACTGATGGAGGATTCACCTCCCTCTTATTCTAAGACACAGGCTGCAGGGGTGTGACTCAGCCTCTGACTGGCAGAAATCCGCCTACACCATGTTATTGCCAAGAAATAATAAAGATTTGATTTCAAATATACACTATTTTGTCAAAGGTATTGTGGCGCCTAGCTGCACAGGGTGGGCTAATGCAATATTGAACCCCACAGACTAAGACTGGGATGCCATTAAGGTTCATGTGCGTGTAAAGGCAGGAGTCCTAATATTTTTGTATGACAATTTAAAACAGTTTATTGATAATATACATTTTTATTCTGCATTCCAAAAGCTGTTTTTTATTTTTATTTTGAACATGTGACCAGCAGCAGAGGACTAGAAGATTCTCCTGCCGTTGTTTCCCTGCAGACAGACTAGGAAACAGCTGGGTCGTGTGTTAGCTGTACAGCGGTACCTTGGATTACGAGCATAATTCGTTCCAGAAGAATGCTTGTAATCCAATAGGTTATGTGACAGGTACAGTGGTACCTTGGATTACGAACATAATTTGTTCCAGAAGAATGCTTGTAGTCCAGAGCACTCGTATATCAAAGTGAGTTTCTCCATAGGAAATCATGGAAACTCCGATAATTCGCTCCAGTGGCACTGCTAGTGTATGCAGTCCTGCATGTAATTAGAGGTGGGGAGCCGCCGGAGACATTCAGAAACACTTGGAGCCGCTCGGATGCCCACGGAGTGGTCCGAGTGTCACTGGCGCCCCCCGCACCTCTGGCCAAATTCGATACTGCACACCCCAGAGGCTTGAATCCTGCTCGTTTTGCAAGACATAGCTCGCAAACCAAGTCAGGATTTTAAAAAAATAATAGTTTGTATGGCGAAACGCTCGTAAACCATGTTACTCGCAAAAAAATGACAGGGCCATCATCCACATAGAAATAGAAGGGACAATATCAATTAAACCGTGTGAAAACTGATATACTCTTCAGAATAGCCAGTTGGCTCATAACATATCACCTAATTTTAGAGTTGTTTCTTTTTTGTACCACAACAATTCTATGTTCCAGATACAGATATCAAACACAGAATTTCTACCATTGGCAAACAGGATTACAAAACACAATTAGTGATCAAAGTTATCTGCAAGACATGAGTACATCAACCATTAGCAGAAAAATGCTCAGAAGGGGAACAAACACGGTTTAAGTTCCTCTTATTTCAGTTTATTGGAGTGCCATCTGGATGTTATATCAATCAGTTATGACAGAGTGGATCTGTCCAAGCAGGCTCACTTGCCCAGCGCGGGGAGGGGGGGGGGGGTCTTTCCACTAATCCCCACTGAGCAGGCAGATGACAGGTCTGTGTCCACTCCACTACGCAGAGCGGACATGGACACAGCCCGCTGTCCTCTAGGGGGCTGTCAAATGGAAACGGACTGCATGTCAATTATACAGATCCGGTCTGCGGGACAGATGGGGAACATATCCCCATCCATCTGTTTTCACCAGATTTTATCAGGTCGGGTGTCAGCGGACACATGTCTGCTGACATCTGTCACCCCATAGAAAGCAATGGGCGGTCTGATTGGGTCCTCTTGAAGGAACAGGCAGGCAGTCTCTATTGGTCGGCTGGTGTGAAAAGGGTCTTACATACAGTTTTTATTTTCGTTTTCTCCTACAGCACCCTGTCAGAAAAGAAAAGTGACTTGGCCCATGGTCAGCAGTTGCAAGAAAAATGGGAGTTTGGGATTTCAAAAACCAAAACCCTGGGTTTTCTAGAAGACAACCAAAAATTTGTAAAAGGCACATTGAGATAAGTGCTGTAAAATGTAGCTGCCAATTTAGTATTCCAAATATCACTACAGGTACACTTCAAGGAGCATATCCTCATACCAAGTGAAAATCAATGTAGTGCTAATGCCATCCAAACCCTGCACATGAAAGTCCACGTGATTTACTTTACTGGACCTTTAGGTTGTGCATTTCAGCCAAATCAAATAGATACTTGAAAAGCGCTTTTGGGCCGGATTGCAAGGAGGGTGGTATTTGGAAGCCGGGAACACAGTGGCCCATAATTTCACAGACTTGAATTCAGGGCCACTTAGAAAAAGAAATGTTGACCAGTGGGGGGACAAGGGGACAGCCAGGTGAAGAAGATGCAAGGATGATAATTAAAGACACTCAATAGGCTTATAGTTCGATAGTTCGAGTGAGTTCCAAATCTAAAATTTTTAGGTTTGCTCTGCCTTTTCGATGTGTGTGTGTGTGTGTATATATATATATATATATATATATATATATATATATATATATATATATATATATATATATATATATATATATATATATATATATATATATTTATTTATATTTTATGTGTGAATTGCATACGTGTGTATAAGCAAACAAACATATTAAGTAAGTTCACTTAAAACATCAGGGTTAACATTCTTGTACAGAAGCGTGTCTACACATCTGTAAAAAGAAAAAGCTAGAATTTTGTGGTTGTATTCTGCCAATTCCAAAGAGCAACAGTGCCCTCTAATGTCCATCACTTAACATTACAGCATTTTACATCTTAAATGGTAAAATGGTGAGGAGGCAAAATTATAATCAAATATGAAAATCTATATCCCAATGCATTACCTGCATCATTGCCCATCTCACTGTCTATGCACTGCTAATGCTTCAGTACCTAACTAGGAACTCTGATTTAATTAAAAAGCAGAATACTGTTTTAAAATGAGTTGCTGCCAAAGTTACCAAAAAATAGGCAAAAATTTGACCTGGGATCGCAGACCAAAAGCTACGTCTGTTGGACCATCGCCACCTTTCCTCTTTTAGGCTTAAAGAACTGTGCAAAGTATAATTTTTTATCAAAACTGATCACATTTTTATAACCCTGATGCAATGAAAGACTTATTCCTTAGTAATTATTATTACTCATAGGAAGCATATACAGTGCCTTGCGAAAGTATTCGGCCCCCTTGAACTTTTCAACCTTTTGCCACATTTCAGGCTTCAAACATAAAGATATAAAATTTTAATTTTTTGTCAAGAATCACCAACAAGTGGGACACAATTGTGAAGTGGAACGAAATCTATTGGATAATATGGATATTTTAAACTTTTTTAGCAAATAGAAAAATTAAAAAGTGGTGCGTGCAAAATTATTCGGCCCCTTTACTTTCAGTGCAGCAAACTCACTCCAGAAGTTCAGCGAGGATCTCTGAATGATCCAATGTTGTCCTAAATGACTGATGGTGATAATTAGAATGCACCTGTGTGTAATCAAGTCTCTGTATAAATGCACCTGCTCTGGGATAGTCTCAGGGTTCTGTTGAAAGCGCAGAGAGCATCATGAAGACCAAGGAACACACCAGGCAGGTCCGTAATACTGTTGTGGAGAAGTTTAAAGCCGGATTTGGATACAAAAAGATTTCCCAAGCTTTAAAAATCCCAAGGAGCACTGTGCAAGCGATCATTTTGAAATGGAAGGAGTATCAGACCACAGCAAATCTACCAAGACCTGGCCGTCCCTCTAAACTTTCAGCCCAGACAAGGAGAAGACTGATCAGAGATGCAGCCAAGAGGCCCATGATCACTCTGGATGAACTGCAGAGAACTACAGCTGAGGTGGGAGAGTCTGTCCATAGGACAACAATCAGTCGTACACTGCACAAATCTGGCCTTTATGGAAGAGTGGCAAGAAGAAAGCCATTTCTCAAAGATAT
Source organism: Lithobates pipiens (assembly GCF_037356315.1). NCBI lineage: Eukaryota > Metazoa > Chordata > Amphibia > Anura > Ranidae > Lithobates > Lithobates pipiens. Next base: position 45,992,905 of record NW_027507686.1, on the reverse strand, counting down.
CCATAAAAAGTCTCGTCTAAAGTTTGCCACAAGCCACCTGGGAGACACACCAAACATGTGGAAGAAGGTGCTCTGGTCAGATGAAACCAAAATCGAACTTTTTGCCCACAATGCAAAACGATATGTTTGGCGTAAAAGCAACACAGCTCATCACCCTCAACACACCATCCCCACTGTCAAACATGGTGGTGGCAGCATCATGGTTTGGGCCTGCTTTTCTTCAGCAGGGACAGGGAAGATAGTTAAAATTGAGGGGAAGATGGATGCAGCCAAATACAGGACCATTCTGGATGAAAACCTGTTGGAGTCTGCAAAAGACCTGAAACTGGGATGGAGATTTATCTTCCAACAAGACAATGATCCCAAACATACAGCAAAATCTACAAAGGAATGGTTCACAAATAAACGTATACAGGTGTTAGAATGGCCAAGTCAAAGTCCAGACCTGAATCCAATCGAGAATCTGTGGAAAGAGCTGAAAACTGCTGTTCAAAAACGCTCTCCATCCAACCTCACTGAGCTCGAGCTGTTTTGCAAGGAAGACTGGGCAAGAATTTCAGTCTCTTGATGTGCAAAACTGATAAAGACATACCCCAAGCGACTTGCAGCTGTAATCGCAGCAAAAGGTGGCTCTACAAAGTATTAACGCAAGGGGGCCGAATAATTTTGCACGCTCCACTTTTCATTTTTTTATTAGTTAAAAAAGTTTCAAAAATCCAATAGATTTCGTTCCACTTCACAATTGTGTCCCACTTGTTGGTGATTCTTCACAAAAAATAAAAATTTTATATCTTTATGTTTGAAGCCTGAAATGTGGCAAAAGGTTGAAAAGTTCAAGGGGGCCGAATACTTTTGCAAGGCACTGTATATATATATATATATATATATATATATATATATATATAAAAAACACTAGTGGTAGATTAGCTCTTCCATTAAAATAGAATAGGCTGTCTAGATAAACATCTAAGTATGGCCACTTGTGTACATAACTGGAGCATCCACTAGGGGGTGACTTTGGATCTGAATATAGTGCATCCTTCTGTACATAGCATTATTCATTGTTTAAGCATTGTTGTGTCTTTGGGAGTAGTCTGTTTGCTGAGTTGAGACTGTTATCGCGGATTTACTCCTCTCTTTGTAAAATAACCCTTTTTCTTTTTGGTTCAAGTAAAACATTTAAGACCTTATACCACTGAATTGCTTGATTCTTGCTCTATAGTATTAACAGGATGTCAGAACCCAGAGTGTCAGGTGGGTTGGAGGGTTCACTTGGTCATGGCCGTGCAGGTGAGCAGGTAATTCCCAGCAGTCCCCAAGGGGGCCGTGTTATACATAAAGAATATAAAATTCTTTAGAGAATACATACAGAAAAAGCATGTCCAATAATTAAAACAAGTAGATACCGTATAAAAATTCACAAAAGAAATTACACAGCCCAGATTCTACACAACAGGGTTGATTTAATATTAGTAAAGGAGTGCAAAATCTGGTGCAGTTGAGCATGGTAGCCAATCAGCGCCTAACTTTTGACAAAAAAACCTGGAAGCTGATTGGTTTCTATGGAGAGCTGCACCCGATTTTGCACTCTCCAATTTTAGTAAATAAAGCCCAATGCAACATAAAAAATAATAATTTTGTGAACAATATAATAGTTTTTAATCCCTTCAAACTTAAGATACGGTCCATTCTGGCAGAACATTTTCCCTTGCCTTGTATCCCCCCTTAACATCTCTCCCTTCTTTTCGCTTCAAACCTTCCCTATACTAGCATCTTCCTTAATTATATGAGAAACTATTATATTGGAGAAGGTGTTTTAATGCAATATTATTTAAAGGGGTTCTGCAGATTCTACTGAGAAATTGGACAAACAATAGGCAGCTAAGATACTGCCAATCTATACATTACAAAAGTAAAGCTAATTAAAGCATAGCCCCTTGCTCCAATTCTCAGTTCTAGACAGGCACAGTAGCGTGTCCCAAGTTAAGCATGCACTCCTAATGGGCGACAGGCATTGAGTAGGGTCTCTCTCTATGTGGTGAATATTGTTCAGCCTGATACAGACCTCAATTCCCATAATTCCTTCAGAAGTGTGTGCCCACTCCAAACTCACTCCAGGTCTTCATGTAGAGAAATGCCCAGAATGCAAATACTGTATCATCTCAGCCAGTGGGTCCAGGGTGTAATGGCACAATCAGGTACACATTTATCATTGAAATGTAGCACCCAATAGTGTGCTAGTGGTGAAGTACAGTCAAATGCATTTGACTCATGGAAAGTGTGAGTCTGGAATCTGGGTGACAATCTAGTGCAGGTCAGGCTGGATGACGCATACAGGCAGGTCTCTGGTGCCTCCCCCTGATTCTAGAAGTTTGGAGAAACTTATAGAAGTTCATAGGCAGAGGCCAGGAGGCTTGATTTGCATACTTAGGAGAACCTAGCCAATCCCCAGGTGTATTGGAAGGGTGGCTAGGCTAGCACCCTAAAAAATGTATGAGTCAGGCTAGCAGGGGGGTCAGGTGGAAGATGGAGTGCTGAGAAGGCTGTCGTGACCTAGGAGGGGTTGCTAGGTCTAAGGGAGACCCCAGCTGCAGGCTGGGCTCAGGGTGGCTCAAGAGTATCCATTCAGCAGTCTGGTTTGATTTGAAATCTTGAGAAAGCAAGAAGGGAGCAAGAAGGACAGAAGCATGGAGGACAGTGTGAGTACATCAGCACACCCAGGGGAGAGATTGCCACAGTTAGCAAACTTTTTAAAGGACAGAGTTGTGCTTAGCCCTTTATCCTTGCCCTGGGAGATCTTCAGAGCAGCCTGGAGGGCTGGTAGTGTCTGTAAGTGTAGCTGGGAGTAGTTCTCCCTTAGGAGAGGAAACAATTCTGCATGCAGTTTGCCTTATCTTTTTGTGCTATTTCCAAGAGGAGCTGAGAGCTCCTATTCTGTAATGGACTTTTGATATTATTCTACTAAGGACTGTGTGAGGAAAGGAAGAAAGCAGTTCAGGATCTTTTTGTACAGAAGAGGAATGTTGTCCCCTTTTTGTTGTTCTTTGCTTCCAGTTGGGCATCTCATAAATCCCTTCACCCCATCCAAGTTGTTACCCCTAATAAAACATCAAAAATGAAGCTTAGGGCTTATCGTCTTGTGTCTGGATAAAAGCAGAAAATGCATGTTGCTTGGCTGTGCGGAAGTAGCCAGTCACCAACAGCCCATGTGGGGGTAAAGGTTCTTTTGATGGCTCACCACTTCCAGCTTGCCTATCAAAATAGAAAGCCTGTGTAAAGCCTCATACACACAATGAGAATATCGGACGAATGATCATGTTTCTTTTTTGCATGCTAGTCTCCATATAGAAAATTAAGAGGTTACTAAAGCTACGAAAATTCTCATACGATAGAATACAACTTAATTTAACGAAAATCATACAATCTGGTGCCGTATGAGTAAAAATGTTTTTGTTTGTCCATTCAAATAATTTTGGATTAACTGACGTGATTGGCTCTCTAAAGCTGATAATCATATGATCGCTACGAAAAAGCTGTATTTTGCGTCCGATTTTCTGATTGTGTGTACTAGGCTTAGAATCTCTGTCAGAGTTTACACATACTGTAGCTAATGACCCCCCCCCATCACCACAAACATGACAGTGCTCAGGCCTGATGAACACTGCATTGAGGAAAGAAGGCAAAATTGGCATATGCCTCCATACCCATGAGTGCTGGGCATTTCCAAAGGCTCCGACCAGGGCAGGACTTAGGGTGGTTGGGGCCCCTGGGCTTGAGTCATTTTCGGGCCCTAGCATCTATACATTATCGGATTTATCGGCGTATAACATGCAGCGGCGTATAACACGCACCCGAAGTTTAGGAGGGGATTTTAAGGAAAAAAAACTTACATTTAAATGCCCATCAATGCACCCTTATCAGTGTCCATCTGCAGCCTTGCCCATCCATCTGCAGCCTTGTCCAGTGTCATTGCAGCCTTGTCAGTGTAGCCTTGTCATTTGCAGCCTTGCCCCAGTGTCATTTGCAGCCTTGTCATTTTTAGCCTTGTCATTGCAGTCTTGAAGTTTAAAAATGGCACTGCCGAGATACATCTCGGCAGCTCTCGGTCCTCTTGGCGGCTCTCGGGTACTGTTGCAGTCCCGAGCGGAGCAGAGAGTATCCGAGTGTACTCAACTTGGCTCACGTTCACGCCCAGTCCCTGTGTTATGTCCATCATAGGGCGGGACTGGGCGTGACTGTGAGCGGAGCTGAGCCAAGTACACTCGGCTATGTATCTCGGCGGGCCCCCTATTTGGCGGGGCCCATGGGCTTGAGCCCAGTCAAGCCCAATGGTAAGTCCTGCCCTGGCTCCGACATGCAATCAGAACAGTGGAAGATTGGAGGGCAATTATCAGCAGGAGGCATTGGGTGTCTAATCCAGAGAACCTTTAACATTTTAATAATACAAATTACACTGAAGCTGTATACCTACCACCCTTACATGACTTGCCCCCTAAATGTGCCATGGTTTCAAGCAAACATGCGGACATCCTTCTTTCTTCTACAATTCAGTCCTCAGTGACTAAGAGACCTGAAACTAGATCCTAGCTATGTCATGGGGAGATATGTTTAGATGTATGCAAATACTACCTCGTTATTTTTCCATGAAATCTGGGGAGGGGGAGGGAGACGGTTTAATGGACGCCCTGAAGCAGTATGTAAGGAAAACATACAGGCAATGTAAAGATAAGCTGTAATACCAAAACATGGCTCTCTGCAAATACTAGAGTAGTTTGCCGTTTAACAGCAAGTGACAGGTATTCTTTAACCTCTAACAGATACTGCCAATTGATGCTAGCAGGCATGAAATGGGCGCAGTATGAGATTTCATAGAACACTTAGTCTTGGATCAAACTGATGCGGTGTGGGATTCGCATTGATTCCTGTGCCTTTCCCATACCCCATCACAATCGTACTCCATGCTATCTGATTCTAGTGCGGCCTAATGCCATGTACACACAATCAGAATTTTGGTCGGAAAAAGCTCTGATGGTTTTCACTACAGAATTCTGATGAGATTTCTCGCAAGCCGTCTTTCATACAAACGGTCACACCAAATTCAGACCGTCAAGAACGCGGTGACGTACAACACAGCGGGACTAGAAAAAGGAAGTTCAATAGCCAGTAGCCAATAGCTTCCATTTCGTAGTTGAATCTGAGCATGCATGAGTTTTTGCACGTCGGAACTGCATACACACAAAACGCATTTTCGGATAGGAAATTTTTCCAACCGAAAAATTGAGAACCTGCTCTCAATCTTTTGCTGGCCGAAATTCGGCCAGCAAAAGCCCGATGGAGCATACACACAATGGCATTTTCCGACCAAAAGCTCTCATCGGCCTTTTGCTGGTCGAATTTCCGATCGTGTGTACGCGGCATTAGTGTTTATTTGCCTAAATGTTTAAAATTTCAGACATGTGACTGCTATTCTCCACCCTCATTGGCTGTCTTTGCTGAATATAATTGACAATATTGAAAATAACAGTTGTTCTATCTTAGTAAATTGAGTATATAAAATCTTCAGAAGCACGTAGGAACTTGCAACCCCTACAATGTATACAAGTTGGGAAAATTACTTAAATTTCCATTATAGTAAGATCAGCAGCAAGCAGTATATAAAAGGAGACAGTTAAAAAAGTAAAAAATTTAAACTATGAAGATCTGCAGTTAAAAGTACACACTAATAAAGTATAGGACATAAACATTAAAACATATATAAGGGCTGAGTGTCTCTACCTTTTACCCTAACAAGCATCCTCTGCACCTGGCTGCCCTCTAGCTATTTCCCTACAGAATCCGATCCCCTGGGGTAAGCGTAATTTCTGGTATAAACACTTTCCATGGCAACCTCATTCCACTACTTCAGTCAACTGACTGTCACACAGCTGGCAATGTAAACTAAGCATATGATGAAAAAATAAAGCATAAGCAGAACCTACTTGCAGTGAAAACTGCACGTCGACACTTTGGGGGGGATCCAGAGATATAGTCATTAGAAAATATATATGAAAAGACATAAACATGCCCTTCCTTGGACAATCAAGCCCCATCCCCACCAATAGGGTAGGGTGAGATTGGGAGCTAGTAGGGCCACGCTTAAGCCCCGGTTCACACTGCTGTGATACGGGAAATCCTCAGAAAATCGCTACGTTTCCTGCATCGCATAGCAATCTCACTGTGTTCATGCGATCTGCTGCGGGTGTTAATTAACCTCCCTGGCAGTATGATTATTTCACATTTCAGGTGCTGAAAGCGGTACAATTATTTTGCATAAAAATTTGGCGTTTTATATTGTAGGCCTGTAATTCTTAGGAATAACTCACTTAAATCTGTCCAAACCAGAGTCTAGCAGACATCCCGGGTATGATAAAGTTTGAAAAATTAAATCATAAATTATAGTATAATAAATAACTATAAATAATTATACCAAATAATAATATAACAATAATAAAAAATATTCAATAATGTAATCAAATCAAAAACACTGAAATTTGCTCAGTTGCAGAATTGTCACTGTCATTACTTTTCAGTATTTGATGACGGATCTCCCCACAAATCGCTATCGCTCAATTCTGCGAGTGATTCTAATTTATTATCGCTGTTTTCTGGCTGGTCTAAAATCATTTTTGATGTAAAGGGACAGTTTTGGTTGCTATGGACAATCTCCAGTTTCCAGGCATTAAGAACAGTTTTTATAATATAAAACTGCATGCAGAGCACTGGACAGAACACTAGGGACAAAGGGGATGTGAAATACTTACAGACAGCAATGTAATCTGTAAGATTACATTATACTGTATGTAATGTGTGTGTTTCACTTTTTGAATTTGGTGCCGTTCTCCGTCCCTGTGCGTCGCAACGCTCGCAGGGAACGGAGATCGGCTCCGTGATACATTAAGCGGAGCACGGCTCGCTCGTACAGCGCGGGGACATCGCTGGATCCAGGGGAGAAGGTAAGTAAAGTCTCCCTGCATTCAGCGATGCGGTCCCGAGTCTGGCTCGGGGTTACCGCTTTTGGTACAAAATCTCCACCCCGAGCCAGACTCAGGAATACAGCCAGGGGGGTTAAAAGTTAACGACACCCCAAAAGCAGCTGGCAAAACACAGTGCGTTTGCCTGAACCGGATCACATGGGCGTTAACACCTATGTGATTCGAATTCAGTGCAAACCAAAAAAAGCTCCCTTAACCTTTTTTCGTGTGGATGCTGTGCAATTTGAGCCATTCAAAATGAATGGGCTCAAATTGCACTGCACAGAATCTCATGTGATTTGCACAGGAATGCAGTGCGATTCCTGTGCGAATCCCATTCGATGTGACAGTGTAAACCAGGGCTAAAGGGTAACTCCATTTTCATGGGACAAAAATAAGCTCTAACAAGCAGGGCCCTCTGATTCCTCCTGTATTAAATTGTATTGTAACTGTACTGTCTGCCCTCATGTTGTAAAACGCTGCACAAATTGTTGGCGCTATACAAATCCTGTATACAAATAATAAATTAGCAAACAAAAAACAAATCTAGCATATACAATTGTGGAACAAGTAATATTGTAATTGAATATTAAAGATTACCTTTCCTTTTCAATCTGCAGCTCTGTCATTTTCAGCAAAATACAATGCATACAGTGCTTTGAAAAAGTATTCATACCCCTTGACATTTTCCACATTTTGTCATGTCACAACCAATACCGTTAATGTATTTTTGTATATGTGATAGACCAACACAAAGTGGCACATAATTCTGAAGTGGTAGGAAAATGATAAATGGTTTGGGGTGGGGTGCATTTGTATTCAGCCCCCCTGAGCCAATACTTTGTAGAACCCCCTTTCACTGCAATTACAGCTGCAAGTCATTTTGGAGATGTCTCTACCAGCTTTACACATCTAGAGAGGGACATTTTTGCCCATTCTTCTTTGTAAAATAGCTCAAGCTTTGTCAGATTGGATGGAGAGCGTCTGTGAACAGCAATTTTCAAGTCTTACCACAGATTCTAAATTGGACCGGACTTTGACTGGGCCATTCTAACACATGAATATGCTTTGATCTAAACGATTCCATTGTAGCTCTGGCTGTATGTTTAGGGTCGTTGTCCTGCTGGAAGGTGAACCTCTGCCCCAGTCTCGCGTCTTTTGCAGACTAACTGGTTTTCTTCCAAGATTGCCCTGTATTTGGCTCCATCCATCTTTCCACCAACTCTGACCAGCTTCCCTGTCCCACAGAAGAAAAACATCCCCACAACATGATGCCACCACCATGTTTCACAATGGGGATGGTGTGTTCAGGGTGATGTACAGTGTTAGTTTTTCACCACACATAGTGTTTTGCTTTTGAAAACAGGACTTCTAATGGCTTTTTTCAACAATGGATTTCTTCTTGTCACTCTTCCATAAAGGTCAGATTTGTGGAGTGCACTAATAGTTGTCCTGTGGACAGATTCTCCCACCTGAGCTGTGGATCTCTGCAGCTCATCCAGAGTTACCATGGACCTCTAGGCTGCTTCTCTGATTAATGTTCTACTTGTCTGGCCTGTCAGTTTAGGTGGACGGCCATGTCTTGGTAGGTTTGCAGTTGTGCCATACTCTTTGCATTTTCAGATGATGGATTGAAATATGCAAAGCTTGGGATATTTTTTATAACCCAACTCTGCTCTCCACAACTTTATCCCTGAACTCTCGCGTGTTCCTTGGATTTCATGATGCTGCTTGTTCACTAAGGTTCTCTAAAAAAAAAAAAAACTCTGAGGGCTTCACAGAACAGCTGTATTTATACTGAGATTAAATTACGCACAGGTGGACTCTATTTACTAATTAGGTGACTTCTGAAGGCAATTGATTCCACTGGATTTTAGTTAGGGGTATCAGAGTAAAGGGAGATGAATACAAATGCATACCACACTTTTCAAATATTTATTTGTAAAAAAAATTGAAAACTATTTTTAATTTTTCTTCTACTTCACAATTATGTGCCACTTTGTGCTGTTCTATCACATAAACTCCCAATAAAATACATTTACGTTTTTTGGTTATAACATGACAAGATGTGGAAAATTTGAATGGGGTATGAATAATTTTTCAAGGCACTGTATTGGCAACCTGGAGGAGTTCTGTACACAGAATGTGTACAGAATGCACCACAGATATGTAATTTCCTGCTTGTGTGATTGGCTCACTGATTGTCCCAGAACTCTGCCGTAAGATACAAAGTAGATTTTGAGAAACCCCTGCAACAAAAATTGCATTTTTGGTGAGATACTCTCAAAAGGAAATCACTTATCTCCTTAGAGCCCTGCAGATGCAGCAGCTGATCAATACAGCTATTTCTTCAGAATGACAAAAGCTAGGAAGCTGACGTTTGTTAAAATCCCTGCAATGTATATAGATCATCCAGAGGAGTATGTTTATTTTTCTTAACAAAAGTGAAGTTTCGCTTTAAGTATGGGTTCACACTATTGCGATGCGGGAATCGGCGTAATTCCATTTCCGGTTCCCACATCGCATCTCCCCTGCAGGCACTTCACACTGCCCTCTGCGAACTGATGCAGGTGTCAATACAAAGTTAATGACTCCCCCAGATCGGTCCACAGATCGCAGTGCGAACTGTGAATTCGGACAGGAATCGGATTCCATGGATGTGAACATTCAAACGATCCGATTCCAGTGCAGGGGTAAAAAAAAAAGGTTCCTGCAGCTTTTTTGTGCAAATCCAATGCAAATTCAGCTCTTAATTCACAATGCACAGACATCGCATTTGATCTGCAACAGCAATGCGGTGCGAATCAAATGCAATGTCTGTGTTCGCATATGTGTGAACCCAGGCTAAAGCTGAATGTTAGGCAAATACAAAAGACACAAATAAATGCAGCTTTGTAATTATTAATACATTTATGTAAAGAGATGTTTTTAAATACAAGCATTGTGAGCACCAAAATTAGTTTTAATATCAGCCTGTACAGCAGGGCTGGATTATAATAGGAAGAAGCAGCACAAGAAGCCATTAGGTTCTTGTGCGAACAAGGAGCTGTATAATAGTTTAAAGAAGAGTGACCGATACATAAGTTTATCGATGTGTTGCTTCTTATTTAACTGCTCAGTCACAGCTTGGCCATCAAATTGAGGGCATCTAGCAGTAACCAAAGTATTCTGCCTTCTGGGAAGGCTCCCAGTGCCCCCCTGCTGGTAGAATACAATAGTACTGCGGGAGGCATTCCCCCTAACACTGAATGTGTTGACGGGGGAATCAATTTATTTTTACCTGTGGTGGAAGGAAAGAAAATTGAGTAATCTATGGCCTTCCTTAGCAAAAGACATTGTTCTCATTGTACATTAAAAATGGCATGGAATATATCTTAGTGCACAATGCTAATATGGAAAAGAATAATACCAAGTGTATTGAGCGGATGGATGATAGTAACTAGCTAGTTGGTTAATGGAAGTATAGTGTAAATTCCAAGCAGCAGTACAGGGAATTTGAGGAAAAAGAAATCAAACAAATGATCCTGGTAGAGTGGGGTATATCGGTTATCATTCCCTACGAAGTAAGAAAGGACTGAGAGATTTCCCTTTCCTTGATATCACAGACAAAATGCTGAGAAGTGAGAAGAAACCTCTTCAAAGTGAGGGAAATGCCATATTTGACAATTGTCACCGGAAAAAGTACCTATCTCGTACCTGGTGAAGACTGGAATGCTGTGGAGGCTTCTCTTGCACCTCTTGCCCAACACTCGACTCCCCTTGAAGGTGGAGACAGAGAGTGTAAGGGCAAGGAGTTGCACGAGTGCTGTAGTAGCTGGCTGGTGATGCCCACTCTGTAGGTGGGTAGAGCTGGTAGTCGCAGTCCTCAGGACAAGATGCAGGAGCAGCTTGGCACCAGAGCAGTAGATGGAAGCAGGACCTGGAGGCTGGCATCAGTCAGCAATAACCAGGGCAACGAGGGACCGAATCATCAGGCAAAGCCAGATGGCAGGCCAAGGTGTATAACAGCCAGGCAAAGTGGTACACAATCAGCAGGCAGGGCAAGACCAGTAAACAGGCCAAGGTCAGAGTAGTCAGGTAAACATAGTTGAAGCGAAGTCCAAAAGATAAGCCGGATCGTGTACAGGTAAGCTGGTACAGCAAATCTGGTCTCAGGAACATGAGAACAAGCTGAAGACCACTCAGAAACTGCTCATAGTTATAAACCAATTTAAATAGGCTACTAGGTGTCAAGTGCACATGACAATTGGTATGTGCTCACGCACGTATATGCACATGACGAACTGAGTATATCTAACATTGCCCCTTCATTCGGAAAATTTTGCATGTGTGCAATGCACACACGCATGAGCACGAGCACAGGTCCGCACTGGTTTTCTGATGCTAGGAAGCTGGTTTACCCTACAGTACCCCGAGTAAAAGAGTTCCCTTCTATTCCTGGCCTGGAGACAACTTTATAGTTTTGCAGTGACAGTGGTCACCAGAGCTAATATGGAGAGTAGATCGCTCTATTAGGAATGCAGGCAGTGAAAAAAAAAACTGTAAAAAAAAAAACTAAAGTGGTTCTAATTACTAACCACTCTATCCAAAAAGATAGCTACACTTTAACGTTTTCAATCAAGTCAAGATTTGTATATAACTCTAGCTACCTATAGCTCTTTATCCTGTTACTGTTTTGACAGGCTAAAAGTACCTTCTGCTAATGTGGTTTTTTCATAACGTGCTCAGTTTAAGTTGCCCACTTGTCTGAATGCTTTATATTAACAAAGTCCACTCATCTAATTAATCATTAACCATTTTTCATAGATTGTTTAGCTTCAGGAGGTCATTGAGCCTTCCAAGGGTTAATGTGAACAGTAAACCCTTTCCTTGAGCCCGAGAACCCCTGACATAACTGATCTCAGGATTTCACTTTGGCAGAGTGGACGCCAACACTATGCCAAGAATCAAAAGCTTTTTGGAAAGCAGAACGTAGCAGACTTGCAAAGAGGAGCAGTATTAAGTGTGTCTTTGGCAGTGATTAACAGGGACTCCAGTGGCTTGGCATCACGTAGACTGAGTAACAGTCAAATTCCAGCACCTATTAAAGGCTTGGTGGAAAGGAGATGTCTCTCTTTATTCAGAGAAAAGATCCTCAGCTAATGTTATTTTTCTCTAAATGCTCCCTCCTCTCTGTGTATTTTTTTAAATCCATCTTGTCCATCAAGTTGTCAGCTGTCTTTATAGGAATGCTAATATTCCATAGAAAAACACACGCAAGCCTTGTGAGGGTTGTGACCACTACTTTCCGAGAACATATGTTCCTGTGAATTGCACTCACCGCAAGACGTCAAGACTATACAGCAATTCATCAAAGTGTGGTTGTGTTTAAAGACTCATCAGCTGAAACCAGAAATCCCATACAAATAAAGACATATTTCAATTAAAGAATAAAGGGGAGACGATAGTAAATATTATTTGTATGTGCGGTGGCTGGAACCTGGTGCTCAGAGTTGGGCACAGCTCCACAGAGAGCATTTAACCACAGGTACCTGCAGAAGCATGGTTTCACTCCAAAAAGGCCCAGTGAAGCAACTGCACATTGGGTGAAGATGAAGCTAAGACTAATCGAAAACACTCATTGATTGGCTATTATTCTGAAAAGGGGTTACAAGGCAAGATTTCAGGGCACGTTGCTGTCTATCTCCAAGTCGCCAGTGCCTGAAGGATCCCCTTGCTTACTTCTTTACTTAATCTGGATAGTGATTAGGTATTTGTGGGTTTGGAATGACAATGGGCTCAATTCACTAAGAGTTAAATACTGCGTAAATATTTGCGTTAAAATCAAGCCGTGGATTCAAAAAAACGACCTTTAGACCCATTAAGTTCTCTCCAATGCACTTCCTCGTTCATGAGACCCCTTTACCCTGCTAAATTATTTTTTAAAAAGTGTTACCCCACACCTATAAAATGCAGCCAAATCCTTGATCCCTGGATTCTGGAAACAAATGGCGTGCCCTTCACTTATTAGACTGAAAAAAAGGGGGAAGATGCAACTAGGGCAGCTGAGCAATGGATACATATGGTCAAAGACCTACAGAATAACTTTAAAGATTTTTGGTTAGGGTGGATGTATTATTCCTTGGAGATTCCCACAAGTGAGAACATCCCTTGTTCCGCACTTTAGATATGTTGGTATTGTTAGACAACACCCTCTTAGTCGTACCCGGAGTTAGGTAAATAGAGTTGTTCTTTCTCTACTTACCCTCCCTTACTTTAGCTTTTCCAGCTATTTATTGAATACATTCCTTAAATAACGAGTGACTAGACCACTACTTAACAAATGTATTGGTTTACTTTTTTTTTTGGTGAATTGACTTTAACCCCTCATAAGTCCAACAAATGTATTTTGGCCATGGAAATTAATTAATGCCCAAGCCCTAGCCTTAAGGCATGTTTACCAGATTTTAGTAGCATTAAGCGTTTTTTCTTCCCAAACTCTGCTGCTCCTGGGCGCATTGGCGGTGGGTTTTTTCCTGCCTCTAAAAACCTCTAAATGGGCACATAGGCTAACATGGAGTAGGGTTTAGAGGCAGGGGGAAAAAAAAAAAAAACAGAAGCCCCTAGAAGCAGCTGTAAAAACGTCCAGTGTGCATGAGGCCTTACCCAGGTTTATGCGGTATTTACTGAGTGATTTTATTTTTGCGGTAAATACTGCATAAATCTATAGTGAATTGAGTTTTCCACATGAATTTTTCCATATGCTCCATTTGCATGTGATACCTGGGAAAAATGTGTCACATGAACCACATATCACATGCAATATCCAAAAAAAGTGCACTTCATGCAGAGGATGGAAGGAGGGGTGGATTGGAGAAAAGTAGCAAAAGAGGGTAAAGGGCCTGCTTTAAAGTGCAGCATCCTATTAGTACAACTATATAAAATAAAGTGATAAAAATGTGAGCAAACCAAAAAAATGCCAGAACACCCATGTGTAATAGATCTCTAATAGTGAATAATGAATGAAGTGCAATCAATGTAGTTCACAAATCACTTATAGTATGTATGTATACAGGAAAACCTTGGTTTGAGAGTAACTTGGTTTGAGAGCATTTTGCAAGACAAGCTAAATATTTTAATAACTCTTGATTTGATATACAAGCGATGTCTTGATATACAAGTAGCGTCATGTCACACTCACAACTAAGTATAAAAGAGACCAGAGGCGCCTCTAAGTGTAGCAATATGGTTACATTTAATGAAGGTACAACATTTAGCAACTCACATGGTTGATGATTAAAAGAGGCACATCTAAGTATGCAGGTATCCGGGGTAAAGCTGTCCACATAGACCGTCCTCTGCACTGCCATTGATGTCTACCCTTCCACACTGCGCTCCACTAGTGATTCAAGCCTCACTTTTAGATCACTCTACTGCAGGGTAGACTTCCCGGTCACAATTGTAGACTGACAGCAGATGATAGCCGGCGGTAACTTAATTAAATGTTGCCATACTGCTACACTTATGCCGCGTACACACGACCGGACTTTCCAGCAGACTAGGTCCGGCGATCTTCCCGATGGACTTTTGGCAGAGTTCCAACGGACCTTTCGAATGAACAGACTTGCCCACACAGTCCTTCGTTTTGAACGCGATGACGTAAGACGGGACTAAAAAAGGAAGTTCAGTAGCCAATAGCTTCCCTTGTGACGTATTTGGTCCGTCGGACCAGCATACAGATGAACGGTTTTCCCGATAGGAATTGAGTCTGTCGGACAGATTTGAAACATGTTCTATTTCTAGATCCGTTGGATTTTTTATGTGAAAAATTATCAGATTAGCCCACACACGATCTGATTGTCCGACGGACTGATTCCGTCAGATCTAGTCTGCCGGAAAGTCCGCTCGTGTGTACGCGGCATTAGAGGTGCCTCTCTTCTATTTTATGCCCTTTAGCTCCTGCTGGATTTTACTTCTAATCCCCTTGTAGAGGCTTCCATTTGTGGATGGACATTTTAAAGATTACACAACCTATTGCATTGCTATAATCTTTTTATATAGACTACAGACTGAAGGATTTATGAATAAATGGTTGTGGAACGAATCATCTGAGTTTCCATAATTTCTTATGGGGAAATTTGCTTTGCTATACAAGTGCTTTAGATTAGAAGCATGCTTCCGAAGCGAATTATGCTCACAATCCAAGGTTGTACTGTACATGTTTATATATATATATATATATATATATATATATATATATATATATGGGTGTTCTGGCATTATTTATGTATATGTGTGGTCACTATTGATAATATCATATTGGTTTGTTCACATTTGTTATCACTTTATATTATGCACTTTACAGCTTGGTTGCTGCAGCAAGAAGCAAAAAAAAGAGGGTAGGTGGAGAAAGGACATAGGGGTAAAGAAGATAGGTAGAGGGGAGGAAAGCAGTCCCCTATCTTTGACCACTTCAAATTAATAAGAACAGAATCAGCAGATAGTCATACGTGGCATGGTACCAAATATGCAATCATTAATATATGGGATTATGGTAATGATCCAAGTTCTAGGAATGATAGCTCTGGCAGTGCATGAGAAAAATTAGCCCACGTTCACATCAGAGTGACTTGTCATGCGAATTCAAATCGCATGACAAGTCGTACCCTATTGTCAGCAACGGCACTGTAGTTCCTGCATTACTTCTGGCAATTTTGGGTGCGACTTGCATAGACATGTGTGCATGAAGCCACACAGATGTCTTCCAAGTTGCACGGACATGCAGCTTTGAAATTGTGCGATTTCAGATAAAGTCTCACGATTTCAAAGCCACATTCAATGTGAACGAGGTATAAAATAAATTTCTTGGCTGCAGCAATGCAACCAGAAAAGGCAGTGAGCACGACAAGTCCATAGCTCATAAACCAAAAAGGTTGTAGCCGTGTACTTTAGGGCATATAGAAAATAACACCACAAGAATAATTATATAAAACCACAAAATATATTACGCATAAAATGAAAAATAATTTGGAAATCCCTAGTTCAATGTATGCGTGTACAATAATTTACATGTGTTTAGAATCGTACGCAAGAAAATTACTGACCATGGACGCAGATCTTTCCTTTTTAATTTTACCACCCTTATTCATCGAACTTTTGCAGATTTGAACGCAGGTCAGACTCATAAAAAACATACAATATACAGGCCTAAAGGTAGTATCTTTTATGCTCATGTGCATTAGCCCTCAGACATGTTAGCTGCATGTTTACCACCAATACAGAACGGAACTGTCTTATTTGGAAATGCTCGGCTAAGTTTAGCTTGGTGTAAAATTTAAATGATCATTTAGTATTCTTTTATGTTAGAGCCGCTGTGAAATGCGCTTTGTTGCATTACATATGACTGGCAGTTACAATCAGTTTAAGGTGACTCTAATGACCCTTCTATTCAATGTACATGCACTTCCAGCAAAATGTAAAAAAAAAAAAAACTGGGCCAGGAGGACACAATAAAGTTCAGAATGATGATAAGGGGAAAAGAAAGGCAATTAATTATTACCAGGAAAGAAAAGAGAGCACAGCAAATATGTACAAGAAGAAAACGTGTTATCACTCGACCTTAAACTTTAAATAGAATGAATGTTTTTCTTGATATTTTATCTAATAAAATGATGGCTCTTACCAATACCACTGTTGGCTCCGGTAACAATGATGACTTTTGCTGAGAGATCGCAGCCCTGCAGAGTGTCCATAGCAGTGGTGTTCCCATCATACTTCTGCCTTGTGTTCATCTTCCCAGGCTGATCTTCTACAGTGAAGGCAAGTCTTGGATCCAGGTAAGTAGTCCTTTTATTTAAGTGGCTGCAGGAATGAAAAATCATATGAGAGTCGTGGTATATTTATTTCCACTATCTCTCATTAAATAGGTTTTCTACCTTAAATAGTCACTTATTCAATTCTAATTTAACCACTTTCAAGCGTTCAGCGCTGTCGTACTTTGAATGACAATTGTGCAGTCCAGCAACACTGTACCCAAACTAAACTGTTATAATTTTTTTGAGACAGATAGAGCTTTCTTTTGGGGGTATTTAGTTACCACTGTGTTTTTTGCTAAGCAAACTAAAAAAATACCAAAAAAAAAAAAAAAAAGTTTCTTAGTTTCTGTTATAAAACTTTGTAAATAAGTAATTTTACTTGACTGATGTGAGCCGATGAGGCTGCACTGATGGGAACTGAAAGGCGGCATTGATAGGGAGGCACTGATGGGCACTGATGAGTTTGCACTGATGGGAACTGATAGGCAGCACTGATGGGAACTGAAAGGCGGCATTGATAGGGAGGCACTGATGGGCACTAATGAAGAGGCATTGATATGCGGAACTTATAGGTGGCATCTGTCAGTGCAGATGTCCCCTATATGGATTTGTCAGTTTTCTGCTCTCCACTCCTCACGCCTTGTCAGCGTGAGTGGAGGATTGCAGATAACCAGGAAATCATGTTTAGATTGTGATCAGCTGCGATTGGACACAGCTAATCAGGTGGTAAAGAGCCGCCATGATTTGCTCTTTACCCCAATCTGTGAAAAGCTGCATCCAAATTCGTCAATCGTCTATAGCGCAGTCACTGGGCGTTTTTTTGTTTTAGTTTTGGACAAAGTGCAGAGGGATTAAAACGCTTGTTAGTTTTTTATTGCTGTCTGTTCTCCCGTTAGGGAGACTCACCCTCTATGTGTGCGGTTTACCATTATCATTAAAAGGGAAAGTAAGACTCCATGCACACTAAAGGTTTTTTAAGCCCCTTGAGGCTGTTATTTTTTTCTACTCCTAGAGGCTAAATAGTGTTATCCATGCACACTACATTAGGCTATTAGCACTTTTTGAGCTTCAGCGTTCAGGAGCAGAATTTTTTATTGTCTTTTTAGAGTTTTTTGGGGGGATTTTTCCAGCAGAAAAAAAAAAACGCTGAATGCTACTAAACACTCCTAAATGCTTCTAAAATGCCACTAACAGCTTTTTTTGAGCTTTTTCTTCTTCATGTACTGCAAAAATGCTAACAAAATGCTACTTCTTCTAAAAGTTACTAAAATAGAATAATAATAATAGAAGCTGGCACAAAATTTTTTTATTATCAGTATTTTTCATCCAGCGTTTTTTCTAGCTTTTTCTGAGCCTTAGCCCTTGTACACACGGTTGGAGATTCCGACAACCAAATCCGTCGGATTTTGTCCAAAACTGTTGCATACACACGGTCGGACAAAGTTGTCGGAAAATCCAATCGTTCAGAACGTGATGACGTAATTTCGTTACGATGGGACTACGTTCAGGCTAGTAGCCAATAGCTTTGATGTAGGAATTTGATCTGAGCATGCGTGGCACTTTGTCCGATCGGAATTCTCTACACATGATCGGAGTATGTCCGATCGGAACATTTTGTCGGAAAATATTTCCGGCAAGTTTGAAAATTTGGTCCGATGGATATTCCGACGGAAACAGTCCGATTCAGACCACACACAGTCGGAATATCCGACAAAACGCTCCGATCGGACACATTCCGTCGGAATCTCCGATCGTGTGTACAAGGGCTAAGAGAACAGAAATTTTGGGTTGTCCCCAGAAAAGTAAAGGAGGGGAAATCTTTCAATAACTTCCTGTTTGACTATGGGACAGGAAGTGAAGGCAAATCTCCGCAATGGGACACAGATGGCAAAAAAATATCTGACAGGGGTTATAAGCCTCCAATCCCAGATGAAACGCATTAGCCAAAGCTAGCAATGTAATGTTCGCACGCATGGACAGGTTGACAGCTATCACGGCCATACTTATTGGCGCTGTTTGCTTATACATTGTCTATATTCTGCAAGTGCAATTTTTCTTACAAATAAGCCTTTTAGATGAAGTATAGTATTACGAGTTCTCCTCCTTGTTGCCAATATATGCATATTCCGGAACTGGCTGGTGGAGTCTCAACAGTTTATCATCTTCTCACAGCGGTGCTACCATGGCAAGTAGTGACTGATCAAACAGCGGTAGTATCAGTCCTCCAAGGTGAAATACATTTAAGCGCTGATGATCTCTTTATGTGAGATACTATTGGTCTGTTAAGCCATTCTGTTTGTCCTAAGGAGCACATTCGTGACACAGAAGCACTTTTCATAATTTTTTAGCACAGAGAACCTTTTCCAGCAATTGATGGACTTTATTTGAATTATTAATTTACTCATTAATTATCTGTTACTTATAGTTATTCACATATGAACTTTTTTGCACTTTGCAGTTTTACTTTGATCTGGAATATTTGATATTTATGTGTTTGCATATGATCTGCACTTTATTATTATTATATGTTGTCAGTTTGGCAGAGGATATGTGACGTTTTAGGATATTCTGTATCATTTGAATATTTATTAATCACTGATTTAAAGAGACAGTGCATTACTTTTAAATTAAACTAAGGGTAACCCTCCCTTGCTCTATCCATAATGAAGAAAACAACGTTTTCCTTTAAGGGTCGGTTCACACTGAGGCAGACGACTTGCAGCACGACTGCCTCAGGCGACCTGCATCCAACTTCAGCGGCGGCTTGCAAAATTACTTCTGTATAGAAGTCAATGCAAGTCACCTGAAGTCGCCCCAAAAGTAGTACAGGAACCTTTTTCTAAGTCGGAGCGACTTGTGTCGCTCCTATTAGAACGGTTCCATTGTACAGAATGGAGTGCGACTTCTCAGAAGGCTAAGTCACCTGACAAGTTGCCCCGAGTGTGAACCGAGTCTTACTGTGTTGAGAAAATACACAGGCTGTGACTGACAAATCAAAGTTACAGATGTTGAACAAGTATGTTGACTTTATTCTACCTTCACTAGTTGTTTGCTTGTTCTTGGCATGTGACATCCCAGATAGCAAGCAATTGTGCTGCAAGATTACTTGATAAGCTATTGCTAGACATTCCAGGCTTCACAAGTTTGTTGCACATGTAGCACCCTCTAGGCTGCTAGAAGTATGTATATAGGTCTTTGGCAGAGTAGGTCAATTTAGGCAGTTCTGCCTGGCAGCCAGTCCTGTTTGTTTTGATCTGGGCTAGGAGTGGCTCAGGGTAGCGATGGGTGACTCACAGGCAGCAGAGCATCCCCAGGTCCCTCTACTACTTTCCATAACATTCTGGTGTTTTCTGGAAAGAGAGGTGGAGAGGGGAGGTGGAGTTGCCTGGGTTGTTCTGAGGAGCCCTAACCAATCCCCAATTTGGATTGGCAGGGGGCAGACCTCCCTAAATACCCAGGGTCAGCACAGCTGAGGGAGGAGTTGTTGGTTGGGTGGAAGTTGGAGATGGAGTGTTAGGCTGTCAGTGGCCTTGGAGGGCATTCCCCAGTCTGGGGGGGGTGACAACACACAGAGGTGTCCTGGTCAAGAGGAGCAAGGAGAGGACAGTGGGAGAGAGCACTGCCAGGCAAATCTCCAAGGAGGAAGTACAGGTAGCTGCCAGAAGGACTGGTGAGTGAAGCACAGTTGAGAGGACTGGGAACACACGCCTGAGAGGACTGATAGAGAGCAGTCTGAGATGGGTGTAGAACCAGAAGAAAGGACTGGGGAGGCACACCTGAGAGGACTGGGATATTGCAGTCTGAGATGGGTGCAGAACCAGGTGAAAGAACCGTGGAAACATGTGCAGTGGAGAGAGGCAGCTGCAGCCATGAGGGCTGGCAGGGCCCGAAGATGTGGTACTGGGCTCAGTAGCCAGGGGGACATCTAGCACTATAGAGCTACCTTATTTTTGTTGCTACACTAAAAGGGGACCATTATTAGGTAGACAAGATTGTTTGGGTAACAATTTTTTGGTAACAAAGTAAATCAATATTAGGTTATGGCTCGAGGAAAATTTTGAGGCTCAGCTCATTCCTTTAGGCTGTAGATCCAGGACTGTTTGCTATGCCTCACTTGGCCAAGGGGCACTGTAGTTCATATACACATATATACGGTAATATGCGCAACAACCAATTAACCCCTATATGATTGGCCTGAACTATTCATTATTCAGCAATCTTCCTTTCCATGTTATACACATATGGGTGAATTGGCAGTTCTTAGAAATCTTTACAAGCTGGCAGATTAATATTGCAACTCAGGCCACAGACCCTCTTTACAACCTCAAGTACCTGACTTACCTGTTGATACAATTCTTCTACACAATATCCGTACAAACTTGACATACGGACATGCAGCATGTGTAGACCCGCTATTATTGATAACTCAGGATTAGGTCTTCATGTTTGTTAAATTTTAAATAGCAGCACCATTTTTTCTTTCCCCCTAGCTGGTTTATGTATGTGTATGCATGTGTGGGGCCCCGAAATTGTGCGCCATATTGTGACAACGTTGTCATTTTTGGTATAAAAAAAAGTGTGTTGGTTTTTTATTGTTGGGTACAATGGGGGATTATCTCCACAACTATGTCATTAGATATCTTTAGTGGATCAAATTTTACACTTGTAACTTTAATAAAGATATTTTGCAATATAATATACCATGGCGGACCCTCCTAATTGCTTTTCTGGGGCATCTCTTTGCTCCATCACCACAAACTTTTTTACATTGATCTCTGAGCTTTGGAGGTGTCCCGTCTAACTGACAAATCGGTAATTATTAAAATACATGTTGATATTCTCAACTTTTGTAAAGTGGATTCCATGTATGTTTTTACTTATTCAGGTGCATTCAGCCTGCATTTGAGATCAGTTTCAGATGCTTCTACGATCGTTTAGGGTTCATTTACAAGGGCATCTGACCTCAGGGGTTCATTTACAGGGGCACCTGACCTCAGGGGTTCATTTACAGGGGCATCTGACCTCAGGGGTTCATTTACAGGGGCATCAGACCTCAAGGGGTTTATTTATAGGGGTATCTGACCTCAGGGGTTTATTTATAGGGGCATCTGACCTCAGGGGTTTATTTACAGGGGCATCTGACCTCAGGGGTTCATTTACAGGGGCACCTGACCTCAGGGGTTCATTTACAGGGGCACCTGACCTCAGGGGTTCATTTACAGGGGCATCTGACCTCAGGGGTTCATTTACAGGGGCATCTGACCTCAGGGGTTCATTTACAGGGGCATCTGACCTCAGGGGTTCATTTACAGGGGCATCTGACCTCAGGGGTTTATTTATAGGGGCATCTGACCTCAGGGGTTCATTTACAGGGGCGCCTGACCTGCAATTGACCTTCTCATTTTTCCTTGCCACGGTGACATCATGCTCCTTCTCTTGTAATCTGTGAACTTCCTGGGGTCATTCTTCAGGTGTCCACATCACTACCTGCTTGATGTGGACAACTCCTATTGGTGGAGGAAACACACTTCTAGTGGCCAGGTCCTCTCTCATAGGCTCCAGAGGCGGGGGCTGGTAGATTGTGAAGAGACCAGTGCCCAGGAAGATAACGAGCAGGGAAAAATGCTCCCCAGGGCAGGATATTATTGTTCATAGAGGAGGAAACTGTGAATGATTGTTTACACTGTAGGGTGACTTAGGAAGAGGTGTTTGGAATCAAGACTGAGAAGTAAGGTAATTGATTCACAATGCACTATTGGAATTGCATTTTTTCCTGTATTTGGTTTTTAAGCTACGTTTGCAATCCCATGGGCTTGTTCTGATACGAACAAAACTGTCAACACATGTATGCATACTCACTCAACAAAATACGTTTGCCCGTTTTCATCAGTTTCTTGTTCCCAACCATATGGTAGATCTGAAAGACATAAATACAGATTTAGTAACCTTCTACTCACATGGAAAATACACCAACAGGTTTGTTCACTTTCTCTTTCTGTTCCCTGCAATAACTCTTATGCCGTGTACACACGATCAGAATTTTGGTCGGAAAAAGCTCTGATGGTTTTCCCAACGGGATTTCGCTCAAGCTGTCTTGCATACACATGGTCATACCAAATTGCACCCGCCAAGAATGCGGTGACGTATAACACGTACAAGGGGACTAGAAAAAGGAAGTTCCATACCCAGTAGCCAATAGCTTCCATCTCGTAGTTGAATCTGAGCATGCGTGTTTTGCGTGTCGGAATTGCATACACACGTTTGGAATTTGAACATGCTCTCAAATTTTTGCTGGTGGGAATTCAGCCAGCAAAATTCCGATGGAGCATACACACGGTCGCATTTTCCGATGAAAAGCTCTCATCGGTCTTTTGCTGGCCGAAATTCCGATCGTGTGTACGCTGCATATGACCCCTTTCACACTGGGGAATTTTTCAGGTGCTTTAACTAAAAAAATAGCGCATGTGAAGCGCCTGAAAAATGGTTCGTCTGCAGTGCCAGTGTGGGAGCCGAGTGCTTTTACACTAGGGTCCTGTCCTTGCCGGACATCAGAAAAAGTCCTGCAAGCAGCATCTTTAGGGTGGTTTGCGATTGGTGTATACACTGCTCCTACCCATTGGAATGTGCTACATGGGCGCTTTTAACACTTTTTAACATCTTCTAGGGGGTTAAAAGCGCCCTGCTCCCACCCGAATAGAGGCGCCAAATCACCACTATAACAGTGGTAAGGCGCCGCTAAAACTAGCAGCGCTTTACCACTTCCGCCCCAGTGTGAAAGGGCTCAGAGTAAATCACAACATTCCTGGCTGTTAGCTGCCAATCCTTTTTGTGTATAAATAACTACAATACCTAAATCATGACTTCAGGCAGATATAAAAAACATTTCAGTTATGCATATATGTGTGGCACCCTCCTAGCTAGGTGCTACAGTGTAGATAGTTCATAATGTATTCGCCAGAGTCTAAGCATCTACTGCCCTTGAATTAAAGTGGTTGTAAACCTCAGCCAGTCCATTGAAAATGGGTCGTGGATGGGTATTCCAGCATGACAATGACCCAAAACACATGACCAAGGCAACAAAGGAGTGGCTCAAGAAGAAGCACATTAAAGATTCTGGAGTCGCTTAGCCAGTCTCCAGACCTCAATCCCACAGAAACCCTCCAATCAGCTCTCAGAACACATCTCACTGAGCTCTGCGGAGTGTAACTTCAGCTCCCCTCATTATTTTTCTGACAGCTCAGACAAGCTGTATAAATTCTGGACTTTGAATGGCTGCAGATAAACAGGTACAACCTATGTAAGAGTTTTACTTTAATCTCTGTGTAGCAACTAAGGCCAGTCACTTCACTGGGTATATGTAAGGGTTTACAATCACTTTAAAATCGACCAGCAGAACTTGGCTTGATTGTGAAGTCAAAACTGGACAAAATACTGACAGCTTCAATAAAATGTATTGAAAGAGCAAATCAAAATTGGAAAACATGTTACGGTCTCATTTATAAGGCTTTCATTCGGTATGCTGTTTAAATAAATGCTCAGTCCATTATTATTTTTTATTATCATAGGCTGACAGATGGACAAAAATGAAAAGCCTGCTGGCTTTAGCTGTTACAGTAAACTGGTCACTGTGTGACCACAGTGCCATAGTTATTATGGTTGAAAACCACACTGATCGATTGTTTGACATGTTTCACGGTGGGGGTGGTGTGTTCAGGGTGATGTGCAGTGTTAGTTTTCCGCCACACATACGTTTTGCCTTTAGGCCAAAAAGTTCAATGTTGGTCTCATCTGACCAGAGCACCTTCTTCCACATGTTTGCTGTGTCCCCCACATGGCTTCTCGCAAACTGAAAACCGGACTTCTTATGGCTTTCTTCTTGACACTCTTCCATAAAGGCCAGATTTGTGGAGTGCATGACTGAGGCTGGGTTTACACCTATGCGAAGGCCCCACATACAATTCGCATAGCAGAAGAATGTGACCAGCTCTCTATGAAGCCGGTTCACATATCTCCGGGGCGGCTGTGGAGCACGCTGCACTGTGCGTCTTTGGCGCCATTTCAGGGCCAAATTCAGGCAAAGATTCAGCCACGATTTGTCCCTGAACCGGAGAACAGGGGCGCACAGTGTTCCTGTGTGATCCGTAGCTGGTTCCAGCATCAACTAAGCCTAATAGTTGTCCTGTGGACAGATTCTTCCACCTGAGCTTTGGATCTCTGCAGCTCCTCCAGAGTTTCCATGGGCCTCTTGGCTGCTTCTCTGATTAATGCTCTCCTTGCCCAGCCTGTCAGTTTAGGTGGACGGCCATGTCTTGGTAGGTTTGCAGTTGTGCCTTATTCTTTCCATATTCGGATGATGGATTGAACAGTGCTCCATGAGTTGGTTCCACTAGATTTTAGTTAGGGGTATTAGAGTAAAGGGGGCTAAATACAAAATGCACGCCACACTTTTCAGATATTTGTCATAGATTTGGAAAACCATTTAGCATTGTCCTTCAACTTCACAATTATGTGCAACTTTGTGTTGGTCTATCACATAAAATCCCAATAAAATATGTAGAACCCTGGGATTTAGTCAGGGAGCTCCTCACCAGATTGCATGCCAGGAGTAGCTACCTCAGTTAATTGATAGAGATCTATTGATTTCTCCCTAAGTTTGGCCTTGTTGCACTTTTCTCTTCTACCACTAGGTGGCCGGGAACTTGTTGGTACTAGATATAAGAAGGGCAACCCAAGGTCAGGTTATAAGTATATGGGGAATCTCAGGCAATGGGCAGAGGTTTTCTTGAATCCCTTGGCCTTCTGGAAAAACCTATATATTTGGGTGGAGTCAGGTGATCAGTGTTCTGTACCATCCTGACTGCTGTCTAGGTGGACGTGTGCCGTACACCCCAGGCTGCTAGGCCAGAAATTGGGCCTATCCTGTGGGCATCAGGCTGTGTGAGGGCCTATCCAGAAGTGACAGGGCAGCGCAGAGTTGGGACTGCGGCTTGCAGTCCAACCAAAAGTGACTGTTCTGTCGGCCGGAGAACCTGTCAGTGGTCGGAGGTAGAAGGGGAGCTGCCGCCACAAAAGGACCATCCACCTTTACCAGGGACCACAGTGAGTAACTGAAGCAAGCACTGTAGCAGTATTCTCAAAGAACGGGCACGGTGGAGAATCGGGAAACTTCTGGCAGTTATCATGTCAGGGACCCAACCAGCAGAGGTGACGCTTGCAGAGCAGCCTTCTGCGTCAAACCAGGGACGGAGCCGGTCAGCAGGCGTGAAGCTTGAGAGGTATCTGGAGTGCCAAGCTAGGGACCCAGCAGAGAAGCATGGTAGATGCTTGAAGGCGATTCCACAGCAAAAGCCTTGAGGAGGTCAAGGGATTCATAGTCAGTAAATCAGTGAGTCCAGTGAGAGACTAGGAGCTCAAGGGGCTGAAGAACTACAAGTAGAAGTTGTAGTGAAGCTGGGAGAACTGTTGAACTTTGTGTTAGGAACTGTTAGGAACGTGCATAAGTGGCGCCTTGTTGGGCCTTTCCCTGTACGGCTGTCCTATTGAAGTCTCAGTCTGAAATTGCAACCACTCAATGGTGTCCTGGCCCTAACCCTCTTTCTCTCCAAAATATAAAAGGACTGTTAAAAGAAATAAAATCTCTTTTGCATCCAAGAAGTGTCTGGCGACTTTCACCATCTTTGCACCTACTATGCCTCACAACCCACTACATATGGAAGGATGTCAACTATCTTTGGCCTTGGAGGTCCTCATTAGACTGGAAGAGGCTAAAGATTTTGCTACAAATACATTTACATGTTTGGCTGTAACATGACAAAATGTGGAAAATCTCAAGGGCACTGTAGATAGATAGCTTCAGGCAAGATGTACCGTATATACTCGAGTATAAGCCGAGATTTTCAGCCTCTTTTTTGAGGCTGAAAGTGCCCCCCTCGGCTTATACTCGAGTCATCGCTGTCTGCCCGCTCGATCAGCGTGTCGAGCAGACAGACAGCGGCCATTCTATAATTCAAAAGCCGCGCCTCCGGCTCCGCCTTCGCCTGTGATAGGCGGAACACTGAATTTCCCAGCAGCCTGTGTTCCGCCTATCACGGACATCGTCTCATCCTCGTACTACGGACGAGGATGATACGATGTCCGTGATAGGCGGAACACAGGCTGCTGGGAAATTCAGTGTTCCGCCTATCACAGGCGAAGGCGGAGGCGCGGCTTTTGAATTTTACAATGGCCGCCGAGGCGCCGACGAAGAGGGCACGGGACGGAGGCAAGGCAAGGCAAGGCACGGCACGGGACGGGACGGGACGGAGGCAAGACAAGGCACGACACGGGACGGAGGCAAGGCACGGGACGGAGGCAAGGAGGCAAGGCACGGGACGGAGGCTCGGGACAAAGGCTCGGGACACAGGTAGGCTGGACACACACACACACACACACACACACACACACACACACACACACACACACACACACACACACACACGGATGGATGGATGGAGACACACACACACACAGGGATGGATGGATACACACACACACAGGGATGGATGGATGGATGGAGACACACACACACAGGGATGGATGGATGGAGACACACACACACAGGGATGGATGGATGGATGGATGGAGACACACACACACAGGGATGGATGGATGGATGGACACACACACACACAGGGATGGATGGACGGACACACAGGGATGGACGGACACACAGGGATGGACGGACACACAGGGATGGACGGACACACACACAGGGATGGACAGGCATGTCTCACCCTCGGCTTATACACGAGTCAATAAGTTTGCCAGTTTTTTTGGGGGTAAATTGGGGGCCTCGGCTTATATTCGGGTCGGCCTATACTCGAGTATATACGGTATATGCAAAGAAATACATAAAAATGAATATGTCTGTAAAAAGCCCAAACTAGAGAATAACATTGTCTTCACAAAGGACATGGCAGCCCGATGACGTTCAGCCAACCGGTTTTGATCTTTGCTAACTGAGCTTTTCCACCAATGGGAAATCGCCAAGGGTACAAATCTGTGGTTTCCATTCAATTAAATCCTCCTGTGTATGGTCAACCAACACATACTGTATAAGAATTAAAAATAATCTGCAGCATGTATAATGATAGAAGCATTAATATAGAACACGGGCTAATGAAATGCCTATATACTACCATACCTCCCATGGCTACTGATACAAAGAGTGGCTCATGCAGGAAACATTACTCCTATAATTCACTGATATATAAAGGAAACAACATAAGTTAAAGACAGTGAAGTCATTACCAACCTCCTGCGATTCTCTTCCGCTTTCCCGTTTTTGGGTGCTCCCACTGAGTTTTCTCATCTAAGTGGCTATTAAATGAAAAACAGAAACATTTCTTTATTGGCACATAATTCATATATTCTGGAGGGTTCATTTTAATAAAGTGTATGTAAACCCAAACTATATCTTCTTTTATTTGCTCTATTTTGTCCTGCGAAATATAACATTGAAAGCATTTTGTTATATCTGTTTGATAAGCGACCTTGTCAGAAATGTATCACTGTTCTGTGTCCTTTTCACTCTGTTATCTCAGGGAGCGCAGTCAGACCTCCAAGTTCTTATTTTGGAATACAAAACAATTCTTTCTTATATTGTGGAAAGGTGGGGTGGGGGGGGGCAGTTTACCAAGCAGCAACTAGGCAGAGCTGACACCATTTCCTGCCAGCCAAAAGAAAGGCATGGCGGGCATCATACAACATCTACAGCAACTCCTCTTCCTCAGTTTCCTAAACTTGTATAAGAGCAGTATGAACAGCAAGCTTTGACAAATAATTTGCAAATTTTAGTGCACCATTCAGCTCCAGTTTGTATATATAGAACACCGATGCTAATAGGAGTGCTGATTGCCACTTTAATAAAGCTGCTAGCAGGTTTCAGCAGGCTTTCACCAAGCTTTAAGAAGTTCTGAAGCCTGCTAGCAGCTTGTTTAAAGTGGCTGTTAGTCGTGGTGTACCTCCTGGTTTGGCAGCGCACATGCCGTCCCACGCTCTAATTGGACACAGCAGATGTCAGCCAATGATATTGATCAGCTGTGGCCAATCACAGCACATATTTTTTGTGTTGACAAACACACAGAACTCTGTACGCAGACAACGATCTGTCTGTTTCTTCTTTCTGAAATCAACTCTGAGTTCAGGAAGAAAAAGCAGACACATCTGTTAGTAAAAGCAGCACACATTACATTTATTAGGTGCACAGTTAACCCCTCATCAGTGTCATTAGTATCACTGAATTAGTGTCACTAGTGACATCAGTGTCAGTTAATGTCCCTCTCAGTCATTTAGCGCTAGATTGTCTGCCACACTATCACAGTCACATAGTTAAATACCACTAAGCCCGGTTTCACACTATAACCCGCTGCGGAACACACAGGAGCGCTGTGCATCCCTGTTCCCCATTTCAGGGATGAATCAGGGCCGATTCTATGCCTGAATTCGGCCCTGAAACGGAGCCAAAGATGCAGCCGTTTTTTCTGCAGTGCGTTCCGCAGCCGCCCCGGAGATATGTGAACCGGCTCCATAGGGAGCCAGTCACATTCTCCTACTATGAATTAGATGCAGGGAAACACACATCTAATTCGCATAGGTGTGAACAGGGGCTAAAAGAAAACTTGTTTTGTGTGGAAAAAAATTATACAAATTTCATTTGCATACAGTGTTGCATGATTGCACAATTGCCAGCTAAAGTAGCATAATGCTGAATAGCAAAAAATGCCCTAGTGACAAAGGGGGTAAAACCTTTTGAGGTCAAGTTGTTAAAGTAACTGCCAGCACTGTTTAAATATTTTAACATACCTAAAAAATTAATTTACTTTAGGCCTCATTTATACTGACAATGACTAGAGATGAGCTTAGGTGTCCTCTGAACTCATCTCTACCTGAACTCTAAACCAGCACTCTTTTTTTACTCCATTGAGTTGTATGTTGGGTCTTAACTGAATCCTGCCTCTTTGTTTATGTGAGTTGTGGGGTGGGAATGACCCGGCCTGCAGCTCACGTAGGGTTGCCACCTGTCAAGGATTCACCCGGAAAGTTCAGGTTTTGAATCATGTGTCCAGGTTTCAGTCCACCTGAAACCCGGACACAACATTCAGACAAGAATGTGACTTGGTACAGGGCCTGACAGGAGGGTGGGGGGACACTATACACACTGCAGTACTATTCTCTTTGGAGTGCCCAAAAGGTGTCTCTGGTCTGTTACAATCCTGTATGTATCCTGTATCTATCCTGTATAGTGTATGCTAAAAAATATTTTTTTTTCTGTGCAGCGCTAAAGTGTTCAGGTTTGGCTTGAAGAAAAAGTGGCAACCCTAAGCTCACGGGAGTAATAAAAAAAAAAAAGAGGGAAAGTATGGAGTTAATGTAGCAATGAATTCGGAAGACACTGATGCTCATCTTTGCATTTCTTTATAGGACATTTCTAAATACATATAGACATGTTTATCTGTGTTTAGGTGCATGTAAAACACAAGTACATGTAAACACAGGAGCTGGATAGAATAAAGTTTGTTTATAAGTCTCAAAAAATTACTCCTGCAGTTAAATTAACCAAACCCAGGAGGCTCGTGTGAACGTAGCCTTAAAGGTTCCAACAAAGCTGCTTATAGTTTCTTGCTGTACACATTTCTGTCGCATAATGAAGCCTTACTTTGCATAGTAAACCCAACCATCCTTTGTGCTCCTCTCCTCCCATCCTGGTGGCAGCTCATCCTCGCTGTCTGTATCGTCGAGGCCGGCGTACTTCAGGGCTGCCATGGCACTGCTGCAGCTACAGTAATGTCAAATTTAATGCGAATAACTTGGGCTTCTCTGGCTTCAAACAGTATGTAATCTCGCCACCAGGGGTCTCCAGCGCTCTGTAAACAGAAAGAGAAAGCATGACTCTGGTTATATCCAAAAAACACAGGACCAGAAATAACAAGAGCTCAACCTATTCATGTCCAACCAATAAAAATTCCACACTCCATAAAAACAATAAAAAAAAAAAAAGTTTTTTATTTTGGATACTGTAAAGAAGTGCAGCATACTTCTTTTTCTATTTTTTTGCATATGCCCATATGCTATATGATTACAAAAGCAGTGCCTAATACTAGAATATAGCAGCACATTGCCATTCAAGTCTTTGAGACAGGCTGTACTTGGGCTGGTGGGTGGAGGAAACACACCAGCCTTGACGATAACCCGGCTCAGCTACCCGTAATGATACTGAATGTGATTTTTATGTACGGCGACTCTATGATCAGTATGACAACCCTTGAAGATGGCACCTTTCAATGTTTTGTTTTGTTTTCTTTCATTTTGTATAGAGTAAGGAAGGGTTATAACCCCTGACGGTTTGTCCGTTTTTTTTTCCTTTTCTTTGCCATCTGTGTCCCATTGGGAAGATTCCCTTCACTTCCTGTCCCATTACCAAAACAGGAAGTGAGAGGAAAATTTAGACACGTGCGATTCATTTCATTTCAAATTCGTTTTTTCAATGAATTTGGACTACTTTGTTAATTCGGAATTATCCGAATTAACGAAACCTGTTAAACAAACTTTTACGAATATTCGGAAATTTGCAAACACGCAAATCCGAAAATCTGAAATAATAATAACTATTGCCAAAACAGGGAGTGAGAGGAAATTAAGACACATGCAATTAATTTAATTCTGAATTAGTTTTTTTTAATGAATTTCGACTACTTCATTAGTTCGGAATTAACGAAAACCTGTTTAACCACTTCAATACAGGGCATTTTCACCCCCTTCCTGCACAGACCAATTTTTAGTTTTCAGCACTGTCACACTTTGAATGAAAATTACATGGTCGTGCGACGTTGCACCCAAACAAAATTGACGTACTTTTTTCCCTACAAATAGAACTTTTTTTTTTACTTTTTGCTATAATAAATATCCCATTTTTTTTTAAAAAAACCCTATTTTTTTTCCTGTTTAGGCTGATACGTATGCTACATATTTTTGGTAAAAAAAAAAAAAAAATCGCAATAAGTGTATATTGATTGGTTTGCGCAAAAAAGAAGAGCGACAATTTTGAAAAAAACACAATATTTTTTACTATAATAAATATCCCATTTTTAAAAAAAAACAAAAAAATTTTTTTTTCCTCAGTTTAGGCCGATACGTATTCTTCTACATATTTTTGGTAAAAAAACCCAAAAAAAAACGCAATAAGCGTATATTGATTGGTTTGCGCAAAAGTTATAGCGTCTATACAATAGGGGATAGTTTATGGCTTTTTTTTTTTTTCTACTAGTAATAAACGGCAATCTGCAATTTTTTTCGTGACTGTGACATTGTGACGGACACTTTTGACATATTTTTGGGACCATTCACATTTACACAGCGATCGGTGCTATAAAATTGCACTGATTACTGTGTAAATGTGACTGGGAGGGAAGGAGTTAACACCAGGGGGCTAGGGAGGGGTTAATTATGTTCCCTGGGTGTGATTCTAACTGTAGGGGGGGGGGGACTCACAAGGGGAGGAGACCGATCGGTGTTCCTCTGTACTGGGAACACACCATCGTTCTCCTCTCCTCTGACAGGACCGTGGATCTGTGCGTTTACATACACAGATCCACGGTCCTGCTGTGTTCCCGGGCAATCATGGGTTCTCGGCGGACATCACGGCCGCCGGGCACGTGCACCGGGTCCCGATTGGTGCGCACGCGCCCCCTAGACGGCCGGAAAGGGAAGAACGTCATATGATGCCCGCCCAGGATGGGGGATCCCATTTGCGGGCGTCATATTACTATGATTAATTACTATTAATTACTATTTTTATACTATTAATTACTATTTTTGCTGGGATGTGAAGTGGTTAACAAACTTTTCTGAATATTCATACATTTGAAAATACGCAAATCCGAAAACCTGAAATAATAACTAACTTATAATAACTTAATTATTACTAACTATTAAATTATAGGTATTGGAATTTCCTTTCAAGTTTGGCTGCTAGTGAACGTAACAAATATGAATTTATCTGAAATAACAAATGCCATATCTAAAAAAAGGGAACATAACGAATTAATAATGAAAAAATATATATTATTATTGTTATTTATTATTAATTAGTTTCATTCCATTTGTTTAGATGCGGCATTTGTTATTTCAGATAATTCGTAAGTTTGGATAAATGTAACGCTCACTAAGAGCCAAATTTGAATGGAAATTCCAATACCTATAATTTAATAGTTATTAGTTATTCTTTCGAATTTTCGCATTTTCAAATTTACGAATTGCGATCATAACAAATGACACAAAAAACGGGGAAACAAAAAAAAAAAACAGAAAAAGGAATAAAACAAAAATGAACAATTTTTTCGTCAGTGCGCATGTCTAGAGGAAATCCCTCCAAAGTGAGGGGATCCCTGGTTGTCACCAAGACTAGTGTCCTCATTGGAAGACATCCCCTCTATTCCTCTTCTGGTGCCAACACAAACGTTTTGATTTTCTTTTACATTCGATGATAACGTTAAACAGGACACATAGGAAGGATGAATCTCCTTAAAGTGGAGGTCCACCCTAAAGTGGACCTTCCGCTCATTGGAACCCTCCCCCCCCTCCGGCACCACAATTGGCACCTTTCAGGGGGGAGGGGGGGGTGCAGGTACCTGTACAGTACAGGTATCTGCACCCACTTCCGGCGTAGATTCTGCAGAAGGTACGCCCCTTTCCGCAGAATCTACGCCCCTTTCCGAAAGTCCCCCGCTGCCTGCTGGGAAACACACAGATCCCAGAGACAGCGGGGACCATCCTTATTGCGCAGCGTGACTCGCGCATGCGCAGTAGGGAACCGGGAAATTAAGCCGAAAGGCTCCACTTCCTGATTCCCATACCCAAGATGGCGGCGGCAGCACCCGAGAGACGATCGAGAGATCGGCTTCGGGTGCCGACATCGCGGGCGCGCTGGGCGGGTAAGTGTCATTATTTTAAAAATTAGCAGCTGCAGTATTTGTAGCTGCTGGCTTTTAAAAAAAAAAAAAAACGGCGGAACTCCCGGCGGACTCCCGCTTTAATGGGTAACTCCACTTTTGTGGAGAAAAAAACCTTCCCCTCTGGGTGATCTCTGTACATTGCAAGGATTTTAACAAACTTTGTTGCAAATTCCTACCTTATATTATTCTGCAGCAATCCCTGTGTGTTTGTCTGTCTCCATGTGGGTAAAGTGAGTATAATGGGAGTGATTCTATAATTATTAATCCGCTGCTGTACCTGCAGGTCTCTAATGAGGAAAGCTACAGGGTCTGCATCCCTTTAGACGTGATTTCCTAAACATTCTCTCAAAAAACAATATACGCTTATTAGGATTTTTTTTTAACCAAAAATATGTAGCAGAATACATATTGGTTTCAATTTATAAAAAAAATTAGTCTTACATTTTTTTTTTATTAGATACGTTTTATAGCAGAAAGTGAAAATATCGTTGTTTTTTTCAAAATTATTTACAGCTCAAAAATACAAAACCGCAGAGGTGATCAAATACCACCAAAAGAAAGCTCTATTTGTGGCAAAAAAAGACATACATTTTATTTGGGTACAGCATCGTCGACTGCGCAATTGTCAGTTAAAGTAAAGCAGTGCAGTATCACAAAAAATGGTCTGGTCATCAAGGAGGGTAAACCTTCTGGAGCTGAAGTGGTTAATTAAAAGCATAGAGCAATCACAATGTGCGTTGTCAGATGCTGTGGCACACTGTAGATGTGAACCAAGGATATGTGTGCGAGTCGCTCAGGCTGTATGGGTAGGAAGTCCTGTGCCCACCGCTGTGAGTGCTGGCTGGGAAGGGCGCTTGTCTACACTCCAGGCAATGGTAGAGAGCGACGAGTCCCAGGAGCCGCACATCAAGTCAAGACCTGCTGTATAATAGTGAATGGCTTTCTCAGCCTGGACCCCTGCCAGGCAGCGCCTCCAACCTGTTTCACTCCGCCCACCAGAGCTTACTCAAAAGGTCTCATGAGTAAGCTCCGGTGGGCAAAGTGAAATGTGTTGGAGTCATGCGATTTGACAGGTCCAAATCGCATGACAAGTCGCTCATTATTGTTGGCAATGGAACTGTTTGGTGCGACAGCGACTTTTGCAGCACCGCACCGATTTGAAAAAGTAGCACCTGCACTACTTTTGTCGATTTCAGATGTGACTTGCCTATGCATGAAATTCACAGATGTCAACCACCTACACGCAGCTTTGCAATTTCAAAGTCGGATTTGGTGTAACCGGGGGGTGACAATCACATGGCTGAAAATAAAGATCCTTATATGATCATGGTGGCCATACACATAATGATCTGATGGAAAAATTCTTCTCGTTCGTCTAATTCGTCTAGTTCCTCCACCGCAAACTCGCTCATCCATGTCTTTATGGACCTTGCTTTGTACACTGGTGTGCAGTCATGTTGGAACAGGAAGGGGCCATCCCCAAACTGTTCCTACAAAGTTGGGAGCATGAAATTGTCCAAAATGTTTTGTTATGCTGATGCCTTAAGAGTTCCCTTCACAGGAACTAAGGGGCCAAACCCAACCCCTGAAAAATGACCCCACACCATAATTACCCCTCCATCAAATGATTTGGACCAGTGCACAAAGCAAGGTCCATAAAGACATGGATGAGTGAGTTTGGGGTGGAGGAACTTGACTGGCCTGCACAGAGTCCTGAACTCAACCCAATAGAACCCCTTTGGGATGAATTAGAGCAGAGATCACGAGCCAGGCCTTCTAATCCAACATCCATGCCTGACCTCACAAAGGTGGTTCTGGAAGAATGGTCAAACATTCCCATAGACACACTCCTAAACCTTGTGAACAGCCTTCCCAGAAGAGTCGAAGCTGTTATAGTTGCAAAGGGTGTCGATCCATCAATTGACTTGGGTACCATCAGCATGTCAGATTTCTAGCATGCGAATATTGCCAGTGGCTTTAGTCACGAGCAATAATCATTGTGTTCTACCGGCAGGAAAGGCTCCCCGATTCACCCAACACTGACCCGTGGTTGCAGGAAAGAAAATCACACGTCTATGGCCTGCTTAAGCTCTGGGGAAAATAATGAATCTGCACTTGCAAAGTGCACAGTCTATTTGCCTTTAAACTCAAACTTATATTAATTACACAGGTTCTGTGGCTGATTAAGGTGGGAATTAAACGCACTTGGATTCTTATCTACATTTAATTAGCCTCAGAACCTGTGTAATTCAAAAATATGGGGAACGGTGAATTCCTTGTTTTATGTGTTCTTCTTAATGTTTTTTCAATAAAAAAACTTTCTTTGTGTCTTAAAAAATCTGATATCTACTGTACGTGCCTAAAAAGTCCACCACTAGGGGTGTTCCAACTTTTGGTCCGTTTAATTCAAAGGTGTTCGGGTTTAGGGCTGGTTCACACTTGTGCGATACCAGACATTGCATGTAATTTGCAGCGCACTGCTGTTCACATTACATGCGAGGTCTGTGCGGTGCAATATCAGCCATACAGATAGTATGGCTGATATCGCACTGCATTTGGTCCAAACATGTACAGGACCCTTTTTTCTGTTCGGACCAGAATCGAATCGCATGTGTGTTCACACATATGAGATCCGATTCATGTCCGAACTGTCAGTTCGCAGTGCGATATGAGAGCTGAAATGGGGGTGTTGTTAACATATAATGACACTCCCCAGCAGTTCGCATATGGCAATGTGAACTGCCGTGTGTGTGGGGTGCAATGCGGGGACCTGCAGTTTATTCGCAGGGTTCTCACATCGCACAAGTGCGAACCGAGCCTTAAAGGGATGAGGTGGCAACTCTATTTGGTGGATCAACCCCATTGTATCGCTTCTTCAGCACCAGCTTTAACTTCTTGTACCCACAGTAGTGCGCTGCAACCCCCCTGCCTAGCACCCAGTTGTGGGGTACTTCCAAAGCAGTTTAACTCAATTGATTGGGTCATGTTCAGTGGGCACTATTCTCAATGCAATGGACAGGGAGCATACAGTGCCTTGAAAAAGTATTCATACCCCTTGAAATTTTCCACATTTTGTCATGTTACAACCAAAAATGTAAATGTGTTTTATTGGGATTTTATGTGATAGACCAACACAAAGTGGCACATAATTGTGAAGTGGAAAGGATATAATAAATGGTTTTCACATTTTTTACAAATAAATATGTGAAAAGCGTGTAGAACTTTGTAGAACCTCCTTTTTCTGCAATTACAGCTGCAAGTCTTTTTGGGGATGTCTCTACCAGCTTTGCACTCTAGAGAGTGACATTTGTTCCCATTCTTCTTTGAAAAAAATCTCAAGCTCTGTCAGATTGGATGGAGAGCATCTGTGAACAGCAATTTTCAAGTCTTGCCACAGATTCTCAGTTGGATTTAGGTCTGGACTTTGACTGGGCCATTCTAACACATGAATATGCTTTGCTCTAAACCAGGGGTCTCCAAACCCCGGCCCGCTTCAATTCCCCCTGTGCGCTTTAGACAGTGGGACAGAGCAGAAGGCAGGTGGGGCAATGTATGTGTGCCGCTGTCAGAGCGGATCCAATGAGGCAGAGGAAGGCGGAGTGGTAGGGTGGATTCCCATGCTCACAGGGAGGAGGCGGAGCCCCACTGTCGGGCAGCATGGATGTGGGCTGGCTGTACGTGCTCGAGTCAGGCTGGGGGAGTGGCGGTAGAGGACAAGGTTGGAGTGGATTAGGCTCCTGCTCTGTGCAGCTGCCACCGTGCCTGCTCCAGTGACAGCTAACCCACCCTGGTGTGCTGCAGATTCCTCCACTGACATTATCTGGAGGAAACACCACAGGACTGCAAAACCCAAAAGGTGTGTGTGTGTGTGATGGTGGAGGGGTGTGTTAGGGGAGAGGTATGAGGAGGGGGGGGGGTGTGATCAGACTGGAGGTATCTGGGGTGGTGGTAATCAGGCTTGGGGGGTATATGGGGGGTGGTGTGATCAGATTGGGGGGGTATAATCAGGGTGGGGGACACAGACATGCGGAAAGGCTCTGATGGGGACACGGAAGTGTGGAAAGGCTCTGACAGGGACACAGACATGCAGAAAGGCTCTGACAAGATTACATTTTTAAAATTTATTTATAAATAAAAAAAATTCGGCCCGTGGATATTTATAAAATCTACAATGTGGCCCTTGGGCTAAAAAGTTTGGAGACCCCCGATTAGGGATGAGCTCTGGCGTGTTTGCATGGAACAAGTGCAGAGCCTGCCAGGAAGTCGGCAGGGCGTTGCGCTAATCACAGGCAATCAGACATTGCCGATCTCTGCAGCCGCACATCGGGGCAATGTCTCACTGCCTGTGATTAGCGCAGCGCCCTGCCGACTTCCTGGCGGGCTCTGCACGTGTTCCATGCAAACACGCCTGAGCTCATCCCTACCCCTGATCTAAACCATTCAATTGTAGCTCTGGCTGTATGTTTAGGGTCGTTGTCCTGCTGGAAGGTGAACCTCCACCCCAGTCTCAAGTCTTTTGCAAACTAACAGGTTTTCTTCTATGATTTCCCTGTATTTGGCTCCATCCATCTTCCCATCAACTCTGACCAGCTTCCCTGTCCCTGCTGAAGAAAGGCATTTCGCCAACATGATGCTGCCACCATCATGTTTCACAGTGTGGATGGTGTGTTCAGGGTGATGTGCAGTGTTAGTTTTTTGGCACACATAGCGTTTTGCTTTTAGGCCAAGTTTTCATTTTGATCTCATCTGACTAGAGATTCTTCTTCCACATGTTTGCTGTGTCCTCCACATGGCTTCTCACAAACTGCAAACAGGACTTCTTATGGCTTTATTTCAACAATGGCTTTCTTCTTGCCACTCTTCTATAAAGGGCAGATTTGTGGAGTGCATGACTAATAGTTGTTGTGTGGGCAGATTCTCCCACCTGACTTGTGGATCTCTGCAGCTCCTCCAGAGTTACCATGGACCACTTGGCTGCTTCTCTGATGAATGCTCTCCTTGCCCGGCCGGTCAGTTTTGGTGGATGGACATGTCTTGGTAGGTTTGCAGTTGTGCCTTATTCTTTCAATTTCCAGTGCTTCACGGGATGTTTAAAGCTTGGGATATTTTTTTAAAGCCTAACCCTGCTTTAAATTTCTCCACAACTTTATTTCTGACCTGTCTGGGTTGTTCCTTGACCTTCATGATGCTGTTTGTTTGTTTACTAACGTTCTCTAACAAAACTCCGAGGGCTTCACAGAACAGCTGGATTTATACTGAGATTAAATTATACACAGGTGGACTCAATTTACTAATTAGGTGACTTCTGAAGGAAATTGGTTCCACTAGATTTTAGTTAGGGGTATCAGAGCAAAGGGGGCTGCATACAAATTTTGAAAAACATTTATAATTTATTCCACTTCGCAATTATGTACCACTTTGTGTTGGTCTATCACATAAAATCCCAATAAAATACATTCATGTTTTTGGTTGCAACATGACAAAATGTGGAAAATGTCAAGGGGTATGAATACTTTTTCAAGGCACTGTAATTCCTGCCAAGAAGCAAAGCGTCTTGGCTGCGGCATGTGAAAACTAAGGATGAGCTCCGGCGTGTTCGCACAGCCCACGTGCAGAGCCCGCCAGGAAGTCGGCGCTGCGCTAATCACAGGCAGTGAGACATTTCCTGACCTTTGCCGCCACGTATCGGGACAACGTCTCACTGCCTGTGATTAGCACAGTGCCGACTTTTTGGCGGGCTCTGTACGTGGGACGTGCGAACACGCCGGAGCTCATCCTTAGTTTAAACCCGTGCAGCTAAAGGGGATAGCGGCTGGGTGGGGGCAGTAAAAATGCAGGGTTTTACTGCCCCAAACCGCTAGTGTAAGTGAAACCTTAAGGCTCTTGAACACAGGGTGTGGCTGTACAGAGTAGAATATGATTGTTGTTGAGGCAGATTGAATTGCGTCTAACTACGCGCAGCTATACGCATGGAACTGCTAGCACTCATGTTTACATGTATTGTCAACAGTAGTCGTCAAAAAATTTGTTTCATTCCATTTAAAAATGAATTCACATTTCGAAATTAAATTTGGATTCGTACGAAATACAAATTTTCGTTAGATTCGTAAACTTTTTGTAACAATTACGGATGTTCGTTATGATGAAATTATCATTGATGGGCTCCCACCATCCCTGTGCTGTGCTCATTGTGAGGGGCTCCCACCATCCTTGTGCTGTGCTTATTGTGAGGGGCTCCCACCATCCCTGTGCTGTGCTGACTTCCTGGGTTTTTAACTTCATCATAATGAATAATTGTAGGTAATGAACATTCTGTTGTAACAGAATTTGGATCCAAAGTTCATATACGAAATTTCGTACGGAATTCGTATGCATAAAAATTCATATTTCGGATGCGTACGAATTTCCGGAAATTCATACGTATTTTCGATTC
Organism: Lithobates pipiens; assembly: GCF_037356315.1. Classification (NCBI taxonomy): domain Eukaryota; kingdom Metazoa; phylum Chordata; class Amphibia; order Anura; family Ranidae; genus Lithobates; species Lithobates pipiens. The sequence goes on along the minus strand of NW_027507686.1, from coordinate 45,952,677 downwards.
GTACGAAACGAATGGCACATGTCTAGTCAACAGGCAAAGCATTGCAGGTTGCCGCTTCCGGGCACCACAACAAAGTGTTTTACTCTGTACAGCCGTACGCCCATATACAGACTGAGCCCAATGTGAGAAATGTTCCATTCACAGAGCTACAACACCACTAAGGATGAGCTCCGGCGTGTTGGCATGCTCCACGTGCAGAGCCTGCCAGGAAGTTGGCGCAGCGCTGCGCTATTCACAGGCAGTGATACATTGCCACGATGTGCTGCTGCAGAGATCGGGCAATGTCTCACCGCCTGTGATTAGCGCAGCTCTGCGCCGAATTCCTGGCGGGCTCTGCACATGGAGCATGCGAACACGCCGGAGCTCATCCCTAAACACCACGATAGGGATCTTTATTTTTTAAAGTGAAAATCATGTCACATGGCTGAAAATAAAGATCCTTATCCATGTATACAGCTCCGTGAACTGTAACAAAAGAAATGTCAATAGACAATAGGAGCCTGGTGGGGGGGTGAGGGGGGGATAAGGCACTTGCCTTGTGATGATGCTGATGGCAGTTCAAGCTCCAGAAGGGTTAATACAGGTTGACTTTTCCCAGTGTCACTAGATTGCAAGCTCCTGGGGACAAAGCCTTTTCCTCTTCACAGGCTGTATACAAGGGAGATCAGTCCTGTGAATGGACACAACAAGCAGCTTGTCCAGAGATCAGAGTCTGCACAACCACTCACATGGGCTGCACACACACAATTCTATACACTGGCTGGTCTCTGTGTATTTATACTTCCTGTGTTCTCAGAATGGCACCCTCCGGAAACACAGGCCACGCCGCACAGTTCCCAGGGCAATGTTCATCTGTCACATGTCACGCAGCGTGCCGCGGTGACCGAATGCAAAGCAGGCGTGTCGTTATGAATTCATGTTAGGCGAGAAGCGTCTGCGTTGTTTAACCCCTTTAGTGACTGAGGGTAAAACAAATATTAATGACTGAACACAATTTTGCAACTTTGACATGTGTTAGTAAAACTGTATATATCATCACAACTACTTTGTGTATCCAGGTGGATTATACCGCGTTTATTTTAAAGGAGAAAATAGCTTTCTTTTGGTGGTAAATAGTAATGGATATCTCCCTGATATTATTATGATTATTTTATTTGTTTTTTTATATGATCAAAGAAAATCTGTTATAAAATAAAAAAATTAAAATGTAGCTATATATTTTTTGCTATTACTAAAACCTTCCACCCAAGAACAACCCAAAATAAATTCTCCTGCTCCTGATGATCACAGCAATACCACATATCTGTATGTTAGTTGTTGTTTGCACCCATAGTACAGCCCACAAGCAATAATGTGCATTTTGTTTTGTTTTTATATCCTACCTAAAACACGCTGACACTAACTGCCACTGATACTAAATTAAAAAATACTTTTAGGAACCGTTCAAACCTATGCGATTTAGTTCAATCTTATTTCATTGAAAGAAACAAAAAGGGAAATGTATTCCATATAGACATCAACAATAACAGTAGCAGGTGGTGACAATAGATCAAATGTATATGAAGGATACATACTGTAGTATTGTACCAAGTTTGTTATGTGTGTCGATAACAGGGGAAAAAACATTATTTTGAACAACATGTTGAGACATAACTTGGATAACTATGCGATTTAGATGCGGATTTCACCGCATCCAATTCACATAGCAGGAGAATGTGACTGGCTCCCTATGGAGCCGGTTCACATATCTCCATTGCGGCTGCGGAGCACACTGCACAAAAACACTATGCGTTTTTGGCTCAGTTTTGGGGCCGTATTCAGGCATAGAATCGGCCCTGATTCGTCCCTGAAACAGGGAACAGGGACGCCTAGCGCTCCTGTGCGATCTGCAGCGGGTTATAGTGTGAACCTGACCTTAAGAAAAAAAAATCCTACCCAAAATATATTGATCCTGACCAGGGCCGTATTTAACCACTTGAGGACCGCCGTATTGCCATTGTACGTCAGCACAATAGCACAGGCAGGCATAATCACGTACATCTACGTGATTGCCTTCCAGCGGGTGGGGGGTCCCATCGGACCCCCTCCCGCTGGTTACGGCGGTCCGATTCGGTCCAGGAGCGCTCCGTGATGAGGGGATGGCCGTTCGTTTTCGGCCACCCCCTCTGGATCGCTCCTGGCCAATGAGAAGCTTCCTCCCCTGTGTATTGTTTACACAGGAAGGAGGAAGTGATGTCATTCTCCTCAGGGCGGTCTTTTTGACCGGACTACGAGGAGAAGAGTAAAAGTAAGTCTGCACGAACACTACACTGACATGTAGGTACACACAGGCACACAAACCCCCCCCGATCCCCCCCCCGATCGCCCCCCGATCCCCCCTCCCCCCCCAGTCACAGTGTCACTGATTGCATTGATCATTTCTTTACTGATCAATGCATTCAGTGTCAGTTGTGACAGTAAAAACTGTCAGGACAGTTAGTGTTAGGTCCAGGGTAGCCCCCTATCACCCCCCAATAAAGATTTAACCCCCTGATTGCCCCTAGAGTTAACCCTTTCACCCCCTTTTGCCAGTGTCACTAAGCGATCATTTTTCTGATCGCTGCATGTGTCGCTAGTGTCGCTAGGTAGCTAGTTATTTTTTTAGGTTCACCGCCAGGTTTTTATATCGCTAGGTACCCCGATATACTACCCAATAATGTTTTTAACCCCCTGATTGCCGCTAGTTAACCCTTTCACCCCCTTTTGCCAGTGTCACTAAGCGATCGTTTTTCTGATCGCTGCATTAGTGTCGCTACAGTCGCTAGGTAGCTAGTTATTTTTTTAGGTTCACCGCCAGGTTTTTATAGCGCTAGGTACCCCGATATACTACCCAATAATGTTTTTAACCCCCTGATTTCCGCTAGTTAACCCTTTCACCCCCTTTTGCCAGTGTCACTAAGCGATAATTTTTCTGAACGCTGCATCAGTGTCGCTAGTGTCGCTAGGTAGCTAGTTAACTAGGCTCCCAAAAAGTCCCCCACATGTGGTATCCCCGTACTCGGGAGAAGCAGCAGAATTTATTTTGGGGTGTAATTTGACTTCTGCCCATAGCATGTGTGAGCAATATATCATTTAGTGACAACTTTGTGCAAAAAAAAAAAAGTTTGTAATATTCCCGCAACTTTTGGCAAAATATAAAATATTCCATGGACTCAACATGCCTCTCAGTAAATAGCTTGGGGTGTCTACTTTCCAAAATGGGGTCATTTGGGGGGGTTTTGTGCTATTTTGGCATTTTATGGCCTTCGAAACTGTGATAGGTAGTGAGGAGTTAAATCAAAAATTTGCACCCTTAGAAATCCTGAAGGTGGTGATTGGTTTTCGGGGTGCCGTGCGCGACTAGACTCCCAAAAAGTCCCACACATGTGGTATCCCCGTACTCGGGAGAAGCAGCAGAATGTATTTTGGGGTGTCATTTCACATATAACCATGGCATGTGTGAGCAATATATCATTTAGTGACAACTTTTTGTAAAAAAAATTTTTTTTTTTTTTTTTGTCATTATTCAATCCCTTAGGACAAAAAAAATAAATATTCAATGGGCTCAACATACCCATCAGCAATTTCCTTGGGGTGTCTACTTTCCAAAATGGGGTCATTTGGGGGGGATTTGTACTGCCCTGCCATTTTAGCACCTCAAGAAATGAGATCGGCAGTCATAAATTAAAAGCTGTGTAAATTCCAGAAAATGTACTCTAGTTTGTAGACGCTATAACTTTTGCGCAAACCAAAAAATATACGCTTATTGACATTTTTTTTACTAAAGACATGTGGCTGAATAAATTTTGCCCTCAATGTATGACTAAAATTTAGTTTATTCGATTTTTCTTATAACAAAAAGAAGAAAATATCTTTTTTTTTCAAAATTTTCGCTCTTTTTCCATTTATATCGCAAAAAAAAAAAATCGCAGAGGCAATCAAATACCATCAAAAGAAAGCTCTATTTGTGGGAAGAAAAGGACGCAAATTTCGTTTGGGTGCAATATTGCATGACCGCGCAATTACCAGTTAAAGCAGCGCAGTGCGAAATTGCAAAAAGACCTCTGGTCCTTAAGGTGTTTATTGGTCCGGAGCTGAAGTGGTTAATATTGATTGGACCCTGGGAAAAAAAAATTCTTGGGCCCCCCCCCCCCCCCCCATGCAATTTCTACCTGCTCTGAGACAATACAATAGCAGCTAGACTTAAAATCAGTTTACTGTATCAGATCAGGCAGCAATTGTGATTGGTTGCCAGTGGTTACGTTACTGCTTAATGATTGGTTGCTAGAGGTTACAGCACACATTACGGCTCACTGATTAGTTGCTAGAGGTTACAGCAAATGATTTCTGCTTGTTAATTGGTTGCTAGAAATTACTGTATAGTAATACTGCTCACTGATTGGTTGCTAGAATTTACAGTACATAATTTCCTCACTGCAGGGGAGCATGATACACATATGAATGCCACCTTTATTTACATATCAATGCAGCCGGCAGCAGCTATTTATTAGTAATGCTGCCACTATTTACATATGAATGCCGGTTATTTACATGTAAACACAGGGCCTGCAGGTGAGTCATCTGTACACAACAATAGGGCAGAGCTCGGCAGCATTAGTACCAGCACTTGATATCAGGACACAGCACAGGACTAAAACTTCAAGGGAATTTAAACTGGGATAGTCAGCAAGTATGAAGCAGCTGCTTTGGGCCCCACAACAATGATAGGGCCCAGGGCAGCTGCCCCTTTTGCCCTGCCTTAAAGACGGCCCTGATCCTGACCCAGGGCTGGACTGGGACAGAAATTTGGCCCTGGACTTCATCCAGACCGACCCACTTACATTGAGTGTCCCATCAGCAGCCCCCTTGCATCAGAGTGGCCCACTGAGCCATCGGCCCACCGGAAAACTCCTGGTAGTCCCGATGGCCAGTACATGCCTGTCCTGACCTTGATCCTGATACTAACTGTGACACTGACCTAGATCAAACTTTGTTCTATCTATTATTTTTTTTTTATTATTATTATGATTTATTTTTATTTTTTTATAATATGATGATCACTATGATAGCAAATCAAAGGCTATCACAGCAATCAATAATAATGTAGATGACTGTGCCAAGATCTAATTCAACCTCAACCAAAATAAAAGTATAAAAAAGAGGGGCACGGGTGTATACAAAATAATCAGAATAGTATACAGTATCTTACACAAGTGAGTACACCCCTCACATTTTTGTAAATATTTTATTATATCTTTTCATGTGACAACACTGGAGAAATGACACTTTGTTACAATGTAAAGTAGTAAGTGTACAGCTTGTATAGCTGTGTACATTTGCTGTCCTCTCAAAATAACTCAACACACAGCCATTAATGTCTAAACTGGTGGCAACAAAGTGAGTACACCCCTAAGTGAAAATGTCCAAATTGGGCCCAAAGTGTCAATATTTTGTGTGGCCACCATTATTTTCCAGCACTGCCTTACCCCTCTTGGGCATGAAGTTCACCAGAGCTCCACAGGTTACCACTGAAGTCCTCTTCCTCTCCTCCATGACGACATCACAGAGCTGGTGGATGTTAGAAACCTTGCACTCCTCCACCCTCCATTTGATGATGCTCAATAGGGTTTAGGTCTGGGTAAATGTAAACCATTCAAAGTAAAATGTGAGTGACTGCAAATGGCTGATATGCCCTAAATTATACACTATAAAGTATGTAAATCCACCACAGTTCACTGTGGATAATCAATATATGTGTATAAATTAAAAAACAAAAATCATAAACCCTTATGTAAAACGAGATTGTCCAAACTTTAGTTCATAATGAAATAAAGCAAATAATCCGTGGAAAAGTAACCATAGAGTTTCACATCCACCCGTGAAAAATCAGGAAAAAAATCCATCCACTGATGAGATGTATCTTCAACCAAAAAGTGCAATCCACCACCATGTAGAGAGAATTACTTCTTACCAAATGGTCGTCGTGATCCCCCACTACAGAGGATCAGGACAGGCATATACTCTAAACGCAGCTGTAACTTTAGAATACACCAAACGTATCTGCTCGCCCACCAGCTACTCTCCACATGGCCTCAATGGTAAGTACATATGAAGAAAACATAGATGCTCCGATAGTGTAAAACATGTGCTGAGCTATTCACTACCCAGGATAGAGGGGGACGGCAATGTGGAAGATGCCTGTACAAGTGTTGGCCTGCGGTGCGAAACTGAGGATGTGTGGCTGAGATGTAGCCAAGGTGAGGAAAGGCAAAGACAGATCCACAATGGTTGCAAGAACTCCCACTGATGGAACTCCCACTGATAGGAGTAACTATTCCAATCAGTATATGGTCGGCCAGAAAAAACAAAGTAAGACTTGTAACTTCCTGTCACATTTGAGAGTATATGTAGGTCAGTGGGTCCCAGCAGCAAGCACCAGCAGTGTGACTACATTCCCTTACTTTGGAGGTATTTCCTCTCACTTCCTGTTTTGTCCATAACACAGGATGTGAAGAAAAAAACTCCCCAATGGCACACAGGCAAATAACTGTTATTTTTTTCCACAAGAGCCTGCACCCACGATCAGTGGCCTTACTTTTAATTTTGAGAGTGGAAGGAAGTGTCAATGGAATACGAGTAGGGTTGCCACCTTTTCTTCAAGCCAAACCCGAACACTTTTGCGGCACAGGGCAATATTTTGTTTCTTTTTTCAGTAAACACTATAGGATTATAAAAGGCCTGGGATAAATTTGGGTGCCCCAAGGAGAGTAGAAATGTAGCACACAGAGCGCACCAGTGGGTGCGGCCAAATTGCTCTTGCTGACATCATCAACCCACCCTTCAGTGATGCCGAACCTGACCTCAAACAGCTGCCCGCAGCGGCAACAGATTTGTGTATGACTATCTGGGTTACTTGGGGAGCCACAGCCTGGTCTGAATAATGTGTCCGGGTTTCGGATGGACTGAAACTCGGACAGATGATCCAAAACCCAAACTGTCTGGGTGAATCCTGGACAGGTGGCAACCCTAAATACGAATGTGGTGATTATCATACTCACATTCCATTAAGACCTACAATTGTGTCTGCCTTTGTGGCAGATGGGACTTGTAGTTAATTTATTCACAAATCTATGTGACTGAATGACGTGACTGTGTGGGGCAGGCAGGGCCTCACACAACAGCACCAATTTAAAGAGTCAGGGGATACGGGGGGAGAAGAATCCCCATGCGCTGTCATTAGGGGACTGTTTTAGGTGTGCAGTGTCCCATTTGCACACAGCTCAGTGTGGATGCAAACATGAAAGCAAAGGCAGCCTGCATGCAGGATGGATGCCAGCGCCCGTCTGAGGCAAGCCATTTACACAGGAGGCCAGGGGGAAGCAAAAACAGGTGTTTGAGCTGCAGTTTTACGGCTCCCAATCACCCATCTACAACGTAACATGTACCCAGGGCCATGCACATGCTGTGGCAAATTTAACTTGTCATGCTGCATTTAACAGACTCCCTATTTGAGGTCAATGGGGTCAGGCTGCAACTACAATGCAACCGCAGTTGGCTTGTGGTTCTCCTTCGGCTGAAAATGTAAAAAAAAAAAACACACACACTTCTGAGGTGGCAAGATGGCCTCCTGAATGCCTATAAGCTGTTGCTCTGCCACCCCCTGAACGTGAGCCACCCTAAATTACATGTTTACATGACAGGGGCCAAAAAATTACCACATAACACATTGCTTAGCAAATTTAGAGATCTAGGGGGCTGTAAAAGCTAAAGCCTTTTTTTTGCCTTTGTTCCATGTTACATGGATTTTTAATATAACATGAAACATGGTCACAGCCTGTAGTCTCCTACACCAACACCCCTTCTTACAGAATCTAGGGATCTTTCTCTATACAGGCTTCTATCATTTTTTTAAAATTTGGCATGGCTGTATAATACTCTGCCAGCACAGCTGCATCATGACAAAATTACAGGCCCCACCTGCTACCACGATAGCTCTCAATAGAGCCCAACATTGCACTTGTATTCCCACTGATGCTTCTTCCAGCCCCATAACCAAAGGAGCATGTAAGAAACTGACTGAACAGAATTTTCCGAAAAAACTGACTGTGGTGTTTCTACATACTGTAGATCCCAACTTTCTGGGATGGGATGGGAAACCTTTAATGCAAACAATATTTAAGCAATGGACACACCCTTGGCTCACTTTTTCAATCCTGTGAACCATGAGTGATGACAACAAACCTACTGGGGCTTTTTCACTGCTACGTTTCCTTTGCATAATATTTAAAAATAACCAATGCATTAATATAAATCAGCCATTCTCAACCAGGGTTCCTTCAGAGTTTGATTAACCTCCCATCTGATGGTACCTGCATAATTCAGGTCCAACACCTCTTGGCATAGGCAGCGGCATAACCTAAATGATCTCCTTAGCTGTCTGTGAGGGTGGACTTCTGAGAACCACTGTAATATCCCAATGACCACCACTGTAAGGGTTCCATTCTTCCTAATGACCACTACTGTAAGGGGAGCATTCTTCCTACTGACCACCAATATAAGGGGTGTTTTTCCCACTGACCACCAATGGGTTGGTTTTGTCAAGGGTTCCCTGAAACCTGAAAATTATTTTGATATGGTTGACCACCCCCTTCAGTCTCCATGACTGTGCTCTTCATTGGTTCGCATCCTACCTATCCCACCGCACCTTTGGTGTCACTTACAATTCTACCACCTCCTCTCCTCTTCTTTTTTATGTTGGGGTCCAACCAAGGTTCTGTTCTAGGACCTCTCCTATTCTCAATCTACACCTCCTCCCCGGGGTTAGCTGATAGCCTCCCATGGCTTTTTAATATAATTTCTCCACTGACGACACCCAAATCTATCTCTCTACCCCTCAGCTCACAACATCACTAATTTACTGGCCGACATATCATTCTGGATGTCGCACTACTTCCTCAAACTTTACCTGTCCAAAACCAAGCTCATAATATTTCCTCCCCTGTGTGCCTTTTCCCCTGACTTGTCAAGATTAAAGGTACAACCATCAGCCCATCCCAATATGCCAGGGTTCTACTGTAGATGTAGTCCTGGACTCTGAACTCTCCTTTTCACCCCACATCCAATCACTTTCCAAAGCTTGCCGCCTCAACCTCTGCAACATTGTAAAATACACCCCTTCCTAACCAATGAGACTCTAAAACTCATAATCCACTCCCTGGTCTTCTCTCACCTCAACTACTGCAACTCCCTCCTCATTGGCTTACCTTTACATAGGCTATCCCCCCTTTGGTCCATCATGAATGTTGCTGCCAGGCTCATCCAACTCACCAGCCAGTCAGTGTCTGCTACTCCTCTTTGCCAATCCTTCTATTGGCTGTCACTCACCCAACAAATTAAATTTAAATTGCTAACAATAACTTACAAAGCCAATCACAGCTCTGCCCCAAGCTACATCACTAGCCTAGTCTCAAAATACCAACCAAATCATTCTTTGGTCCTCCCAAGACCTCCTGCTCTCTAGCTCCCTTGTCACCTCTTCCCATGTTTGCCTCAAGGACTTCTCCCGAGCCTCTCCCCTCCTCTGGAATTCCCTGCCCCAGTCCCCACTTTTAGGGGATCACTGAAAACATTTCTCTTCAGAGAAGCATATCCTGCCTCCACCTAACAACCATACTTTTATTTTCTCCATCAGCCCATTCCTCACAGGTATTACCTTTTGTATTACTTGACCCTTTTAGATTGCAAGCTCTAACGAACGGGGCCCTCTGGTTCCTTCTTAATTGTATTGTCTGCACTCACGTTGTAAAGAGCTGTGCAAACTGTTGGTGCATTATAAGTCCTGCAGGGTATAATAATAATTAATAATAATAAATAAGGGTTCCTGTAGCTCCAAATTAGAAAAAGGTTCCTGTACTTCTTGGGTGGGACTTCGGAGCAGTTTGCATTGACTTCTATTAAAGAAGTAATTTTTCAAGCGTGACTTACGCTGTCCGGGTTGGCTTCAGAGTCGGGTGACTTTAAAGCCGCCCCAGTGTGAACCGAGACTTAAAGGTTTAAATAAAGTCTAGTGCAATATAAACAACTTTGGCAGTTGCATTATTTTTTATTTTATTTTTACAGGCCTCTAAAACAGATCTAAAAGAGGCCCCTTTCACATGTCCAGTCCAATCGGCAGGACATCCCTGAACAGGTCTCCAACTGAATCGGTGCACCGTGCAGGGCAGAACAGATGGAACTTTAATGATATCTGTATTCATACACACTGTATATTTGCTACATTTAAAAAGTGGAACTTTCCAGAGCATTATTAGATCTATGGGAGGGCGGATGTAAACAGCTGCTTGCATCTGATTTTCTTCTGAACTGTCACATTTAGGTCCAAAAAAATGTAAAAGGACGCAGATGTTTCCATTTTCTTTCAGACCTGGATGGACTTAGGCTGGGTTCACACTATTGCAAATTGGATGTGGGTTTCCCCACATTCAATTTGCTTAGTCGGAGATTGTGACCTGCTCTCTATGGAGCCAGTTCACACATCACAGCGGCTCCAGTGCGAATTGCACAGGGGTCCTGTACATCTTTTGGTCTGTTTCAGGTCCGAATTCAGCCCAAAATTTGGGCTGAAATCAGACCTGATGCGGTGAATGGAAACTCACCAGACCCCTGCTGTGAGTAGGGTTTCCACCTCATCCCTTTAAACCCGAAAACATATGCTGTGGCTGATTTAGGTGGTAATTTAACTCACTTGGTGCCTTATCTGCATTTAATTAGGCTCAGAATCTGTGTAATTCAAAGGTGTTCGATTTTAAAGGGATGAGGTAGCAACCCTAGCTGTGAGCCACTGCATTCTATAGTGTGAACCCAGCCTCAGAGGTAGTCAGATAAAAATGAATTCAACTTAATTTTGACAGTGGACCGGTAAGCCAGTTTTGACAATGGGGGCATAGGGTGGGCATAGTCAGGGACTCTTGATAAGCGCCTGTCACTATCTTAGTTCTATTAATCCCCTCCACACTGAAAGGTTATGGTGGGTGGGGGGGGGCATCAAAGGAGGAAGATTTCAGGGAGGAAGGACAACACTACAGAATAATGGACACATCTCCATGAAGGTACTGCAGATAATATCCCTTGTGCTGATTTTTTATTTTTTTTGTAAACTTAGGTTTTACTTTATGTCTCAATGATCTTTCCTTTCAAGTGTGGGTAATTTGATATAATTTGCTATAATCCGCAGTGGAATGCACTACAGCTTTAATCGAGAGGGCATGTCCCATGTCACAAGAAAGACATTCCACCTCTATTTTGTCTTTTCATTTTGGATTTAAAAGATTGCTATGTAAATCTTACTGAGCCACAAAAGTGTGACAAATGTACAATAATCTCTTGCTGAACAGAAATATTTTGGCACAGCATTTGTTAAAGTGTGGGAACTGTTCAACAGAATGGGTAATTGGTGGAATGATCTAACAGGCAGAAGCAAACCTGCAATAGAGGATCAGAATAGCGAAAAACAAACACACTGAAGAATAATGAAAGGCGCACAAACATGGACTCTTCACAGCAATGTCTCTGTGATTGACTCCAGGTAACATACAGTATGGCTGCATAACAGTCTCAAGCAGGCATGTACTGGCCATTGGGACTACCGGGAGTTTCCCGGTGGGCCGGTGGCTCAGTGGGCCAGTTTCAGTGAACAGCCAGTGACGTTGCTAGGGGGTGGCTTTTGGGGCTATAGCCCCGAATCTGGGGCCCATAGCCCCCCCGATTCCCAGGGGTCCTCAACCGCAGGGCTACAGCCCACTACCGGGCTGTGGCCTCTCTGTAGCCATGAGGCGGGCAGCACAGGAGAGCCAGGACATCATCTCTCACCGCCCGCCCTGCATCACAGCTGTTCCACTCTCACTGTGCAGCCGCAGGCAGCAGAGAGATTACATCTCTCTGGTGACCCTTATGTAAGAAGGGGGGCTCTCTGGTGAACCTGATGTAAGAAGAGGCTCTCTGGGGACCCTGATGTAAGTGGGGGGCTCTCTGGGGACCCTGATGTAAGAAGAGGCTCTCTGGGGACCCTGATGTAAGAAGAGGCTCTCTGGGGACCCTGATGTAAGAAGAGGCTCTCTGGGGACCCTGATGTAAGTGGGGGGCTCTCTGGGGACCCTGATGTAAGGGGGCTCTCTGGGGACCCTGATGTAAGAAGAGGCTCTCTGGGGACCCTGATGTAAGAAGAGGCTCTCTGGGGACCCTGATGTAAGGGGGGCTCTCTGGGGACCCTGATGTAAGGGGGGCTCTCTGGGGACCCTGATGTAAGAAGAGGCTCTCTGGGGACCCTGATGTAAGAAGAGGCGCTCTGGGGACCCTGATGTAAGAAGGGGGGGCTCTCTGGTGAACCTGATGTAAGAATAGGCTCTCTGGGGACCCTGATGTAAGTGGGAGGCTCTCTGGGGACCCTGATGTAAGAAGAGGCTCTCTGGGGACCCTGATGTAAGTGGGGGGCTCTCTGGGGACCCTGATGTAAGGGGGGGCTCTCTGGGGACCCTGATGTAAGGGGGGCTCTCTGGGGACCCTGATGTAAGTGGGGGGCTCTCTGGGGACCCTGATGTAAGGGGGAGGCTCTCTGGGGACCCTGATGTAAGAAGAGGCTCTCTGGGGACCCTGATGTAAGTGGGGGGCTCTCTGGGGACCCTGATGTAAGGGGGGCTCTCTGGGGACCCTGATGTAAGTGGGGGGCTCTCTGGGGACCCTGATATAAAGGGGAGGCTCTCTGGGGACCCTGATGTAAGTGGGGGGCTCTCTGGGGACCCTGATGTAAGGGGGATGCTCTCTGGGGACCCTTATGCAAGGCTGGGGCTCTCTGGGGACCCTGAAACAAAAAAGCCGTTTATACTTAGTTACTTATACTTACAATGTTTTTACTTTTTTTTTTTGCGCAACTGCGTATAGGTTATATACTGTTTTTGTGCGTGTTTGCAAAATTAAAGTAGGCCGGTCTGAATGAAGTCCAGGGCCAAATTTTTGTCCCAGTCCAGCCCTGGTCTCAAGAGAGACAAGCTGAGAATCAATACTTGAGGGAAAATGCTACTTTAGGCTCCGTTCACACCTAAACGATTTGAATCGCTGCGATTCTGCTTGCGATTCCAGAATTGCGGGAAAATGCGAGATGTGTTTACGATGCCATTATTTCTTAAAGCGGAATTCCACCCAAAGTGGAACCTATGCTTATCTGTCTCATTCCCCCAACCCCCCCTGTTTATTAGGTACCTGTCCCCACTTCCGGGAGATCACTTGGACATTTGGGCCCACTGCCCCTTCCCCTGCCGCCGGGCCATTCAGAAAGCGATTCGCAGGGCTGCACTCCAAACGCAGTGTGATTTTTGTCGTGATTGTTGAGCAAAAAAAAGTGCTATAATCGCTGCAAAATTCACAACACCAAATGCTCCTGTCTCTGTGCCATGTTTGGTACATGAGCTTCTCTGGAGCATTTTTGGAGTGGAGGGAGGTCAATTCAAATGAATGTTGTCGCTCCAAAATTGCTCCACTAAAAAACACAAACTCTAAAAAGAATTGCGCTGCGCTACGCTCAGGTGTGAATAGAGCCTTATGCATTCACATACCTCCTTATCCCCAGTCTGTCTGAACAGTATGGTTACCTGCTGACTGGACACCATCGACAGGAAGCTTAAAGTGTAAAGTCAGAAGGTTTTTACCTTAAAGCGGAGTTCCACCCACTTTTGAAAGGTGGTCTTAAACTAAAGACCACCCCTCATTTTTTGGATATTTTTTTTTTCTAAACTACCTTTTTTTTAGAAGTACTAAGTGTACTTCCATTCCAGCTTGGCTGCGGTGCAGGACATCAGGTCTTCTTGTGCAGCGGTCCCCCTCCCCTGCTGTCTTCTAGGACCTGTGTGTGCCCCAGAAGACAAGCTGGCCATTCACAAAGCGATGCGTGACTCGTGCATGCGCAGTAGGAAACCGGCTATGAATCCGCAAGGCTCCACTGCCAATCAGTTTCCCTTAGTTAGAATGGCGGTGCCTGCACTGACATCGTGGGCTCCCTGGACAGGTAAGTGTCCTTATTAAAAGTCAGCTGTTTGTAGCTCCTGACTTAAAAAAATAAAAATAATAAATTTGTGGCTGTAACTCCTGTGTGCAGCAGCCCCCGTAACACTCACCTGAGCCCAACTCGATCCAGCGATGTTGCAGGAGAGTCTCAACTGCCCGGGACTCTCCCTCTCCATTGGCTGAGACAGCAGCATGGCAACATTGGCTCTCGCTGCTGTCAATCAAAGTCAGTGAGCCAATAAGGAGAGAAAGGGGGTGGGAAAGAACTGCAGCTCCTTGTCTGAATGAACACACAGAGCGACGACTCAACTGGGGTGTCCCCATAGCATAACATGATGAGTTGGAGGTGCATAACTTCTCGAAATCTGAAAGGTGCCTAGTATGGTGCACAGTGCCGGGACAAAGTCATCTAGGGTTGCCACCTCATCCCTTTAAAACCAAACAAATAACAATTACACAGGTTCTGTGGTAAATTAAGGTGGCAATTAAACTCACCCTTTTTTTTTTTTTTTTTACTAAGATATCTGATCTGCTCCAACCTGTTTGTCCACACTTACTGTCTACATTCACTCCAGCAATGGATGAATGTTTTTTCTTAGGTCAGTTTTTCAGATAATGACAACAGTAGAATATACTTGTGCAAGGTGAGTTTTAATGACCACCAACAGCCTTATGACATGATAACATCACAAGAGCACAACAGGAAAACAGGACTAGAACTTTGTCTCCCTATAATTGAAGGTAGCTGACAAAGGACCTTCATGGTAGGATCACCGAGTATTATTTAATGAATGCTGCAGATTTAAAAATGTTGAGATTCAAACTTGCATGTTAAAATTGATATAAGATTTTTTTTATTGGGGTGACACATACTTTACTCTATTACCTAAAACTAGCCATAACATTTTATTCTAGCACTAAGTTATCCTGAGAGTAAACTTTTTGATTGTACATTTTTAAAATGGCTTTTTTGTAACTATAAACAAAAAATGATATTTTACCTTAATGTGACTAGGTCTGGCATAGGAGGGCACAAGGTGTCTGAACGCAGTCTCTAGAAATTATTTATTTAATCAGTAATTTCTTGTTTATAGCACTAGATGGCAGCATGTGCAAGAAAAAACTCTCTACTCAATTAGGCCTGATTCACATTTCTCTTTTGCTCATTTTTATAGCACCAGCATTTTCCACGGCTGATAGCAGAAAAACAAACCCTCCTGCGCACAAGTGAGTTACCAGGTAGACTAATGCCGCGTACACACGACGGAATCAGTCCGTCGGACAATCCGATTGTGTGTGGGCTAGTCCAGCCGTTTTTTTCATGAAAAAAAAATCAGACAGACCTAAAAATAGAACATGTTTCAAATCTATCTGACGGACTCAATTCCGACTGACTTAAAATGGGGAAAACCGTTCATCTGTGTGCTGGTCCAACAGACCAAATACGACGCAAGGACAGCTATTGGCTATTGAACTTCCTTGTTTAGTCCTGTATAACGTCATCACGTTCAAAACAAATGGGCTTTCAAATGGACTTTGTCCGTTCGTGTGTGGCCATGTCTGTTCTTTTCGGAAAGTCCGTTTGACCTCCACCAAAAGTCCGTCAGGAAGACCGTCGGACCTAGTCCATCGAAAAGTCTGGTCGTGTGTATGTGGCATAAAAGTTTGTGCTGGAAAATGCTTCAGACCTTGCTGCCCTCAAGGATAGGGAAATCCTAGTAGTCAAACCAGAAGAAAGAGGGTGCACCAGCCTTGTGCATTATCCTTAAACGTGTTTTTTTTTTTTTTTTTTAATGGAAAATATGATAAAAAATACTACTCGCAAACATGTGGAAAATAGTTCGCCAATACAAACGATCTCCAGGTAACGACGATTAGTTAATTGACAAACAGACTCCAGATGGTAACACAAGAGCTATCCAGGGCCACTGCTGGCTGATGCGTTTCAAATGGGATACCTTCTTCCTCAGAGCCTAGCAGTGTTGGACCCCTACAGTGTGTGTGTGTGTGTGTGTGTGTGTGTGTGTATATATGTATGTGTGTGTGTGTGTGTGTGTGTGTGTGTATATGTATGTGTGTGTGTGTGTGTGTGTGTGTATGTATATGTATGTATGTGTATATATATATATATATATATATATATATATATATATATATATATATATATATATATATATATATATATATATATATATATATAATTATACACACAACAATGAGCATTTGGGGAGACTCCTCTCAGAGGGACCAAAAGGCGCTACCCATGTAAGTGGGTGGGTCACAACAAAGGGCAAAATCCCACTAAGCGATTCATACACTTAATACAGTCAGGGCCAGATTAAGAGCAACATGGGCCTGGGGCTGAGGATTGGCATTTTTATGGAAATATATAAAATGAAGACGCAATGATTTATGTCATTTTTTTGATACAAATAGACCTTTTCTTTTCTTTTTTTTTTGGTGGTATTTAAACACCACTGGGGTTTTTATTTTTTGCTAAATGTGAAAAAAAGACACGTTTAAAAAAAACGTGGGCACTGATGAGCTGCACTGATGGGCTCTGATAGGGGTCACTGACAGACAGCACTTATGGGCACTGATAAGGTGGCACTGGTAAGGCAGCACTATTATGCGGCAATGATGGGCACGTATGGGTGGCACTGACACTGATAGGTGGCACTGATAATCTGCACTGATAGGCAGCACTGATGGTAAATGATGGGTGGCACTGATGATCTGCACTGACAGGCAGCACTGATGGTCAATGATAGGTGGCACTGATGAACTGCACTAATGGGCACTGATGGGCAGCACCGATAGGGCTCTGATAGGTGGCACTGATGGTCAATGATAGGTGGCACTGATGAGCTGCACTAATGGGCTCTGATAGGTGGCACTGACAGACAGCACTTATGGGCACTGATAAGGTGCCACTGGTGAGACAGCACTAATATGCGGCACTGATGGGCACTTATAGGCAGCACTGATGTGTGACACTGACACTGATAGGTGGCACTGATGATCTGCAGTGATAGGCAGCACTGATGGTCAATGATAGGTGGCACTGATGAACTGCAGTAATGGGTACTGATTAAATGCACTACAAGGCACTCACAGGGCTTTGATAGGCGGCACTGATGGTCAATGATAAGTTGCAGTGATGAGCTGCACTGATGGGCTCTGATAGGCGGCACTGAAAAGCAGGACTTATGGGCACTGACAAGGTGGCACTGATAGGCGGCGCTGATCAGCTGCACTGTTAGGCAGCACTGATAGGTGGCACTGGCACTGCTGAGCTGCAATAATGGGCACTGATAGGTGGCACTAGCATTGATTGGATGGCACTGATGAGCTGCATTGATAGGCAGCACTGATAGGAGGCACTAATAGGTGGCACTGATGAGCTGCACTGGCATTGATTGGATGGCACTGGTGAGCTGTACTGATAGAGGGGACTGATAGGTGGCACTGATAAGGGGGAACTGGCACTAATGGGTGGCACTGATAGAGGACACTGGCACTGATAGGTGGCACTGATTGGTGGCACTGATTGAGGGCACTGATGGCACTGATAGAGGACACTGGCACTGATGGAGGGCACTGGTACTGATTGGTGGCACTGATGGAGGACACTGGTACTGGTTGGTGGCACTGATGGAGGACACTGGCACTGATAGGTGGCACTGATAGAGGACACTGGTACTGATTGGTGGCACTGATAGTGGGTACTGGTTGGTGGCACTGATGGAGGACACTGGTAATGGTTGGTGGCACTGATGGAGGACACTGGTACTGGTTGGTGGCACTGATGGAGGACACTGGTACTGGTTGGTGGCACTGATGGAGGACACTGGTACTGGTTGGTGGCACTGATGGAGGACACTGGCACTGATGGGTGGCACTGATGGGTGGCACTGATTGGTGGCACTGAGAGGACACTGGCACTGATGGGTGGCACTGAGAGGTGGCACTGGTACTGATTGGTGGCACTGATAGAGGACACTGGCACTGATGGCACTGATAGAGGACACTGGCACTGATAGAGGGCACTGGTACTGGTTGGTGGCACTGATGGAGGACACTGGTACTGGTTGGTGGCACTGATGGAGGACACTGGCACTGATAGGTGGCACTGATGGAGGACACTGGCACTGATGTCCTCCACTGTGTCCAGGCTGCCCTTATTATTGTTCCCAGTACCGCCCGGCACCCGCACAAGAGTGCGTCCAGTCCTTTTTCCAGTCAAGCCTCAGGACGCTGGGGAAGGCCTCCGCATGACGTCACGCCAGCCGGGACGCCAAGCTCCGCCTACAGGATGCCGAGCAGCCGAGCACACGTCGCTCAGCCTCGGTGGCGCACTAGTACTGGCCGCACTGACAGTTACTGCACTCTGCAATATTATATCAGCCGGCCGTGCCGCAATTAAAATTAAAATGTCATATATGTGTGGGCCTATAAACAATGCAGCTGCCTGGCAATGACAAAGCTATATAGCGGCCGATGGCCGGGGCGTGGTGATTGAATTATTGTATGTACTTAAAGTGTTTGGGCCTATAATACGATTGGGGCCTGGAACTTCAGCTCCAAACGCCCCTATGTTAATCCGGCCCTGAATACATAAAGCGAGTAATATGAAACTATTATAGTTTCTGGTTATAGCACCCTAGTGCATACATAGATATCTGTATTGCGGGATATTACTCGCTTTATGTATCCACTGTATTAAGTGTATGAATCGCTTAGTGAGTGTTTGCCCTTTGTTGTGACCCACCCACTTACATGGGTGGTGCTTTTTGGCCCCTCTGGGAGGAGTCTTCACTCCATCTATGAGTGCACATGATCCCCCTCCGCTTTTTAACAGATTTCAGCCCCCACTTTCCTAGGTGAGAATGACATCTCCCCGCCACCAAAAGCCTCCTGGGATACTAACACCACGCATTCCAGGAAGCTTCGGGTCAATCTCCACCACACTCAGCATGCGATGGGGCACAGGGGGCAATCTCAAAGAACCTGGAAAAGACAGACGGCCCCCAATTGATGTCAAAGCAGAAGATGGCACTGAGGGCCCAGAGTGCTGAGACAGAATGGTGGCATTCACTCCCACACTGGGTGAGTATGTTTTTTGAGGCCAACTCCCCTAAGTAAGAGGGAAAATAAAGTAAAAGGGGTGAAAGGAATAAAATGAATAAATTGAGTGAATTAATAAAAACATGCATAGGTATCGGGCAGTAATCGTACTATAGAGTGTGTTTATAAAGCAGACATTTCATTACCTTCACAAGTCTGTCTGAATAAATTAATTTTATTTATATATATAATATATATATATATATATATATATATATATATATATATATATATATATATATATATATATATTATATATGAAAATGACGCCTGAAATGAAGACACACAGTTTTTGTTTTATCCAGCCATATTTACTCAGTGCAACCTATAAAATCCAAGTGAAAGATGTAACACCAACATATCAGACAAAAATAAAAAAGGAGTTGGAAAAAGGATCACCCCCTCCTAAAAATGACTTGTAAACTTAATTAGGTAGCAAATCACCTCCTCACACAAAGCCATTTGACTTTCAGCGGTGGTCATTTTGATTAACTCAGCATGAAAAGAGCTTTCCTGGAGCATTGCATTCCCTGGCAGAGCAACGGAAGCAAACAATCAACTATGAGTGGCAAGGCACTGTCACCGGGATCTCTGGGATAAAATTGTGGAAAAGCACAAGTCAGGAGATGGATAAAGACATTTTTCAAAGACTTTATCAATGTCTAGAAGTACAGTGTAGTCTAGTATTAGGAAGCGTAAGGTATTTTGGACAACATAGACCCACCTTAGATCAGACTGTCACTTCAAACTGGATTAAAGAGCCAGGAGAAAACTGGTCAGAGAGGCTACCAAGAGGCCTACAACAACTTTGAAGCAGTTGCAGGATTTTTTTGACAAAGAGTGGTCACCATGTGCATGTGACAATATCACAAATTCTCCACAAATGTGGCTTGTGTAGGGGGGTTGCCAGAAAAAAAGCCATTCTTCAAGAAAGGCCTTATGCAGCCACAACTGAGCTTTGCCAAAACGCACCTTGAAGATGCCACACGGAAAAAAGGTGTTCTGGTTAGAATAGACTAAAAGTAAATGATTTGGCCTCATCGCCAAACCATATGTCTGTCAGAAATCCAATGCAGCTCATCATCCAAATAACACCATTCCTACAGTAAAGCAATATCCTGTTTTCGGACTGGAGCACTTGTCAGGACAGAAGGAAAAATGGATGGGGCAAAATGGCATCAGATTCTTGAGGAAAATCTGCTGCCCTCTGCCAGTTGTCAATGGGGAGAAGGTTTACCTTCCAACATGACAATGACCCAAAGCACACAGCAAAAATTACCACACAGTAGCTGAAGGAGAAAAAATGTGAATGACCTTGCATGGCCTAGTCAGAGCCCAGACTTAAACCCCATTGAAAATCTTTGGAATGACTTAAAGACTGCAGTCCACAAACGGTCACCATCAAATTTAACTGAACTTGAGCAGTTCTGGAAAAAGAGTGGGCAAATATTGCAAAGACTAGATGCATACAGTTACAGTGCAAAGTTAGTAAAGACATATCCCAACAGACTAAAAGCTGTAATTAAAGCAAAAGGTGGTTCAGCAAAATACTGACAGAGGGGTGATCCTTTTTCTAACTCTGTGATTCTTGAATTTTTATTTTTTTTCTGACGTGTTGGTGTTATATCTTTCACTTGGATGTTTTGAGAGTAAAGACTGCTGAATAAAACACAAACTGTATGTTTTCATTTCAGACTGCACAGCAACAAAATGTGATTCTTTCTTTCATTCTTTCTTTCTTTCTTTCTTTCTTCTCATCTTAAGGGCCCATTCATACCTACAATACACGTGAGTTAACCCGCACCTGTTCATGGGTTGCAGTGCAATTAATTTGAATTTTGAGTGGCTACCCCAACACATTGTAGAGTGGAGCAAAGTGCACAATGCACACCAGTGTACCACAACGCATATACCATGTGTTCCAGTGCATGCCATTTAGAAAAAAGGGTCATGCACATTTTTCATTCATTGTGGTGCGTTGACAGCAACAGATTAGCATTCTCTTGCGACGTGAACACTCGCACATAATACAAGTGACCAGCTGTCTTTGACCATTTGCAGATGCAATAGTTTCTATTTCTTCAATTTAGTGGACTTAGCTTTTTAAAGTAATTGTTATTGACCACAGAACATGCTGCTTTTCCTACTTCGCCCTTCCAATCAGGTCTAAATATTGGTAAGTACTTTATCTGAAATGGCTACTTAATAACAGGTGCAAAGAAAGCCTGATTCCATAAACGTGTGTGTTCTGACAACCATCAACTGTTCCTTGTAGCAAATTAACCACTCACAGAAATAGTTTTATGTTCGGATAAACTTGAATGGGTTATCCCAGTCCACAACTCATTATCCATGAGTCATTTGTTTCCTGATTTCTTCACCCAGCCTGCTATTTATTGGACTACTCTGCATATTATTCTTCTTTTATCTGCTCCTAAAAGCTTTACAAATCCCAGCAATATTTGTGACCTAAATTTTCTGAATACATAACCTGGTAGTTGTGATTTCTATCTCATGTATTCATCTGATTATAAGAGCATCAAGAGTAGAAAGGTTGAACCAGGTGAAACAGTGTGAGGCCAACCGAACATAAACAAGTTGGATAAATTACCTTCCGTCAGTTTAAGTAAGATTTTAACAGTACTTTATATGAGGTCTTCACCTTCTCGAACTATGCTTGCCTCTGGCTCCATTCACACTTGTGCAACTTGTCATGCAACTTTGGACATCAAAGTTGCATGACAAGTCGTTCCCTATGTTTTCCAATGATAACAGTTCATATATTGCCGACTTAAAGTTTCAGCAACTTCAAAGTAGTTCATATACTTCTTTTATCCAACTTTCATGCAACTTGAGGGAAATAGACTTCATTATTAACCCTCAGTTACATGAAAGTTGTACTTGACTGTTATGCAATGCAACTTGTGTGCAACAGTTGTCATTATCACTGGTCAAAGCCAAAGTCGTATCCAGGTTGCACCCATCCAAAGTTGCATCAAAGTTACACCAAAGTTGCACTACAAAGTCGGGGCAACTTTGGAGTCATACAAGTGTGAATGGAGCTTGGATTCAACTGGTTACTGGTGAATGGGACTGAAATTTGCTTAGTGGGTGGCATTCTTCAACTGAAAAATCAAAGGATCTGGGCAGGAAATTGTTGGCCATACAATAGCTGCAGTCAGTCAGATGGAGCTGCTGTTAGGGTACACTGAGAGCTATCGGCGGTGGCTGTCAGAATACAAAATTTCCACCTAGATGCCCTAAGTTCTGCATCAGCACCCACAAGGCGGAAATTAAACAACAACATAGTACCCATATTGCAATGTTGAATCATAAACTGCATTTCTTTGTCAATGTTCGCCTAATGCAGGCCTCCTATAGAAAATTGAAGCCAAGCGCTTGGCCTTATATCTTAAGGTAATGACTAAAGCGAAGACTAGCTTGGGTGGAATAAGCATAAATATTATGCACAAAAAGTTAGGATTGGGTCACTATTGGCTCAAACTCTCCCCTAAACTCAGGACCGCCTCGGCACCTAAAATACATACCAGCAAGGGATCCTACACTCAAAACCCTAATACTATTCTTCAAGAATTTCATAAATTTTACTCTGTCCTTTGTAATGACTACTCATCTTGTAGCTCTTTATCTGATCTTAAGCAGTTCTTACATGATCTTCATTTACCTAAGTTGCCTAATGCTCACAGATCTGTCCTAGATAGTGCATTCACACAAGAGGACATTAAATTGGTGATTAAACAAGCTTAGTGCCTTGGCGCAGGGCCCAGATGGATTCTCAGTGCTGTGTTGTAAAAAGTTTAAAGGGGTTCTTACCCTTCATCTGGCTAATCTGTTTAATGCTCTTAGATGGGGTACTCCATTAGACTTTCATAACAGTCAACCCCAAGCCCAGTAAAGATTAGTCTCATTTCTAGATCACAAATTTTGTGATATAAAAATATGGGACAGTGGCCTGGCACAGAGAGAGCCCAAAAGTGTGGAGCCCAGAGCCCCTGAGAGAAGTCCTCAGTACAGAGAGGAGAGGTCCATGGCCCTCATCAGGTCCAAGGCCCGTAAGAGAATGAGATGGAGAACAATACCTGCGAGAAGCAGAAGGATGTCGCTTATCACTGCCTGGACTTAGACATCAGAACCTGGGGTTCACCCCGAAAGACACTATCTCTGTATGAATGCCTCTGTTGGACTGTGTTACACGATCCCTACCTTTGCAGGTATGCCGGGGCAGTGCACAGCCTGTAGTTAGCGTTAGGGAATTTGGGAAGAATTATGCCTTGGACTCTGCAATTGCCTTTGCACTTTTCTAAGTAAAGCGTTTGAAACATTGTCCTTGCCTGTTCTGAAGTTACTGAAAGGGGTATAAGGTAACCGGCAAACATAAACTAACAAGTGGGTCTTAAACACATTGGGGTATGAAGACATTGGTGTGGCGTGGAGTAGTCTGAAGACACAAGTGGTTACCGAGGGTAACAAGTTATACAGCAGCCATCCATGGTGTACAACTGTTATAGGTGGAACGGCCTCTAGCAGCGAGGAAGATGTTGTCGGCACTCCTTCTGCCAGCGGTCTGTCTCCCAGAGCAATGGGAGTGGATTCCCACTGTAGAGGTTCCCATCCTGTATAGAAGAACAAAAGTTCAAGAGTTAAGTGCACGTGTGGAGCCTGCACAGACTGCACAGTGGGGCCCACTCTGCTCCTGGGGAATGGTAGTGGAAAACGCTGGACATGTGGATGTGGACATGCCTCAACATGTTCCTCCTAAGGCTGGATTCACACCTATGCAAAAAGCACTAAAAATGCATAGGTGTGAATCCAGCCTAAATGCAGATTACTGAGAAGGTATGCACTGGTATGGTTCTAAAGTTAAATGTTAACTGGAGAACATTTGCAGTGCAAGTGTACATGTACAGTATACGTTCATCTTTTCAGTAGAGGCTAGCCTTAAGGTCGCGTTTTCCCCCATGGCAGCCTTGGCCTTGTTCCAGGGCATTAATGAAAGCAACACAAAGCAAATGTACTCCATGTTTAGGAAAGCGACCCTGCACAAAGTGCCATGCATAGCTAAGAAGAACCCATCTCAGGGGTAGTCCTCTCATGTGACCCAGAACTTGGTGCCCAACGAGCTGATGGAGAACATGGATGAAGGTTTGCCATTACATACCTAACCCCCTTACAAGAGCAATAAATATTATATAACTTCTGCAGTCTAACTGGGATGAGGGTTTGCCCTGTATAGGCCTGCTGTTGTCTGTGGACCTGCAAAATGTCTTCAATACAGTTTCATGGCCCTACTTGTTCAAGGTGTTACATAGGTGAGACTTTGGCCCAGATTTTGTTACAGTCCTACAAAGTCTTTACTCTTAAGATGCTCATAGATGGAGAGAATCTCTAAGGAAAATGCTCAGGAAAAGAAGTTTCTAAAAAAGTTCTTTCATTTATCTAATCATTAATGGGTCAAACCGACGTTCATTTGCAAGTGCATTGACTTGACAATTAAAAGGAGCAGGATGGAAAATTTTTCTTGTACAAACAAATTTCAGTGTTTGTTTTTTTTTTCGTTAAAGTCCAATCATTCATGAATCAAAAGTTAAAAGCAAACAAAACCTTTCGAATGAAAAATTAATATTCTGAGAATGTTCTGAAAATGCTTGTATACGTTTTTTGCTAAGTATTTTCATTTGAAATTCTATCCATCATAGCCAACTTAACCCTCAAGCTATAATTAGAATGCAGTAATACTGTTCCGAGGCCATCTTAATTAAGCAGAGAACTAGGCAGGGATGTCCCCTTTCACCTCTACTTTTTTCTATAGTTATTGAACTGCTGGCAATAGAGATGGACGAACTTCCGACGGGACGTACCGCGAACGTGGGCAAAGTTCACGGCGGACCCCATTGACTTCAATGGCAGGCAAACTTTAAAAACCTACAGGTCATATTTCCAGCCACAAAATACTTACTAGCTGTGCACACATAGCCCCACCACATGGCCACTGACATAACACATGTATGAAGTGAATCTGGGATCGACAACTACAAGCATTCTTTTTTTATATGTGAAATTTTGACAATTCAGGACTCGGGAGCGCATGAAGGCAATGGAGGAGAGGAAAGTTCAGGGTAGGCTATGAAGAGGGTGCAGGAAATGATCACCAGCACCGTGATATAGAGCACTGACACCAGCACCGTGATATAGAGCACTTACACCAGTACCGTGATAGTGCACTGACACCAGCAGTCAGTCTGCTGAGTTGCGGTTGTTGCTACCTCCTCTTCCTGATCCAATGCCAAGAGTGGCTGCGCATCGGAAACGTTTTGATATGGATCGGAAAATAATTCCTGTGACTCAAGCGGAAGGTATATGGTGGTGTTGGTGGTAGTGTCTTTGGGGGTGCACACAGCAGCAAGTGAAGAAGAGGGTGCAGATCGAGAGGATGAGGAGGGTGAAGAAGAGTAATGCCGGCCATACACGATGCGAATTCCGAACGACCCGTCGAACGATAAACGAAAGCGGCACTCACAACAACATGCGAATGTGCCATCAATTAAGTACGAAAATCGTACGTTAAAACACTATGTTTTAACGGGTTTTTTTTATTCCGTGTTGCGTTCGACCATTCGTTCGTTGTTTTATATGGTTTCCTTCTGGTTCAAACTTTCCAGAGATCGTGCGCAGTTCATTTTCTTATGTCAAATCGTCCAACTCTGCCATTAACGATACGATTTTTGGACGATTTTTGAAAAAAAAACCAACATGTTGGATTTGTCAATTTGCCCTGTCGTACGAAAATCGCATGTCGCGCATACCACACTAACGATACGAAAATCGGTCGATTTTACTTTCGCTCGGATTTTCGTTCGGAATTCGCATCGTGTATGGCCGGCATAAGGCTGAGTGAGCCACTCAACCAAGTCTGGTGCGTCCTTTGACGTAATCGCACGCACCTTCTGCAAATTGCCACTTTGGCTCAAGCCTGTTGCTCCTGCCCTACCACCCCTGTGGAAGGGCCTGCCTCTTCCTCTGTCTGTCATTTTTTAAATGACCTTGTGACAAAAGTCTCTAGAGAAGTGCAGTATGTATGTGGAAGAAGGTATATAACACCCCGCTTCAACCTGTCGTTTTTTTGGGGGCCACTGGTCTATCACACCAGTTATAATAATTTTTTTTTATTGCGTTTGTCACTCTTTCTAGTATCGCTGCAGAACCGCTCAGCAGTCACAATGCTGCACAGTGGAAACGCACTATACTATGCTTTCTATATGTGCAAGTATTTTATACGTGTATTGCACACCTATATACTGCACACCAAATAGTACACCTATACCAGTCCTTAAAAGGACCTTTTGTGAACCTAGTAGCTAGTGATTTGCAGACTGTCCCAACACTGATAAAGGACTGCTGCAGAATAGGGCAGCAGTGCACCAGCACCCTATATATTGTACACCTATACCAGTCCTTACAAGGACCTTTGTGGACCTAGTAGCTAGTGATTTGCAGACTGTCCCAACACTGATAAAAGACAGCTGCAGAATCAGGCAGCAGTCAAGTATAATATTCTTTCTATATTTGGAAGAAAGTATATTATACGTGTACAACCCTATATACTGTACACCTATACCAGTCCATAAAATGACCTTTGTGGACCTAATAGTAATAGCCAGTGATTAAACTGACTGTCCCTGCTCCACACAGCGTCCTGTCCCTACACTGACAAAAGACAGCTGCAGAATCAGTCAGCAGTGCACTCAGCAATCACCAGCACAGCAGTGCACCAGAACCCTATATACTGTACACCTATACCAGTCCTTAAAAGGACCTTTGTGAACCTAATAGTTTAATCACTAGCTAGCTATTACCGACTGTCCCTGCTGCACACAGCGTCCTGTCCCTCCCTACACTGACAAAAGACAGGCTGCTGCAATCACCAGCACAGCAGTGCACTGAACCCTATATACTTACTGTACTACACCTATACCAGTCCTTAAAGGGACTTTTGTGGACCTAATTTCTAGTGATTTGTGTCACTACAGTCTCTCCCTGCTCCACACAGCGTCCTGTTCCTAAACTGACATAAAACAGAATGTAAAATGTCCAATTGTCCATGTGCTGAAATGTCTCAATTGGCTGTCCTGTACCCCATGATGGATGTGTCATCATGGGTCAAAGTTCTTTCACACTGTAAACACATATGTCCGCCAGGCGAACAGCGGCAAAAGTCCGCCGATCGGGCGAACGCGCAAAATTTGCGCGAACCGACCGCTGGGCTAACAGTTCGGCCATCCCTAGCTGGCAATTGCTATCTGTGACAATCCTAGTATTAAGGGGATACACTCTGAAGACCTAAATTTTATGTGTTCTTTTTGTGGATGATCATTTATTTCTCAAGTTCCCCCGTATTACTATACCTAATGTCCTAGCTACTTTACATAGATTTGCTAAAGTTTCGGGCCTTTGAATATTATTTTGCCAGGCCCTCTTTCTAATACAATTATTGATAAGCTGTACACGAACAATTGACCAACTGTTATTCAAAAAGCTTAGTGGAGGTTTAGATAAATGGGCTACGTATGGTGTGTCATGGTTAGGGTATATAAACGTAGTGAAAATTAGTTTACTTCCTAAAGTTATGCAGAAAACTTGTGAAGCCTGACAAGTCTAGCAATAGCGTAGCAAGTCATTTTCAAACTTGCAGCTCAATTGCTTGCTACCTGGGCTGTAGTCAGAAATAATTAGATTTATTTGGGGTAAAGAGGGACACAGGACACTGCAGGCACGATCCTACTATAAAAATTTCCAGTGCACAACGTACAGTGTCTCACAAAAGTGAGTATATCTCTCACATTTTTGTAAATATTTTATTATATCTTTTCATGTGACAACACTGAAGAAATTACACTTTGCTACAATGTGAAGTAGTGAGTGTACAGCTTGTATAGCAGTGCAAATTCGCAGTCCCCTCAACATAACTCAACACACAGCCATTAATGTCTAAACCGCAGGCAACAAAAGTGAGTACACTCCTAAGTGAAAATGTCAAAATTTGGCCCAAAGTGCCAATATTTTCTGTGGCCGCCATTTTCCAGCACTGCCTAACCCTCTTGGGCATGGAGTTCACCAGACCTTCACAGGTTGCTACTGGAATCATCTTCTACTCCTCCATCATGGAGCTGATGGATGTTAGAGACCTTGCGCTCCTCCACCTTCCATTTGAGGATGACCCACTGATGCTCAATAGGGTTTAGGTCTGGAGACATGCTTAGCCAGTCCATCACTTTACCCTCAGCTTCTTTAACAAGGCAGTGGTCATCTTGGAGGTGTGTTTGGGGTTATTATCATGTTGGAATACTGCTCTGCAGCCCAGTCTCCGAAGGGAGGGGATCATGCTCTGCTTCAGTATGTCACAGTACATGTTGGCATTCATGGGTCACTCAATGAACTGTAGCACCCCAGTGTTGGCAGAACTCATGCAGCCCCAGACCATGACACTCCCACCACCATGTTTGAATGTAGGCAAGACACGCTTGTCTTTGTACTCCTCATCTGGTTGCCACCACACACACTTGACACCATCTGAACCAAACAAGTTTACCTTGGTCTCATCAGACCACAGGACATGGTTCCAGTAATCCTGTCTTCAGCAAATTGTTTGCAGGTTTTCTTGTGCATCATCTTTAGAAGAGACTTCCTTATGGGATGACAGCCATGCAGACCAATTTGTTGCAGTGTGCGGCATATGGTCTGAGCACTGACAGGCTGACCCCCCCATCCCTTCAACCTCTGCAGTAATGCTGGCAACACTCATACATCTATTTCCCAAAAACAACCTCTGGATATGACACTGAGTACATGCACTCAACTTCTTTGGTCGACCATGGCGAGGCCTGTTCTGAGTGGAACCTGTCCTGTTAAACCGCTGTATGGTCTTGGCCACCGTGCTGCAGCTCAGTTTCAGGGTCTTGGCAATCTTCTTATAGTCTAGGCCATCGTTATGTAGAGAAACAATTCTTTTTTTCAGATCCTCAGAGTTCTTTGCCATGAGGTGCCATGTTGAACTTCCAGTGACCAGTATGAGAGAGTGAGAGCAATAATGCCAAATTAACACACCTGCTCCCCATTCACACCTGAGACCTTGTAACATTATTGAGTCACATGACACTGGAGAGGGAAAATGGCAAATTGGACCCAATTTGGACATTTTCACTTAGGGGTGTACTCACTCTTGTTGCCAGTGGTTTAGACATTAATGGCTGTGTGTTGAGTTATTTCGAGGGGACAGCAAATTTACACTGTTATACAAACTGTACACTCACTACTTTACATTGTAGCAAAGTGTGATTTCTTCAGTGTTGTCACATGAAAAGATATAATAAAATATTTACAAAAATGTGAGGAGTGTATTCACTTTTATGAGATGCTGTGTATACATACATACGCTGCACAGAAAGCGGTTAAGCAAATAGTTTTTTTGTGAATCTGTTGCAAAGTTTCTTACCAGGAGATCCCGCTATTAACCACTTCAGCCCCGAAAGGATTTACCCCCTTCCTGACCAGAGCATTTTTTGCGATTCGGCACTGCGTCGCTTTAACTGACAATTGCGTGGTCGTGCAACGTGGCTCCCAAACAAACATCTTTCTTTCCCACAAATAGAGCTTTCTTTTAGTGGTATTTGATCACCTCTGCGGTTTTTATTTTTTGCGCTATAAACAAAAAAAAGAGCGACAATTTTTTAAAAAACAAATTTTTTACTTTTTGCTATAATATCCCCCAAAAATATATAAAAAAAAACATTTTTTTTTCCCCCTCGGTTTAGGCCGATAGGTATTCTTCTACATATTTTTGGTTAAAAGAAAATCGCAATAAGCGTTTATTGATTGGTTTGAACAAAAGTTATAGCGTCTACAAAATAGGGGATAGTTTTATGTCATTTTTATTAATTTTTTATTTTTTCTCGTGACTGCGACATTTTGGCGGATGCATCGGACAATTTTGACACATTTTTGGGACCATTGGCATTAATACAGCGGTCAATGCTATAAAATTGCATTGATTACTGTAAAAATGTCACTGGCAGTGAAGCGGTTAACCGCTAGGTGGCAGCGTAGGGGTTAAGTATTCCTAGGGCCGTGTTTCTAACTGTATGGGGGCGTGGCTGTATATGACACCACACTGAATGCTGCTCCCTATGGCATTATAGCATGCTGTCTCTTTATATTCCTTAGTGAAGGCCTTGCTTAGCTTGTGCCATTTTATATAAACGTTTTATTATTTTTATCTGTGATCTTGTAAATGATGTTATCTTGATTGTGTTGCCCATGTTGGGTTATGCTTATAGGAAGGTATTTTTACAAGCTGATGTTCAGCATTTTAATGATTCAGTCCCTGGCTTCAAAAAAACAATACACACAAAATCTGGACTGGATTACAGTAATATGTATCCCAAAGACATGTTTAATTGAATTAGTTTAGTCAGTTAGTATAGTACTGACAAATTTCTGCAGTGCTTTACAAGAACATTTAAACTATTTACATCACTGCCTCCCTCCTTGAGGCTTAAAGTCTAATTTCCCAACCGCTTTTATATTCCTTATGCCGTGTACACGCGGCCGGACTTTTCATCAGACTGAACTCCAAAGGACTTTTCAACGGAGTTCCGCCTGAAACTGACTTGTCTACACACAATCACACCAAAGTCCAGCGGATTTGACCATGATGACGTACGACCGGACTAGAATAAGGATAATTATAGATATTATTATTATTATTATAATAGAATAACTAGACTAGAAGTTCATAGCCAGTAGCCAATAGCTGCCCTAGCGTCGGTTTTCGTCCGTCGGACTAGCAGACAGACAAACATATCTTTCGACTGGACTCTAGTCCGTTGGAAAGATTTGAAACCTGTTCTAAATTTAAAGTCCTGATTTTTCAACAGCAAAGGTCCGATGAAGCCCGCACATGGTCGAATAGTCCGACGGATTTGTTCCGTCGGATCTTTGCTGTCAAAGTCCGGCCACGTATACACGGCATTAGACTTGTTTGACTGGAGCTTGAATAATTAAATATTTAGTATTATTTTTTTTTATTATTAACTATATTAAAATATGAATGTTTTAAAGTGTTTTCTCCATAAGGACTGAAAAGAAACATTATAAATATAAAAACAATATTATCCAAGTAGAGGCTAGTAAATCCTAAAGGTTTAGTTAAACAAGTATATCTTTATTAAATCTGACAAAGGATAAAGCCTTGAGGACAGTAGAGAGTGAAGTACACAGGACCCAAGATATTTTTTTGTACTGGGGGAAGGGGGATTCAGTCTTGGGTACATAGAGGAAATAATTGGGCTGTGCATGCAATGTGGCAAATTATGTATAGCAAATATATGCTAATGGAGGGAGGGGCTTCAAATTTGTGCCTACTCATTGTGTAACGTAAGGCAAATTTTTGTGGCCAAATATTCTTTAACCAGTTTCCACCTGGCCTATAAACAAATGACCACTGAGTGGGACTGCTCTAGTTCAAAATGGAGGCTGTATGACTTCCTCCCCAGACCCCGCCTCATGCGAGCCCCACAGGCCACGCCCCAGCGCAATGGTTCCACTGGACACAGCCGATGACAGATCACTGTATCGGGTCAGTGCCATGTGATCGCTGTGACCAATCACAGCAGATCATGTGGCAATTGTAAACCATGGATGGCTTCCATTTATGCCAATCATTGTTTACTATTGTGTTGCTCGCAGTGATTGGTCACAGTGATCACATGCAACAGACAGGGTTAATCACAGCTTATCTATACCATGTGATTATCTGTGGCCCATTGCAGCTCATCGCAGCAATACACAAAATGGCTTGATTTCATTCAGAAAAAAATGTTTGCTTATACCAGTGAAATCCTGATCGCCTGCCCAAAGTAGTACCCTGTTACTATGGTAACACTGTATTACACTGGTCACAGTATGGAAAAAGAAGAATCTTTAAAAAAAAAAGAAAAAAAATGTAATACTTTTTTTTTCTTTGGAAAAAAATGAAGTGTCCCTGATCAATCCCACTCCAGGTATATGATGGCGTTGTACTGCAGTGGTGACAGAATGAAAAAAAAAATTGTATTTAATTTAATGTTTGTTTAGATGTTTAATGTTATTGGGCATTAAGAAAAGAGATGGGTCATCAGTACTTCAGGATTGATTGGTTTTCAGATGTAGATACCATAGTTTGTGGACTCTCTAACTTTCCTACAGACTAAATAACATACACTAAGGGCCGGTGCACACAGCGATGCGCGGCGAGGCGTCTCCGACTTGCCTCGCCGCGACTTGCACGGACCTCAGCGGCGACTTGCAGAGGACTTCTGTATAGAAGTCAATGCAAGTCGCCCCCGAAGTCGCCCCAAAGTAGTACAGGAACCTTTTTTCTGAGTCGGAGCGACTCGAGTCGCTCCTCTCAGAACGGTTCCATTGTACAGAATGGGGGCGACTTGCGGGAGCGAGGCGAGGCGAGCCGTGTCGCCTCGCCTCGCGCCGCAGTGTGAACCGGCCCTAATTTGGGTTATTTTTACTAAAGAAATGTAGCAGAATACATTTTGGCCTACATTTTTGAAGAAAAATTATATATTTGCAAAATTTTATAACCAAAAACTACGTAAAATGCAATCTTTTTTTTTACATGTTTGGTCTTTTTTCATTTATTTAGCAAAAAATGAAAAACCTAGTGATGATTAAATATCCTCAAAAGAAAGCTCTATTTGTGTGAAAACAAATGACAAAAATTTCATTTGGGTATAGTGTGGCATGACTGTGCAATAGTCATTTAAAGTGTGACAGCACTGAAAAGCTGAAAATTGGCCTGGGCAGGAAGGGGGTGAAAGTGCCCGGTATTGAAGTGGCTAATTACTCTCTAAGCTGGAATCCCCCCCCCCCAGTACAGATCTCCCCCCTCCCACTAGTAAATGTCCCTTTTCCCATACAGAAGGGGAGTTGAGTGGGATTATATTCTCAATAGAGTCCTGAAGAACTAATATAATCAATTTCTCTAAACTGATATTTTTAACCACTTCAGCCCCCGGAAGAATTTACTCCCTTCCTGACCAGAGCACTGCGTCGCTTTAACTGACAATTGCACGGTCGTGCGACATTGCACCCAAACAAAATTGATGCCCTTTTTTTCCCCACAAATAGAACTTTCTTTTGGTGGTATTTGATCACCCCTGCGGTTTTTATTTTTTGCGCTATAAACAAAAATAGCGACAATTAAAAAAAAAAAAAAAAAAAAGCATTTTCTTTTTACATTTTGCTATAATATCCCCCAAAAATATATATAAAAAAACAAAAAAACTGCGACTTTATGGCGGGCACATCGGATATTTTTGACACAGTTGTGGGACCATTGTCATTTATACAGCAATCAGTGCTATACAAATGCACTGATTCCTGTGTAAATGACACTGGCAGTGAAGGGGTTAACCACTTGGTGGCAGTGTAGGAGTTAAGTGTGTCCTGGGGAGTGTTTCTAACTGGGGGGGTGTGGCTACATGTGACACGTCACTGATCTCTGCTCCCGATCACTGGGAGCTATAATCAGTGTCCTGTCACTAGGCAGAACGGGTAGATGCTTGTTTACATTAACATCTCCCGTTCTTCCTCTCCGTGAGTCAATTGCGGGTATTCCCGCGGCGACCCGTGACCCGACTCGCAGAGCTTGCCGAGGGCACATGCCCGCAGACCGCCTCTTAAAGAGCAACGTTCAGGTACGTTCGTTTGCCTGTACGAGCCCTTCTGCCAACGTACATTGGCGTGAGGTGGTCGGCAAGCGGCTAAAATAGAATTTACACTCTCTGGTTTCCTGCCCACTCCAAAAATCCAGAATTTCTGGCTGCAGAGATGGCTATTCTTGTATCCTGTGAAGGTTGGGGCTACTGCCTAGGCGTTTTGGCTGACCTCCCCTTAGGTGAGCTTCACACTGATCCGTGGCCACGTTTGCGGTAAAGCTGCTTGTTTTAGGCTACTATCACATTGGGGTCGCGTTAGTGATAAAGCGCCGCTCATTTTTACTGCGCTTTAATGCTGTTTAAGTGGCACTTTTTTCTGCCGCTAGCAGAACGCTTTTAACCCCCCACTCGCGACCAAAGAAGGGTTAAAAGCCCCTGTGTTGGGGTGCTTCCGAAGTGCTTTTCAGTGTGAAAGCACTCGGGCTTTCACACTCAGAAGGTATAGGAGGCAGTTTTCAGGTGCTTTACGGGTGGTATTTCTAGCGATAAAATGCCTAAAAACCGCCTCCAATGTGAAAGGGGTTTTAGCAGCACTTTAGCACTGTTTAGGCTGTGCTTTTTTTGGGTGTTAGTGGGGCACGTTTAACCCCCGCTAGTGGCCGAAGAAGGAGTTAAACACGCCTGTGTTGCGGGGGTTCCGAAACGCTTTTCAGGTGCTTTGGAAGCGATGCCCATTCATTTCAAAGGGCAGGGCGTTTTGGGAGCGCTGTATCCTGCTTGCAGGACTTTTCCTAACGTCCCGAAAATGCACTGCCCCAGTGTGAAAAGTCACACTGAAATGATTGGGAGCCAGTTTTATTTAGAGGCTATTTCTGGTGCTAAAATGCCTGAAAACCACCTCAGCGTGAAGCTGGCCTTAATTAGCAATATGTGACCAAATGCCTAGGCACGTGCTCACAGGACTAGCTTCTCTAGGAACTTAATGGAGCAGTAAAAAAAAACAAAAAAAAACGAAGGGAGCATAGTAAGTAGAGTCATTTAAGACGGCAGGTCCGCTTTAACATCATTTATCACAACAGAATATGTTTAATGCCCTGTACACACGATCGGAATTTCCGACGGAAAATGTGCGATTGATTGTGTTGTCGGAAAATCCGATCGTATATGGGCTCCATCGGACTTTTTCCGTCGGAATTTCTGACACACAAAGTTTGAGAGCAGGATCTAAAATTTTCCAACAACAAAATACGATTGTGTGTAGACAATTCCGACGGACAAAGTGCCATGCATTCTCAGAATAAATTATGAGAACACAGATATTTCCTACTGGCCCGTTTATAGTCCCGACATACTTGTACGTTACCTCGTTAAGAACGATCTGATTTTTCTGACAACTTTGTCTGACCGTGTGTATGCAAGACAAGTTTGGCACAAAATCCATCTGAAAAAATCTGATGGATTTTGTAGTCGGAATGTCCGATCGTGTGTACAGGGCATAATAGGAAGGTGGTAAAAAGGCAAGCAATATGGCCAAGCACACTTCTTATTTTCCTTGTCGTAATCGTATTGATCAGGGGTCTCCAAACTTTACAGTACTAGGGTCACATTGTATATTATACAAATTTTTGCAGGCTTAAAAAAGTTTTTTTTTTTTAAAGGAACAATTCAGTATGATATGACTTAGAAGAACAGAAAAATTTTCAAGCAAAGAAATTCCAAATAAACGTGAGCCCATCAAAGTCCCCCTTACATCAGGTTCTTATCTTGATTGCTCACACAGATGCTGCAGTGGTGGCTAGTAACTCTTCTAGTCCAGCAATTGGCGTCCCTACTTTGTAAAAGCTCATCTCAGTCCTTGGATGCTTTTTTCTTCATTAGAGTCCCCTTACATCAGGTTCTACATAACATCAGGGTTCTTGCTTGCATCAGAGCTCCCTTTTGTATGAGAGTACCTATCGGCATCCCCTATCGGCACCCTTACTTCATTGGAAATCCCTTCTATAGAAAAAACAACTGTCTTTTTTTTACCATTACCAACTTAGCATATAAATACAACAATAGACTTCACAACAAAGCTACATGCACTATATTACCAAAAGTATTGGGACACCTGCCTTTATATGAACTTTAATGGCATTCCAGTCTTAGTCCATAGGGTTCAATATTAAGTTGGACCACCCTTTGCAGCTATAAGCCCCTGTACACATGGTCGGACATTTCGACGGAAAATGTCTGATCGGAGCGTGTTGTTGGATAATCCAACCATGTGTGGACTCCATTGGACTTTTTTCGTCGGAATGTCCGACCAACAAAGTTTGAGAGCTGGATATAAAAATTTCTGACAACATAATCCAATCGGACTTTGTCCGATCGTTTGTAGAGAATTCCGATCGGACAAAGTGCTACGCATGCTCAGATCAATTTACAATACCAAAGCTATTTGCTACTAGCCTGAACGTAGTCGTGTCTTAACGAACGTCATCACGTTATGAACGATCGGATTTTCCGACAACTTTGTGCGACCATGTGTATGCAACACCAGTTTCGGACAAAATCCGTCTGAAAAAATCAGTCGGATTTTGTGGTCGGAATTTCCGACCGTGTGTGTATGGGGGCTAACGGCTTCAATTCTTCTGGAAAGGCTGTCCACAAGGTTTAGCAGTGTGTCAATGGCAGTGATGGTGAACTTTGGCACCCCAGATGTTTTGGAACTACATTTCCCATAATGCTCATGCACTCTGCAGCATAGTTGAGCATCATGGGAAATGTAGTTCCATAACATCTGGGGTGCCAAGGTTCGCCATCACTGGTCTATGGGAATGTTTGACCATTCTTCCAGAAGCGCATTTGTGAAGTCAGTCACTGATGTGGACAAGAAGGCCTGGCTCGCAGTCTCCACTCCAATTAATCCCAATGTGTTCTATCGGGTTGAGGTCAGTCAAGTTTCTGCACCTCCAAACATGCTCATCCCTGTTTTTATGGACCTTGCTTTGTGCACTGGTCCAAATCCATTTGGTGGAGGGGGGTTATGGTGTGGGGTTGTTTTTCAGTGGTTGGGCTTGGCCCCTTAGTTCCAGTGAAGGGAACTCTTAAAGCGTCAGCATACCAAGACATTTTGGACAATTTCATG
Organism: Lithobates pipiens; assembly: GCF_037356315.1. Lineage (NCBI taxonomy): Eukaryota > Metazoa > Chordata > Amphibia > Anura > Ranidae > Lithobates > Lithobates pipiens. Next base: position 45,915,621 of record NW_027507686.1, on the reverse strand, counting down.
CTACCAACTTTGTGGGAACAGTTTGGGGATTCCCCCTTACTGTTCCAACATGACTGCGCACCAGTGCACAAAGCAAGGTCCATAAAGACGTAGATGAGCGAGTTTGGGGTGGAGGAACTAGACCAGCTTGTACAGAGTCCTGACATCGACCCAATAGAACCACTTTGGGATGAATTGGAGTGGAGACTGTGTGCCAGGTCTTCCTGTCCAACATCACAAATGGGTCTCTGGAAGAATGGTCAAACATTCCCATAGACACACTCCTAAACCTTGTGAACAGCCTTCCCTGAAGAGTTGAAGCTGTTATAGCTGTAAAGGGTGGGCCAACTCAATATTGAACCCTACTGACTAAGACTGGGATGCCATTAAAGTTCATGTGTGTGTGTAAAGGCAGGCGTTCCAATACATTCAGCAATACAGTATAGTGTATATGGTGCAAATACTGGCAGAGGAGGAGAGGAAACGGGCGTGTAAGTTGTCCCAATACTTTTGGTAATCTAGCATATATGTAAAATATCACAGTATTTCTGCTAACTTTATACAGATATATGGGCATTATAAATATGACTAGTGGCTCTTTCATGCCATGGAACTTTGCTGATTTTTTTTTTTTGATGATTTAGTTAAACGGGCTCTTTAAAGTATGAATAGATCTTTTGGTCTGGGAAAATGACCATGGTTTTGTTTCACTTCTAATTTGATTTTTAAAACTAATTTTAGGGTTTAGGATTTGCTCTGTGAAGTCAGATCTCTCTGCTCATTTCCACAGTGGTAACATCAAAGAGGAGGAGAAGTCTGAGAAACATCATGCTATGTTGCTTTTAGCAAAATAAATATACAAAGATGCTGTTTATTGTAAGTAGAAGTAATGAGAAACAAAAGTAAACAGTTTTCCACTTAAAGCAGAACATCACTCTCCTTTTGTAGATTGCATTATCCGGGTCTTCTCTTTAACAAATCTGGAAAGTCATTTTTTGGGGTAGCGATTTACCTTTTTCGTAAGGTACTTTTTCCCACGTAGTTATTCTTCAGGTGAACATGATATTTGTTGGATCCGCTCCACCCAGGATATGTCAACCATCCCAAGAGGCTTCAGGACAGTTTCCTCCAAGCCATGCCTCCTGTGCATGTGTAGCACCCTCTGTGTGTGCTAGAAGTTGAGTTGAGCTTTTGTTAGTGTAGGCAAATTTAGTTAGCTCAGGGTTAAGCTTGAGCTGTTCATTCTGGGTCAGTGTTCAGTGAGTCAAGGCCGGATGACTCATCCTGACAGCTCCCCTGATGCCTTCCCTTGTTTCTGGAACATTGGAGAATGTTCTAGAGCTAGTGGGCAGGAGGCGATGAGGAGCTGCCTGGAATATTTGAGGCCTCGGCCAATCCCCAGTAGTGGACCAGAAGGGGGCAGAGAGTACCTCATAAATAGGCATGAGCCATGCCAGCAAGGGCAGTCGGGTGGCAGATGAAGATATAGTGCTGAGGAGGTGGTCAGTGGCCCTCAGGGGCAGGGAGCCCTCGAGGGGCAGGATCCCTCTCTACCTAGTTGGGAGGGGGGCATTCAAGTTCATTTGTGGCTCCCTATGGGGTGCGCTACACATGCATGGCGGGGAGATGGGTGTGACTGCCAGATGCCTCCTAAATCCAAGATGATGGTTGCGGACCAAAAACTGTAAATGTACATCATGTTTTAGACGTTGAATACCGGGGTTATGGCAATGACTAGCTGCCATAACACTGGTATCATAATTTTTTATTTTTTTTTGTTAGGTGGCCGGCTTTCAGATCAAAGTGATCCTGGTTGTAAACAATGTATCTATATGCCTTGGAAATCTGCACAATTTGTTGTCATATCGAAGCATCTGAAAAGCGTTTTGGCAGCGGTGCTTTTTGGACAAATTTAACCCTTTCTTCGGGCGCTAGGGGGGTTAAAAGTGCCCCGCTAGTGGCCGAAAAACGCCAGTAAAGCGATGGTAATGCGACCAGCTGGCAGTGTGAAAGGGCTCTAAAAGGTAAATAAGAGACCTGGGGTCTTTTTGACCCCAGATCTCTCAATAAAGAGGACCTGCCATGCTTATTTCTAATACAAGGGATGTTTACATTTCTTGTAATAGGAATAAGACACCTTTCACACCAAACTGCTGATAGCGTCGGCGGTAAAACGCCGCTATTTTTAGCGACGTTTTACCGCCAGATTTGCTGCGCATTTCGGCCACTAGCGGGCCGCTTTTACCCCCCCGTTAGCGGCCGCGAAAGGGTTAAAACCGCCGGCAAAACGCAATAGCGGCGTTTTGCCGGTGGCATTACAGCGCTGCCCCATTGATTTCAATGGGGAGCAGCGGTGGAGGAGCGGTAAACACACCGCTCCTTCACCGCTCCAAAGAAGCTGCTGGCAGGACTTTTTTCTGACGTCCTGCCAGCGCACCGCTGTAGTGTGAAAGCCCTCGGGGCTTTCACACTGCACACAATGGTGCAGCTTCTTTAGGGAGGATTGCAGGTGCTATTTCTAACGCTATAGCGCCTGCAAAACGCCCTGGTGTGAAAGGGGTCTAAAAGCATAGCTCCCAACTGTCCCTGATTTTGAGAGACTGTCCCTGATTTGGAGAAATGTCCCTCTGTCCCTCTTTCCTCCTCATTTGTCCCTCATTTTGGTCTGATTTATATAATTGTATATAAAATGCACCTTTTATCTTTCAAAAAAGTGTTTCCCGGAGCTAAACCTTTCATCCAAATTATAAATTGCTGCATTTGTAAATTTTAAAAGCCAATATAAAGGAATAGTATTGGTAAAAAAAAAAGCCCTTGTGGATTTAATTAACTTTTTTGGGGTTTATTCTCCTTTAAGGGGGTGTGGCAGAAGGCATGTCCTATGCCAGGCATGTCCAAAGTCCGGCCCGCGGGCCAGTTGCGGCCCGCGGTCCGGTTTTGAACGGCCCGCCTGCTCTTTCTCAATTTATTGTGCCATGGGAGCAGGGCTGTCAGATCAGCCAATCCCCGGCACTGTGAGAAGCTCCGTGAGCTTCAAAAGTTAAAGTAAAGTGCAGAGGATTGTGCTGTGCTCTCTGCTTCCCCCTACAGTGCAGTACCCGGCTGAATGAGGAAGGTGCAAAGGTACTGTACTACAAGCTAGATTTGTGTTAAAAAGGCCTTTATTCATGTGTGTGTGTGTGTATGTATGTATGTGTATGCATGTGTCTGTATTTGTGTGCATGTATGTCTGTATGTGTGTGTGTGTGTGTGCACATGTGTCTGTATGTGTGTGAGTGCACATGTGTCTGTGTGAGTGCACATGTGTCTGTGTGTGTGCACATGTGTCTGTATGTGTGTGTGCACATGTGTCTGTATGTGTGTGTGCACATGTGTCTGTATGTGTGTGTGCACATGTGTCTGTATGTGTGTGTGCACATGTGTCTGTATGTGTGTGTGCACATGTGTGTGTGTGTGTGTGAACATGTGTCTGTATGTGTGTGTGTGTGCGCGTGTGCGCACATGTGTCTGTGTGTGTTTTTTTTTTTTTATTATTGCACTGCACCAAAAGCACCCTACATTTTCCAATGTGTGGGGTACCATTAAGAATTAACGGTGCCCCCTAAAGTGCAGAGCATTCGTCTGTGTGTTGGGAACGAGTGCGACAAAGGCAAGAGAATTCTTGTTGGGCTGTGTATTAGTGCTCGGATGGACACACTTAGACCGAATTTTCAATGGTTCAAAGAATGTCAGGCAAAATGGTCGGCCCTCAGGCATGTTCACTTCATCAAATCCGGCCCACTTTGAAAAAAGTTTGGACACCCCTGTCCTATGCCTACATATGTTTGCTAGTAGATGTCCCTCATTCCCATCTCAAAATGTTGGGAGGTATGAAAAAGTGATTAAAAAAAATACATAAGTGTATGTGTGTGTGTGTGTGTGTGTGTGTATATATATATATATATATATATATATTAAAATGCCATTATAGTCGCATTTGACCTCTTGACAACTGGGCACTTAAACCCCCCTCGTGACCAGACCAATTTTCAGCTTTCAGCGCTCTCGCACTTTGAATGACAATCAGTCATGCAACACTGTACCCAAATAAATTTTTGTCCTTTTTTCATACACAAAGAGGTTTATTTTGGTGGTATTTGATCACCTCTGGGTTTTTTATTTTTTGAGCTATAAGTGAAATTTTGAATTTTGAAAAAAAAATGCATTTTTCTTTTTTTCTGTGATAAAATTTTGGAAATTATAAATTTTTCTTCATAAATTTTGGCCACAATTTATACTTCTACATATCTTTGGTAAAAAAAAAACAAATTAGTAGATATTATTTGGTCTTTGTGAAAGTTGGAGAGTCTATAAGCTGTGCCAGATGGCACTAATATGTGGCACTGATGACACGTGGCAGTGATGACAGATGGCACTAATACGTGGCACTGATGACACGTTACACTGATGACAGGTGGCACTATGTGGCACTGATAACAGATGGCACTTATATGTGGCAATGGGGACAGGTTGCACTTTACTTTTATTTTTGTTTGTTTTTTTTACTAACCGCTGCAGCGTTTCATGTCTCCCTCCACACACGCTGTCTCTGTGTGAGGAGGAAGAGCCGGCGCTGAGAGATGATCTCATGTTCACATATGAGATGATCTCTCATTGGACACGCCGATCGCGCTGTAAACGGCCGCTGTGATTGGCCATTTACAGCGATCTGTGACTGGCTGTGTCGAAGGGACACGGCCAGCACAGAACTTCCCCGATGAATGCTCACGGGAAGTAAACAGGAGGACATCCAGGGACGGCCTCCTGGCAATTGGTGTCCGCGTTGCAGCCGTCTTTCGGCTATAGCACGGACGCCTAGTGGTTAATCGTATGTAGCACTGACCCTCGAAGGAGCTGCTGGTTTTGTTGGGCATAATCTTGACCTCGCCTCTATCTAGGGGTTCCCATGGCAGATGGCCCAAAGAAATGCAGAAACTGATACTGAATCTTCTTTTGGGTTATTTATTTAGATGATAACACAGTCTCTTAATGAAGGGTAGAGGGTTAGGAAGGAAGTTCAGGTACTTTTGGAACTGCAAAAATAGAAAGTCTCTTATCAAAGTAATCCAGAGAATAAACGTTTCGCAACTGGATTCTCACAACCCCCGGATAGACCTCCTCTCACTAGGTCTGGCAGCCGGTAGGGTGTTAAGTAAAGCAAAGTCTCTGCCACAGACTTGGATATAGACCACTTGAGAAATAGTCTCTGCCACAGACTTGGATGTAACCGAGGGACGTAGACAGATTTTAGAGAACTATCATATGGTACCAGTATCTCTCAGCCGGTCCAGCGATACCGTATAAATATAGATCCACAAAGGGTCCTTCAACTGAGCCTCCAGGCTCCTTCAGAGAAGCCAGCCTTGCGCATGGCCTTCTCCCAAAGAGTCCTCCCCTGGATGCTTCTCCAGTTGCTGGGCCTCTCCTCAGATGAGACGGCCCTGGACCACCCTAGGATCATTAGGGCCTCAAATCCATTCAGGCCTGTCCCTGAAGTTGCTTTGCCTCTGGCTATCCAGCCCCGAGGCTCAGAATTGCATGGATCCGCACCCCATTCCAGGAGGGCCAAGAGGGCTGGTCAGGAGGACTAGGACCAAACAGACAGAAAATATCTTCTGGACCGGAACCCTGAAGCACGTGATACAGAATACACAGCAAGAAAACCCTTCCACTGGGCTGGTTCCAAGAAAGAAATGGCACTCAATACACCCAACTAGACTCTGTTCTACTACTTGCTGGCGGTGACAGCGACACCTGCAGCCCAGGAGAACTTTAGAAAAATTTGCCCTAAAACCCAACTGTAAATTTAGGAATATTAATTTTCAAAACCTATAGCGCTTCTCGTCAGGAGCCGGTGCTACACATATTGATGGGAATGTTCATTATTCTTTTGATATGTGATATGATTTATGTTCTGTGCATGACGCATTGCTTTTATGTTTTTTTTTGTATACTGTGGGGAGAAGTTTTGAAATGTCCTTGTTTAAATACAATTTTTTACAATGACAATAAATCTTATCTAATCTTATCTTGCTTTGCCATTTTGAAAATGTTAACACTTACAATACTACTGAATCAATAAGGGAAGCTAATTTGAGTGATCTTCATGTAATGGGTTTTATCAGAATATCAGAATGTCCCCAGGAAAACAGAATTGTTGATATGATTAAATAGTGTAGTTGCTAGGCAACATGCAGGGAAAGTTGTTGGTGACCTTGGACTGCTTCCTGTGTTAGTGTTTATATTCTTTTAAAGTGTTTATTATGTTTGTGTGATATTTTACTATTGGGAAAAAAGGTGGCTTTGTTCGCAAATGTGCCCACTCATTGTGAGTGCTTCAGAACAGAATTGCAGTGGACAAAAGTGCGCAGTTCAAACATCAGCAGTTGAATAGGGTAAGTATAAAGTATTGTGTTTTTTTATTTTTTTTATGTGCATACTTGGTATTACTTGGTATTGTTGATGTTTGCTGTCATTGGTGATCGCTTACTGGGTGTTGTTGAAGCAATTGCTTATAGCTGATTAAATGTTGGAGTGCTGGGTGTGTTCTAATTAGCATATGTAAGATAGGTAAAATATACAGAGGAGAAAGTATTTATACGAAGTATGATATTTAAGGACGCCTTTACACAAAAGTTGGTCTCTGAAGAGTGATCCACCATAGTGGGCATGTGACAGGTGACGTGTCCCCTCCTCCTGCCTGTTCTAACCTTTAGAAGCCCACACCACCATGGTTGTAGCATGGCTCCATTCAACTCGAATGCAACAGAGGGGATCGTTTTTTTTTTTCCCCCCCAGCGTGATGTAAAGCTTTGGTAAACCTCTATATGGCTGCCTTGCAGCTTGGGGAGGGGTCGAAATGTGGCTCATCCACCATTTTTTACCACCCCCCAACTGCAAGTGAAACACTATCTTTAGTGGAATAGTAAAATAAGTTTGCTTATTGTGAGTGCTTCAGAATAAATTCAGCAGACAAAAGTCCATCATTTGTTAGAAAACAGAAGGAGTTCAGAATGGAGACAATAGACCTGGGTTTCTCAACCAGGCTTCCATGGAACCTTAGGGTTCCTTCAGAGGTTGCAAGGGGTTCCTTGAGCAATGAGCAATTTCTGCCTCTCAGATAAGTTCCCACTGACACCATTGATCTTTTTAACTATCTGTAAGGGGGTAATTCTTCCCAATGACCACAAGTGTAATGCCACGTACACGCGACCGGACTTTTCGAGGGACTAGGTCCGACGGTCTTTCCGACTGACTTTCGGCAGAGTTCCGATGGACTTCCCGAATGAACGGACTTGGCCACACACAATCACACCAAGGTCCGATGGATTCGAACGTGATGACGTACGACCGGACTAAAATAAGGAAGTTCATAGCCAATAGCTGCCCTAGCGTCGGTTTTTGTCCGCCGGACTAGCATACACACAAACGGATTTCTCAGTCCGCCGAAGTTCTGGTGGAAAAATGTAAAACATGTTCTATTTCTAAAGTTCGCCGGATTTTTGGCCACACAAGATCGAATTGTCCACCAGACTTGTTCCGTCGGACCTTTGCTGTCAAAAAGTTGTAGATATAGTCATTTTTAGCAGGGGTTCCCTAATAACAGAAAGATATTTCAAGGGTTCCTCTGTGCTGAAAAGGTTGAGAATGGCTGCAGTAGACTATCCTTGGCAAGTACCTGTGTATCAAAATTTGATATCCTCCACCACTTCTAGGTAAATTAATAATATAAAATATATATAATGAAAAAATAAAAATTCACACCTGTGGACATCTGAGCAAAAACATTGTCAGGACCCAGATCTCAACTTGGAAGCGCTGCTATGTCTGGTGGTGTCTCTGCTTGCTCAGCCACCTGAGATGCTGGACAGCTGCCTGCCTGTTTCCTTAGACTACCTTGCCTTGTGTCTAGTTTCCCCTCAATATCTCGCTCTTGTCACTTCTGGTGCCATCTATATCTTCATTACCTCTCGTTACTGACCTTTGGCTTGTTCCTCGACTACGCTTCTGCTTGATCCCAGCCTGCAACCACTTGTTACTGACTTTTGGCTTATTTATTGACTACACTCCTGCTTGATCCCAACCTGCTATATCTGCTACTGGACCCCAATTTGCTCACCTCCTGGTTGGGCGGTCCTGAGGACTGTGACCTGGTACTTTATTAACTTTATTAACATATGCGTAGTACTCTCTGAATGCCTGGACACTGAGTAGATCCAGAGAGTGCATGGCACTATTGCGACTCTGGTACGCATGTGTGGAAGTGACGTACGTCATCGTAGCATGTCCATTCAAATGGCTGGAGGGTGCGAACCCAAAAAGAAGACTGGGTGAAAATGGATGTGGCTTCAGCAGTGACAGTGCAGCGCTGGAGGGCTTCATTTGTAAGTTAAGCGTCATTATGTCATTATGTACTAGTATGTGGTGCATACTACCACAATAGCATAATATAATTAGAATTCTAAACAGTTCATGTAATAAAAAAGTGTGTGTGTGTGTGTATATATATATATATATATATATATATATATATATATATAAATATTTTTATATCTGTGTCCCTTTTTATTAGCATGCTAAATAAAAATTTTGCATACAGTATATAAAATTTTCTCCACCAGTCGGTAATTTGGGCTTGCTTGCATTTGTAGTGGGTTTATTCCTTCACCAGTATAATACTGCTCTCGCCTCACAAGTTGGTCCTAATCTATATCTGGTCAAACACGCTTTTACCCTTTTGCATAGGTTTATTATGCACTTTTGTATGTATTCTTCCAGGTTAATATGGATCTCTCATTATTGGTGCATAGGATTCTTCAATGTTAATCCATTGCCATCCTGGTTTCTCTTAGCTTTTTCTCCCATATAGCACCAAAAATAGAATAATTCTCACAGTGCTTACTGTTGCTTTATTTTATTTTTTTTAAATCTGAGGATACACACACAATGTATGAAAAATGTATTTGCCTGTATACATTCCAATAGACGCAGCCTGTGTGTACCTTTTGTACCGCCAAAAAAAAAACACATTCCGTTCACTACCGGTTGCGGCGTGACGTTCTCCCTCCCTAAACGTTACGTCACTGTACCACGTGACTTATTGAGCATTTGAAAATTGTTGCCATTCTACACTAATTGCAGTTTATTGATTTTACATCTTGAGGATTTTAGTAAATGCATTATTGCACAGACAGTTGTGTTTTTTTTTTTTATTCTTATGTTGTAATATATAGGTAAAGGGTGAATCTTATTTATTTGTGGCAGCAGCAATATACTTTCACTGGGCACATACTTGTTAGCGCTGGAGTATTTTATATAATTATACTACCACAATACGACATTAACCTGCAGGTGGACATTTATTTATTTATTTATTTATTTAGTTTAGTTTACTACCACTTTACTATACTCTCCTTCCCATGTAGAATCTGCACAGTGCCACCTACAGGTGTGAAGAATGCCTGCACCTAACTACACACTTTGCTGCTTACAGTATGTATCCATTGGAATATACTGTAAACACTTGCACAATCCTTATCAGATTCAGGTGATAGAATACACTGCTTACTATAAGCAGCCATAAACAAACATAGGGAGAGTGTGATCATTTTGAAACAAGAGGCCAGACAATAGCCAGACAGAAGGTTTGTACAATGATCCTGAAAAGAAAGGACAATATTGACTTTGAAGATGGATAACAGGTAGATTCTGTATTTACTATTGCATGCAATATCACATTTCACATTTTGCTATTACACATGCCCTAAATATTCATCTTTTTACACCTTAAAAAGGCACATATTTAACCCTTTGATTGCCCCTGATGTTAACCCCTTCCCAGCCAGTGTCATTAGTACAGTGACAGTGCATGTTTTTAGCACTGATCACTCTATTAGTGTCACTGGTTCCCACAAAGTGTCAAAAGTATCAGTGTATACAGTTAGATTCAAAAGATTGTGAGTGTATTTGCCATCATCCCAAAGTGAAATTTTAAAGCATGTCCTCATTAAGTGGGATTTTTAAGGCAATCAAAATGTGATATTATTCTAAAATAATTTATTGAAAAAATTATGTAATTTAAAATTGTAGAAAAAAAGATATTGTACCATCTTTACATAAACTTGATTCAACATGTCATATGCACAAGGTGGAATGTCGGCTCCTACAGAGAGGGGGGGGGGGGGGATACCACCAGGGGCGTAACTATAGGGGGTGCAGCAGTTGCGACCGCAACCGGGCCCTGTGATGCAGGGGGCCCATGCAGCCCCCTCTACATATGGCCGGCAGCAGCATAGGCAGCAAGGGGTACCAGTGCACCATGCACACGGGTGGCTGGAAGCGGAGGGTGACTAGCAGAGCTCCATGCTCTACTATCGCACTGGCTGCTCTTTAGTTGTGCATTCCCCGCATGACCTGTGTCCTCAGAGTACCCCTCTCCTGCTCCATGCATTGCCGCTCAGTCCGATGTCTGTTCTCCCCAACCAGTGGTGGAACTACAGGGCTCACAAAGGTCATACCTGTTACCACGCCCTGGAGTTCCACCGCCAGACTCGGAGGGAAGGGCCCTGGCTGGGGTTCAGGGGGGCCCTTCATGGTTTCTTGCATCAGGGCCCTGAAGGTTCTAGTTACGCCACTGGATACCACTATGTATATCATTTCTAATATATGCTATATGACATGTTGAATCAAGTTTATGTAAAAATTGCACAATCTCTTTTTCTACAATTTTTTTCTACAATTTTAAATTGCATAATTTTTTCAATAAATGATTTTAAATAATATACTGTTTTGAGTGACTTAAAAATCCCACTCAATTAGGACATGCTTTAAAGGGATTGTAAAGAAAAATGTATTTTTTCTTAAAATAACAAACATGTTATACTTACCTCCACTGTGCAGCTCGTTTTGCACAGAGTGGCCCCGAACCTGCTCTTCTAGGGTCCCTCGGCGGCTGTCTCTGCTTCTTCCCGCAGGTACTTCTCACGTTCATGCGAGCTCCCTCGCATTGTGAGAAGCACCTGCAGGCACGCTCCCGTGATACAGCCAGCATCACACGGCCCCGCCCCCCCGGTGAGCCGCTTTATTGGATGTGATTGACAGCAGCGTGAGCCAATGGCTGCGCTGCCTTCAATCCATCCACTCCAGCCAATCAGTGGCCAGGCTGAGTGGTGAAGAGGACGGCGGGGGCAAGCGCAGGACTTTCGAGGGGTGAGGTAAGTAAAACGGGGGGGCTGGGGGCGCCGGCACTGTGAGAGGGTTTTGTCACCTTCATGCATAGAATGCATGAAGCTGAAAAAACATTTACCTTTACAACCCCTTTAAGTATCAGTTAGTGTCAGATTGTCTGCCATGCTATTGTAGTATCGCTGATCACTGCCATTGCTAGTATAAAATAAATAAAAACTCCAGTATATGTACTATATTTGTAGACCCCATAACTTCCATGCAAACCAATCAATATACGCTTATTGGGATTTTTTTATTTATTTTTTAACAAAAATATGTAGCAGAGCACATATGGGCCTTAATTTATGAAGACGTTTGATTTATTTTTTATTTTTTTATTAGATCAATTTTATAGCAGAAAGTCCAAAATTATTGGGTTTGTTCCTAAATTTTCAGTTTTATTTTTCATTTTATAGCGTAAAAAAAAACAAAAACTGTGGTGATCAAATGCCAACAAAGGAAAGCTCTGTGTGTGAAAAAAATGATATAAATTTAATTTGAGTACAGTGTTGCAATGACTGCACAATTGTCAGTTAAAGTAACGCAGTGCCAAAAAGCAAAATATGGCCTGGTCATGAAGGGGGGTAAATCTTCCGGAGGATAAGTGGTTAAAGGGGATCTTCACCCCACACCCTCTTATTTATTTATTTTTTCCTTCCTCTGCTTACCTGGGGGTATTGTCTACACAGTTTGGATACTCGCCCACCCAGAGGATCCAGCATTTTCCCACAGACATCCTTCTTAAAAATACCATACGCTGGCTAGAGTTGCCACCTCACCCCTTTAAAACTGAACACACATTGTTTACACAGGTTCTAGGGCTAATTTAATGGACGCAAGGTACTAAGTGAATTTAATTACCACCTTAATCAGCCACAGAACCTGTGTAATTAATGTGTTTGGTTTAAAAGGGATGAGGCAGCAACCCTACGGTTGGCTCTTCCAGGTTCAGCCAGTGGTGGCCTTTCGATGTTGCGCCACTAGGCTTGCTCCTGCTTACTGAATTAAAGGCTGAGGCCTCCTGGCATATATGACTCCCAGGAGGCCCTGTGAGCACTCAAGTGGTACTATTCGCGTAGAGGAGGGTAAGAGAGATGTGGACATTTCCCTTCCCTTCTCTTCCTGTCCCATAGCCAAGGAGGTAATTCTTCCCAATGACCACAAGTGTAAGGACCATTCTTCCCACTGACCATCACCCTAATGTATCATGAGTTGTAGATTTCAAATTTTTAGCAGTGGTTCCCCAAGACTGGAGAACTATTTCAAGGGTTCCTCTGTATTGAAAAGGTTGAGAAAGGCTGCTCTAGAGCAGTGATGGCGAACCTTGGCACCCCAGATGTTGTGGAACTACATTTCCCATGATGCTCATTAGTCATGTGCATTCGTTTTCGTCCGAATGCATTTTTGTTCGAATTTCAGGTATTTCCGTAATTGTTTTAACAAACGTTAACCAAAGTGTAGAATCCGAAAAACGAAAGATCCGACATAAATGCTTTATTTTCGTTTTCGTTGTGACAACAGTTCGATATAGAATAGGAGATTCGACATGACACTGACAATAACAATCTGTGTCTATCAAACTTGTGGTCGAATGTGCCTAACCTTGACTCTATTAGTCCAGGATTATTCTACATAGAGAGAAAAGATCGCTGCTGGAATTGACTGGGGGAAGTAAAATAAAAATGATGATGATGAATGTTATTGGCTGATTGTAACCAAAGAGGAGGACCAGTAAATCAGCTAGAACTAAGTACACACGTACAGCCAACTTACTTTCACTTACGATTGCTAGCAGAGAGAGACACACACACTGAATCATTTCAGAAGACAGTCAATCTTAAGCCGCGTACACACGGGCGGATTGTATGGCCTACTTAGTCCGTCATACAATCCGACGGACAGTCCGTCATACTTTCGAATGAACGGACTTGACCACACACGGATGCACAAACAGTCCGTCGAAAGCTTGCGCGATGACGTGTACAGCACGTACGACGGGACTGGAAATAGGAAGTCCAATACACAGCAATGCAACCTTCCGCCGTGTAAATCCTTTCTGAGCATGCGCCATTCTTAGTCCGTCGAACTAGCCTACTCACGAGCGGATTGTCCGCTGAAACCAAAGTATGACGGACAATATTACGGAAATTCCGAAATACTTAGTCCGCCAGACTGCACGCTGAAAAAGTCCGCTGAAGCCCACACACGAGCGGACTGTCCGCTGAAATGTGTTTCGACGGACTAAGTAGGCCATACAGTCCGCCCGTGTTTACGCGGCTTTAGCTGGTCCGTTTGTCAGAGAACCTGAATTATTTAGCAATTAAGCCTAAGCACATCAGCAGAGCAATAGTGAAGCAAGCTACAGTTCAACTTAACTTTTTCATAATAATCTGCTGCTATTGTGTTAGTGTTGTGAACTTGATAGTGATACTAATGTTGCTAGTGTTGTGATGGTCTCAGAGGCTGCTCGTGTTGTGGGGGGGGGGGGGGGGGGGGATTTATTATTTTAGATTCTATATTATAGATTGAGATTCTATATAGATTCTATATAACCTATCTTGTTTCCTGTCTGATCAGTGATCACTATCACCAGTCCATTTTCTGTTTGAACTATATACTGTACATTCAACATGAATCACAAAGATTCGACAAAGCAGCGAAAAACATACAAACGTCGAATCTTTGGCTTATGCTTATTGAAAGTTCTAAGAAGATTCGATGGAGCAGCTAAACTATACGGAGTCATACAGTTTAGCTGCTCCATCGAATCTTCTTTGAACATTCGACAGACACCATAAGCCTTCAATGACAGATTCAACCTTAATTCAGTTTGGATTTTCAGCCAAATTTTTAACGAAAAACAAAATAAATAAAAAACGAATTTCGGGAGTAACTAAATGCATTTTTCAGACGAAAACTAAATTTCGAAACAAAATATTTCAGTGTGCACATGTCTAATGCTCATGCACTCTGCAGTGTAGTTGAGCATCATGGGAAATGTAGTTCCAAAACATCTGGGGTGCCAAGGTTCGCCATCACTGCCCTGGAGAATAAATTGGTGGGTTTTGCAATTTTTTTGTATCACACGGTATTTGCGCAGCGATTTTTCAAACACTGTTTTTAGGGAAAAAAATACACTTTTTAAAATGTTAATGCAAAAAAAAAAAAACATAACCCACTTTTTTTGTAAAATATAAAGGAGTATGTCGCACTGAGTAAGTAGATACCAGACATGTCATGCTTTAAAATTGCGCTCGCCCCCGCGCAGAACTTCAAAATGGCAATATCGATTTTCAAAAAATGCTGCAGATGACAGCCAGGTAAACCGGAAGTGATGTAATTTCAGCACTTCCGGGTTACCATAGCAGAGACCCAATCACAGCTTATTCCGGCTTTGCGTGGGTCTCCAGCCAGCCAGAAGATGTGCCCGGCTGGTAGCTCGATTCTCCTGGTGGGAGGGGAGAGCCCAAGAGAGCCATGAAAGGCGACAGGAGTGGAGGAAGTCCCTTCCCGCTGCTTGTAAAAGCAAATGAGTGGCTAGTTAGCCACTCCGATTGCTATTACCAGAGAGCCAACCATTGACTCTAAAAAAACGGTACAGCATCACCCCAGGTTACAACCATTTGAAGTCAAATGGCATACCAGGTAAGTGACTTGGTGGCAAGTGGTGTAATTTACTTTTTAACTTTTTTATAAAACTGATTTTCTTTTTTTGTCCCAAAAATACATTTAAAATACATGATCTACCTATCTATAGCATTTGTGTCATATTTCATTAGGTATTGAACTGATCAGTCTTACCTGAAGGTGATGAAGCCTTGTCATTACTCTTACCTGGAAGTCTTGTCATTACTCTTAGCTGGTGTCATGAGTGCTTCAGATTGTTCACTCTCAATAGTGTAGTCCTACCCCCCCCCCCCCCCCCCACCACTATAGAAAAGGTACTTTCTACCATGGAGGATCTCTCCTCTGTCTGTCCCCCCCAGCACCCCTTAATTACTTACCCGAGTCCCATCTCTCTCCAGCGATGTCCATGAATGTCTGAGCCACCCGGGACACTCCTCCTGATTGGCTGAAACACAGCGGCTATTGGCTTTCATAGCTGTCAGTCAAAGTCCGTTAGCCAATCGGGAGAGAGGGGGTGGGTCCGGGGCAAAGCTCTGTGTCTGAATGGACACACGGAGCTATGACTTGGCTTGGGTGCCCCCATAGGAAGCTGCTGACCGTGGGGGCACTCGATAGGAGGGAGGGGCCAGGAGGAGAAAAGAGGGACCTGGGAAGAGGAAGATCCGGGCTGCTTTGTGCAAAACCATATGCACAGAGGAGGCAAGTACAACTTGTTTGTTATAGACCTTACAATCAATTTAAGGCTTATTGCAAAGTTCCAGACTGAGTGCAGAAAGCTGGGTATTTGGTTTTCTCTGGATTCTGCTGTTCCAGATTGGGGCCTGGAGCTTGAAGGTTTCAAGATGTCTTGGGTGGGACAGAACCTTCAATCCTGAATTTTACTTCTGCGGCATGTGTGAGTAAACCGGTGTGCAGGGTCATTATATACTCAAGCCTGAGGATAGCTCAAAGCTAACAGTTTGGAGACAGCTCCCATATTGGTGACAGAAGATCTCATTCAGGAGTCAGGGGAGTCCCAGCCAAGAGTCATGAGACAGGAGGTCTCAACCAGGGGGGTCAGGGGTGTCCCAACCAGTAGCCAAGAGAAAAGAGATCTCACCCCAGGAGTCAGTTCAGCTCTTATCAGGGTGTCAGGGGAACCCCTTTCCAGAGGCCAGCAGTGGGCAGTGCAGCAGGATGCTGTGACTAAAGGCTAAGCGGGTCAAATAAAACAGGAGACAACACAGTCAGAGGGGCTGGTAAGGAGAGCAGCGGTGCTGCAGACAAGGAAGCCAGGTGGTTTGGTACTTTCAGTTGACTTTTCATGTTGATAGTGGGAACCCCTGCATGGGCAAATTATGTTTTAAGTGAACTCTATTTTGTTAGATAAAAGTGGGCTGCCATGCCCTAAAGTACAATTTGGACTTGTACAACTCATTGCTCTAATACAGATTTCCTGAAAGGCTCCATGGCAGCATACGTGTGGGTAGCCCCGCCTCCACGATTACCCAATAGGACCCAACTCCCATAAATCTTTGCTCCTGGCCACTATCAGTGTTCCTTTTTTGTCCTCCCCAGTAGGACCAGATGGTTTCTTTCCTGGAAATAAAACTTCACGACGATCGATTGGCTGATTGACTGAGAAATTTTCCTCCGATAGGCCCTGACTGTTAAGCAGGGTATGGAGAGTATTTGCAGAGTAGCGCTGAAGAAAGGATTTCCTACCTGAGTGCGCACGGTCTGTGTCCCGTTGTTATGGGTGACCATTATCTGCTGGAGGTATGGCGTGTGTGTTCCAGTCCGTTCGGCCAGGTGATCGTTGGTGGAGTGGTGAGCCTTTTATCTATCCATGGCAGCATTGTATTTGTGTGTATTTCTTTTGTTTGTCTTGCGGTCTCCTCCATGCCGTTTGCGTTCGCTTCCGCGTTCCAGCAAACCTCTCTCCTACTTCCGGGTTATGCAGGCGTTCTGCGCATGTGCGAACCCGGTATGAGACCGAGGCTTGGTTCCCGCGCATGCGCGCGAGCGCCTCGCGTCTGACGTCGGCGATGACGTCACGGGCGCCAAATTTAAAAGGCTTTGGAAGCTGTCAGAACCCTGGGAATGTTTGCAGTGGTCGCAGCGACTTCCCGGGGCTGTCAGCGCGGCGGTTTAAGGTAAGAGCGTGTCCCTTAGGCTGGGGAAATGCTTTTTAAAAAAAAAAAAAAAAAAAAAAAAAAATGTGTGTTTTATTTTTCTCTTTAGTTGCAGTGTTTCTTAAACTGTGGGTTTATTGTGAATATGGACGCCTTACTGCCTCCTAGTGGCCAGCCCGCTCATGTTAGGTAGGTCTTTAGTATTTATGCTTTTTATATATTGGAGAGAGTGTTTGGCATAGGTAGGATTGACTGTATATCCTTTTCTCTCTCTGTCTGTTTTACCCTTACAGCCCTTCTGGGTCTGATCCACAACCTAACACTTCTAGACGCAGTGGATCATCAAGATCACACCGCCATAAATCCTCCTCAAGATCTAGCCAGCATAGGTCAAGATCTGAACAGCATAATAAGAATTATTCTCACCCCCCTGCTGCTCACTCCAGCAAGCGTACGGAAAAATCATGCTGGGGGTGCAGGATGCCTGTTCCTTCGGACGTATCCTTATGCGATCATTGCTTCTCCAAAGCTGCAGATGAAAGGGATGATGCAGACCAGCGTTTGGAGTCAATAGTAAGACGGGTTGTGAAGGAGTCTCTGCAGGAGAGGGACGCTCTACAGCTGTGTGAATCCCCGTCAGAATTATTGGCTCCTCCACCTGGAGAGAACCCATTGCAGGAGACATGGGAATCCTCTCAGCCAAGCCGCCTATCTGCTCCCATCTCAGATAGTGAATCTGACTGTGAGGATCCTGGTTTAGGTTTTGACTATGGACTGGTGCCTTCATTGGTCAAAGCAGTGAGAGAGGCTCTGAAGTGGGAAGACCCTGTTACTTCCCCACCAAAGCAGAGAAAGTTCTTTAAACAGCTCAATAAGGAGCGACAATTTTTTCCCTTCCTTTCAGAGTTGGGTGACATTATTACCGAGGAATGGAGCAAGGTGGATAAAAAGGGTTCCATGCAGTCAAAAATCCTGAAATTATATCCCTTTAAAGAAGAGGATGTGAAGCACCTGGAGTCAGCACCACTGGTGGATGCAGCGCTCATGCGTTTGGTGAGATATGTAACCCTACCCTTAGAGGATACGGTATCCTTTAAAGATCCTTTGGAAAGGCGGATCGATTCAGACCTTAAGAGGATATATCTGACTTCTGGAATGGCTTGCAAACCAGTGCTTGCAATGGCAGCGGTATCCAAGGCCATAGAATCCTGGGCTGATTCTGTAGAGGAATTCCTGAGGGGTATTTCTATTGAATCAGCAAAAGACTCCCCTATTCAAGAAATCAGGATGGCATCTGCCTTTTTGGGGGAGGCATCTATTGATGTTATCCGCCTGATATCTCGGGATATGTTAGCAGCAGTCTCAGCTCGCCGTGCGTTATGGCTCCGTCCATGGCTGGCGGATCCAGCATCCAAACAGGCCTGGTGCCGTATTCCCTTTGAGGGGTCATCTTTGTTTGGTAACAAGCTGGATACTGCCATATCCCGGGCTACAGGTGGGAAATCTGGGTTTCTTCCCCAGGACAGACGTCTTCAAAATCAAAGGCGTCCATTTCCTAGAAGACAAGGCCCTGATCGTGCCAGGGAGGCGCGGAGCTATAGACCTGGTCGAGAATTCTCAAGGTCATGGAGATCCAGGCAATCTTCTTTCAAAAATACCTCAAAAGGGGGTTCGTCCGGCAAGCAGGATTCCGCGAAATCCTTTTGAAATTGGGCCCGCTCAAACTTGTCAGGTGGGGGCTCGTCTTCTCCACTTCAGGCATGTTTGGGCGGCCTCAATTCGGGATTTTTGGACTGTAAAAACAATTTCCTCAGGTCACAAGTGGGGTTTTATCAGCACCCCAAAGCTAAGATTTATTCCCACAAATCTTCCAGAATCAAAAGAGAAGAAACAAGTCCTATTGACCTACGTGAACTCTTTACTGGATCAAGGCGCAGCCGTTCCCGTTCCAGAAGAAGAACGTGGAGAGGGCATGTATTCCCCTTTGTTTCTGGTTCAAAAGAAAAATGGCACATGGAGGCCGGTAATAGATTTGACCCATCTCAATTCCTTCATTCGCAAAGAGAAGTTCAAGATGGAATCTCTGCTTACCATCCAGCAGTCCGTGTATCTGGGGGACTGGATGATATCAGTCGATTTGAAGGATGCTTACTTCCATGTTCCCGTGGCAAAGGAGTTTCAACAATACCTCCGCTTTGCAGTAGGCATTCAACATCTTCAATTTACATGTCTTCCCTTTGGGTTAACAACGTCCCCACGGGTCTTCTCCAAAGTTCTTTTGGCAGTTGTGGCCTTTCTCAGAGTCAAAGGTGTTCGTCTCCATCACTATCTCGACGACCTTCTTCTGCTATCCCAGAACAAAGATCAGCTCTTGGAGCACAAAGACCTAGTCATCTCCACTCTACAGGAGTTCGGGTGGCTTCTGAACTTAGAAAAGAGTCACCTAGATCCAACTCAGTCTCTTGTTTTCCTAGGGGCGCAGTTCAACACAGCAGAAGGTACTATCGCCCTTCCAGAAGAGAAGGTTGGAGTCATACGAGACAGGATTCATGCAGCCCTTGCAGCATCCCATCTCTCGGCTCTCCAATGTCTGAGGGTGATTGGCACAATGTCAGCCACCATTCCCATGGTAAAGTGGGCCCAGTGGCACACTCGTCCCTTTCAGAAGGGGTTTCTACAACAGTGGGACTTATCCAGCCAGACACAGCGCATATTCCTCACTCCAGCCATGAGGACGTCTCTTCTTTGGTGGCTACAGGGGAAGAACCTGCGCAACCACCATTCAATCATTCCCATCTCATGGGTCACGGTAACTTCAGATGCCAGCAACCGAGGATGGGGCGCTCACTGCCTTTCGGAGGTCGCTCAGGGCAGGTGGACGTTTCCATCACAGAGAGTCGTCTCCAATGTTCTGGAGCTAAGAGCGGCCTTCCAGGCGCTTCGGTCATTCCATCATCTGACAGCGAATGCCTCGGTCATGCTAAGGTTGGACAACACAACCGCGGTGGCTTACGTAAAGAAGCAAGGGGGAACTCGCAGCTGGTCCCTGTTACAGGAGACGGAGCCAATAATGAATTGGGCTCAGAAGAATTTGTCCAACCTTTCTGCAGTCTACATCCCAGGGGTGCAGAATGTTCAGGCGGACTTCCTATCGCGTGTCGAGTTGGACAACAACGAGTGGTCTCTACACCGGGAAGTATTCGATTGGCTCCTGACCTTAGGATTGTCCCTGGAAGTCGACTTGTTCGCTTCCCCGTGCAATCGGAAGCTTCCGAAATATTACTCAAGGTTCAGGGATCCCCAGGCATATGGGATAGATGCCCTCACAGAACATTGGAAGTTTCAGACAGCTTACGCCTTCCCTCCAGTTCCGGTGATCCTGCAATTCCTTCGGAGACTCAGGTCAGAGAAGGCGGAGATTCTCGCAGTAATTCCTTTCTGGCCCAACAGACCTTGGTTCCCTCTACTGCTGCTCCTCAGTTATCAAGAGCCAGTTCCCCTGCCTCTCAGGTCGGATTTGCTATCTCAAGGCACAAGGTTACATCCATGCCCATCATGTCTGAACCTCAAGGTATGGTTTTTGAGAGGGAAAGGCTAGAAGCTCTTGGTTGTCCGGAAGAGGTCATCCCAACCCTTCTCAATTCCAGACGCGGGAGTACTAATAGGGTATATGAGCGTATATGGTCCAAGTTTTCGGCCCATATGTCCTCCAGAGAAAATTCTTGCAGTTCTCCAACAATACAAGACATACTAAGCTTTCTTCAAACAGGCCTTGATTTACCTCTAGCTATCAGTTCATTGAGAGTCCAAGTATCGGCTATTTCAGCCTTTACGGGTATTTCCTGGGCAAACCATGCACTGGTACAACAATTCTTCAAGGGAGCTACTAGGCTCAGACCCCAAAGAAAACCAAGGTTTCCTAAATGGGACCTCCCTTTAGTGCTGGATTTTCTCTCAAACCTTGGAAAGGATTCTACGGAGCCTCTGTCCATAAGGGATCTCACTCTCAAGACCATCTTCTTGGTAGCTATAACCTCAGCCAAGAGAGTTTCTGAGATTAGGAATCTAGGTTCGGAAGAACCCTTTCTGACTTTCTTTCCAGATAGGGCAGTATTGATTCCCATGTTGGGATCGCATCCCAAAGTAACCTCGGTCTTCCATGAGAATCAGGAAATTGTGCTTCCCACTTTCAAAAACTCAGAGAGTCAGGATGTTCATCCTCTGGACGTAGGACACGCGCTGAAACAATATTTGGAAGTCACAGCTCCCTTTAGACAAACGAAATTTCTTTTTGTTCTCCCTCATGGCAAGAATAAAGGATTGCAAGCTTCGGCTAGATCTATCTCTACCTGGATCATTCAGATCATTCAGAGGGCGTACAGAGCAAAGGGCTTGGCTCCTCCTGAGGCATTAACAGCTCATTCAACACGGAGTATTTCAACATCGTGGGCAGCTTCTCGCCATGTGGCGCCTGAAGTTATTTGCAGAGCGGCCTCTTGGTCTTCTATTAATACCTTTGTTTCTCATTACTGTGTAGAGCCAGCGGCTCTGTCTTCTGTTAATTTTGGTTTGCAAGTTTTGTCGGTTGACAATGCTAAATAAACTTTTGTTCTTTGCTCGACATTTTGCCCACCCGGGTGTGTTTGGCGAGTTATTTCCCACACGTATGCTGCCATGGAGCCTTTCAGGAAAACGGAAAATTTATATCAAATACTTACTTACCGTAATTTTCCTTTCCTGATAGGCTCCATGGCAGCAGGAGTTCCCTCCCAAATGTCTGGAGTCGGCTAGTTACGGAACACTGATAGTGGCCAGGAGCAAAGATTTATGGGAGTTGGGTCCTATTGGGTAATCGTGGAGGCGGGGCTACCCACACGTATGCTGCCATGGAGCCTATCAGGAAAGGAAAATTACGGTAAGTATTTGATATAAATTTTCCGTTTTTTCTCATATTTGGGCATTTAGTTGTAGATCAATTGTCTTATTTGTCTGTATAAATCATATAGTCTTCCTGCCAACTGTTTTCTTTGTATATGTATGCCTGAAATTAAGTTATGAACGGGCAGGTTGAATAGATTTAGTTTTCCTATTATTAGATTACTGTAAATTTAATATTGGATTATTTATTTACTGTTAATAAAATATTCTAGATTTTAATCCTTCAATCTCCCCTAAAGAAGTGGACTATATTTTTCACAAAACACATTCAGTATCCAGTATAACACCATCATCAAGGAATAATAACTATGAGGAAAAACATGGATGCATACGTTGAGGGGAATTTACTAAAACCGGATCAGACAAAATCAATTTCTATCTTCATTTCCAAAGCTTACAGTGGAGTTCCACCCAAAAATGGAAATTACGTTTTTCACTCCCGAGCATAGATAGCTGCAGTATCCACGGCTATCTATGCCATGTCCGGCACGTCCTCCATCCCCTCTGCTGTCTTCTGGGAGTCACACAGGTCCCAGAATACAGCAGGGACCAGTGGGATCGTGCAGCGTGACTTGTGCATGCGCAGTAGGGAACCAGGCTTCACTTCCTGATTCCCTTATCAAAGATGGCATCACCTCCACCCGAAAGCCAGGTCGGCTTTGGGTGCTGACATCGCGGGCGCCCTGGACAGGTAAGTGTCCAAATTTTAAAAGTCAGCAGTTGCAGTATATGCTGAACAAGCTGAAGCTAGAAGCTGATTGGTTGTCATGCACAGCTGTTCCTGATTCCCTCCAGTTCCAGCTCCAGTTTTATTACATTTCGGTCATTGTGTTTCAATGATTGGGATTCGGGAAGGTGCTTTATAATTATGAAATCATAATGTATGTCAGCCCTTTATTCATTTATATGATTTGACCAGCATATGAGTAGATTGTATAGATTTTAGTGAGATGCTTTATCGTAGTTTTGGCGGCGCTATTCGGCCGCTAGAGGGGCAGTTTTAACCCCCGCTAGCAGACGAAAAAGGGTTAAAACTGCCCACAAAGCGCTGCTACAGCGGCGCTTTGCAGGCCGGTTTGCAGCGCTGCCCCATTGTTTTCAATGGGAAGGGGCGATTTAGGAGCGGTAAATATACTGCTCCAAAGATGCGGCTAGCAGGACTTTTTTGACCTCCCTGCAATGGTGGTCAGTAATAGTCATCTAATTACAGCTACCACCCCCAATCCACAGATGTGGATCCCTAATCTGAGAACATATATTGTACCTGAGCATATATTCAATGTGATTTAGCAGATTAATAGATTATAATGGCATGGCATGGTGTTATGTATTGTGTATTGCCTACTCTCTTGGGTTCTGCTTTTCTCTCAAGGATACCACCATCTTTGTTCTGGCCTCACCCAGGATCACCATCTGCTTCCTGGACTGAGATACCGGTTCAGAGATGAAACAGTCATGTATAAAGTTATGGTGTTGCAGTCTGAGCACTGCAGGAGACGAGACTAATGCCCTGTACACAAGACCGGTTTTCCTGTCGGAATAAACTCTGAAGGTTTTTCCGACGGAGTTCTAACAGAATTCTGCTGAAACTGTCTTGCGTAACACCAAATTCTGACCGTCAAGAACGCGGTGACGTACAACACGTATGACGGGACTAGAAAAAGGAAGTTCAATAGCCAATAGCTTCCATCTCATACTCGCTTCAGAGCATGCGTCATTTTTGGTCCGTCGGAACAGCATACAGACGAGCGGTTTTCCCGATTTAGAAATTGGTTCCGTCGGAAATATTTAGAACATGTTCTATTTCTAGGTCCGTCAGAATTTTCAACCTAAAAAGTCTGATGGGTCATACACATGATCGGAATATACGATGTAAAGCTCCCGTCTGACTTTTTATGTCGGACATTCCGCTCGTGTGTACGCGGCATTAGGAAATGCTTTCCCCGTACCTTTAGCAGACTAGGTGCAGCTTTATTAAAAAAAGTATACTGGTGCTTCACATTCACGTTAGGAATGTTTTCATAAAGATTTGTAAGCACTGGCATAGCATCAGGGATTGCAATGGTAACCCTGTCCTTTTACACCTGGATAGGAGGGATGGAGGTGGTGGCATATACAGGAACCAATCCTCTCTATGGTCCATGCTAATCTGAAAGCCTGATTCTCCTCCTTTCCCTCCCGCCAACCCTCAACCACCCCCCATCCCCTCACCACTGCCCGTTTCCCACCTCTCTTCTCCCACCAGCTGCTGCGGGGGATGTTTCAGGATGAAGAGCGGGGAAGGGGTGAGTAAATATGTAATTTACTGGCCCCTTCCTTTTCTGAATGAACACAGTGAGTGATCAGTAACAATCACTGTGTTAATTCGTAAATTAAGCATAGTAGACTGTTTTTACTATGCTTCGGTTTGTGAATGAGCGAGAGGCTCTGTACAGAGCTTTTCTTGTTCGTTCATTCTATGCAGCTGAGGCTGCAGAGATGGAGGTTAAGGACTGTGTCTCGACAGTGAAACATCAGGGGTCTAGTTTATACTCCTTGACATTTTAGCAAACTCCCTCAACAGGGCTGCTAAAAATAAAAAATAAAAAAATAATGAAAAATAAAGTTAAAAAAATAAAATGCCAAAAATTAAAATTACTGACAAAGTCCAGTGCCCTAATGACACCATCCATTGCTCTACTGACCCTGTCCTCTTCCCTACTGACAAAGTCAACTGTAATACTGACACCATCTACCGCTCTACTGACTGACATCATCCACTGCCCTACAGACACCAACTTCTGCCCTACTGACACATCCACCGATTTACTGACACTGTCCACTGCCCTACTCACACCAATCACTGCCCTACTGATACCGTACACACAGCATCCACTGCCCTACTGACATTGTCCAATGCTCTACTGACTGGTACTGTCCACTTGTAAGGTAAGCTAAGCTTTATATTTTTTACAGTGACGTTTGTTTTATATTTTTCTGTGACTCGCGGCTCCTTCTGGCTGACAGCGGCTTGTGACTCGTCCTGGGCATCACTGTGGGTAGGATATTCCAGGAAGCGGTGAGAGTACACAGGCTGATTTGCGGTGTTTCGCTGTATTGGATCAATGCTAAGTCAACGCTAAGTTTTATTGTTTATCTTGTATATATGAATTTTAATTATACAGTACTTATTTGTGCTGAGAGAGCGTTGTTAATGCTGGATTGATTTTCCGATTTTTCAAGCATCTTTTTGTGATGATCTCATTTTTATAACAGCCGCACTTATTTGTATTTTCTATTCCTTGAGCGCTGGTATCAGGAGCTTTTTTAGTTGCTGATTTTTTTTTTTTTATTAAAAGATTTGAAATAAATCTTTAGCTGCTTGAAGTATGTTGGCACGTGGTGGAAGCAGCAGATGATAGTGGTGGGCCCCAGGTCAACTTTTGCATCAGAGCCCACAAGCTTCAAGCTACGCCTCTGTTTGTAAGCCTACTTACATTTCCAGTTCTATCAGGGGCGGCTGGTGCTTAAAATTTTTTGGGGGGCACAAACAAACTGAAAAATACTGAAACTCCCCCCCCCCAAATCAATTGCAGCCTCACTGTGTCCATCAAATGCAGCCATTGTGCCCATAAAATGAGGTCACTGTGCCTATCAATTGCAGCCATTGTGTCTATCAAATGCAGCCATTTGTGGCCATCAAATGCAGCCACCAGTGCTCATCCAATGCAGCCAGCTGTCACCATAATATGCAGCCCCTGTGTTCACCCCCCCCCCCCCCCCCACTGGCAGTGTTCATGGCTCTGGCGGCACCTTCAACCCCCCTCCCCCCCATCTGACAGAGCCGAGGGGACTTACCGAAGCACTGCAGCTGCTCCTCTTCAATGCACCAGAGCGGCGGTGACCTCCTCTCCAGTATGTGTCTCCCCCGCTCCTTTTCCTAAGCACCAGGCATCCAATAGGGTGGCCAGGCGTTTTGGCCAATCAGAAAACAGGTCTGACGCCCTGCCTCCTGATTGGCGAGCAGGAAGATTAGTGTGAAAATAGTGAAAATTTATTTGCTATCGTCACACAATTGGGTGGGGATCAGGGTGCACTCTATGCACCCTGAGCCCACCCTATTTTGAAGCCTATTAAAGCCTCTGGTTCTAATCAGGTGCTTTAAAAAGTACCACCCCCACCATAGGAATCCATTAATCCGGCGACTTGAAAAGGGGTTGGGCGCATGGGTGGCAGCATACAACCCATATTTATGACTAAAGTCTTAACTTTTCATTTTTAATTCTGACGCTGATTTTTTAATCTAAAAAATTCTGACTGTTAATCCCAACATTTTTAATCTCAGAATTGTGACATTTTATATTAGACTGCTGATTTTGAAACACAGAATTTTTAATCTAAGAATTCTGACTATTAAACCCAGAATTTTTGATTTTTTTAAATCTCAGAATTATGATTTTTAATATTAGAATTTTGACTTTTAATATTAGAATTTTGACTTTTAATATTAGAGTTCCGAGTATGAAACACAGAATTTTGACTTTAACAGTCCGAATTGGGTTGTATACATTTCTTTCAGGATGGCTCCAGGGCTCTTCCACACAGTCTCTGCTCCTAGTGGAGCTTCCTATTTTAAATCCCTATAAAATTTATAAAGACAGACAAGAACCAGTTTGATCAGAAAACTATTGCACAGAAACTATCAGCGAGCAAAACACATTTTATTAGTCCAGATGCAGCCTTCACCAAACAAGGGTGCAACATAAATGTTCTTGGGCAATTAAACTAAACCATAAAAAGTTTATGTAAAGCCAAAACTTTTTTTTTTGTCTAGAGCCAAAAAAGTTTGTCAGGTTTTTTGTTGTCTGTGATTGTTGGAATGATTCACTCTTTCTATTTGTCTTGGTTTTTGCTTGTACGATTTCATCTTGGTTCCCATTGTGTCTCTGGGGCAGGAAGGGAAGAGAAATCTCCCCGATGGACAGAGAGGCCAAAAAAAAAGGGGGTCTTAATTATTCCCTGCCTAATCATACAGGTTTTTTACTTAAAGCGTAACTCCACTTTTGTTGAGGAAAAAACATTCCCCTCTGGGTGATCTATGTACATTGCAAGGATTAGAACAACCTTTCTTGCAGTTTACTATCTTTTTTTTCTTCTGAAGAAATCCCTGCATGTTCCTCTGTGCCTCTGGAATGAGTGGGTCTAATGGTAGTGGTTTCGTAATTATCTATCAGGTGTGCACCTGCAGAGCACCAACGAGGAAATCTGCTGGGCCTGCATCCCTTTAGATATGTCCCTTTTTGGAAATCTCTCACCAAAAATGTAATTTTTGTTGCAGGGGATCCCTGAAATCTAACTTGTATCTTAGGCAGACTTCTGGGAAAATTGAGGCAATCACACAAGCAGGACATGATGTTCTGGGGGGTGGTCAGTGCACTCTTTGTACAGAACAACTCCAGGTAGCCATATTGCACTTCATTTACAGAAAATTTCATTGGCTGCAGATTTAAAAGAAAAGGTAATTTTTAATAACATTCAACTACAATATGACTTGTGCCGCAGTTGTATACGCTATATTATTTTTTCTTTATTTGTGATTTTTTTTTTTGCCCACGAAAGTGTAGTTACCCTTTTAAAGTGTTGTAAACCTCAGATATGAAATGTGAACAAAGCATATCCCTTTAAAGTGTGTATATTTCTCAATTGAAAGCACTAAGTGTAATTTCAGTCTGCTGCCTTGTTCCTCTGCTATCAGCATGAATAGAGAGAAAAATGGTGACGGGGAGGGACCTTCAGCTAAGCCTCAGCTCTGTTCTTGCATGTTGTGTGAAGGGGGTGTGCCCCTTCTCTCCAATCAGCTATAAGAGCTTTCCTCACTAAGCTCTGCAGAGTTTAACTTCAGCTCTCCGCCCCCTTTTTTTTAAAGTTCAGAAAAGCTGTAAAAAATTCTGAACTTTGAACATATGTAGAGAAGAGAATACTGCAGATAAACTGGTACAACTTATGTAGGAAGATTTGTTTCATCTATGTGTATCACCTGAGGCCAGCCACTTCACTGGGTATATGTAATTGTTTACAACCACTTTAACCACTTCCGAATCACCCACCACACATATACTGTGGCAGGGCGGCCCGGCTGCGTGAACCGACGTACCTGTATGTCGGTCCGTGCATTAGATACAGCGGGCGTGCGTCCGCCTTCATCAGTGCCTGACAAATGCGCTTCTGGAAGAATGGTCAAACATTCCCATAGACACACTGCTAAACCTTGTGGACAGCCTTCCCAGAAGAGTTGAAGCTGTTACAGCTGCAAAAGGTGGGGCAACTCAATATTGAACCCTACGGACTAAGACTGGGATGCCATTAAAGTTCAGGTGCATGTAAAGGCAGGCGTCCAGATACATTTGGTAATACAGTATAGTGTATATGGTGCAAATACTGGCAGAGGAGGAGGGGAAATGGGGGGGTGAAGAAAACGGGATGGATTTTACTACCGAATGTTAATTAAACCTATTTTCTATAAATATATACATGGTTGATAATCCATTCTGTGAGTATTTACTCCCGTGTGATAACCCAAAACCACCCTCAACAGAACAAGGCCCTCATTAGCTGTGCACTGGTGTTGATGATCTCAGAGGGCATCTGACTGCCAAGTAGAGGTTGCAGGGACCATCTTCCAAACCAAAGGAGCCTGCAGGAGCGAAGCATCAGGTAAGTAAAAGTGCCCTAGACCTAAACTTGCATTAAACATTCTGTTGCTCGGGGCTCTGCCTGGTCTTGTTGGAGATGTTGGTCCCATTGGAAGCCATGTCAGAGTTTCCGTTGAAGAAATTACTAAGGACCCTGTCAAACGGAATATTATAGCACGCAAAAGGGACAAAATCACTAAACTTCCTGTGTGATAACCCAAAACCACCCTCGACAGAACAAGGCCTTCATTAGTTGTGCACTGGTGTTGATGATCTCAGGGGGCATCTGACTGCCAAGTAGAGATTGCAGGGACCATCTTCCAAACCAAAGTAGCCTGCAGGAGCGAAGGATCAGGTAAGTAAAAGTGCCCTAGACCTAAACTTGCATTAAACATTCTGTTGCTCGGGGCTCTGCTTGGTCTTGTTGGAGATGTTGGTCCCATTGGAAGCCATGTCAGAGTTTCTGTTGAAGAGCGATGATAGGTATCCCGCTCGGTAGATGGGGGTGAGGAGGAAGATCAGACCGCTCTTCCTTTGGTTCGACTGCAATAAACCTTGCAGTGCAGGGACAGTCCTACTGCAAGGGAGCATATTTGAACATCCATGGGATTTGAACCCAGAACCCTAGCAGCACTTCACCAACAAGCTGCTCAGGGTTCCTCCTCTAAGCTTCAAGCAATATGCTACTTCCTGAGAATAATAGCCATACACTGCTTTTACAGAGCACATACCCTCTGCAGCTTTATGAAGGTCACACTTGCCTTCAATATTGCTGCAGAGCACGTTAACAGCCCGGTTGTTCATGATCTTAGAACAGGTGCTTGCTTGTATTTGTATTGCTTTAAATAAAACACGTGTGAAATGAGCACCCAGTTAAATCCATGTAACAACTCGAGAATGTCTTGAAATTGCCTGCAGCTAATGCATGAATCTCATAGCAGTTAGATATCTGAGTAAACAAAGCATTGCTTGCATGATTCAGCAACTAATCCACAGAATTCTCCTGTACTGAAAAGGTTAAGGTCAGCAGATGATATTTGCTGAAGATCTGTTGCAGAAAACTGGCTCACAGAGGAGAAAGACTCATCCAGTGATTTATTTGTTGCCTGATCCAGACATATAAGCCACAAAGAGAGAGAGAGAGAGTGTGCGAGCAAGCGAGAGAGAGAGAGAAATATAATGTATTCTGAAGCTGATGAACGCCAACAGCCAATGGGAGTGAGTCAATTGTTAATCAGTAGGAGAGAGGTGGAGGGTATTCTTCAAGTGTGTAAGTGTTTTAAGCTACTGTAGTGGTGCATGATCATAATCGACGTCTCTCCTTTTTTTTCTGACAGTGTGGCCAGCTGATATGAAATCTGTTTTTGGGAGACAGAAATATGACGTAATACGCTATATTAAGACGTTTGATTTTGCCTCGTGCCACAAGATTTTAGCAGAAAGTATTTCACGATGATGCTGCATTGAATCAAAGGCTGTATGGTACAAGTTTGGACATCCAAGCCTTCGGTGAGCTGGCCACTTTTCCTTTATCGTGTTGGAAAATATGGAGAAGGTGCAAGGCCACTTGGACAGCGGACAAGAGATACATGACCAACTTGCCGTTGACACAGCCTTAAGCACCTTGATAGTAATTCTTGTATATATTGTAGTGAAGGTGAGTGTGGATGGAATTCGTCAATGGAGAGCCCGGGTGTCCATCCTAGTGGTAGGTGCCGGACCTATTGGGTTGACGGCGGCACTGGTTGCTGTCCGCTCCAGGAAAGTGCTGAATTTAACCATCTTGGACGAGCGCACAAGGACTGCCCTGCTCTGCAGACCTCAACAGATCGCCTTGGACCCCCGAAGTGTTACGTTTCTCTTGACTTTGGGAGTCGATTTTGACAATATTGAGGGATGTTGGGACAATGACCACTTCTTTACCAAGATTGGTGTTTTCCAGGAGCATCTTCTGAGTATTCTAGAACAGAGGAAACAAACCCTGGACATTAGAATTCTACTTGGAACCAAAGTAAGTGTTTGGCACATTTATATCTATGTCAAGTTATCTGTCAGTCAATACTATTTTTATTTTATTTATTACAGGTACTTGCATAGCGTCAATTTACATAGCACTTGAAATATAGTATACAGTCACATCTATCCCTAAGGAACTTACAATCTAAGGTCCCTAACTCACATTCATATGTGTATATGTATGTATGTATATATATATATATATATATATATATATATATATATATATATATATATATATATTATACATACACACACACACACAATTTAGACAGGAGCCAATTAACCTACCAGAATGTCTGGAGTGTGGGAGGAAACTCACGCAGACACGGAGAACATGCAAACTCCAGGCAGGTAGTGTCATGGTTGGGATTTGAACCAACAACCCTAGTGCTGCTAGGCAGAAGTGCTACCACTTAGCCACTAAAGCAAATCTCTGCTCAGCCAGTATATAGTCAAGTACACTGCAGTCAGTTCATGAAAACTGATGTAATTGAATAATTGAGGTATTATCAAATCAACCAGGCAGATTTTAGGTTTCTAATTAATGATAGCCTGCTGTATGACCAATATTTAACAGCCTAAATTTCAGGAATTACTAAGGACCCTGTCAAATGGAATATTATAGCACATAAGAGTGACAAATTCACTAAACTTCAGTTTGATTATTTTGAAGTCGCTTCCTAGCTGCCTGAACCAGCAATATTTCACTCGATCACTGCTTTCTCATTATCCTCATCCACTGAATTAATTTACTTGATTTTGTTGCAGGTGAAGCAATGCCAGCAATATAATCAGCTGTCTGATCAGGCTCTAATATTGCATATTTCCATAATCTCTTAATCTCTTTACCAAATTTCAAGTGAAATAATTGGTCTGGGACTCCTTATAATGTTACTAAAAAAAATACATATGTTCACCTATGAGTAGAAAACATGCACTCTTGGTAATCCTTGGTAACTGTTTAACTTATGTAATCATGATATAGGGCATACCATACGTCAATCAGGGTCATGTGTGTCAAATAGAGTGCAAAATCTGGTGTAGCTGTGCATAGAAACGAATCAGCTTTCAGATTTTTTTTTTTGTCAAATCTTAGCTGAACAAGTTAAAATTAGAAGCTGATTGGCTACTATGCAAAGTTGCACCAGATTTTGCACTCTCCAGTTTTAGTAAATCAACCCCTAAGGGTTGTATTTATAAGCATTTCACATAGCAATTCACCTGGTGAATATACATTCATCCTAGCCGAATGGGGGGGGGGGGGGGGGGGGTTTATTAGACTATGTCCTGTGCTGGTCAAATGTTTTTAATTGATTTAGAAGGGAAAATACTGCATCTGGTCACTAGATGGTGATAAGTATCGTAGGATTTTTCCATACTTAGCACCATCTAGTGGCCAAATATGGTAAATTACCTAACAACATTATTTTTGGCCCCATTCGTGCAGAACGAGTGTACATGCACTTTTTCACCAGGTTAATTGTTTTGTACTTTTTTTTTTTTTTTTTTAATACACCCCTTAAGACAGGCTAGCAGTTAAAACAGACTTATACTAATGTAACTTTACTGTTAAAAATATATAAGCTTATAGTGCCAATCAGTACATGCAACAGCACAGCAACTGGTGGACTTCCTTTTTTCTGATTTACAACGTTTTTTTCTGAATTGTAGCCTATTCTGAATAGGGCTTCATTATAAAACCGCACTATGTATACACATTTATTTTAACTTTACACTTTTGCTTGCAAGTTGAGTAATGTGTTGACATCCTATATCTCTCAGGACTGCAACAGTGAGAGAACCCAACTAGAATCTGCAGTTTTTTTTTTCAACACCTAGAACTGTTACAAAGCCATACTCCCAAAACTAAATTCTGAAAGTGGAAGAAATGTTGACTGTTCGCAGCAAAAAAACTTCAGCACCCCTTTAACTTATTTATAACAATATCTGTTTTAGCACCCTTATTATTTGTGGGGGGGGGGGGTGGGGGGGTGTAGCCATCTTGCATCTTGATTCTCTTTGATTACTTCGCCTGTCCCTCCATAGATAGCATAAGAAAATCCTGCGCATGCACAGTCCAAAAAGGAGTCAAACTACCTTTTTGTTACAATGTGCATTTACAGTGCCCTGAAAAAGTATTCATAAACCTTGAAATTTTCCACATTTTGCCATGCTACAACCAAAACATAAATGTATTTTATTGGGATTTTATATGATAGACCAACACAAAGTGGCACACAATTGTGAAGTGAAAGGAAAATGATAAATGGATTTAAATTTTAATTTTTTTTACAAATATGTGAAAAGTGTGGGGTGCATTTTGTATTCAGCCCCCCTGAGTCAATACTGTGTAGAACAACCTTTCACTGCAATGACAGCTGCAAGTCTTTTTGGGGATGTCTCTACCGGCTTTGCACATCTAGAGAGTGACATTTTTGCCCGTTCTTCTTTGCAAAATAGCTCAAGCTCTGTCAGATTGGATGGAGAGCATCTGTGAACAGTAATTTTCAAGTCTTGCCAAAGATTCTCCATTGGATTTAGGTCTGGACTTTGACTGGGCCATTCTAACACATGAATATGCTTTGATCTAAACCAGGGATCCTCAAACTACGGCCCTACAGCTGTTGCCAAACTACACATCCCATGAGGCATTGAAAAACTGACATTCACAGACATGACTAGGCATGATGGGAATTGTAGTTCCTGAACTGGAGGGCCATAGTTTGAAGACCCATGATCTAAACCAGGGGTGCCCAACCAGTGGCCCTCTGATGTGGCCCTCGACCTCCTGCTTTAATGGCCCATATCACGGGTTGCCGACCAGCCATCCCAGAGCAGCAGTTTTGTGAATGAAGCAGCTGGTAGTGGAAGCAAGTGGCTGCGGAGCAGAGCCACATAAGCCAATGCTTCCTGTATAGTGCCTGCCAAACCAAATGCACTCCACCTGGGACAGCAACAGCCAGAGATACCAGAATGGAAGACGGTTATTAAAGGTAAGTTTACTATTAAATTCAAAGTTGATTTGGATATATCTGTTTTGCAGTGGTTACTGGGCTGCTTTCACACTGCATTGAGCCATAGACGTCTGTTATTACTTGTGGGTTTGTTGCGCCTTCAGAAAGTGTGCCACACATGCAGGATATAATAGAAGTTTATGGCAAAGTGCAGCTAACCCACAGAAAATCCACAGGTTCACTGAGCTACAACCACGCTTTGGGCAAATAGCAGCGCATCAGTGTGAAAGCAGCCTTAGGCCCTTTTCACATGATTGGTCAGACCCAATCGGACTTACTATTCACCACTATGGAGCAGCAGATGTAAACGGACTTGTGTCTGTTTACACCCGCCTACCTAAAAAAAAATAGAAGGGGATCTGCCCCTTCCATCTGGACAAATCAGATTGGATCAGAGGGCCCATAGAGTAGAGTGGCCTGTGTCTGTGGACACGGACCTGTCATCCTCCCGCTCCGCTCATTGTGGCCCGCGACCAGTTACCAATTCACTTAAGTGGCCCTCGCTCTTCATAAGGTTGGGCACCCCTGATCTAAACCATTCCATTGTAGCTCTGGCTGTATGTTTAGGGTCATTGTCCTGCTGGAAGATGAACCTCCCCCAGTCTCAAGTCTTCAGGAGACTCTAACAGGTTTTCTTCTTTAATTGCCCTGTATTTGGCTCTATCCATCTTCCCATCAACTCTGACCAGCTTCCCTGACCCTGCTGAAGAAAAGCATCCCTGCTACCACCGTGTTTCACAGTGAGGATGGTATGTTCAGGGTGATGTACAGTGTTTGTTTTTCGGCACGCACAGCATTTTGCAACTAGGCCAAAAGTAAAATTTTGGTCTCATCTGACCAGAGCACCTTCTTCCACATGTTTCTCCCAAACTCAAAACAGGACTTCTTAGGGCTTTCTTTCAACAATGGCTTCCTTCTTGCCACTCTTCCACAAAGGCCAGATTTGTGGAGTGCAAGACTAATAGTTGTCCTATGGACAGATTCTCCCACCTGAGCTGTGGATCTCTGCAGCTCCTCCAGAGTTACCATGGGCCTCTTGGCTGCTTCTCTACCCAGCCTCCCATGTCTTGGAAGTTTGCAAATGTGCCATTCTTTTTCTATTTTCAGAAGATGGATTGGACAGTGATCCGTGAGATGCTCAAAGATTGGAATATTTTTTTATAACCTAACCCTGCTTTAAACTTTTGCCCTGACCTGTCTAGTGTGTTCCTTGACCTTCATAATGCTGTTTGTTCACTAATGCCACGTACACATGACCGGACTTTTCTACGGACTAGGTCCGACTGTCTTCCCGACGAACTTTCGGCGGAGGTCCGATGGACTTTCTGAACGAAAGGGACTTGGCCACACAGGACCGGACTAAGTCTGTTCAAAAGTCCTTTTGGTTTGAACGTGATGACGTAAACTGGACAAAACAAGGAAGTTCAATAGCCAGTAGCCAATAGCTGCCCTTACGTCATATTTGGTCCGTCGGACTAGCACACAAATGAACGGTTTTCCCGATTTTTAGTCCGTCGGACTTGAGTCCGTCGGATAGATTTGAAACATGTTTTATTTCTAGTTCCGTCAGACTTTTGGGGAAAAAAAAGTCCGCTGGAGCCCACACACGGTCGAATTGTCAGACGGATTCCGGTCCACCGGACCAAGTCTGACAGAAAATCTGATTGTGTGTATGCAGCATAAGATTCTCTAACAAACCTCTAAAGGATTCACAGAACAGCTGTATTTATACTGCGATTAAATTACACACAGGTGAACTCTATTTACTAATTAGGTGACTTAGGCCCCTTTCACACATGCGGATGATATGTCCGTATTTCATCCATCCGTTTGCGGATGAAATACGGACATCCATTCATCCCTATGGGATAGCGGGTGTCTGCGGATGAGCATCCGCAGACACCCGCTATTGTCCGCCTCCGCAAATGTCCGATTCTGCAGACGGAGGAAAATCCTATTTTTCTGTCCGTCTGCAGAGCGGATCGGATGAACACGGACACACGGTCCGTGCTCGTCCGATCCCCATAGAGGAGAGCGGAGAGCTGACAGGGCGGTCCCCGCACAGTGTGCGGAGACCGCCCTGTCCGCAGCCGGCTCAGCGGGGACAACGGAGAGATCCCCGCTGAGCGAGCGGATCATCACGGGGCGGATCATTACTGATCCGCCCCGTGTGAAAGGGGCCTTATAAAGGCAATTGATTCCACTAGATTTTAGTCAGGGGTATCAGAGTAAAGGGGGCTGAATACAAATGCACACCACACTTTTCTAATGTTTTATTTGTAAAAAAAAAAAATATATATATATATAATATATACACACACACACACACCAGTTACTCCGGACTAGAACGGATTTTAAATGGATCTACAAGTGGTATAAAAATCATTAAATAATGGGAAGTCCAGCTAAGGATGTCATCATTGTCTTGTGATGGGGTGTCTAAATACAGGCACTGCAGTATTTAAAACGTATAAAATGTGGGTGATGCAGTAAAAGCTGCTATCCAATTAGAATAGACTTCTTATGCCCCGTACGCACGATAGGAAATTCGGCCAGCAAAAGTCCGATGTGAGCTTTTGATTGGAAATTCCAACCGTGTGTATGCTCCATAGGACTTTTGCTGGCGGAATTCCCACCAGCAAAAGATTGAGAGCAGGTTATCAATTTTTCGGTAGGAAAAAGTTCCAACTGGAAATTCTGATCGTCTGTACCAATTCTGACGTGCAAAATTCCTACGCATGCTCGGAAACAATTTGACGCATGCTCGGAAGCATTGAACTTCAATTTCTCGGCTCGTTGTGTGTACGGGGCATAAGAATCAAGTAGGCCAGGTAAAATACAACTCTTTGACCACTTTGAAATTAGAAAATGTAAAGTATATATCTGATATATATACACATTCCCCCATGTTTTTTTAAAGTGCTGCAAGTACAAAACAAATCTAGTGAATTTCATGATGTGGTGCTGCCTCTGCTGCACTGAAATCCCAAGCAGCATTGACAGTCCATCCTGAGTTTTCTCCTTCTGGACTATAGAACACTTTTGCTGAAGCCGTACAACTTTTGCTTCTCATCTCAATAACAAATGAGGGGGGTGGGGGGGGGGGAAGGTTCTACATTCCAAAAGGGAAAAATGCATCTTTTTAGAGCTAAGGTTTTATTCTACTCATTTACACTGCATGTTCACAAGTAGTTATTTTTGCCTCAACAATGCAATTTACCTAGATGTGCGTATCCACATAACAGGCCCTGTTTGTAAATGATTTGTCCAGGTTTGGGAAATACCATTTTAGGATCTTTCAGAAAACTTAATGGATTCCTGAATTTATAAGTCCCTCCACTTTGTTTATTGCCAATATAAGGTTTGTAGAATAGTGTGTAGTTACTACCAAGTTACGGTAAGTGACTGAGTTGCATAGAAATTGTTTGGTTCGAGGGTCTCCAAACTGTAACTCAGGGGCCAAATTCAACCCACTGCAAGATTTTATCTGGCCCTCTTGTGTAGGGGGGACCCTGATGTACGGAGCAGCCTGATGGGGACCCTGATGTATGGAGGAACCTGATGTATGAGGGGACTCTGAGGGGGACCTTGATGTAAGGACGGACTCTAATAGCCTCCCATCCTGTACATGAATAGTGCTGTTTGTTTGTTTTTACAAAGTATTCATGCATGTCCCTCATCTAGGCGAATGATGTGCACAGTGCTCACTGTGCTTCCTGGAATATGCACAATACATTTCCCAGAAGGCATAGCATTTAAATTACAAAGGAGGAGGGAAGTGGGCATAGTGGCGCATCATTGGGAGGGCCTGCTGAACCCATAAGAGTCACTGGGCTCACAACCGACCTGGTGGTGCTGGCAGAAAGCGAATGGATCTCAGCAGGTCAATGCTGGATCCTCTGAGTGGATGAGTATCTGAAATGTGTGCAACCCCCCCCCCCCGGTAAGCGAGGGGGGAAAAAAAATGGGGGGGGGGTATGGTGAAGATCCAATTTAACTCCCACTCATCTCCTCCACATCATTACTTTCATTATGTATCCTTTATATGAATAATGTTAGCAATTTATTTTAAAATGCATCCCTGCATTCCCCTCTGACATTAGCTGGGAGATCACATGACTGCTGTGTTTTCTACTCAGCCCCTCCCACTGTAGCCCTTGGATCGTGGGAGGAGAGCAGGGGGAGGTCACATGACCACACAGAGGTGATCTGAAATAAGGTATTTAGCGGCATCATTAAAAAAACAAAAACAAAAAAAAACATTTGCACTGTGTAGTATACCTTTATTAGAACAGAGGGGCTGCCAGTAAACCTACTCTCTGACTTTATCGGCAGATGCTAATTTCAGCAGGAGGAGAGGGGAGGGGTGTATATGTATATGTATGTATGTATGTATATATATATATAATATAATATAATATACATTTTTTATTTCCCCCCCCCCCCCTTTTACTGGTTGAAATAGATGGTCTTTTTTCAACCAGACTATGTAACTCTAATGCCCCATACACACGATCACAAATTCCGTCATTAAAAACTTGGATGGTTTTTCCGACGGAATTCTGCTCAAGCTTGCCTTGCATACACACAGTCACACAAAAGTTCTCTGAACTTTCGACCAAGAACAAGAACGTGGTGACCTACAACACTATGATGAGCCGAGAAAATGAAGTTCAATGCTTCTGAGCATGTGTGATTTTTTGAGCGTCCGAATTACATACAGATGAACGCATTTTGGGATAGGAACTTTTTCCGACTGAAAAATAGAGAACCTGCTCTCAATCTTTTGCTGGCTGGAATTCTGCCAGCAAAAGTCCAATGGAGCATACACACGGTCAGAATTTCTGACCAAAAGCTCACATCTGCCTTTTGCTGGCAGAATTTCTGATCGTGTGTATGGGCATAACACAATGGGAAGAGCTGACATAAACTGACCACTGTATCATGGATCAGCAGCCATGATTACTGTGGTCAGTTCAACTAGGGGGGCACAGGAACAGGCAGGATAAACCAGGTTTTATATATCATAGAAAGGGACAGATTGGACAGCACAAACACTGTGCTGTTTAGCCTGCTTTAAAGGAACAGCATCTTTTTTAATTTTTTTTTTTATATACTGTACTGTAGCTGCTGATTTTTAATCTGTAACTGTCCAGGAATCCAGCGGTGTCTTAACCAGAGTCATGCTGGTTCCCTACTGTGCATGTGCGAAGTGCACTGTGCGCTCTAATTGGCGGGGGAAGGAGGAGGGGGGCCAAACTTCCGGCTGAGTTTGGCACGGCAAACTCAGCTGGAAGTGAGAGCGGGTACCTGTCAAAACTGGGGGGAGGAGGCAGATAAGTGGAGCATCCCCTTTTGGGTGAAGCTCTGCTTTGAAATAAAAAACCTTTTGTGTGCAGCCCCCCTTATACTTACCTGAACCCCATTGTCTGTCTATCCAGTGCTGTGTATTTCTACTCTCCTTGGGGCACCCAAAGGTGTCCCAGGCCACTAAAGTTTTTGGGTTTGGCTTATTGAAAAGGTGGCAACCCTAAGGCCAAGTATTTCCTGTAAATAAAATGATTTGTTACTGTGTGTGTAAAACCTACACTTTTTGTAAATTTATAGATGTTATTTCCAGAATTAATGCAATAATTAACTATGTAGTGCATGGGCATGTCTGATTGCCTAGAATACCCTTTAAAAAACACACAAAAAGTTTTGGCTTTAAATATAGTTTAACTTCTTTGCATATTTACTTCACTAGACCAATTATATATAAAGAAACAAGAATCTGGCCATATGCTGGAATCGATTGCTTTGATAAAAAACATATACAATACTGGGAAGCCTATATAATAATAATAATATAATAATTATAATATATGGGAAGCCTATGCATGTTGCCCACCTGTTCATTTATGTTTATGTTTAGGTTTGGGGCCTACCAAAGTATTATATAAAAGAAACCAACAGTGTTATGCCAAATTTATAAGTCTACAACAAGTCGGAGCATGGTCAAAAATTTTAAATCATGTACACACACCGGCCACTTTATTAAGTACACCTTGCTAGTACCAGGCTGGACCTCTTTTTGCCTTCAGAACTGCCTTAATTCTTCATGGCATAGATTCAACAAGGTGTTGGAAACATTCCTCAGAGATTTTGGTCAGGTTTGTCGGCTTCACATCCATGATGCAAATCTCCCATTCCACCACATCCCAAAGGTGCTCTATTGGTTTGAGATCTGGTGACTGTGGAGGCCATTGGAGTACAGTGAACCCATTATGTTCAAGAAACCAGTGGTGAGATGATCTGAGCTTTGTGACATGGTGCATTATCCTGCTGGAAGGAACCATCAGAATATGGGTACACTGTAGTAATAACGGGATGGATATGGTCAGCAACAATACTCGGGTAGGCCGTGGCATTTAAACGATGCTCAGTTGGTACTAAGGGGCCCAAAGTGTGCCAAGAATATATCCCCCACACCATTATACCACCACCAGCCTGAACAGTTGATACAAGGCAGGATGGATCCATAATTTCATTTTGCTTCGGCCCAATTCTGACCCGACTATCTGCATGTCACAGCTGAATTTGAGACTCGTCAGACCAGGCAAAAGTTTCCACTCTTTTATTGTCCAATTTTGGTGAGAATTGTAGCCTCAGTTGACTGTTCTTAGCTGACAGGAGTGTCGCCGCTGTGATATTCTAGAGGTTACAGCACATCATCTCCTCACTGCAGGGGGCACGATATACATATGAATGCCGCCTTTATTTACATATATATCTATGCTGCACAACACAACAATAGGGCAGAGCCAGGCAGCATTAGTAGCAGCACTTCACACTGAGATATCAGGACACGGGAAGGGACTAACATTTCAAGGGACAAGGGAATTTAAACTGGGATAGTTGGCAAGTATGAGCCAGCTGCTTTGTGCTCCACAACAATGACAGGGCCCAGGGCTGCTGCCCCATTTGCCCTGCCTTAAAGACGGCCCTTTGCAAAACTGCAGCTTTTGTGGGATGTTCCCTGTCTGCAGTGGTCAGGACCGACCAAAAGTGCTCCAAGGAAGGAAATCCAGTGAACTGGTGACAGGGTCATGGACAGCCAAGGCTCACTGATGCACGTGAGAAGTAAAGGATGGCCCTTGTGGTCTGATCCAATAGAAGAGCTCAAATTGCTTTAAAAGTTAATGCTGGATTTGATAGAAAGGTTTCGAAACACACCGTGCATTGTTGTTTGTAGTGTATGGTGCCCATCCTGACCCGTGTCCACAGCCAAAAGAGAACAAACCAGAAGACACTAGGAATGCGCTTCATGTTCGAGTCGAACATGCGTTCGACTCGAACATCGGCTGTTCGCCCGTTTGGCGAATTCCGAACGTTATGGGCCGTTCGCGCCAAATTCGTGTGGCACTCACGGCCCACAATGCACTGCGTCATCGCAGTGCATTGCTGGCTCATGATTGGCCAAGCATGCACTGTGACCACGCATGCTTGGCCAATCACAGCGCCAGCAGCGAGGAGAGCCATGATTGGCCACAGGCAGGATGCCTGTGGCCAATCATAGCTCAGGCTGTGTAGTACACGCCCCACACTATATAAGGCCGCCAGCGCGGCGGCCTAGTGTAGTGTGTTGGCGTCTGAAGCAGTGGGTGTTCTGTGTACCTTCAACACAGTACACACCGATCGTTTTCGGACGATTTTCGATCTTGCTGTTGTGTAGTGGTTGTTGTCTGTGTGCCCTGACCGCAGTATACACCGCTATATTCACCTCACCTATATAGCTAGTGATCTATCTTTTATAATAGAGCTTGCAGTCAGTAGTGTTAGGAGATAGTGCGTGCTGTCTGCGTGCTCTGTACCCAGTACACACCGCTATATCCACCTACATAGCTGTTCTCTATTTGAGCCCACTTGCCATCTGCAGGAGTTATTGGAAGTTGTGTGTGCCTCCAGCACAGCACAGTATACATCTGTATATACCCCTTTATCTCTGGTGTTCTATAAAAAAGGCATCTGCAGGAGTTAGTGGGTTTTTTGTGCCTCCAGCACAATATACACCTGTATCTACCCTTTATTGCTGTTCTCTAATAGAGCCATCTGCAGGGCTTAGTGGGTGTTGTGTGACTCAATTACAGTATACCCCTTTATCTCTGGTGTTCTATAATAAAGGCATCTGCAGGAGTTAGTGGGTGTTGTGTGACTCCAGCACAATATACACCTGTATCTACCGTTTATTGCTGTTCTCTAATAGAGCCATCTGCAGGGCTTAGTGGGTGTTGTGTGACTCCAGTACACTGTTGTTTTACCCAACTCCCTTCAGGCCATTACCATGTCTTGAAGGCCAGCAAGGAGAGGCAGACAGGCGCAAGCCGATAAAAGAGGGCAAGCAGGCTCTGTGTCTAGAGACAACAGTGCTGGTCGTGGACGCGGTGCATTGTCATCAGCACGTGGCCATGGGACACGCTTGTCCTTCTTTTCGGCAGCTGGACATGTTGAACCGCAACATGCCAACGACTTGGTAGAGTGGATGACCAAGCCCTCTTCATCCTCCTCATCCTCTCTCACCCAGTCTCAGGGTACTAGCAAAGCAGCTGCCAACGCATCGTCTTCCCTCCTCTCAATGTCATCATCAGTGACTCCTTCCCTAGACCCACCACTCCTGAGGAGTCTCCTGAACTCTTTGAGCACAGTGTTGGGTACATGCTCCAGGAGGATGCCCAGTGTTTTGTGGACTCTGATGATGACACTCAGCTAGAGGAAGGCAGTAGCATGAGCACAGAGAGAGGGGATGCTCAAGAAGGACAGCAATCTGGCAGTCATGTTCCACAAGCTGCAGCATACTGCCAGGTTTGCTACAGCGATGAAGAGGGAGGGGATGATGAGGGCACTGACTCCACGTGGGTGCCTGGTAGGAGAGAGGAGGAGGAGGAGGAGGAGGCACATGTCCAACGAGGCAAGATGCCCTCCGGGGGCCAGCTTAGGGGCAGCACACCGACTGAATCACACTGGGCACCACATGCTTGACCAGACATATGTTGACCTGCCATGCAGCTCGTTGGCAAGCGTACCTCAAAGACCCACACCAAAGAACAAAGCGGACCTCTCCTTGCTCCTCATCAGCTGGCATCTCCAACCCCACTAGACCTTCAGTCCTCTCTGAAACCTGCTCTGAGAGGAATGAAGGTGTAGAATTAGGTGTGTCACAGCCAAGTGCTTCCGGGAACTCTGCTAGCGGTACACCCACGTCCGATTATAGCAGGCAAATGTCCCTGCCCCAGCTGCTGGACCGGCGAAAGAAGTTCACTCCCAGCCATCCACATGCCCAGCGGTTGAATGCTAGCTTGGCTAAATTGCTAGTACTTCAACTGCTGCCTTTTCAGTTGGTAGACTCGGCCCCCTTCCGTGAGTTTGTACAATGTGCGGTTCCTCAGTGACAGGTCCCCAAAAGCCACTTTTTCTCACAGAAGGCGATTCCGGCTCTCTACCGGCATGTGGAAGGCAATGTCCTTGCCTCGCTGGACAGGGCGGTCAGCGGTAAGGTGCATATTACCGCTGACTCATGGTCCAGCAGGCATGGACAGGGACGTTACCTGTCTTTCACGGCCCATTGGGTCACTCTTCTGGCAGCTGGGAAGGATGCAGGACAAGGTGCAGTAGTGTTGGAGGTTGTTCCGCCACCACGCCTCCAAAATGCTACTATTGGTTGTGACACACCTCTCTCCTCCACCCCCTCCTCTTCTTCTTCCTCCATGGCCTCTTCCAGTGCTCTGTCCTCAGAACCAGCGGT
The DNA here is from genome assembly GCF_037356315.1 of Lithobates pipiens. Taxonomy (NCBI): domain Eukaryota; kingdom Metazoa; phylum Chordata; class Amphibia; order Anura; family Ranidae; genus Lithobates; species Lithobates pipiens. The sequence goes on along the minus strand of NW_027507686.1, from coordinate 45,872,213 downwards.
GCTTCGTAGCCGTTCCAGGGGCTACGCAAGTACGCAGGCAAAACGATGCCATGCCGTGCTTGCGCTGGTTTGTTTGGGGGACAGGAGCCACACTGGGGCGGATGTTTTGTCAGCTCTGCAGGGGAAGGCCGAGAGGTGGTTGACGCCACGCCAGCTTAAGCCAGGAATGGTGGTTTGTGACAATGGCACCAACCTCCTCTCCGCCCTCCGACAGGGACAACTGACCCATGTGCCCTGTGTAGCTCACGTCCTTAACCTGGTGGTGCAGCGGTTCTTGGGCAGGTACCCCGGCTTACAGGATGTCCTGAAGCAGGCCAGGAAAGTCTGTGTGCATTTCCGCCGATCATTTAATGCCTGTGCTCGGCTGGCTGAGCTCCAAAAGGAGTTGAACCTGCCCAAGAACTGCCTTATATGTGACATGCCCACCAGGTGGAACTCAACGTTGGCCATGCTGCAGCGGCTGCACACGCAGCAGAGGGCCATCAATGAGTACCTGTGCGACTACGGCACCAGGACAGGGTCAGGGGAGCTCGGTTTTTTCTCACCACGTCAGTGGGGCATGATCAGGGATGCATGCACTGTCCTTTCACCGTTTGAGGAGGCCACAAGGATGGTGAGCAGTGACAGTGCATGCATCAGTGACACTGTACCTCTTGTCCACCTCTTGGAGCATACGCTGCGTGGAATAATGGACAGGGCACTTGAGGCAGAACAGAGGCAGGAAGAGGAGGACTTCCTTGCCTCTCAAGGCCCCCTTTATCCAGACAGTGTTCCTGCTGTGCCACCCATCACACAGGAAGAGGATGAGGAGGAGGAAGAGGAGGAGGAGGATGATTGTGTCAGCATGGAGGTGGAGGCTGGCACTCAGCATCAGCAGCAGCAGCAGTCTTGTAGGGATGATTTACAGTCCCAAGAAACACGTGGACTTGTTCGTGGCTGGGAGGAGGTAGCTGCGGATCATGTTGTCCTTAGTGACCCAGAGGACTCCGGACCGAATGCCTCAGCTAACCTACGCTGCATGGCCTCCCTGATCCTGCAAAGCCTGCGGAAGGATCCTCGTATTCTTCGGATCAAGGAGAGGGACCATTACTGGCTGGCCACTCTCCTTGATCCACGGTACAAGGGTAAGGTTGCCGACCTTATCTTGCCATCGCAGAGGGAGCAGAGGATGAGACATCTCTGGGAGGCCTTGCAGAAAGGTCTGTGCAACGCGTTCCCAGAGACTGGGAGGTTACAAACTCCTGGTCCTGGACAACGTGTTGCTGAGGCATCGGTCAGAAGGAGCGGTGGAGAAGGTGGCCGTCTGACTGATGCTTTCAGACAATTTTTTAGTCCGCAGCCCCAAGGTATGATCGGTTCCAGCACCCATCGCCAGCGTCTGATTTACATGGTGCAGGAATACCTAGGGGCAAGGTCAGACTTGGACACCTTTCCCACCGAAAATCCTCTGGCTTACTGGGTCTTGAGGATGGATCACTGGCCAGAGCTTGCACAGTATGCAATTGAGCTACTGGCCTGTCCTGCATCCAGCGTTCTTTCGGAACGCACCTTTAGTGCTGCTGGTGGCTTTGTTACCGATCACAGGGTGCGCCTGTCCACCGAATCAGTTGATCGACTGACCTACATCAAGATGAATCAGTCTTGGATCACCCACAGCTACCAAGCACCTGAAGCTGATGTAACAGAATAATTTTTTTTGAAATATCACATCCCTTCAAGACTGCCTATGCTGATGCTGAGTGACTGTTCTGTTATGTTGATTGTCTATCCTCTTCCTCCTCCGCTGATATGTTGGAAGAACATTTCTGGTTCTGGGTGATGCCTAAGGCCCAATTTTTCTGCCCCTGTTTAACAGGGGCGTTTAAGTACAATTTTTGATGCAATGCTTTGCAGCAGGGCTAATTCCTGCAATAAAACTAGAGTATATGGGAGAGGTTGCAGTGTGGTGGCACCAGCAGCAGTGCCTAAGGCCACATTTTTCTGCCCCTGTTTAACAGGGACATGTAATTACAATTCTTGATATAATAATTCACAGGAGGGCCCCTTCCTGTGCACACCCAGAGTAACGGTGAGGACTTATAGTGTTGTGGCACCAGCACCACAACCACCAAAGGTCAATTTTTCTACCACTGTTCAACAATGGCATCTAATTACAATTCTTGATATAATCGTTCACAGCAGGGCGCTCCAGCGCCCACCAGAGTCACTTTGAGGGCTTACAATGTTGTGGCAAAACCAACACCTTGTTCCGCCATTTCTGCAGAGCATATAGGGCAGGCCCCTACTTTCAAACATCCAATTTACAAACATCTCCTACTTGCAAACGGAAGGAGACAACAGCAAGTGAGATGAAAAAAGATGGACGACAAAACAAATTATACAGGGGTGATAACCCTTCCCTATGTTTTCCAAAAAGCTTAAAAATAGTTTTTTGGACTGGTGCTACACTTTAAAAATGTACCAGTTGAAAATTACAAACAGATTCAACTTAACACAACAAACCTACACAGTCCCTGTCTTGTTTGCACCGCCTGTATACTGCTGTTCTGAGTATATAGGGTCTGGGGGCCACACGCATTTCCTTTTTTTAATATGGGTAAAGGGTTCCCCTTAATATGCGTACAAGACCCAAATAGGCTGGTAATGGGCAGGGAGGGCTACCCATGCCATTTTTCTCAATGATTTTCAACCATATTGCAGGAACCAGATATAACATTAAAACCGCAAGCAGTTTTAAATGGTGTTATTTCCGTTTAATGTCATTTTGTGCAGGGACTGTTCTAAACACGAGAAACACATGGCACTTCACAGGCATACTACAGACACCCCCCAGGCACCATACAGTGGTGTGAAAAAGTGTTTGCCCCCTTCCTCATTTCCTGTTCCTTTGCATGTTTGTCACACTTAAGTGTTTCGGAACATCAAACCAATTTAAACAATAGTCAAGGACAACACAAGTAAACACAAAATGCAATTTGTAAATGAAGGTGTTTATTATTAAAGGTGAAAAAAAATCCAAACCATCATGGCCCTGTGTGAAAAAGTGATTGCCCCCCTTGTTAAAACATACTATAACTGTGGTTGTTCACACCTGAGTTCAATTTCTCTAGCCACACCCAGGCCTGATTATTGCCACACCTGTTCACTATCAAGGCATCACTTAAATAGGAGCTGCTTGACACAGTAAGGTCCACCAGAAGATCCTTAAAAGCTACACATCATGCCGAGACCCAAAGAAATTCAGGAACAATTGAGAAAGAAAGTAATTGAGATCTATCAGTCTGGAAAGGGTTATAAAGCCATTTCCAAAGCTTTGGGAATCCAGCGAACCACAGTGAGAGCCATTATCCACAAATGGCGAAGACATAGAACAGTGGTGAACCTTCCCAGGAGTAGCCGGCCGCCCAAAATTACCCCAAGAGCGCAGCGACGACTCATCCAAGAGGTCACAAAAGACCCCACAACAACGTCCAAGGAACTGCAGGCCTCACTTGCCTCAGTTAAGGTCAGCGTTCATGCCTCCACCATCAGGAAAAGACTGGGCAAAAATGGCCTGCATGGCAGAGTTCCAAGGAGAAAACCACTGCTGAGCAAAAAGAACATCAAAGCTCGTCTCAATTTCTCCACAACACATCTTGATGATCCCCAAGACTTTTGGGACAACATTCTGTGGACCGATGAGACAAAAGTGGAACTCTTTGGAAGGTGTGTGTCCAAGTATATGTGGCGTAGAAGGAACACTGCATTTCATAAAAAGAACATTATACCAACAGTAAAATATGGTGGTGGTAGTGTGATGGTCTGGGGCTGTTTTGCTGCTTCAGGACCTGGAAGACTTGCCCTGATAAAAGGAACTATGAATTCTGCTGTCTACCAAGAGATCCTGAAGGAGAATGTCCGACCATCTGTTCGTGTACTCAAGCTGAAATGAACTTGGGTTCTGCAGCAGGACAATGATCCTAAACACACCAGCAAGTCCACCACCGAATGGCTGAAGAAAAACAAAATGAAGACTTTGGAGTGGCCTAGCCAAAGTCCTGACCTGAATCCTATTGAGATGTTGTGGTATGACCTTAAAAAGGCCGTTCATGCTCGAAAACCCTCTAATGTAACTGAATTAGGACAATTCTGCAAAGATGAGTGGGCCAAAATTCCTCCAGGACGCTGTAAAAGCCTCATTGCACGTTATCGCAAACGCTTGGTTGCAGTTGTTGCTGCTAAGGGTGGCCCAACCAGTTATTAGGTTTAGGGGGCAATCACTTTTTCACACATGGCCATGATGGTTTGGATTTTTTTTCACCTTTAATAATAAACACCTTCATTTACAAATTGCATTTTGTGTTTACTTGTGTTGTCCTTGACTATTGTTTAAATTGGTTTGATGTTCCGAAACACTTAAGTGTGACAAACATGCAAAGGAACAGGAAATGAGGAAGGGGGCAAACACTTTTTCACACCACTGTATTTAAAGGAATATTTCACTTTTTTTTTTTCACTTTAATCGTCATTAAAATCAGTGCTCCCGCCAAAACGGCCATTTTTAAAAACATTTTAGGCATTGACCCATTTCCCCTGGGGCAGGAGCCAGGTCCCCAAACCCTTTTTAGGACAGTATCTTGCATATTAGCCGTTAAAATTAGCACTTTTAATTTCGAAAGTTCGAGTCCCATAGACTTCAATGGGGTTCTAAAGTTCGTTCGAATTTGGGGTCCGTTCGAAAGTTCTGGTGCGAACCGAACCGGGGGGTGTTCGGCTCATCCCTAGAAGACACACAGTTCAATCTACTGCACTGTGCGGTAGGCCTCTATACAGTCATAAACTCTTTGCTCTATTGCTTTAGATAGGACAATGCACTCCTCACTCCCCAACACAGACTGGGGAATATGGAGCCATGGAACATGAAAAAAGTGCGTAGGCCTAGCACATTATCCCCAAACAAAGGCTTTAATGTAAAAGAGTAGGTAAATTACTCACAAAATTAGGCTTGGAGAAAAGCATATCATAATATTCTTCCACACGGGTCCATAGAACTATCCACATCTAATGGGGCTATCCCGTAGAGGCATAGGCAAACATGTTCTGAGGAGTTCCTCTTCCTCTGAGTTTGATGTGATTAGCACAGGGCCAATCGGCACTGTCCAGACAGAGGGTCAGGGGTCCTGCAGCCTCATAGGTCAATCAGAGGAGAATGAAAACTCCTCCTACAAGCTTTAACCAGACACTGGTAGACATAAAAAGACTGTTCTAACTGTTACAGAGAAAAGGTATTTAGCAGTTTATAGTTACTAAAACTATTGCATTTCTATGTTCTGTGGGAGACCAGATATAGCGAATGCAGGGTCCTGAGTTAAGTAACACTTTAATTCTCTGGGTTGGATACCCCTGCTGTAAGGGAATGGAGCCACCCCAAAAGAGAACTCGGGCAGGGGATCATTGAAGGAATGGAACTGAGTAATCATGTGCTTTTTATTAATCCAACAATGGACTCTGAGGTAATCAGATGTAAATGGACGCATGCCTGTTTACATCCACCTGCCTATTGACTAACATGGAGCTTCTATTCAGGTGCACTTAAAGAACTGAGAGGCAGGTCTGATCAGATTGCCCCTGTGAGAATACCCTTGAGGAAAGCAAATGAAATACATTTTTTTTGGTACACAGTAATGCCCCATACACACGGTTGGAAATTCCGACGGAAAAAGTCAGATCGCATTATGTTGTCGGAAAATCCAATCATGTGTGGGTTCTATCGGGCTTGTTCTGTCAGAATTTCCAACAGAAAAAGTTTGAGAGCTGAATCTAAAATGTATAAAATCCGATCGGACTTTTTACGATCGTGTGTAGAGAATTGCGACGCACAAAGTGCCACGCATGCTCACAAAAATTTTGGAGATGAAAGCTATTGGCTACTGGCCTCTACCTAGTCCTGTCGTACGTTTTTGTACATCACCTCATTCTGAACAATCAGATTTTCTGTGCAATCGCGTGTATGCAAGACCAGTTTCGGCCAAAATCCTTTGGGAAAAATCAGACAGCTTTTGTGGTCGGAATGTCTGACCGTGTGTATGGGGCATAAGAGTTTTTTTTATTTTTATGAAATGTTAGAATTGTTCTTTTTTTATATTTGACTTTACAAAACAGCTGTAACGTGAAAACAAACCTCCCCATTCTAAGAGATGGGTAGTCATTTTCTATGACAATAAACACCCAGGACCCAGGACAGAATTATGTAACCGTAAAAGATTGACTAGCTTATATTTTATGGCAGCTGAACCGCAAATATTTGCTATTATGTATGTTATAATCAATGACTGCTAACACTCCAAGGACACTCCCCGGTTGCCCTCCGATCTGAACGATTCAAATATGTCACATTATCTGGAACAAGCTGACACATCACACGTTCTAATTGCCTTAATGATTCTATGTGTAAGCTCTGCAGAGGGAGTGAGAGGCATGCACTCTGTGGTAATTAAAGCTGAACGCCGAGCAAACAGCTGAGGACACAGCAGAAATTTCTGTGTCAATTGTTTTATCTGTTATAGGGAATTTAATTCTATAAGTCATGTGATCCAGGCACCCCTGCGTGACAGTGCAATTTGTTTTTGGTGTTGCCTACAGTCTACTCTGCAGCTAGACTATACATGCCGATCAGGATCAACTCTAGCCTGTGATTGAATAATGATTTGTATGCATATAGTATTAGACTATTAGCACTGTGCAAACTGGTAGACCCCGAATTGGCCCCTAGTGCGCACGCCCCCCAACCCCCAGTACGAGTGCTGCTGTGCAGGGACTTATGGCCCATACACACAATCAGAAAATTGTATGAAAATTACTGCTTTTGAAGCGATTGTACGATAATCCGATTGTTAGTACACAGCTTTCAAGAGCTGATCACTACAGTCCATCCAATATTATCCGATGGGACAAGCACAAATATTTCTGGTCTCGTACGATTTTTGTTTAACACTTCCCACCCGGCCTATAGCAAAATGACGGCTGGGCGGTGGTTCAGTTATCCTGACTGGATAACTGCCAGTACATGCCCGTGGGGGCGCGCAGGGCGGCCATCAGTGGTGCGGTGTGTCAGTGTGACACACTGCTACCGAGATCTCGGTAAAGAGCCTCTGTCTGTCCTCTGAGGCTCTGTACCATGTGATTAGCCATGTGCAATCATGGCTGATCACGGTGTAAACAGGAAGAGACGTTTATCGGCTTTCCTCACTCGCGTCTGACAGACGCAAGTAGAGGAGAGCCGATCGGCGGCTCTCCTGACAGGGGGGTCTGCGCTGATTTTTTCATCAGAGCAGCCCCCCTGTGGAAGCCCACACTGGACCACCAGGGATGGCGCCAGGACCTCCAGGGATAACCACAACAGATGGATGACCAGGGATGCCAGTAAGTGCTCAAAAGATCCCAGTAAGTGCCCACACATCTTGCCAGTCAGTGATGCCCAGCAGTGCCATCTATCTGCGTCATCTATCAGTGCCCACCTATCACTGTAAATCAGTGCCTATCTGTGCCACATTTCATTGCCACCCATAAGTATCCATCAGTGCAGCCTTTCAGTGCTGCATTCCAGTGCTGCCTATCAGTGCCCATCAGTGCCACCTCATTGGTGCCACCTCATCAGTGTCCATCAGTGCTACGGTATCAGTGCTCGTCAGTGTAGCCTTATCAGTGGCCGTCGGTGAAGGAGAAAACATACTTATTTACAAAAAGTTAAAACTTTATTTTTTTTTCTAAATTTTTGGTCTTTTTTTTTATTTGTTGCGCAAAAAAAAAAAAAAAAACCTCAGCAGTGATCAAATACCACCAAAAGAAAGCTCTGTTTGTAGAAACAAAATGATAAAAATTGTTTGGGTACAATGTAATTGTCATTCAAAGTGCGACAGTGCTGAAAGCTGAAAATTTGGCCTGGACAGGAAGGTGTGTAAGTGCCTGGTATTGAAGTGGTTAATCAGTACAGGTGTCATTCAAAAATACAATACAGATACGCTACAACACATTAAATCATGTCATACGAGAATTTTCTTCACTGCATCTTCGATATGAGATTATGAAAAGGACAATTATTCGACCAGGCATTAGGCAGCCCATAGACAATTTGATTTCCCCCATCGACACAATCAGTGTTGGTAGGAGACTGTCCCCTACAGCACTTTTGTGTTCTGCCGGCAAGGGGCATGGGGTGCCTTCCCTGCTGACAGAACATGATTACTGTAGCATCTATAGCCGATGGCGGTAATCACAAAAATCTGATAGGCTTGGGTTCAATCAGCCTTTCCATAAATGGATTCAAAGTTGTCTGACCCCTGCTGAACCGGTCTAATTTTGATCCATGTATGGCTGGCTTTAGGGGAGGCTGATATCAGGACAGATTTAGGTATTTATGTTAATTGTATGTAACAGTGCATTTAGTATAAATAACTGGATTAAATAGTATTTATTTGTAGTTGAAGTGTTTGCTACTCTAAAAAAGGGAAAAAAAAAAAGATGCTGTTCCCTTAAAACATGAATAACGGCACAGTGCATGTGCTGTGTAATTTGGCCCCTTGTATCATATAAAATACCTGGCAGATGCTGTCTGGTTCTGCCCCCCCGTAAACTGACCATGGTTTATCATGGCTGCAGAGCCCTGACACTGTTGTCAGTTTACGTGCCTCCGTCATCGTCCTCTCTTCCCCTCCCTCCCTCCCCGCCTGTCAGCTTTGTCAGTGCCCACCCCTCCAGCAGAAATAACCTGGTAATTTCCAGGCACTCACCTGTCTTCCTTAATGTTAAAGCGGGGTTTCACCCTAAAGTGGAACCTCTGCTGATTGGATCCCTCCCCCCCTCCGGTGTCACAATTGGCACCTTTCGGGGGGGGTGGGGGTGGAGATGCCTGTCAAAGACAGGTATTTACACCCACTTCTGGGCATAGACTCCCGTGGGAGTCTACGCCATTTCCTGTCCTGCCGCGCTGTCTGCTGGGACACACACGGGTCTCAGAGACAGTGCGGAGAATTCCTATTGCGCTGCGCTACTCGCGCAGTAGGGAACCGGGAAGTGAAGCCGATTCGCTTCACTTCCTGATTCCCTCACCTAGAATGGTGGCGGCATGTTGAGTTATTTTGAGGGGACAACAAATTTACACTGTTATACAAGCTGTACACTCACTACTTTACATTGTAGCAAAGTGTCATTTCTTCAGTGTTGTCACATGAAAAGATATATAATAAAATATTTACAAAAATTTGAGGGCAGTACTCACTGTGTATATACTGTGTATATATGTGTGTGTGTGTGTGTGTGTGTGTGTGTATGTGTGTGTATATGTGTGTATATGTATGTATGTATGTATGTATGTATGTACCGTATGTATATATATGTATGTGTGTGTATATGTATATATATATATATATATATATATATATATATGTATGTATATATATGTATGTATGTATTGTGGCAGCACGCAGGTAAAGTCACCTGGTTGTATCCAGGATGGGAAATATGTGTGCCCTAGATTCAGGCTTCATGCAGACCTTTACAATTAGAGGGGAAGAGTTAATGAGCCCAGCTGAAGTAAGTGGGCTCATTAAGACCTCTACAAAAAACCCCAGCATGCTTAGGGAGATGCTCCATCCTGGAACCAGTTTTGTGTGTATAGACTGGGGAGTGTGATATCTGTTCTGTGCGGTGAGTTAACGCCTGTGTGGCAAACCTCTACAACAGAGACAGGGACTGGTGCAGCACAAGGCTGCACTCAGTTGTTAGACAGGGAATCTAAGTGTGTAGTTAGAGGTCAAGCTGACCAGGATTTATTTTCATGTTTTATTTTTGTTTGGCTGTTATATGTATCACTGCATGTAGCATAAATAAACCGCATCTTTTGTTTTTTGCACCTACAGATAGAGCTTTCTTATGGTGGTATTTGATCACCCCTGCTGTTTTAACTTTTTTGTGCTATAAACAAAAAAATTTTGACAATTTTGAAAAGAAACATTATTTTTTACTTTTTGCTATAATAAATATCCCCAAAAATATATTAAAAAAAATGTTTTTTTTCCCCCTCAGTTTAGGCCGATACGTATTCTTCATGTTTTTGGTAATGACCATTGTCATTTTTACAGTGATCGGTGCTATAAAATTGCACTGATTACTGTAAAAATGACACTGGCAGTGAAGGGGTTAACCACTAGCTGGCTAGGAAGGGGTTAAAGAGGAAGTAAACCCCTTCAAACCACTTTGACCTACAGGTAAGCCTAGATTAAGGCTTACCTGTAGGTCCAAGCAATATCTCCTAAACCTATATGGTTTAGGAGATATTTGCCCGAAAATGGGCACCGCTGTCTACGGCGCATGCGCCGTAGACAGCGGCGCGCAGGCGCACTAAATGCGGCAAGTCCAAGAATGGATTTGCCTAATTTGTCGACTCCCGTGCGCATGCGCGGGAGTGACGTCATCGCGGCTTCGCCGAATGGCAGCGGCGGAGCTGCGAGACGCAACTCCCGTGCGCATGCGCGGAGTGACGTCATCGCGGCTTCGCCGCTGTCATTGGTCGGAGCTGCGAGACGCCACCAGCAAGATGGATGCGGCAGACTACAGGGATCAGCGGCGACTTCGCTGGCTCCTGTGTCAGGTAAGTGACACATAATTAGCTACTATGCGATGCATAGTAGTCCATTATGCTTTACCTTTGCAGGGAAAAAAAGAGAAAGTAAACCCATCAGGGTTTACTTCCTCTTTAAGTGTGTCCTAGGGAGTGATTCTAGCTGTTAGGGGGCTTGGCTATGAGTGACACGTTACTGATCACCGCTCCCGATGCCAGGGAGCAGATATCAGTGACACTGTCACTAGGCAGAACGGGGAGATGCTTGTTTACATTAGCATCTCCCAGTTCTTCCTCTCCGTGAGTGGATCCCGGGTATCCCCGCGCACATCGAGTCCGCGGGACCCGTGATCCTACTCATGGAGCTCGCGGCGGGTGCGCAGTGGCACAGCGGCAAATTCAAAGGGACGTACAGGTACGCCCATTTGCACAGCCGTGTCATTCTGTCAACGTAAATGTACAGGCGGCGGTCGGAAAGTGGTTAAAATGTATTAAAATGTGGATGATGTCAGTAGGGCAGAGATTGGTGTCAGTTGGGCAGTGTCAGTAGTTTTTTTTTTTTTGCAATTCTTTTAGGAGCCCCACCAGTGGCTCTGGTGAAATATCAGGAGTTTTGTCTCACTTTTGCGACAGAGAAAGGGGCTGAGCACAGTGATTGTGCAGCCCCTTCCTCTGCAGACAGTTAATGGCTGGAAAATGCTCTGTACTGAGTGGCTTCCTGTTCATTCACAAACTTAAGCCAACAGTTTACTAGGCTTCAGTTAAGAATGAACATAGTGAATGATCTGTACCACTCACTCACTGTGCTCATTCAGAAAAGGAAGCATCAGGTAAATGACATGGGTCTGGGCACCAGGGGAATCTACACTGCACGGGGGTGATTAGGGTGTGCCTTTGCACACGCCTATGCGCACAAGGGTGGGTGAGAACCCCCCCATTAAAATAAAAAAATAAAAAAATAAAAAGAAAAGGCCTATAAAAAGCCACATAGGGAAAATGTCATCTTTGTATGGACTGAACCATTAAAACATCTAAGCTCCTAAAAACTTTTAGTTATTTTAGTCTAACGATATCTTCTATTTTAATATTTTTATTAAGATCTTATGAAAAAAGGGAGAGTATACAACTAGTACAAACAATAGTATCAAAATAGAGAGAAGATGAGGTCCCACAGCACAGGTGGGTGATGTCAGTATTTTCTAGTGGCAGAATTTCTTTAAAATAAATAGTCTTCCCTAGTGAGTTCAGATAACGATCCAATTTTCTATCAAGCCGAAATTGTCAGAAGGATCCAAAATAATCTGGCAAGAGCATCTGCTGTGAAAAGATCCCATTCCGGGGCCAACATTTTCCCCCAAGTGATGTCTCACTGCTGTTCTTAATTAGCCATGGTTTCAGAACATTATTTATACTTTATGTGCCAGGATTAAACCTTCACAATTTCCTCTTCTCCATTCTGCATCTTGTAGAGAAAATTTCCAGTGTTTTTCAAGCATGCTGCTTAGAGGACAAATAGACTTTTATCTAAGCTTGTATAACTGGATCAACATATTCATGGAAAAATCCTGACTCGTGAGGCCAGCAATGCACAAGCACCTGGAATGTCACTGACTCGAGAGTCTTGGGTTATAAATTTACTTAAAGATACACTCCAGTTAAAGTTCTAATTGTATGGGGTTTACAACCACTTTAAAACTTCAACCACTTTTACCCACAGGTAAGCCTAGATTAAGGCTTACCTGTAGGTGCAAGAAATATCTCCCAAACCTAAGGAGATATTTGCAAGAATAGCGGCACCGATGTCTAGGGCGCAGGCGCACCGAGCGTGCTGTTTTTAACTACGTTAGTGCATCATCGCGGCTCCAGCCAGTCACCGCTCTGGAGCCTCGATACCCGGAAGTCACTCCAGGTATCATGGCGGCGACGGAGGTGGTGACCGAGGACCCCTGCGGGGGCTTCGGTCTCAGGTAAGTAATTCATAATTGGCTAGTATGCTATGCATACTAGCTCATTATGCCTTTGCTTTGCAGGGTGTCTTTTTTTTTTTTTTTTTTTTTTTTTCTCAAGAGGCTTTACTTCCTCTTTAATTCATAGAGGGAATAGCTAACCTACCCAAGTTATTTTTTTTAGATTTTTGTTGTTACTAATATAATTTTTTATTTTTATTTTCATCTGAGTGTTGGGGTGCTCAACCTGTGGCTCTCCAGCTGTTGCAAAACTACAAGTCCCATCATGCCTCTGCCTCTGGGTGTCATGCTTGTGGCTGTGGGAGTCTTGCTATGCCTCATGGGAATTGTAGTTCCGCAACAGCTGGAGAGCCACAGGTTGAGCACCCCTGCAGGCCAGGCCACAATGCTTGTTACTGGTAACCTTTTGCTGGAAACTTGTGACTTCAGAGTTTACAGAGTGCATTGGTGCGCAGTCTTGTTGGAACAGGAAGGGGCCATCCCCAAACTGTTCCCACAAAGTTGGGAGCGTGAAATTTGTTCAAAATGTCTTGGTATGCTGACACCTTAAGCCCTTGTACACACGGTCAGACATTCCGACAACCAAATCCGTCGGATTGTGTCCGAAATTGTCACATACACACGGTCGGACAAAGTTGTCGGAATGTCCGATCGTTCAGAACGTTATGACGTTATTTTGTTACGACGGGACTGCGTTCAGGCTAGTAGCCAATAGCTTTGATGTAGGAATTTGATCTGAGCATGCGTGGCACTTTGTCCGATCGGAATTCTCTACACATGATCGGAGTATGTCCGATTGGAGCATTTTGTCGGAAAATTTTACCAACAAGTTGGAAAACTTGGTCCGTCGGATACTCCGATGGAAACAGTCTGATGGAGACCACACACAGTCGGAATATCCGACAAAACGGTCCGATCGGACACATTCCGTCATAAACTCCGACCGTATGTACAAGGGCTTAGTTTCCTTCACTCGAACTAAGGGGCCAAGCCCAACCCCTGAAAAACAACCCCACACCATAATCACCCCTCCACCAAATGATTTGGACCAGTGCACAAAGCAAGGTCCATAAAGACATGGATGAGCGAGTTTGGGGTGGAGGAACTTGACTGGCCTGCGCAGAGTCCTGACCGCAACCCGATAGAACACCTTTGGGAGGAATTAGAGCAGAGACTGCAAGTCAGGCCTTTTTGTCTACATTAGTGCCTGACCTCACAAATGCGCTTCTGGAAGACTGGTCAAACATTCCTATAGACACACTCCTAAACCTTGTGGACGGCCTTCCCAGAAGAGTTGAAGCTTTTATAGCTGCAAAGGGTGGGCCAACTCAATATTGACCCCTACAGGCTGGGATGCCATTAAAGTTCAGGTATCCCAATACTTTTGACAAAATAGTGTATGTTGGATTGATGGCCCTGAGTGGAGATACTTCACCACTCAAACACTGAGCAGACCAGAAATGTCTGTGGCACATGCTAGACAGTACAGTATATAGCTACTGAATTCCCATTAAAGTGTATGTTTCCTTAAATATATATTTTTTCTGTGTGTTCACATGTGTGTATTTTATAAATCATAGTCTCTATCATTTTCATGTATTTCTTTTATCTGAAGTACCTGGTTGATCCTGGCACTCACCTTTTCTTCCTTCTTCTAAGCTGATCACATAAAGTATAGAACCTGATTTGTGTTGGCTTGGTCAGTTTTCATTATTTGGGTGGCCTTTCAGGGATACAGGACACTGTCCCCACACAGAAAGCCTCCCAATCACAGCCTGCCTCTTGAACACACCCCTTGCTCACGCACAGCCTGCATCTTGCCTCAGGTTGAACAGACTTATATAATACAGGCATGCTGTGTGTCTGCACGGTGTCCTGTAACTCCGCCCCTGCACAAACAGGAAGAAGAGATGTATGGTCACATGACAGAACTTTTTAGCCTTATACAAAAGGTAGGGAAGATCAAACTAAGCAAAACAAAAACGGTTATGGTGCCTGCATAGTTATAACTGTGCAAACAGAGAGTTCAGTGCTGCTACGCATATAATTCACCATCAACAGAGCTCACAGATGCCTGATCCACAGTCACCCATCTGAGTGTAACAATCCACAAAGATGATCCACAGAACCGTTGTTGCTCAAAAACCTTGTTTTTATTCAGTGAACAGTATGCATGTACAGTCAGTTGACGCGTTTCAGCCTACACAGCTTTAATAATGATTAAAGCTGTGTAGGCTTAAACGCATCTACTGACTGTACATGCATACTGTACGCTGTGGTTTCCTGAATAAAAGCAAAATTTTAGAGCAACAGCAGTTGTGCGAATCATCTTGAAGGATAGTTATAACTGTATTAGAAAGTGTCTCGTAACATAACGTTGTATGTTCACAAGTACTTTTAAGACATGCGATCACAGTTATCAGAAAGAGCTATATCTTGCAGCATCAACATATTTATTATAGGTACTTTATATAGTGCCATCAATTTACACAGCACTTTACACATACAGTGGATATAAAAAATCTACACACCCCCGTTAAAATGTCAGGTTTCTGTGATGTAAAAAAAAAAAATGAGACTAAGATAAATAGTTTCAGAACTTTCTCCACCTTTAACCACTTAAAGTGGTTGTAAACCCTTACAAACCACTTTGACCTACAGGTAAGCCTAGATTAAGGCTTACCTGTAGGTCCAAGCAATATCTCCTAAACCTATATGGTTTAGGAGATATTTGCCCGGAAACGGGCACCGCTGTCTACGGCGAATGCGCTGTAGACAGCGGCGTGCAGGCGCACTGAACGCGGCAGTTCCAAAAATGGAGCTGCCGCATTTGTCGACTCCCGTGCGCATGCGCGGGAGTGACGTCATCGCGGCTTCGCCGAATGACAGCGGCGGAGCTGCGAGACGCCACAAGCAAGATGGATGCGGCGGACTACAGGGGACAGCGCAACTTCGCTGGCTCCTGTGTCAGGTAAGTGACACATAATGGGCTACTATGCGATGCATAGTAGTCCATTATGCTTTACCTTTGCAGGGAAAAAAAGAGGAAGTAAACTCATCAGGGTTTACTTCCTCTTTAAGCCCCGGACCAATTTGCAGCCAAAGGACCAGGCCCCTTTTTGCGATTCAGCACTGCATAGCTTTAACTAACAATTGCGCAGTCGTGCGACGTGGCTCCCAAACAAAATTGCTGTCTTTTTTTTTTTTTTTTTTTTTTTTCCACAAATAGAGCTTTCTTTTGGTGGTATTTGATCACCTCTGCGGTTTTTATTTTTTGCGCTATAAACAAAAATAGAGCGACAATTTTGAAAAAAATTCTATATTTTTTACTTTTTGCTATAATAAATGTCCCCAAAAAATATATAAAAAAAACATTTTTTTCCTCAGTTTAGGCCGATACGTATTCTTCTACATATCGCAATTAGCGATTATTGATTGGCTTGCACAAAAGTTATAGCGTTTACAAAATAGGGGATAGTTTTATAGCACTTTTATAAAAAAAAATTTTTTACTAGTAATGGACGGCGATCAGCGATTGACTGCAACATTATGGCGGACACATCGGACATTTTTGACACATTTTTGGGACCATTGTCATTTATACAGCAATCAGTGCTATTTAAATGCACTGATTCCTGTGTAAATGACACTGGCAGCGAAGGAGTTAACCACTAGGGGGCAGTGTAGGTGTTATGTATGACGTTATAGGTTTTTTTTTTATTGTAGGGGGCGTGGCCTGGCATGTGATGTCATGTCACTGATCGTCCTTCCCTATAAAAGGGAACAGACGATCGGTCACAGCCACACTAGGAAGCACGGGGAGCAGTGGCGGCCCGTCCATAGGGGGCGCCCGGGCGCCGCCCCCCCCCCCTCCAGGCAGTCACAAAAAAAAAAAAAAATTGAAAAAAATTTTTTATTTTTTTTTGAAATGGCCCTTTAAAAAAAAAAAAAAAAAATGAAAAAAAGTCCTTAAGTGCACTGTGTACGAGCGCTGGACACAGTGCAGCGCTGGACACAGTGCACTATGTGAAGCGCCACGTCAACGCAATCACAAGATTGCAGACGCGGCGCTTCATTTGCGGGGTTTTAACCCGCCTTGTGGCGCAACTACAAATGCCGATCTGCATCCGCCCGGCGCCCATAGGTTTACTATGCTATGGCTTTGAGTGACAGACTAGTTAGCCGTCACTTCCGGTCTTCCCCTGTCGGATCAGTGCGCCAAGCGGAGGAGCAGAGGAATGTGAACTGCTGCTGCACTATGAAACAACAAGGTAGATGGCGATGCATTGCTGGAAATCCACAGGAGGGGGGCAGAGCTACAGGATGGATGGAGGGGGAGGCTTCACACGGGCAGCACTGACGATCAGCACTTCTATTATCTCCACTGGTTTTGCTGTGTCTCGGTTTGGCAGTCAGACCTGAATCTCTTCAAAAGCCTGTCCACTGCAGACAGTGACATCTAGTATAGGCACTTGTTGGCCATTCGGAAAAACCAACACTCCTCCCAGTGTTTTACCCCCCCCCCAACACCCCAGGATAACATTACCTTTAGCAAAAGTTCCCCACTGCTTCACTAAAATATACTCATCAAACCCTGACAGTGTATTGCATCTGGATGTGAATGCCTAGGTCCCGCTGCTATGTCTGCATGGTCGTGGTTGCTGTTCAGCTTTACCTCCTGTAGCTGTGGTTTCAATAGAAGCCTTTTTAGTAGTTGCCAAATATTCTCCGCATCGTGCTTGCATTCTGTGTATCATCTGATGCCTTCTGTCCCTTTAGTATGTAGTAGTAAATCTTTATCGATATGTAATATTGAAGATTTGCTCACTGCCTTTGATTTTTTTGTGAGCTTTAAGCCAATTTCTCCTGCCTTTAAACCTAAAGAACAATTTGTATGCCAGTTCAAAATGTTTAGCCTTTTAATGTAGTCTATACCAGTGGAGGCTCTTGTAAAACACACAGCCCATATGAAGCCTCCCCCCACCCACCCATCCCTCTGTCCCTGATTCGTCCCAACCACCATCTCTCTGTCCCTGATCCCTGATCCATCCCACCCACCATCCCTCTGTCCCTGATTCATCCCACCCACCAGCTCTCTGTCCCTGATCCCTGATCCATCCCACCCACCCACCATCCCTCTGTCCCTGATTCATCCCACCCACCAGCTCTCTGTCCCTGATCCATCCCACCCACCCACCATCCTTCTGTCCCTGATCCATCCCACCTACCATCTCTCTGTCCCTGGTCCATCCCACCCACCATCTCTCTGTCCCTGATCCATCCCACCAACCATATCTCTGTCCCTGATCCCTCCCACCCACCATCTCTCTGTCCCTGATCCATCCCACCGTCCTTCTCTCCCTGATCCATCCCACCCACCATCTCTCTGTCCCTGATCCATCCCACCGTCCTTCTGTCCCTGATCCATCCCACCTACCATCTCTCTGTCCCTGGTCCATCCCACCCACCATCTCTCTGTCCCTGATCCATCCCACCGTCCTTCTGTCCCTGATCCATCACACCTACCATCTCTCTGTCCCTGGTCCATCCCACCCACCATCTCTCTGTCCCTGATCCACCCCTCTGTCCCTGATCCATCCCACCGTCCTTCTGTCCCTGATCCATCACACCTACCATCTCTCTGTCCCTGGTCCATCCCACCCACCATCTCTCTGTCCCTGATCCACCCCTCTGTCCCTGATCCATCCCTCTGTCCCTGATCCCATCCCACCCACCACTGATCCAACTCCCCACCCCACCTCCATCCTTCTGTCTCTGATCATCACCATCCCTCTGATCCCACCACTAAAGGAAAACATGTAAGATATTGCATTATTGCAGTCACTAAATGTGATGACTGTATTTGTTTTATTTTATTAGGCTTTCTTGTACTTCATTGTCTGCGGTGACCTCTGCCTATTGCTGTTTCCCGAGCACCTTTTTTGTGTTTCCTGTTTTTTTTTCTCTGGTGAACGAGGAGTGTGGCTGGGCTGTCAGACATATTGATGTGTCATTAGAACCTGGTGTATAATGTAGAGCCTGGTATATGATGTACAGAGCCCTGTCTATAATGTAGAGCCTGGTATATGAAGTATAGAGCCCTGTGTATAATGTAGAGCCTTGTATATGATGTACTACAGGGCACGGAGTTGGTGGATTCTATAATGGGTGGGGCTTATGAGAAGTGGGATGGGTCAAAAGGGTGGGCGTGGTCTAGCGCCCCCCCCATCTTAAAACTTCACCAGCCGCCACTGACGGGGAGTGGTTTGTTTACACAGACCTCTCCTCGTTCTTCAGCTCTGTGACCCGAGCGTGGGACACCAGCGGCGATCGGGTCCGCTGGTCCCGCGGCCATGGTCACGGAGTTCAGGAACGGGTTGGGAGCGCGCCACTGGCAGCGTGCTCCTGACCCACGGCTGGGCACTTAAAGAATTACGTACCTGTACATGATTGTGCCCAGCCGTGCCATTATGCCGATGTATATCAGTGTGAGGCGGTCCTTAAGCAGTTAATGTGACCTATAAACTGTACAACTCAATTGAACAACAAACTGAAATCTTTTAGGTGGAGGGAAGTAAAAAAATAAATAAAAAAAAATAATGTAGTTGCATAAGTGTGCACACCTTTTGTAACTGGGGATGTAGCTTTGTTCAGAATTAAGCAATCACATTCAAACTCGTGTTAAATAGGAGTTAGTACACACCTGCAATCATTTGACGTGCCTCTGATTAACCCCAAATAAAGTTCAGCTGTTCTAGTAGGTCTTTCCTGACATTTTCTTAGTCGCATCCTACAGCAAAAGCCATGGTCCACAGAGAGCTTCCAAAGCATCAGAGGGATCTCATTGTTAAAAGGTATCAGTAAGGAGAAGGGTACAAAAGAATTTCCAAGGCATTAGATATAACATGGAACACAGTGAAGACAGTCACCAAGTGGAGAAAATATGGCAGAACAGTGAAATTGCCAAGAACTGAACGTCCCTCCAAAATTGATAAAGATGAGAAGAAAACTGGTAAGGGAGGCTGCCATGAGGCCTACAGCAACATTAAAGGAGCTTCAGCAATATCTGGCAAGTAATGGCCGTGTGGTACATGTGACAACAATCTCCCTTATAATTATGTCTGGGCTATGGGGTAGGGTGGCAAGACGGAAGCCCTTTCTTACAAGAAAAACATCCCAGCCAAGCTAAATTTTGCAAAAACAGATGTAGTACCCTGATGTTTAGGCAGGGTTGCTATCAAATTTATCTGCCAGGTGATAGTTGCCTTGGCTAATTGATAGGTGGTCAATTGATTTCACCCTAATTCTGGAATCGCTGCACTTCTCTCTTCTGTCACTAGATGGCCGGTTATCTGGTGGCATTAGATAAGACAAGTGCATTGCAAGGACAGATTAGCAATGAATGGGGTGTCTCAACCAATAGGCAAGGATTTTCTTGGGTCCCTTGGCCTGCTGGGAGAACCTATTTATTTGGGTGGAGTCAGGTAATCGGGGTTCTGTGCCATCTGGATGACTGTCTGGGTGGACGTATGTTGTAATTCCCCGGGCTACTAGGCCATAAGCCTTGGGCCTATCCCGTGGACATCTGGCTGCTAGGCTGTCTGAGGGCCTATCCATAAACAAGAGAGCAGCGTAGGGTTGGCACTATGGCTTGCAGTCCAACCAGAAGTAACATTTCCTCCAGACATGGCACCAGTCATGGCCAGAGGTAGAGGGAAAGCTGTCACCACTAAGAGACCATCCACCTCGCCAACCGAGACCACTGCTGAGGCCAGTACCAGAGCAGACTTCTCACCAGCCTGGGACAGTGGAGAAGTGGGAAAACTTTAGCAAGTGGCAAGTCAGGGACCCAGCGGGACAGCAGAGGTGACGCTTGTGGAGTGCAAAGCCAGGGACCTATCGTGTCAACAAGGGTGAATCCTGAGGAGTATCTGTGAATGCTTGAGGAAGATACTGAGTCCTAAATTGGAAGAGCTCAGGGGATCCAGTGGCTAGTGGATCAGTAAGTCTAGTGAAAGACTGGAAGTGAGGTTCTACAATAGGAGATTGTAGAAGAAGTGAGAGTCTATTGCAGACTTTGTTAGAAACTGTTACAAGACTGTTGCCACAGGAGACAGTGTTCCTACTCATTCAAATGTGGTGTCTAGCTAGATGCCTTTCCCTGCAAGGCTGTCTACCTATAGAAGTCCCGGAGTCTGCCAATTCAAGAAGTGTCTGGTGCCCATCAATCTACTTTGCACTACAACCACCATGCCTGGTAACCCACTCTACACAGAAGGATGCCAGCTGTCTCTAACCCTGGAGGTCACCATTAGGCCTCAGTGGTCCCCGGACTTGGCTACACACATCTGAAGTCTCTGAAAAAAAAGTGGGAAAATGTGTCATGGTCTGATGAAACCAAGGTTGAACTTTTTGGCCATAATTCCAAAAGATATGTTTGGAGCAAAAACAACACTGCATATCACCAAAAGAACAGCTGCAACAGGGGCCTTAGTCATGGTAGAGAAAATTATGAACAATTCCAAATATCAGTCAATATTGGCACAACACTTTCAGACTTCTGCTAGAAAGCTGAACATGGAAAGGAACTTCATCTTTCAGCATGACAACTCAAAACATACATCCAAATCAACAAAGGAATGGCTTCACCAGAAGAAGATTAAAGTTTTGAAATGGCCCAGCCAAAACCGAGACCCGAATCCGATTAGAAATCTGTGGTGTGATCTGAGGTGGGCTGTTCACAGGAAATGCTCACGCAATCTGACAGATTTGGAGTGTTTTTGCAAAAAAGATTGGGCAAATATTGCCAAGTCAAGATGTGCCATGCTGATAGACTCATCCGCAAAAAGACTCAGTGTAATAAAATTAAAAGGTGCTTCAACAAAGTATTGATTTAAGGGTGTGCACACTTTTGCGACCATATTATTATTTTTTTTTTTATTTTCACTTACCTCCACCTAAAAGATTTCAGTTTGTTGCTCAACTGAGTTGTACAGTTTATAGGTCACATTAAAGGTGGAAACAGTTCTGAAATTATTTTTGTCTCATTTTTTTACACCCCAGAAACCTGACATTTTAATAGGGGTGTTTAGACTTTCTTAATCCACTGTATATTGCCCATTCACATCAGTCCCTCCCTTTAAATATCTTACAGTCTAAGGTCTCTAACTCACATTCATACATATATTTAGACAGAAGCCAATTAACATACCCACATGTCTTTGGAGTGTGGGAGGAAACCTAAATACCCAGATGAAACCTACACAAGCACAGGGAGAACATGCATACTGCAGGCAGGTAGTGCCATGGTTGGGATTTGAACCAACAACCTTAGTGCTGCTAGGCTTATGTGCTAACCACTGAGCCATTGTGCATACTTTGTTGCTCTGAAATGTAATGTGTAGGATGTCACAATATACCATGTCCTTTAGGTACACCCACCTTTCACCATACCCTCCAATCAATGCAGCACCATAACACCCTTTGGTACACTGGTGCACTTTCTTTAGAAATTAGTCCTGACCATGAAAGGGCTATTTTTTGTGTTTGTCCCCCAAGCCAAAAAGTTCCCAGTCCTCCTCTGGTAAGAAGGACAAAGACTTTTGGTAGGTAAATCACCAATGGATTCTTCAAAATATACCCGAAGCTAGCATGTATTTCAGATTTTCAACAACCATTCAATAGTGAATTTGTTTTGGGTGTTGTGGCCCGTTGGGAAGGTTCAGTAGAATTTTTCATTTAAAGACTTGATAAATATACTGTAAGTGCATATATCCTGAAAGTGGCCCATATTTGGGGTCCTGGCAATCAAGATTAGGAAGGCAACACTTTTTTTTATTTTTATAAAATGTTGCAATAGTACTGTTTAAAACTGTTACTGAATGTTTAACATAATGTAATTTAAAAAAAAAATGTATCCATATGTCAATCATAAATTTTTTTTTACAGTACAGTATTTATTAAAGCAATGTTATGTCCTTTAAAACTATTTAGGTAGGCAGATAAGTTTAATTGTCAGTTTAATTGCAAATTAAACTGATGCATATTGAAGCTACAACATTTTGCCTGGGCATTTAGGGTTCAATGATCTAAGTCCCCCTTAAGTTCTCTCTGAAGAACCCCCTTGAGTGTTCCTGCTTCCTGGCAGTATAAAACGAAGTTTTCACCTACTCTTGTTCCACAATGCTATACTGGTCCCAGCAGGCCCACATGGGGGTATGCCTTTTGATGTGCAAATAAAGTCTCCACTTGCACAGTCATTTTAATCCCAACTCCAGCTCATGAAAACTAACCAGCCTGACACTTTGTAAAATAAAAAAATAACTCCTTTGCTTTCAAGGGGTCACTTTGTAACAGATACCAGGAGACTTCTTACAAGAACCTGATGCGTTGGTACCGGTCATTACCCGGACACAGCTTATTGTGTTGGTGATGCAACACTCAGCCTGGCACCCTACTTCACATCTTCTGGGACTGACCTAAGATCCGACTCTTTTGGCAACAGGTTCTAGGGATTAAACACAAACTTCTCTCTTTTTGAATCCAGCTGCAGTGCTCCTTAACTTGACTCCTATGTCCAGTAAGAGATACTGCAAGTCGTTGCTGAAGCATCTCCTGAATGCCGCTAGAGCATGCATCCCACCCACTGCATCGCATTGGTTTGCCAGGGTGAACGACATCCAACAGATGGATTGCCTGACAGCTGCAGTCATGGACAGGACAGAAGAACATAATACATGCTGGCTGTATTGGGATATGTTTCACTTGATGAATATTTATCCTATCCTTAAGGCTGCTTTCACACTGGGGCGGTATTCAGGCGTTACAGCGCTAAAAATAGCGCCTGTGTAGCGCCTGAAAAAAAACGGCCCCTTTCCCTCCAGTGTGAAAGCCCGAGGGCTTTCACACTGGAGCGATGTGCTGGCAGGACGGTGAAAAAAGTCCTGCTAGCCGCATCTTTGGAGCGGTGAAGGAGCGGTGTATTCACCGCTCCTATACCGCTCCTACCCATTGAAATCAATGGGATACCGCGGCAATACCGCCAGCAAAGCGCCGCTGCAGCGGCTCTTTGCGGGCGGGTTTAACCCTTTTTCGGCCGCTAGTGGGGGTTAAAACCACCCCGCTAGCGCCCGCAGACCGCCGCTAAAACGACGGTAAAGCGCCACTAAAAATAGCGGCGCTTTACCGCAGACGCCGCTCCCGCCCCAGTGTGAAAGCAGCCTAACTCAGATCGCTCCTCTTGGAGCTCAATTCCTGGTGCTGTCCATCCCACCATACCCCTACCCTCCCTTTCTTCTTTTCACTAGGTGTCTACTTTTCCACTGCACTTTTACTGGAAAAACTACCGGGTATGCTCTGACTTTGAGGTACTGCTGCTCTGGGTCTAGGGAAGTCTATCCCTTACTATAGGGGGTCTTCATAAGGCCCCTACCTCCTAGTAGTGATGTATTTGCTAGTTGCACCACCTCAATAGTATAGACATGTTAGCATTGTCCTCCTATAAGCCTTCAATGCAGTGTGGTTTCTCTTAAGCCCCATACACACTATCAGATTGTCTGCTGAGTTTTTCCTTCAGATTTACCAAAACCATGTAGTAGAAGGGCCTGCCTGATTGCATACACATTGAAACTCCTAAGGCTTGACCTCATATTACATGGTTTTGGTAAATCTGAAGGAAAAACTCAGCAGACAATCTGATAGTGTGTACAGGGCTTTACGGTGTGTTGGGCCTTGGACTTTAGTTCTATCATTTCAATGTGGTTTTATTATGTGGTTCTATTATGTTACATCTCTTTGCTGGACTTTGCACTTTTGTCTGTAATGCGTTTTGCATAGTTCTACCCAGGGATGTTTTTATAACTTGTTGACATGTCATTCTATTATGTTTTATTAGTGAAAAATGTAGCGCTAAAAATATAAAACAATAAACATTGAACAATATATCAAGTATTGTGTGGAAATAATAAAAACTTTGTGATACAAATCAATCTCAAATATATAATTAATATAAAACAGAACATGTATATAATGAATAGAAACACAGGTGAGAAAGTCCCAAAGGTGAAACAATCCTAAACATGTATGAAGTCCACCACGGAAAGTTGTTGCTCAGAAGTGGTGTACAAAGGCCTCATCAGGGATAGTATGTCTTCCACCCGAGAAGAGGGGTATACACTTGTCGAATGTCAGCGACAACAAGTCAGTCAAGTGAGGATAGCCTGATCAGTAGAATCCAAAGAGCTCCAAGAACGAATCCAAGGAATTGTGCAGGTTACCGTGAGGCTGGAACTCAGATGTTAAAGGGGTTGTAAAGGTTTGCGTTTTTTTTCCCCTTAACGCATCCTATGTTGATTGGCTAGAGTGGATGGATTGAAAGCAGCGCAGCCATTGGCTCGCGCTGCTGTCAATCACATCCAATGACGTGGCGTGCCGGGGGGCAGGGACGAGTGATACAGTGAGCGGCTATAGCCGCCGGATGTATCAAGGGATCGCGCCCGCAAGAACTAAGCACCATGCAAGAGAGCTCGCGTGAAGATGGTTATTTCTTGCGGGGAGGAGCTGAAACAGCCGCCGAGGGACCCCCAGAAGACCAGGTTCGGGGCCACTCTATGCAAAACGAGCTGCACAGTGGAGGTAAGTATAACATGTTTTTTTTTTTTTTATAAAAATAAAAAAAATTACCTTTACAACCCCTTTAAACAGCTAGACTGGAAATCCAAAAACTTTCATCTAAAGGGATCTGATTACAAGATCACATTGTTGAGTCATCAAAAGTTCACAAAAGTGGTAGAGGCTAGTTCCTACCCAGGATAGGTTGTATTTTATAGTCCTTATATTTGAGATTGATTTTTATCAGAAAGTTTTTATTATTTGCACACAATACTTGATATATTGTTTTTAGTGCTATTTTTTTTACTGATCTTTTGCATTGAATTTTTGTCACATTCTTATGTAGCAGCTGTTCATATTTCTACACTAATTGAGTTAGAGCAGTAATATCTCCTATCCACTTGGAAGTGTAGTCGCTGTAGATCCGAGGGGGGCATGCAAGGAAAATAAAAAACAGCATTTTAGCTTGCACATGATTGGATGGTAAAATCAGCAGAGCTTTCACTCATTTCAGATCTACCCCTTAGATTCAGAGCGACTGCACTTCCAGATCTACCCCTTAGATTCAGAGCGACTGCACTTCCAAGTGCAAAGTTTATTTGCCTTTCATAAATAAAAGTAGAATAAATAAATAACTCCTGCTGCTACAATACTCGCCCTGTCTCGGAAACTGTCCTATCACTGATTGACCTTTCTGCTAATTGATGCTCTTTTGGCTCTTATTTGCTTTACTTCTTGGGACCCCATGGCAGAAGAAAAGGGCAAAGAGGACCCAAGACATTGGGGGTTATTTTACGAACGGCAAATCCACTTTGCACTGCAAGTGCACTTGGAAGTGCAGTCGCTCTGAATCTAAGGGGTAGACCTGAAATTAGTGGAAGCTCTGCTGATTTTATCATCCAATCATGTGCAAGCTAAAATGCTGTGTTTTATTTTCCTTGCATGTCCCCCGCAGCGCTGCAGCGACTTTACTTCCAAGCGCGCTTGCAGTGCAAAGTGGATTTTCCTTTAGTAAATAACCCCCATTGTGTGACTACACCAAGGACACCTTGAAAATAGGAATAAGAAAAATAAATTTGAAAATATCACAGGCTCAGCATTAGTTAAAATAGGTTACTTTGGGGGGACAGAGCTTAAAAAAAAAAAATGCACAAGCTCATGCTGTCACCTATCAGCTGCAACCCTGGTTCAGCTTTTA
The DNA here is from genome assembly GCF_037356315.1 of Lithobates pipiens. NCBI lineage: Eukaryota > Metazoa > Chordata > Amphibia > Anura > Ranidae > Lithobates > Lithobates pipiens. The sequence continues at coordinate 45,845,842 of NW_027507686.1, read as the reverse complement.
TTCTATGGCACGGGTTTACTTGAAGCACAGTTGCAGTGTGGCCTGGATAGTATTTAACACATCATTGATTTTACAGCCTGCCTGGAAAGGATTTTTAATATAAATTGACACGCTATGTTTATTCAACCTATCGGGCAGATTATATTAACTTTACAGCTATGTTTATGTCTTTAGTTTAATGCTCTTTTATGTATATGTTATGTTTAAGATTTTAGGTCTAGTTTAAAAAACTTAAAGCGGGAGTCCACCGGGACTCTGCGTTTTTTTTTTTTTTTTAAAAGCCAGCAGCTTCAAATACTGCAGCTGCTGACTTTTAAAATAGTGACACTTACCTGTCCAGCGCGCCCGCGATGTCGGCACCCGAAGCCGATCGCTAGGTCGTCTGTCGGGTCCTGCCGCTGCCATCTTGGGTATGGGAATCAGGAAATGGAGCCTTTCGGCTTCATTTCCCGGTTCCCTACTGCGCATGCGCGAGCCGCGCGGCGCAATCCGGACGGTCCCCGCTGCCTCTGGGAACTGTGTGTTTCCCAGCAGGCAGCGGGGCACTTGCGCAAAGGGGCGGGCAGTTGCGGAAAGGGGCGTAATCTACGCCCCTTTCCGCAGACAGCTATCCCGGAAGTGGGTGCAGTTACCTGGATTATCCAGGTAACTGCACCCCCCTCCCCCCTGAAAGGTGCCAATTGTGGCGCCGGAGGGGGGGGGGGATTCCGATGAGCGGAGGTCCATTTTAGGGTGGACCTCCGCTTTAAGAGGAAAGGATAGGTTTTGTTGTCCAAAGCATTTAGCCACGTTGTAGAGGATGTTTTCAACGCTAATAAATACAATAGTCCAATAGGTCTTTTCGGTTATTTCATAAAAAAGGACTGTAATTTTTATCCTAACCTGTAGAGATTACTTTCTAATTGTGGGAATTCACCAAAAAGTGAAACCCCTCCTGTGTCAAATGTAAAGTAATGCAAATTGTATCCTTATCATATGATCCACCTCCACAAATGATCCATATATGCCTACTGTACTAGTTAATGGCCATGAAATATATTTTTCCATATGAATCTAACGGCTCCCACTTCTATCATTCAAATCCACACACAACCCATCTCAGGAGTGAGTCCGCACGAGTACCTCCATAGCAAGCGGCAGCTGGAGAACAGGAGGAGCCAGGAGTGCTAGTGGGGGACCCCAAGACAAGAGGAGGAGCCAGGAGTGCTAGTAGCGACTTGCTATGGGGGTACCCAGAGAAGAGAAGGAGCCAGGAGCGCTAGTGGGGGACCCCAAAAGAGGAGGTTCAGGGCCACTGCATGTAATACTACTAGGGAAAAACGCCTTTAGAACCATTTTAATAGATGCGGAGACATAGGTGCTTAGAGTGAACTGAAAACCCTTTTTGCTGAGTTTTTGGTGCTGACAGCTAGCATAATACCAAAACAAGTACAGTAGTACATTGAATACGAGCATAATCCATTCCAGAAGCATTATTGTAATACAAAGAACTCTTATATCAAAGCGATGGAAACTCAGATAATTGGTTCCACACTCACTGCTGCTGTATACAGTACTGTATGTGGTCAGAGGTGCTGGGGTGCTCAGAGACACTCAGAGATGTTCGGAGACACTCTGGAATGAAGCGTCTCAGAGCATCACCGGTGCCCCCGCACCTTTGGCCAAATGCGGTACTGCACACCCTAGCGGCTTGAATCCTGCTAATTTTGCGAGACAACACTCGCAAACCGAGTCAGGATTAAAAAAAAAAAGCTCGTATTGCGAAACGCTTGTATACTGCATTACTCGCAATCCAAGGTTTCACTGTCTATATTTTCATTTAAAGACTTCATTAAAATTATTATACACTGTTAGATTATACAGTGTGTGTGTGTGTGTGTGTGTGTGTGTGTGTGTGTGTCATTCGTATCTCACAAAAGTAAGTACACCCCATCGCATGGAAGAAATTACACTTTGCTGCAATGCAAAGTAGTGAGTGTGCAGCTTGTATAACAGTGTACATTTGCTGTCCCCTCAAAATAACTCAACACACAGTGATTAATGTCTAAACTGCTGGCAACAAAAGTAAGTGAAAATGTCCACATTGGGCCCAATTAGCCATTTTCCCATCCTGGTGTCAAGTGACTCATTAGTGTTACAAGGTCCCAGGTGTGAATGGGGAGCAGGTGTGTTAAATGTGGTGTTATTACTCTCACTCTCTCATACTGGTCACTGGAATTTCAATATGGCACCTCATGGCAAAGAACTCTGAGGATCTGAAAAAAATTGTTGCTCTACATGAAGATGGCCTAGGCTATAAAAAGATTGCCAATACCCTGAAACTGAGCTGCAGCACAGTGGCCAAGACCATGCAGTGTTTTAACAGGACAGGTTCCATTTAGAACGGGCCTCGCCATGGTGGACGAAAGAAGTTAAATGCACGTGCTCAGCATCATATCCAGAGGTTATCTTTGGGAAATGGACATATGAGTGCTGCCAGCATTGCTGCAGAGGTTCAAGGGGTGGTGGGTAGCCTGTCAGTGCTCTGACCATATACCACACACTGCATAAAATTGGTCTGCATGACTGTCTTCCCAGGAGGAAGCCTCTTCTAAAGTTTATGCACAAGAAAGCCCGCAAACAGTTTGCTGAAGACAAGCAGACTAAGGACATGGATTACTGGAACCATGTCCTGTAGTCTGATGATTCCAAGATAAACTTATTTGGTTCATATGGTGTCAAGCGTGTGTGGCGGCAGTCAGGTGCGGAGTACAAAGACAAGTGTGTCTTGCCTACAGTCAAGCATGGTAGTGGGAGTGTCATGGTCTGGGGCTGCATGAGTTCTGCCGACACTGGGGAGCTACAGTTCATTGAGTGAACCATGAATGCCTACATGTATTGGGACATATTGAAGCAGATCATGAGCCCCTCCCTTCGGAGACTAGGCTGCAGGGCAATATTCCAACCTAACGGCCCAAAACACACCTCCAAGATGACCACTGCCTAGTTAAAGAAGCTGAGCGTAAAGGTGATGGATTGGCCAAGCATGTCTCCAGACCTAAACCCTATTGAGCATCTGTGGGGTTTCCTTAAATGGAAGTTGGAGGAGTGCAAGGTCTCTAACATCCATCAGCTCCATGATGTAGTCAAGGAGTGGAAGAGGACTTCAGTGGCAACCTGCGAAGCTCTGGTGTACTGCATGCCCAAGAGGGTTAAAGCAGTGCTGGAAAATAATGGTGGCCACACAAAATATTGACATTTTGGGCCCAATTTAGAAATTTTCACTTAGGGGTGTACTCACTTTTGTTGCAAGTGGTTTGGACATTAATGGCTATGTGTTGCGTTATTTTGAGGGGACAGCAAATTTACACTGTTGTACAAGCTGTACACTCACTACTTTACATTGTAGCAAAGTGTAATTTATTCAGTGTTTTCACATGAAAAGATAAAATAAAATATTTACAACAATCTGAGGGGTGTACTCACTTTTGTGAGATTTGTATGGTCTTTAACTCTTTAGACCGCTCTGTTCCCACTGACATACCTGGCTAGTTGTAGGCTGCTCACACCTGTTTAACTTAAGTGTTAATATGCTACCACTCTATAATATTAAACAGAAAATGGACCACAAGTAACTTGAGAATTATTGAGCGATAAGCAAATACAATGCATAGAACAAATAAACAGCACAACAGAATATGCTGGATTAACTAACAAGCAGGTTAGCCTCAGGTACAACAATTAACTTGCACCGCAATAAGGCTAAGCCCTATTACACTAGTCCATTTAGGATCAGTAAGAATAGCATCAACCATGAATGCAAGAATGGCACAAAAGACACCTCACTGTAATTCTATTCTATTGTAATTCTTAGCAATAGATACTCAAACAATGTTCTTGGGTGCATTCTACACATACAGCCCCAATGGTAGGTGGATGTATAAGCTATTGGTAAAGGGGTACCCCTGGTGGTGTCCAAAGTACATGGTGCCTAATTGTCAAGGTCAGCCATCTGCCGTTGGGGCCCTTCTGTAAGGTGGTGCACATGTAGCTGTCTCTTTAAGGCTATTAACCAGCTGTCTGACATTAGTGATGTCCCACTGACGACTTCCTGCTGTGCTCTCCACATCTAACAAGAATGTCTGAGGAATGCCCAGGAAAAAAAACAGAGGTTTAGTCTGCACGCATTTGCAAACGCATGCGTGAGCCACAGAGCCAAGTCACGACACCCTGGTATCTGTGGTCCTAACACTAAAATATGAGTGTCCCTGCAGTGGAGGCACATGCATTCTGATGGATAAATGAGAGCAGGTTGACTGAAGGGGAGCCCACCCCTCCTTAAAGGTACAGGAGCACATCAAACGCCAATCTCTCCACATCTAGCGAGGCACCGGAAACCACCTCCGCCGCCAAGTACAATGGAACTTTGCTGCCTGTGAGGTTGCCCTGGACTCCTGAGACACCCTTGGTCCTCGTTAGATGTGCATTAATACTATCACTGTCTAGTGAGTGCAATATCTTATGATTAAACCGTGCTTTGTCAAATCTCTACACTTAGATTGGTGCTGCTCTTTTTGTTTTTATGTTCGTAAAAGATAGCTAATCAGCTGTTGTTGGGTAAGGATCTGACTCTCTTGCATAACTGTGGGCAGTAAAGTTTTAAGCTCTGTAGCACCATGCACCAATCCTGGAATGCAACATGTCCAATCCCAAAAGCTTGGGGGTTAGTTGGCCCAGCAGTCTCAATCCTCATGATCGGCTCCTCATGATCAGATCCTCTTATTCAGGTCCCCCCCCCCCCCCCCGAGGTGGACACACACAGCATCCGGTCTCCCCAGCTCGGGTCCAAATGCACAGCAACCCGCTCTGTGGCTCACTCTCCTGCTCTGGCCCTCACAGGCTCTGTCCTTGGTGTGGGCAGACACAGCACAGGTCCTCTCACACTGGGTTTCCCACACTACCTGCCTGCTGTCCTGAGCGGGCCCACACAACAGGTGTGCACTTGTTGCTCCCTATGCTGTTCTGCCCTGCTCTCTGCAGATTTGCCCAGGTAAAGTTATGTCCTCTCCACCCCTGGTGTGCAGGGAATCTTGGGTATTAATGTCCTCCAGCCATTAGCCTCCATTCATTTGTGATGCGCACCATCCCCTTTCAGGGTTACATAGTTACATAGATAGTCAGGTTGAAAAAGACACAAGTCCATCTAGTTCAACCAAAAAAAAAAAAAATCATACAATCTCCTATACACAATCCTTTACCCACAGCTGATCCAGAGGAAGTCAAAAAAAACCAACAAAGCCTTTTTTAAATTTAAATTTTTTAAATTTATTGCCCATGGGAATATACTTTGCAGTGAGCTTGCATAGTCTTTTCGAAGAATTCCCATTTCTGTTCTGTGTCCATTGATGCCAATATTCCCTCCCAGTCTTAGTCCTGGAGATCAGCCCTTATCCTTGGAAAATGTTCTCTTAAAGTTAAGTGTTTTTATCTTTCCCGTATGTTTGTTGCTTACAGTTATCATTAAATTAAATTGTGTTCTGGTCACTACTGCCCAGATGTTCTTTTATATGAATGTTGGTAATAAGCTCTGCATGGTTTGAGATTAGTGATGGCCGAACGGTTCGCCCGGCGGTCGTTTCGCGGCGAATTTCCGACATTCGCGGTCCGCACGTTCGAACGCCTTTTTCCGTCGTTCGCCGCGGCGGACTTACGTGTTTAATGTATACAAGAACTTTAACCTTTGGTGACACGTTTATCATGTGATACAGGACAGCCAATTGAGACATGACAGCACATGGACACTTGTACATTCCCCCTAACCTATAAATACACCCGATCCGGTGGCCATTTTACATTCTTTCTTCTGTTACGATAGGGACAGGTTCCTGTGTGGAGTAGGGAGAGATAAACCACTAGCTATTTGGTACACAAAAGTTCTTTTCAGGACTGGTATAGGTGTTAGGTGTTGATAGGTTTGCTGTGCTGCTGATTCTTGCAGCAGCCTGAGTGTCTTTTGTTAGTTTAGAGAAAGGGAAAGGACGGTGTATGCTACAGGGACAGCCAGATTAGTCTTTCATCATCATCATCATCATCATCATCATTAGCTGTTACTATCAAGGTCCACAAAAGAGCTGTTCCAGTAACCACTAATCGTTCTCTTTTTTTGCCAATTTGTATAGGGACAGGAAGGAAGCAGTGTTGTCAGGCAGTGAGGGTAATTTTAAAGACTTGCTGTTATTATTAGTTCCACAAAGGTTCTTTTCAGGACTGGTATCAGTGGTACAGTAATAGGCTTGTACATGTATAATATTCTTTCTTCCAAATATAGAAAGGATATTATACTTGACTGCTGCCCTTCTGCTGCAGTCTGCTAAACATTCACAACTCACTTGTTCCACAAAAGTTCTTATAAGGACTGGTAACTTGGTATAGGGTGCTACGGTACATAGGCTTGAGTGCGGTACAGTCTGCTGTTCTGTAAGGACCGCTATCGGTCCACAATAGATAGGGTTGACGTGCACCACTGCTGACCGCTGCCCTATACTGCAGCAGTCCTTCAGCGGTATAGGGACTGACGTACAGTCTGCTAAACACTAATACACAACCTGCTTGGTCCACAAAAGTTCTTATAAGGACTGGTAACTTGGTATAGGGTGCTACGGTACATAGGCTTGAGTGCGGTACAGTCTGCTGTTCTGTAAGGACCGCTATAGGTCCACAATAGATAGGGTTGACGTGCACCACTGCTGACCGCTCACCTATACTGCAGCAGTCCTTCAGCGGTATAGGGACTGACGTACAGTCTGCTAATCACTAACACACAACCTGCTTGTTCCACAAAAGTTCTTATAAGGACTGGTAACTTGGTATAGGGTGCTACGGTACATAGGCTTGAGTGCGGTACAGTCTGCTGTTCTGTAAGGACCGCTATCGGTCCACAATAGATAGGGTTGACGTGCACCACTGCTGACCGCTGCCCTATACTGCAGCAGTCCTTCAGCGGTATAGGGACTGACGTACAGTCTGCTAAACACTAATACACAACCTGCTTGGTCCACAAAAGTTCTTATAAGGACTGGTAACTTGGTATAGGGTGCTACGGTACATAGGCTTGAGTGCGGTACAGTCTGCTGTTCTGTAAGGACCGCTATCGGTCCACAATAGATAGGGTTGACGTGCACCACTGCTGACCGCTGCCCTATACTGCAGCAGTCCTTCAGCGGTATAGGGACTGACGTACAGTCTGCTAATCACTAACACACAACCTGCTTGTTCCACAAAAGTTCTTATAAGGACTGGTAACTTGGTATAGGTTGCTACGGTACATAGGCTTGAGTGCGGTACAGTCTGCTGTTCTGTAAGGACCGCTATAGGTCCACAATAGATAGGGTTGACGTGCACCACTGCTGACCGCTCACCTATACTGCAGCAGTCCTTCAGCGGTATAGGGACTGACGTACAGTCTGCTAATCACTAACACACAACCTGCTTGTTCCACAAAAGTTCTTATAAGGACTGGTAACTTGGTATAGGGTGCTACGGTACATAGGCTTGAGTGCGGTACAGTCTGCTGTTCTGTAAGGACCGCTATCGGTCCACAATAGATAGGGTTGACGTGCACCACTGCTGACCGCTGCCCTATACTGCAGCAGTCCTTCAGCGGTATAGGGACTGACGTACAGTCTGCTAAACACTAATACACAACCTGCTTGGTCCACAAAAGTTCTTATAAGGACTGGTAACTTGGTATAGGGTGCTACGGTACATAGGCTTGAGTGCGGTACAGTCTGCTGTTCTGTAAGGACCGCTATAGGTCCACAATAGATAGGGTTGACGTGCACCACTGCTGACCGCTCACCTATACTGCAGCAGTCCTTCAGCGGTATAGGGACTAAGAGTTTTGTCACAGGGTCATTTAAAAAATGACATGCAGAGGAAGAGGCAGGCCCTTCCGCAGGGGTGGTAGGGGTAGGGCAGGAGCAACAGGCTTGAGCCAAAGTGGGAAGTTGCAGAAGGTGCGTTCAATTACTTTAAAGGATGCACCAGACTTGGTTGAGTGGCTCGCTCAGCCTTACTCTTCTGCACCCTCCTCATCCTCTCGATCTGCACCCTCTTCTTCACTCTCTGCTATGTGCACCCCCAAAGACACTACCACCAACAACACGACCACCACCACCACCACCACATACCTTCCGCTTGAGTCACTGGAATTATTTTCCGATCCATATCAAGAGGACATTTCTGATGCGCAGCCACTCTTGGTATTGGATCAGGAAGAGGAGGTAGCAACAAGCGCTACTCAGCAGTCTGACGCCAGTACCCAGATCAGCCCAAGGAGGAGGTTGGTCCCCGGTGTTGCTGCCTACTCCGAGATCTCTACTTATAGCGGTGGGGAAGGTGACGTTGATGATGACGTGTCTAGTGATGTCACGTGGGTGCCCACAAGAGAGGAAGAGGAGGGGAGTTCAGAGGGAGATATGGACCAGCAGATAGGGAGGAGAAGCAGCAATGACTTACATTGCACAGCAGGGACAAAGCAGACTGCAAATGTATCAGGAGCGAGTCATCGACCATGTACGGTCACATCTGGCGCTCCCAGGACACCGGCACATGGCTCCGCAGTGTGGGCTTTTTTTAACGTGTCCGCTGCTGACAATAGCGTTGCCATCTGCAATCTTTGCAGTCAACGCGTTAGTCGCGGTAAGCCCAATACTCACCTAGGGACGACCGCCTTAAGAAGGCACATGAGCAGCCATCACCGAGCCCAGTGGGAGCAACGGAACACACAAAGCCACACTGCAGGCTCTCACCGTCCAGCCTCGTCTTCTACTTCTCCTTCTCCTCTCTCCTCACAATTGTCCTCCACTCCACCTTCCATCACGCCAAGCTCACATTTTTCTGCAAAAAGGCAGGCTTCCGTGGGCCTAATGTTTGAGCGTAAAAAAATGATGATGCCGGATAACCCTCTTGCCCAACGGTTGGCGGCTGGCTTGTCAGAACTCATAGCCCGCCAACTACTGCCATATAAACTGGTGGACTCGGAGGCCTTTCGCAAATTTGTGGCCATTGGAACACCACAATGGAAGGTCCCAGGAAGGAAGTATTTCTCAGAGAAGGGCATCCCAGAGCTATATGGCCATGTTCAGCGGCAAGTGAATGTATCTCTGGCACACAGTGTCGGTGCCAAGATACATCTGACCACAGACACGTGGTCTAGCAAACACGGGCAGGGAAGGTATATCAGTTTTACTGCCCACTGGGTGAACCTTCTGACGGCCGTCAAGCATGTAACCCGTGGCACCCGTGTAGATTTGGTTTTACCGCCACGGATTGCATGCAGGCCTGACTCTTCTTCTCCTCCTCCTACTCCATCCTCCTCCCTCTCCTCCTCAGCTGCCTCCTCCTTTTCCGCTGCTAGCGTCTCTTCCACTGCACCGCCCAAGCTCCCCAGAACCTATTCCACATGCCAGGTGAGACGTTGCCATGCCGTGCTGCGTCTGTTGTGCCTGGAAGCAAAGAGCCACACTGGCCCGGCACTCCTTTCAGCTTTGCGTTCACAGGCAGATGAGTGGCTAACACCGCTCAATTTGACAGTTGGTAAAGTGGTGTGTGACAACGGTGCCAATCTGCTTAGCGCATTGAAACAGGGCAAAATCACGCACGTGCCGTGCATGGCACACGTCTTAAACTTGGTCGTGCAGCGATTCCTTGTCAAATACCCTGGGGTCCAGGACATCTTGCGGCAGGCAAGGAAAATCTCGGCCCATTTCAGAAGATCTTACACGGCCATGGCTCGCCTTGCTGACATTCAGCGGCGACACCATCTGCCGGTCAGACGTCTTATTTGCGATTGCCCGACGCGATGGAACTCAACCTTCTATATGCTTGATAGGCTGCTCCAGCAGAAACGTGCAGTTAACGTCTACCTGTATGAACTCTGCGAAAGAAACGGTTCTGGGGAGCTGGGTTTTTTTTCACCGCGCCAGTGGCTGCTCATGCGCGACACATGCAGACTTCTGCGGCCATTTGAGGAGATCACCAAACTGGTCAGTCGCAGCCATGGCGCCATCAGTGACATGGTACCTTATGCCTTCTTTCTGGAGCGTGCATTGCGTCGTGTCATTGATCAGGCTGTGGAGGAGCAGGAGCGGGAAGATGAGGAAGTCGCAATGCTGGATGAATTCCCAGGGGGGGCTACTCTATCTGAGACAAGTCAACAACAGGAGTCTGATGAGGAGTCAGAGGAGGATGGTGCCGGGGCGGATGAGCAGGAGCAAGAAGAGCATGCTTTAAACCTTTCTGGGATCCCTGTTGTGCGTGGATGGGGAGAGGAGAATGAAGAGGACGACATTATCCTGGATGATGAGCAGGAGCCAGGCCACCACACCGCTTCCACTTTAGTGCAAATGGGGGCCTTCATGCTCCAGTGTTTTAATAGGGACCCCCGTATAAAAAGCATGAGGGTCAAGGACCAGTACTGGGTGGCAACGTACTTAGACCCCCGGTACAAACACAAAATGGCGGAAATGTTACCGCCGTCGCAGAGGGCTGTCAGAATGCAGCACTTCCAGGCCTTGCTTCGAGAAATGCTGCATTCTGCTTTTGCGTGCGCTGGCAGAGGAGCAATTCCCACTCCCAGAGAAGGATTTGCGGGTACCAATCCAACAGCGCCTGCAAGAAGAGGCCGGTTTGAAGATGTGTTGGTGACTTCGGATATGAGGTCATTCTTTCAGCCGACCCATCGACAGGTGTCATCCGGATCCAGCATCAGGGAACGCCTAGACCGTCAGGTGTCCGACTACATTGGGTTAACGGCCGATGTGGACGCTCTGAGGAGTGATGAACCCCTAGACTACTGGGTGGGCAGGCTTGACCTCTGGCCAGAGCTTGCCCAATTTGCAATCGAACTGTTGGCTTGCCCCTCATCCAGTGTCCTGTCCGAAAGGACGTTCAGCGCAGCAGGGGGGATTGTGACCGATAAGCGTACTCGCCTAGCTCACCACAGTGTTAACTACCTCACATTTCTAAAAATGAATGAGGCATGGATCTCGGAGGAATTCAACACATGTGACCAGTAGACCATGTATATGTCTATAAACTATTTTTTTAATCAAGCACACAGACCTTCTTAATTCATTTGGCTCACTTCCTTGACCCAAAAAAGCACACCGTACTATATGCCCCTACCCTCCTCTTTGAAGAGGTTGAGCGGTGTCATATTTCTACTGGGGCTGCTTATGATATCCCTGTGCTGTGCTGACTTCCTCCTGGGGGTTCTTATTATGAAGGGATCACACTATCCCTGTGCTGTGCTGACTTCCTCCTGGGGGTTCTTATTATGAGGGGATCACACCATCCCTGTGCTGTGCTGACTTCCTCCTGGGGCTGCTTACGGTGCTGCTGTCAGTGCTGTATGTCACGGTGCTGCTGTCAGCGCTGTATGTCACGGTGCTGCTGTCAGCGCTGTATGTCACGGTGCTGCTGTCAGCGCTGTATGTCACGGTGCTGCTGTCAGCGCTGTATGTCACGGTGCTGCTGTCAGCGCTGTATGTCACGGTGCTGCTGTCAGCGCTGTATGTCACGGTGCTGCTGTCAGCGCTGTATGTCACGGTGCTGCTGTCAGCGCTGTATGTCACGGTGCTGCTGTCAGCGCTGTATGTCACGGTGCTGCTGTCAGCGCTGTATGTCACGGTGCTGCTGTCAGCGCTGTATGTCACGGTGCTGCTGTCAGTGCTCTGTATTACGGTGCTGCTGTCAGATGCCTCTATCACGGTGCATGTGTCATTCCGGTATGTCACGCTGCTGGTGATCATCTCCTGCACCCTCTTCTTTGCCTACCCTGGTCCCTGACCTTCCCTCTCCTCCATTGCCTTCATTAGCTCCATAGTCCTGAATTGTTAGAACAATTTCCCAAATAAAATAAAAATGCTTGTAGTTATCGATCCCAAATTCACCTCATACATGTATTATGTCATTGTCCAGATGGTGGGACTACGTTTTACCCCCTAATAATTACCACGTGGCCGCAAATTCGACATGAAGGTTTGCAAAGTTCGCCTCCCATTGAAGTCAATGGGGCCCGCGGCGAACGTTCTGTTTCGCGAACGTTTGGGTCCGTTCGCATTTCGCGTTCGCGAAACGTCCCGTCGGAAGTTCGTCCATCACTATTTGAGATTACCAGGTCCAGCAGAGCATCATTCCTAGTCGGGGTCTCAATAAACTCCATTGCATTTCCCATAATCCACGGTGTCTACATGATAAATCCTTTCTGCAATGGATTGGTTGAAAGCCACTGCTGCCAGAAGGGGTGCAGGAATGAACTAGGGAGGACTAACAGAGCCCACTCTGACAGTGCAGTGGCTGGGGAGAGGAGAAAGAGGAGAAAAGCAGGCATTAGACTTTATAGACCTTGCTTTGTGCACTGGTGCGCAATCATGTTGGAACAGGAAGGGGCCATCCCCAAACTGTTCCTACAAAGTAGGGAGCATAAAAATGTCCAAAATGTCTTGGTATGCTGATGCCTTAAGAGTTCCCTTCACTAGAACTAAGGGGCCAAGCCCAATCCCTGAAAAACAGCCCCACATCATAATCCCCCCTCCACCAAATTATTTGGACCAGTGCACAAAGCAATGTCCATAAAGACATACATATATGAGCGAGTTTGGGTGGAGGAACTTGACTGGCCTGCACAGAGGCCTAACCTCAACCTGATAGAACACCTTTGGGATCAATTAAAGTGGAGACTGCGGGCCAGGCCTTCTCGTCCACATCAGTGCTTGACCTCACAAATACGCTTCTGGAAGAATGGTCAAACATTCCCATAGACACACTCCTAAACCTTGTGGACAGCCTTCCCAGAAGAGTTGAAGATGTTATAGTTGCAAAGGGTGGGCCAACTCAACATAGAACCCTACAGACTAAGTCTGAGATGCCATTTAGGTTCACGTGCGTGTAAAGGCAGGCATCCCAATACTTTTGGTAATATAATGTGTGTGTATTTGTTTATGTGTCGGTATAGGGATTTTCACAAGTACACATACTCATACAAATGCTTAGTATCGGCACCCATACCGGTATCAGTACAAAGCTAATATACAGTATTTACATATACAGTGCAATATATACACAGGTGTATGTGTGTAGATGGATCAATAGAGAGCAAAAGATATACTCAATTATGTTTTCATTTGCTTGTTTTACATATTCCTTCCAAACATCCCTCCAGTCTACTCTACAACCTTGTTTTCATTCTAGTTGAAACAGACAGCTTGCTATATATTAAGTACTGACCATGTTCCTTTTTCATTTTCTATAGGCTTCTTGCACGCGATACTTCTGTTTGAGTATCTACATTTTCAGACTTTTTTTGTATGTATTTGCATGCATTTTCACGCATATGCATTAGTGCAAATTAGCGTGCAGCGTATTTTTGCGCTTTTGTTGTGAAGAATATATAAATGGCCATGTGTGCGCACATTTTCACACTTTTGTGCGCCATCACGCATATTTGCCTGCATGAGGCATAAATTACTGACCAAAAATGCAGATTTTTTCCATATATATTTATATAATATTTTTATTTATTTTTATTTTCTTTTACTGAACAATGTATAGCTCTTGTTTACATGCCTGTGTGCATAGCAGAGCTGCACAATCATTAAAAAATCGTGATCTCGATTCAGCCCCTCTGACGATCTCTATTGCAGAGTTTGTGGATCCTTTCATATAACAAGTGGAGAGACTTATCTGCTCACTCAGCTGTCAAAGGAAAATATCCGGGCAGTCTGCCAAGTTTTTAAAATGAAACATTGTAACTAACTTCCTTCTTAGCTCAAAGGGAAACTTCTGCATGTAAAGAAAAAAATCCAGGCAGTCTGCCAAGTTTTTAAACAACCTGTAAATGCAGGAAGTTTAAAGTCTAAATACTTTTCTGACACTTGTTTCTTAAGGTAAAATCAATATTTTTTTTGCTAGAAAATTACCTGGAGCCCCCAAACATTATATATATTTTAGCAGAGACCCTAGGGAATAAAATGTCAATTGCTGCTATATTTTATGTCACACTGTATTTGCCCAGCGGTCTTTCAAACGCAAATTTTTGGGAAAAAATACACTTCAATGAATAAAAAAAAAACACAGTAAAGTTAGCCCAAATTTTTTTGTTTTAATGTGAAAGATGATGTTACGCCACAAGAATCGTGATCTATCTTCTAAGCAAAAAAATTGTGATTCTCATTTTAGCCAGAATCGTGCAGCTCTAGTGCATAGGCACATTACAATTATTGGGCTGTATTTTAGCTCAGTAAAAAAATAAAAAAATAAAAATAAAAGCTGTACTGAGATTTTTCAAGCTGCAGTGTGCAAGAGACCTTATTGTTCAACAATGTGCATTTTGTAAATTAGCTTTTAAAATAAAAAGCTTTGAACCAGAGAGAACCCTAGCTGTTGGGAGACGTGTTCCCTACAATCTGTATAACATTTTCTCCTGTTACCATGGTGTTGTGAGATCAATATTGTACAATCAATGTAAATTGAAGAGTTTTTGGTTAAGAAAGACTGATGGGAGACAGTAACAAATGTATAATTAGTTAGTTAATCAAAGGTAATTATGTTTGCATTGGCAGTGGCTTCATCAAAGGTTGTTATATTTGACCATTCCATTCATTAGACTTCTGTAAAGTTGCAGTATCATGGACATGCAGATGGGATCGTTCTGACATTGTAAGACAGTGCTGGAAGATGCAAAGGCATTCCGAGAAACTGCTAAAGAAACTGATGGAATACCACAAACTAATACAGAGACCGATTGGACATTGCAAGAGACTGCTAGTTACTCCATTAACCACTTGACCTCCAGAAGATTTATCCCCCTTCATGACCAGGCCATTTTTTGCGATACGGCACTGCGCTACTTTAACTGACAATTGCGCGTCGTGAGACACTGTACCCAAAAAATCTAATTTTTTTTTACCCCACAAATAAAATGTACTTTTGGTGGTATTTGATCACCACTGCATTTTTTTTTTTTTTGGACTATTAACAAAAAAAGACCAATTTTTTAATTTTTTTTCTTTTACTTTCTGCTACAAAACGTATCCAATGAAAAAAAATTTGAAAAATCGAATTTCTTTATAAATGTAGGCTTATATGTATTCTGCTATATGTTTTTAGTAAAAAAGAAAAAAATCCCAATAAGCGTATATTGATTAGTTTATGCAAACGTTATAGTGTCTACAAACTATGGAATATATTTATGGAATTTTTAGTTATTTATTTTTATACTGGTAAAAGCGGTGATCAGTGACTTATAGCAGGATTGCAATATTGCAGGGACTATTGGACACTAACTGCCACTTCTGACACTTTGCGGGAACCAGTGACACTATTACGTGTAAGGGGTTCATTTGGACCATAATCAAGGGGATGAGGGAACATGCATGGTTGCTGGCCTGGGATCATCTTCTCGCATCCCCTTGAATATGGTCCAAATTAACCCCTTACATGTAGAGCGCTTCTTACACAGGCCTGTGATTTAACATGGTCTAGACTAGGGCAATGGGAATCCAACTATACACCTGGAGACCATGTCACATGGGGGCCCGAGTCATCTTGAACATGTTTCATGATGGGGTTAACTCTCACTACTAGGAGGGTGACTCCTCTGCCTAATCACCACCTGCTCCTGAGCCAATCGAGTTTGATAAATCTTCACATGTACTTCTTCTTCCCAAATGAGGCTGAATCTACTGTTTCCCTTTCTTATATTCTCAGGCTTACACAAGAAAGACAGTAACTTTTCTTTGAACTTTACTTAAATAACAGGAGAATTACAAAAATCTGGTAAATTGGTATTGCAATCCAATGTGCATGGCATAAACAGTTCACAAACAGTGTCACAAAGGTGCATAATAAAAGATTATCCACATACTGATTTATATTTTCAATACAGTCCCACTAACTTGAAAGGAGGGAGTGCTGTGGTGCTACTTAGTAAGAAATGATCTCATAATTTCCTCTCCAGGCCCTAGGCCTCACGGCTTTCCTCTCCCAGGCCCAGAGGAGGTGTGCTTTCTCTTATTGCTGCATCTTCTTCTCCTGCTGCAGACCGAACCCTAACATTAGTAATGTTCTGGAACAAGCAATAACCATGAGCATACAGTATATACAGCACAAACCATTAACTCCATAACATGAATCACATCGTCTTGGTAGTTATTTTCCTTTTACACCTAATCTAGAGCATCTGTCATGTTTTCAAGTTGTTTGGTAATGGTATGAACATAAAACATCACGTCCACTCCAATGTTGAGGAGCAAGATCTCTTCCCCCACATCCATTTCCATCAAGAAGGAGGTGGAGGTTAAATAGGGTGATCCCCACCTTTTTACATTACAGCAGGTGGAAATTCGGACAGACGAATAGCCTCATTAGTTCAGCAGTGGGTCCGTAAGCAGTCTGGATTCGCCTCAAACCCATGTCTGACCCAAACTCCAATCTCATCCCTACTTCTGTCATTTAGAAGCTAGTGGAGCAGATGCTAAACCATAATGTGTGAGGTGTGTCTGCTCACTGTTAAACAGCTGAAGACAATAAATACAGTATGCACTGAGCAGTCAGTATGTTTATGTTAACATATAAAAAAAGTTTCAGCTGGAGTTCTGTGTTAAAGAAGATGTATCAATACAGCTTAGTTACCATTGTCAAATATCCCAGGGGATCAATGCACTTGGTCATGTCACTGATCCTTGATGTGGTTCTGCAAATAAAGAATATAGTATTTTTTTCTGTTTCTGCTGGCTGTCAGCTCCACCCCAGGCTGAAGTCCAATTTATGGGCGTTCCTATGGGTGGAACCACAGCCCAGCACTGTAGCTACCCCCCCCCCCCCCTCTTCTGTGCTGTGAGCTCATAGTGCAATGATGCTCCACTGTCTCTGCCTGCTTCTGCTGACAATCCTGTGTGTTCTCTATGCACACATACACAGAAATGTTGTGCTGACAGGCTCCCCTCCCCATGCTGTGATGAATGATGGCATTGTTACCGCTCCCTTGCCTCCATGTTTGCTGCCACTCGGACCATAGTGGATATTATATTTTTTATATCTGAGCAGCACAGTTTAACGTTAGTGGGGGTGTCGGCTTTTTAGCACGATAACTCAACAACCACAGCCATGGATCAGAATCTGATCAAATGCTACATGCACTTTGTCCTATATGGGAATTAACAATGCTTTTTTAAAGTTGAGGTTGATACCTTGTCTCAGAGATGGCATACAGCCAACCGTTTAGTGCTATTGAGTTTGTGACCCACACCAAAATAAAGTGTAAATATGCCTTAAAACCTCTTTGGCTAGGTTTGTGCATGCTGGACTTTGCATTCATTCATGTAGCTCTTACAAGTTCATGCACATAATTGCATAGGAAATTAGCGATTGTAGGGCTCATGTGCTGGCCCACTAAGGGAAATTTTTGACAAGCAATCGGGTTATCTACAGCTGTGGCCAAACGTTTTGAGAATGACACAAATTCGAATTTTCATAAAGTCTGCTGCCTTTTATGATGTCAATTTGCATATACTCCAGAATGTTATGAAGAGGGATCAGATGAATTGCAATTAATAGCAAAGTCCATGTTTACCACAAAAATTTACTTTATTCCCCCAAAAAAAACATTTCCATTGTATTCCAGCTCTGCCTCAAAAGGACCAGCTGACATCATGTCAGTGGTTCTCTCGTTAATACAGATGTCTGTGTTGATGAGCATAAGGCTGAAAATCACTATGTAATGCTGATTGGGTTAGAATAACAGACTGTACGTTTTAAAAGGAGGGTGGTGCTTGAAATAATTGCCTTTTTCCTCTGTTAACCATGGTTACCTGCAAGGAAACATGTGCAGTCATCATTGCTTTGCACAAAAACGGATTCATAGGCAAGGATATTGCTGCTACTAAGATTGTACCTAAGTCAACCATTTATCGGATCATCAAGAACTTCAAGGAGAGAGGTTCAGTTGTTGTGAAGAAGGCTTCAGGTTGCACAAGAAAGTCAGGCAAGTGCTAGGACCATCTCCTACAGTTGATTCAGCTGTGACATCGGGGCACCACCAGTTCAGAGCTTGCTCAGGAATGGAGGCAGGTGTGAGTGCATTTGCATGCACAATGGGCAAAGACTTTTGGAGGATGCCCTTTCATCAAGAAGGGCAGCAAAGAAGCCACTTCTCTCCAGGAAAAATATCAGGGACAGACTGAAATTCTGCAAAAGGTACAGAGATTGGACTGCTGCGGACTGGGGTAAAGTCATTCTCTCTGATGAATCTTCTTTCAATTGTTTGGGGCATCAGGAAAATACCTTGTCTGGAGAAGAAAAGGTGAGCACTACCATCAGTCCTGTTTCATGCCAACAATAAAACCTCCTGAGATCATTCATGTGTGAGGTTGCTTCTTAGCCAAGGGAACAGGCTCATTGACAACTTTGCCCAAGAACACCATAAATAAAGAGTGGTACAAAAACATCCTACAAAAGCAACTTCTGCCAAAAATCCATGAACAGTTTGGTGAGGAAAACTGCCTTTTCTAACTGCACCAAAGGTAAAACATACCCACGAACATGAAGCACCGCTCAAAAACCTATGCCGTTCATCACATACTGCAGTAGCCCAGGTGCCAGTTCTAAAAGCTTATCCATGCTTGCTATCCATAAATTATAGTACGAGGAGCAGCACACTGTAATCAAATCCAAAAATAGTCTTTACTGATGTAGTACAGCTGTAAACCATGGTCCTTGTGATCAAGCCAGTTTGGTGAAACGTATTAAAGAGGTTGATACATACTGATATACTAAATGTGCGGCGCTAAAAAAAATATATTAAAAAAAATTATATTAAACTAATAACTCATGCATATATCCTATAATGTGAAAAAAAAACATAATATATAATTAAAGTGCACGTGACGTGCTTTGTTTGATGCACACAAATCCTCAATGATTTAAAAAGTCCATTATAGAAACATAAACATAGACCAAAAGGTAAAATCTTAATCCAATGTCCAAATACATAAAGTGCACATGCTCTGTATATTGCACCAAAAAATCCTTCATATTGCAACAATTCAAACATAATAAACCATGATGGTGATTTCTTCATGCAGGTGTGCATGTGCCCCCCACCAGATGTACCCTCACCTTAAAGTGGTTGTAAACCCTTACAAACCACTTTGACCTACAGGTAAGCCTAGATTAAGGCTTACCTGTAGGTCCAAGAAATATCTCCTAAACCTATACGGTTTAGGAGATATTTGCCCGAAGACAGGCACCGCTGCCTACGGCGCATGTGCCGTAGACAGCGACGCGCAGGCGCACTGAGCGCGGCATTTCCAACAATGGAGCTCCCGCGCGTGTCGGCTCCCGTGCGCATGCACGAGAGTGACGTCATCGCGGCTTCGCCGAATGACAGCGGCGGAGCTGCGAGACCCCACCGAAAAGATGGATGCGCCGGACTACAGGGGAACAGCGGTGACATCGCTGGCTCCTGTGTCAGTTAAGTGACACATAATGGGCTACTATGCGATGCATAGTAGTCCATTATGCTTTGCCTTTGCAGGGAATGAAAGAGGAAGTAAACCCATCAGGGTTTACTTCCTCTTTAAGGGCTTTTGTAAAAAAGCCTGTGATAAATAATATTATCAGCTTGGGAAGATCCTCCTATGGTTCCTCTTTCATGTATTGGTCAGTAATCGCTTAAGTGCTGCTACAAAGATGACTCCTTCCTCCTGATCACAAGCCAATTTCCTCCTCATTACCAGCAATCTCCTCATATATCACACATGTGAAAGGCAATAAAAACTTACAATAGTGTGATAATGTTTTAAAACGGGTTTATAAAACTTAAAATCCCACATGGATGTACATTTAGCACAATATACTTATATATGATATACTTATGGACAGGCAAAAGGGGGGTTATAATGTCACCTGGAGATCGACTTTGCAGCTATGGTTCCCAGCTTTCTCCCCATTCTTGGCCTGTAGTACAAAAAACTCCTCACTTCCTTCCTCGTCATCTCATCAAGCTCCTCCTACCAGTTTCGTCACAATCTCGTGACTTCTTCTGGGACAATTCTGTAAATTTTACATCAGTAAAAACTATTTTCAGATTGGATTACAGTGTCTGATTCTTTTTACTACAATGTATGCACCAAAGGTAAAGCTACACTCTAACATATAGTGGGTATAGTTTTATTTTGTCTACTTTATCTACTTTAAATATGGCTTTGGGCTGGTTTAAGTTGGATACATATTATTATACATTTTTTTTGTTTGATTTCCTTTAGATCTATGTAGTGCAAAGGCCTAGGATTAGGCTTGACCTTATATTATATGGTTTTGGTAAATCTAAAGTAAAACTGCACAATAAAATTTTCTAATGTGTAGCCAGCTATAGAAACAGGCTTTGGATCTACAAACGATGCCCTGCACACAGCCATCCATGTGCTGTGGCTGAAGATATACGATTTGTGATGACTTCACACAACACATGATGATGATAGGATTAAATGACATTGCAGGGCCCGTGTGTGGACCTAACCAAGATTTTTGACAAGCAGACAATATTTCATTTGGATTGGGAACAGCAGGTGAGCATAAGCCTAATAGTGGTATTGGAGTTGTGTTCTGTCCTGCTCCAAGGGCACATTTTCACTTGAACAATGAGTGCCGATATTTTCATTTTGTTTTAAGCAGGCCATACATGGTCGAAATTTGAACAAGTTTTCTTTTCAAAATCGGAACCTTTTTTTTTTTTTTTTTTTTTTTTTTTTTGTGATCCGATGATGCCACCATTGATTTTTGAAATTCGGCCGACCAAGCCTTCAATTTCACCTCATATTGCTACAGAAAATAATTTTTGTGGCCGGGAATCTTCTTTTCTCTCCGTAAATTTTTTCTTTTCTTGCACATGCTCATTTTTTTTTCTTATTGCATTTCTCAAACAATTCTTCCATCATTGATTAGAAAATCGTTTGTTTTTCCAACATGTCCAATTTCTCTGGCCGGCATTAGTTTAGCTAATTTTGAAATGGCTTTTTTGAAGTTTTGGGCTGGTTTAGAAACAGGCTTTGGATCTTCAAATGAGGCCCTTCACCCAGACATCACTGTTCTTTGGCTGGGGATAAAGGATGATGATGACATCACGCAACACATGAGAAACATGCCAGGATCAACACACACTGGTGGCTGAAGTCATATTGTATGGGAGTGGTTTTATAATTATTAATCCGCTGCTGCACCTGCAGGCCTCTAATGAAGGAAATGGCAGGGGCTGCATCCCAATAGATGTGATTTTCCCTTTGGGAGTATCTCACCAAAAATGTTTTTTGTTTCAGGGGATGCCAAAAATTGGACTTGTATCTCAGTGTAGACTTCTGGAAAAATCAGTGTGCCAATCACACAAGCAGAAAATGACATTTTCAGGGGGCGTTCTGTACACCATCTGTATAATGAATGCCTTCAGGTAGCCATATTTCATTTTATTTTACAGAAAATTACAGAGCTGCAGATTGAAAAGGAAAGGTCATTTTTAATACCATTCATTTACAATATGACTTTAGTCGCAATTGTATAAGCTATATTATTTTTTTTTTTTATTTGCTATTTTTTTCTCCTATGAAAGTGCAGGAACGCATTGAAAGTTCACTTGAATGAAGGAATGAATAATTTGTATAGCGCTAGAGTGTGAACTGAATCGCCTCAAGGCGCTGTATTCGGGCTTTGTTAAAGGGGTTGTAAAGGTAAATGTTTTTTCACCTTAATGCATTCTATGCATTAAGGTGAAAAAACATCTGACAGTCCCGGCGCCCCCAGCCCCCCGTTTTACTTGCCTTACCCCCCGAAAGTCCCGTGCTCGTCCCCCGACGTCCTTTCCACCGTTCAGCCTGGCCGCTGATTGGCTGGAGTGGATGGATGGAAAGCAGCGCAGCCATTGGCTCGCGCTGCTGTCAATCACATCCACTGACGCGGAGCGCCGGGGGGGCGGGGCTGCGTGATACAGCGAGCGGCTATAGCCGCCGGCTGTATCACGGGAGCGAGCCCGCAGATGCTTCTCACCATGCGAGGGAGCTCGCATGAACGTGAGAAGCACCTGCAGGAGGAAGCAGAGACAGCCGCCGAGGGACCCCAGAAGACCAGGTTCGGGGCCACTCTGTGCAAAACGAGCTGCACAGTGGAGGTAAGTGTGACATGTTTGTTATTAAAAAAAAAAAAATACTTCACTTTACAATCCCTTTAAGCTTCTTGGAAGTGCAGTTGCTGTAGATCCGTAGGGAACGTGCAAGGAAAATAAAAAAACTGAATTTTTGCCTGTAAAAGATTGGATGATAAAAGCTCCCCCTTATTTCAGATCTACCCCTCAGCTTTACAGTGACAACACTTTCAAGTGCACATGTAGTGAAGAGCGGATTTGCTTTTAGTAAATCAACCTCATTGTGTTTTTTTTTCAAAATTGTCGCTCTTTTTTTGTTTATAGCGCAAAACATAAAAACCTCAGAGATGATCAAATACCACCAAAAGTAAACTTTTTTTTTTAGGACAAAAAAAGCCGTTAATTTTGTTTGGATGCAATGTCGCATGACCACGCAATTGTCAGTTAAAGCGGCGCAGTGCTGAATCGCAAAAAATACTCTGGTCAGGAAGGGGGTAAAATCTTCCGGGGCTGAAGTGGTTAAGATCGTAATTTTTTTTTCATGCAAAGCCACTTGTGAAAGATCTCATAATTGTGTTAGATGGTGTATTTAGTGTGTGCATACATACAAAATATTCTGAACATACTGCCAGTCAGGTACTTAAATTGCAAGAAAAAACACGTATACTGAACAAAAATCCATCGTGCAGTCAGACTGCAAAAAAGGAGATCTGCCCAGATCATGCAATTATATGGAAGGCAATCCAGGCAAATATTTAAACAGTAACTTCATGTTCCGATTAACTGATGAGGCTAAAATCTCCCATGTAATTACCATGAAATAGCCATCCAACAATGCATCCAGTCAGACCGGTCTTCCCAGCAGAGAACAATACGTTTATTAAAAACATGCCAACACAAAGCAAAATTAATGACTTTCAAAACATTTGTCAACCACGATAAGCTCTCCCAGAGTGTGAATCTACAGTGTACAAATTAAAGTCCAACTTACCAACGCAAACAAAAATTCCGCACGTGGAAAACAACAAAGGCAGCTTCCAATTTGAAGAAAAAAAAAAATCTATATTTAATTAGATATTTTTCACGTTGTTTTTCCCTGGAGTCTGATCAGAATGCTGGTTAGCTGCCATGGTGAGGGTTGTTTGGCCTCTCCATAAGTACAACAGGCAAACACATAAAAATGCTGTTGTAAAGCCAAGTGGTTTTCAAGTTATTTATTCTAATTATCATTAGCCATTTTGTTCAAATGTGTTGTAGCACTGGAAGGATGGGAGCCAATGTGAAATGACTGGAGTTTTGAGAACTTCATGGTGTTGTAGAAAATTTAACAAGGAAAATATGTAGTGAAGAATTCCATTTGATTTACGAGGTCTTAAGGCCCATACACACACGATCGGACTTTTTAACAAACATGAAAATTAGCTGTTTTAAGGCAACATTCGACCGTGTGTACGCTCCATCGGACAAACTTTTTTGGTTTTCATGGGACTTTTGTTGGCTGTGCAAACGGAAAAACTTTCTGTCAACAAAAGTCCGATGGAGCAAAGTCCGATCGTGTATACAGAAAACCATAGGACTTTTGTACAAAGTACAAACATGCTGTCATGGTTATGCAATAGAGTTTGTCTGCTTACCTGTTTCATGTGTTCATCTCTAGAGACGAGCCGACCCTCACCTGACTGCTTTTGTAATCCATCCTCTGGCATGACTCCACCCTAGCTCCTATCAGAGAACTCTATATTAACCTGTGCACTGCAGGCCATCCCTGCTGATCAACCATTGTGTATTCCTTTGTGTGTTAGCTTCCTGTTACCTGCCGTGTGCTCTTCTGTTGTTCCGTTACCGACTTTGGCGTGTCTTTTACTATCCCTGTTTGCCTGTGATCCTGACCTTTTGGCGTGTCCCTGACTATTCCTGTCTGCTTGTGGCCCAGGGAATCTTACGCTCTAACCCCGGTGGGACCTGTCTCCCGTCCGCAGCAGTCAGCCATAGGGTCCACAACCTTGCGGTGCACTCCTGATCCCTACGGTGTGCATCTGTCACCTCGCCTCAAGGTGACCTGACACACGCATGCTCAGAAATAATGCAAATGATCAAACAACAATACAGAAGTTGACCAAAGGTGGCGGTAAAGAGCAGAAAAACCACGTGATTTGGTGAAAGTTGGCTGAAACAGTCCTGCCGTGTGTATGCAATACAAGTTCACGGCCGACGCCCTTTGTACAAAAATCCACAGGAAAGTTTGTACAAAGTCTGATCGTCTGTATGAGGCTTTAGATTCAAGGTTTTCTTTACGATGTGAGGAAAAGAAAAGAAATACAATCTTGCTTACTTTGAGTGTACAGCACAGTGGTTAATGCCAAAGTCTGGTTCATGTTCTAAAATAGAAGAAAAGAGGGCGCACTAGCCTTGTGCATTATCCTTTGGATGATATTTATTAAAAAAGGGTACAAAAGAAAACTACTCACAAACAGAAATGCAAAATCTTGTGAAATGAATAGTCATCAGAATAGCAGCATCTAGTCACAGATGAAACTCTCCAAAGGTCCAGAGGAACTCACAAAGGTCACTGCCATCTGACACGTTTCGAAGGGACTTCCATTCTTCCTCAGAGCTTAACCTGGTTCATGTTCTAACTGGGTTTTAAAGCCCGACTTCATGCACTACAAAAGAGAAAACCCTTTAAAGGCTAAGGCCCCTTTCACACTTGTACGACTTGTCGACCATTCATATTAGTACGACTTCAAGTCATGCTGACTTCAAAGTAGTCCGTGCACTACTTTGGTCCAACTTTGGTGCAAGTTCAGGTTCATAGACCTCAAGTCTCCCTGAAATCACAGCAAATTTGCGTCAAAATTGTGGCAAAATCGCACAACTTTGAAGTCGCAGTAGTGTGAAAGTTCACCTTTTTGTTTTCTAAATTCCAGCTCCCCTATGTACCAATATAGCATTAATGTACTTCTTTTGCAAAAATAAAATGGTGTTCCATTAATTCTTCACACACTTACCTCGCTGGCTTCATAGCTGTTTAACCACTTATACTGCGGCAGATCGGCACAATTCCACGAACCGTTGTAGCTGTACATCGGTTTGGATATTTTGTAAATATTGTAGTTACAGTACATTGGTCCACCTGGCTGATGACCCTGGAAGCTGGTAATCACTGAAGTAGACAGTCCAGAGATCTCCACTTCCATGTCCTGTGTCTAGTGGCTGCTCTGCTGCATTCTGAACACAAAGGGTCAGCACCTTTCAGAGAATGCTTTGCTTTGCACAGGACCCGGAAGCAAGTGGAGATCACTGTGTCTACTGCAGTGATTTCCGGCTTCCAGGGGCATTGGCCAGGTATGGTTTATGCATAGGTCTAAGCAGGACCAATGTAACTACATATAAAATATCCATACATTGAGTTATTTTTTAAAAGAGAAGTATAGGAGTGTTTTTTTTTTTTTTTTTTGTGGATTTATACTTACTCATACTTATTCATACTAGGTGGATGCAGCATCACTCTGATCAAAGACCACTGACTGCTCGGTTCTCAGAGCTCCTTGAGCAGAGAGCTGGTGACTGTCAGTCACTGACTCTCTGCTCTGGCCCCCCCATGCTCACACCAAGTGAGATTTCGGGTCTTCCACATCCTCAACCAAACAACCAACTACCAACTAAATAAAGGTCAGAAAGTGCTTGTTCAAAAAACTCAGGATGTCATCAGTCAATGTGATCTTTTAATTGGCAAGTTGTTCTTTGTTAATTGTTAATAGACTTATTTCACTATCTCAGCGTCTTCAGGAAGCAAGGAGCTTCCTGAAGATGCCAAGATAGCCAAACTAGTCGAGGGTACATTATTGCTGTCACTTCCAGGTGTTGTTCTGATGTCAAATCCGGGGCCCGAACTTCCGGTTTATGGAGTCTAATGTGCGGTGAGACAGGAGCAAGTGCATATTAAGGCTGTATACATTGGTGCTGATTTTGGGCACACTTAAATGTTAGTGGGCATCCTCTTCTTCTCGGTCCCATACAGGCACTCCTGGCCCCTACTTCGTCCTGGGTGTCCCCACAGCAAGCTTGCTCTGGGGGCACCCAAGCAGGTGAGCTCCCAAGACATGGCTCTGTTTGTCCATTTACACATGGAGCTGCGGCTTGGCAGCCACACCAAACTGAGCAGATGTGCAGAGTGACTCCAAAGGCTCTGTCTTATCAGGAGATGGATTGGGGAACGTGAAAGGGGAGGATCAGAGAAGACAGCCTTTTTACACAATGCGCAGGATAAACCCCTTAGGTTCTACAGTGAGTATAACAAACATGCTTTATTGCATATACAGACTGAGTTTACTGTTGTAGGTTTAGTAACACATTAGTCCATTTAGGCCCTGTTAATGTTCCTAAGCTCCCAAAACATATTGGCTGTTTTATGTGATCATACTATGAACCAATAAAGTAGAACTAAAGGAAAACATTATTTTGTTTAATTTTGGATAGAGTAAGGGAGGGTTATAGGCCCTGTCAGATTGGTTTTTGCAATCTATGTCCCTTTGGAGAGACTTTCTTTCACTTCTTCTATCATAGCCAAAAATAGGAGTGAGGGGAAATCCCTCCAAAGTAAAAGAATTGCTGGTTGTCACCAGAACTAGTGGTAGACCCCCCCCCCCCCCATTGTTCTGGTGACAACCCAAAGCTTGGGTTGTTCTTTCAAATTCACTCTCGGTGATAATGGACAAATAGAGAGGATGACTCTCCATAATAGGGGGCACAGACATCAGTGAAAACCTGACAGGTGTCCTAATCCCTCTCCACTCTAAACAAAATTTAGGGAGGTTTTGCTTTCAGTTATGTGTACCCACCGAAGGAAAGCCCTCCGGTGTTTAATGTGAGCAGCCTCCCCAGAGCCATTAAGCTTGTGGTTTAAGTTCTCTTCATGAAAAAGGGCTGAAGTCCCTCTTGGATATGTCTTTATGGAGCTCTAAAAACTTGACAAAGGTTCAACTTCTATCTATAAGCCCTTGTACACACGGTCGGACAAAGTTGTCGGAAAATCCGATCGTTCAGAATGCGATGACGTTATTTCGTTACGACGGGACTACGTTCAGGCTAGTAGCCAATAGCTTTGGTGTAGGAATTTGATCTGAGCATGCGTGGCACTTTGTCCAATCGGAATTCTCTACACATGATTGGACAAGGTCCGATCGGATCATGTTGTTGGAAAATGTTACCGACAAGTTGAAAAACTTGGTCCGTCGGATACTCCGACAGAAACAGTCCGATGAAGACCACACACAGTCGGATTATCCCACAAAGCGGTCCAATGGGACACATTCCGTCGGTATCTCTGACCGTGTGTACAAGGGCTTACATTCCGGTCTGTTCCCATTGGGGAATATATTGCCAGTTGCAGGAGCAACCAGTTGAGCAAACAACATATAGTACTCTCAAAACTCACAGCCTGAATTTCTGAAACTAGAAATGATTTGATTGCATGTGTTTAGTTTACAGAGGAGTACATGAGGAAGATGTCACAAGATGCATGGCCCAGAATCCTTATAGTTGCTGATGGATCTTGTGGAGAGTCAAGTTTTCTGCTGGGTGTCAACTCAGAATACATTGTGGAATCCTGTAATGCATACGGGGCCAATGCAGCATTTGAAAGATTAGACCAGCGGCAGGTAAGGTGTTTAATATTATTAATAAACGTTAAACAGTTAAACTAAACGAAAACCGATCTGGCCTTAAAAGTGACTAAGATAACAACAGCCCTGGCAAATAAGAATCTTGTGGTGCCTGTAAGTACCTATACTGGTTTTCATGTTGATACCTATGTTTCTGTTGAGCCCCATGGATACCAGGCCCAGGCTATACAGGACACCAACTAAAACCCAAACCCCAACCCTCCTGATGTTATGTCCTCTCCAGTCATTTAGCTGTTAAATGCCAGAGTTTGAGTGAGAATTATGGGCACTTGGCAGTTGAATGATCGGAGAACCTTATAACAGGGTGAGGAGAAAAATACTACAAGAAAGACAAACAACAAAGGTCGCATTGGCCTAGTGAATCATTCCACAGATACTTTATTACAAGTCAAATACAAATTATATACCGTATATACTCGAGTATAGGTCGATCCGAATATAAGCCGAGGCCCCTAATTTACCACAAAAAAAATGGTAAAACTTATTGACTCGTGTATAAGCCGAGGGTGAGACATGCCTGTCCATCCCTGTGTGTCCGTCCATCCCTGTGTGTCCGTCCATCCCTGTGTGTCCGTCCATCCCTGTGTGTCCGTCCTACCTGTGTCCTGTGCCTTTGTCCTTCTGCAGCAATCTGCATGTAAAAACATGCCAGGATCGCCGCACCTCTTCTCGTCTGTGACAGACGGCGGCCATTCCACTGTTCAAAAGCCGCGCCTCCGTCTGTGATAGGCGGAACACTCAATTTCCCAGCAGTCAGTGTTCCGCCTATCACGGACATCCGCTCATCCTCGTCCGTAGTATGAGGATGAGCGGATGTCCGTGATAGGCGGACCACTGACTGCTGGGAAATTGAGTGTTCCGCCTATCACAGACAGGGAGGCGCGGCTTTTGAATAGTGGAATGGCCGCCGTCTGTCTGCACGACACACTGATCGGGTAGACAGACGGCGGTGACTCGAGTATAAGCCGAGGGGGGCACTTTCAGCCCTAAAAAAGGGGCTGAAAATCTCGGCTTATACTCGAGTATATACGGTACTTGCAACCAGGGGTCAAGTCCTGGGGAAAAAAGTGTGGGAAGTCCCACCCAAGATCCACTCCCCCACCAAAAAAAAAAAAAAAAAAGATACGCTCATATGCATATATATATTTCACATAAAATACAGTGACTGCAAATGCGACATGCTACAAGAGATGACCAGACTGCGAATGTGACTACAGGAGATGACCAGACTGCGAATGCGACTACAGGAGATGACCAGACTGCGAATGCGACATAGTACAGGAGATGACTAGACTGCGAATGCGACTACAGGAGATGACCAGACTGTGAATGCGACTACAGGAGTTGACCAGACTGCGAATGCGACATAGTACAGGAGATGACCAGACCGGGAATGAGACTACAGGAGATGACCAGACCGCGAATGCGACTACAGGAGATGATCAGACTGCGAATGCGACTACAGGAGATGATCAGACTGCGAATGCGACTACAGGAGATGATCAGACTGCGAATGCGACTACAGGAGATGATCAGACTGCGAATGTGACTACAGGAGATGATCAGACTGCGAATGCGACTACAGGAGATGATCAGACTGCGAATGCGACTACAGGAGATGATCAGACTGTGAATGCGACTACAGGAGATGATCAGACTGCGAATGCGACTACAGGAGATGACCAGACCAGGAATGAGACTACAGGAGATGATCAGACTGCGAATGCGACTACAGGAGATGACCAGACTGCGAATGCGACTACAGGAGATGATCAGACTGCGAATGCGACTACAGGAGATGATCAGACTGCGAATGCGACTACAGGAGATGACCAGACTGTGAATGCGACATACTACAGGAGATGACCAGACTGCGAATGCGACTACAGGAGATGACCAGACTGTGAATGCGACATAGTACAGGAGATGATCAGACCGGGAATGAGACTACAGGAGATGATCAGACTGCGAATGCGACTACAGGAGATGACCAGACTGCGAATGCGACTACAGGAGATGATCAGACTGCGAATGCGACTACAGGAGATGATCAGACTGCGAATGCGACTACAGGAGATGATCAGACTGCGAATGCGACTACAGGAGATGATCAGACTGCGAATGCGACTACAGGAGATGACCAGACTGCGAATGCGACTACAGGAGATGACCAGACTGCGAATGCGACTACAGGAGATGACCAGACTGCGAATGCGACTACAGGAGATGATCAGACTGCGAATGCGACTACAGGAGATGACCAGACTGTGAATGCGACATACTACAGGAGATGACCAGACTGCGAATGCGACTACAGGAGATGACCAGACTGCGAATGCGACTACAGGAGATGATCAGACTGCGAATGCGACTACAGGAGATGATCAGACTGCGAATGCGACTACAGGAGATGATCAGACTGTGAATGCGACTACAGGAGATGACCAGACTGCGAATGCGACATAGTACAGAAGATGACCAGACCGGGAATGAGACTACAGGAGATGTCCAGACCGCGAATGCGACTACAGGAGATGATCAGACTGCGAATGCGACTACAGGAGATGATCAGACTGCGAATGCGACTACAGGAGATGATCAGACTGCGAATGCGACTACAGGAGATGATCAGACTGTGAATGCGACTACAGGAGATGACCAGACTGCGAATGCGACATAGTACAGGAGATGACCAGACCGGGAATGAGACTACAGGAGATGATCAGACTGCGAATGCGACATAGTACGGAAGATGACCAAGTAGCTAGTTTTAAAATTTAAACCTGTCCTCAGCCCCTTTATGGCACCTCCTTTACATTCCTGTCCTCACCCCCTTTGTAGAACCCCCCTTCACATTCCTGCCCTGCCTCCCTTTTATATCACCTCTCCTCATTCCTTTCAGTTTCTGATACTTTCCCCCTCCATCCTTCATAACAGTGCCCTCTTCCCTGTCTTACCTTACACAGGACACAGCAGATGACATCGGAAGTGCAGCAAAGGGATGGACAGAGGGCGGGACCTGCCCCAGTTAACCGATTGGTTGATAGAATGCAGAGCAGTTCTATTAACCAATCAGTTAACTGAGCCAGCCCCTGCCCTCCGTGCATCACTGTGCTGCTCTTCCGATGTCAGCTCTGTGAAGACAACGCAGCTAGCAGACTGTGCTAGAGCCTCGGGCGGCTCTGGTCCTGCAAAGGGAACGGCGTTTCTGCTGTGAAAAAAGTGTGGGGACGCCGTTCCCACGCGTTCCCGCAGGACTCGAGCCCTGCTTGCAACACATTGTAAGTTCACAGCACATCAAGCCATTAGGTCGTAGCACAGTGGTAAGTAAGACCCTGAGTGTTGCAATATCAGACACACAAACCCTCTTCAGAGTCAAAATTATTATTTCTTGGCTCTGAAGAAGACGGTTTACCCTCGAAATGCATAACTTAATTTGGATCCTAGGCGGCTTCTCTTTGATGTTGGAACACTGAGGGTCTTACTTACCACTGTCGCTTGATGTGCTTTGAACGTACATGGTTTGTGAGTATATATTTTTTTTTATTTGGCTTGTATCCGCGGGATAATGCACTAGGCCAGTGCACCCTTTGTTTGTTTTTTTGTTACAGTGCTCTTTGGACCAACCCGGTTGTCTGAGGGCTGCAAGGCCTGGATCATCCTCTGAGGCCGCGTACACACGCGGGGACTGTTCGGCCAACTTTGTCCGTCAAACAGTTTCGGCAAACAGTCCGCTCAAAATTAGCATGGACGGACATGGCCACACACGACGTACGAACAGTTTGCTGAAACCGTGCGCGATGACGTGAACGGCACGTACGACGGGACGAAAAATACGACATCCTATACACTGCATTATAACTTTCGGCGTGTAAATCCTTTCTGAGCATGCGCGGAACTTAGTTTGTCGAACAAGCCTACACACGAGGGAACTGTTCGCTGAAACAAGGTTTCAGCGGACAGTTTTTCGGAAATTCCGAAAAACCTTGTTCAGCGGACTGTTCGCTGAAACTGTCCGCTGAACGCCCACACACGGGCGGACTGTCCGCCGAAACACTGTTCAGCGGACAAAGTTGGCCGAACAGTCCCCGCGTGTGTACGCGGCCTGACAGTTCCTTATAAGGAGTGTGCCTGTGTTTTCGTCCCTAGTCCACCACACTCATACGCAGGAGATGTTGAATTTTTTTTCTTGTGGAGAGAAAAATCATGACCTGTAAACAAGTTGAGGCTTTGTATGCAGCCTTGGCCTATTCAATAGGATCCAAGGAGGACACTCAACTAGGATTAAGATGTGTACTTATGGACGCTACAGTATTCCTGCACTTCAGTTACCTTGGGCCTTTTAGGGCCAGGCCAGATGTACATTAAAATAAGCCTACTTGCTACTAAGTGATGCAGCATTGCACACTTGCAGGGCCGCTGTTAGAAATCATGGGGCCCCGTACAGCCTACCTGACAGGGCCCCCTTCAACCACGCCCTTGCCCCCACCCCTGACCCCGACTTGAAGTGAAATGCAGGTTTGTTGCCGTTTACATATGTGTGTGAAGCCAAAACATGTTTGCAATTAGTAAGCATGAAGGAGCAGGGAGCAGTTTACATTTCTTTTCAATTGTATTTTATTAATTACAAATAAAAAAAAATCTTACATTGTATCTTTACATTTTTTTTATTGTCATTTTTGCTTTCACAGGGGATGGACAACATTCCTTGTGATAGCAAGGGCCATAACAGGTCCTCTTTATAGGGAGATATGAGGTCTTT
Organism: Lithobates pipiens; assembly: GCF_037356315.1. Lineage (NCBI taxonomy): Eukaryota > Metazoa > Chordata > Amphibia > Anura > Ranidae > Lithobates > Lithobates pipiens. The sequence goes on along the minus strand of NW_027507686.1, from coordinate 45,813,225 downwards.
TAGACCCCATATCTGTCCTCTGGCCTCCAAAGCATCTGTTCAAGCTAAGATCAGTTTGATCATACGCTTGTTCAAGAGCATATCGTGATGATTGAGCATATCATTGATGATATCGAGATATCATCAACCTTCCAATCCAGCAACGATGGGAAGCAATTAAAGGGGATTGGTTTGGGGGGCAGTAAAAATGCAGCTCCGCTGCACGTTTATTGCTCCTCCAAATTAGTTTTTAAAGTAGCATGTTTCTTATTATCATCAGGTTACAATTATCACACAGGCATCACAGTAAACAGGGGCTCTATCATGAAGTTATCATGAATGTATCATGACTTTGTCACATGGCTGTTGAGTGCTGGCTTAGTTAACTTATGGCTGTATTGCATATAACAGACTGTAACAGTACAACCATAACAAAGTCAGCACCCAAAAGCAATGTAACACAGAGCCATGACAGAGACCCTGCTGTGCTGCCTGTGTGATGATTGTACCCTGCTTTGAGATATATAATAGGACACAGTGAGTATTCTTTCCCCTATTTCCCACTCACTGTGTCCAGTGCAGCCACGATCTCCTCATGCTCTTCCCTGTCAGCCATTCAGCTTCTTCACATCTGGTGAGGATTGCAGCCGGGAGCCGAACAGAGAATCACAATATCACTCCGCCAGCCGGGACTAATAAAATAGTGGGGCGGCATGATATATATGCGCCCCGAAAATGAAGAAATAGTCCCTCTGTTGTGCTCCCCTCCTGAGCCCCTGCATTGACCAGATGAGGCGGAAGCAGGGAAGAGTTTAGAATTTTTTTTTTTTAAATGCAGTAACAAATTGTTTATGATGCCCGGGCCCCACTGTGTAGCTGATCTGGGCGGGCCCAGTACATCAGGGCTGATTGTACTGCCCTATCAGCGGCCCTGCACACTTGAGTAGAATATAATAAAGCAGACCCTTGTAGATGCCTACATATACCTTGCATGTACCTTAGATTTCCTTACCTTAGCAAGCATCCAAACCCAAGGTGCTTATTATAAAAACTATGGAAAGCTGCCATTTTAATTGAGTGCCCAGGATTTGAGGACCTCCAGGGTCCTCTGTAAGGAGAACTAAGGTACACCCAGTTACTTCTAGCTTACTTGTTTCAAACATCTTTTGCCACTTTATAAAGTTGTCAGCAGTGACAAATTCACTTGGTCTCCATTCCATTTGTATCCCAATATTAGTTATTACTGCTGTGGGCAATTTTATCTGTTGCTTGTGTGATCTGAGCCCCAAATAGTTTGTCCATGGAGGTGCTGGGCATCAAATCTCCAATATATTTAGAACTTACATTAAAACACAGAAATACCAAGTAGATTTTGCTTTGACCAAAGTTCTTCTTTAGGGCCTAGTCATACCAGAAACTGCATATTTTTGCATTTACGCTGATGTGCTATTGATGCATTTTTTTACATGCATTTGCAGTGGATTTTTTCCCAAGCTTGCATTTCCTTTGAGGTCACTTCTACCTTCTATCTTCTTTGGGTTTTTATGAGCACTACAGTGCATTGTGGTGCATGTACATGCATTTACATACATTTGGGCATGTTTCTGCATATTTGCAGAAAAATGCAGCTTGCTGTACTTTTTTTCACTGCACTGTAAGGACCCTTTCACACTGAAAGCAGTTGGATGCATTTTGAACAGCACTCCAACTGCATAGACAGGCCAAAAGCAAGATAATCCCATGGGCATAGTACAGTGCATATAGTACATGGGCATTGCAGTGCAGTTCAGTGCAGTAAAAAAAAAAAAGTAGACCATGCTGTATTTTTCTGCACTACAAATGCACTACAAGTGTGCTTCAAATGAACCGCACCGTGTCCCTTTAAGCCAAGAAAGCCAAGCCCAAAAACATATAGAAAAATGCAGTGCTAAACGCAGAGCAAAATACATCAGTCACTTCAAATGCACGAAAATGTGCAGTTATGTGCAGTTTCTGTTGTGAATTGGCCCTAATGCTGTGATCTATGCCCATAGGATAATGTAGATTTTGGACTGTTTATGCAGTGTGAATGCAGTCAAAAATGCAATTGTGTCAATGGGCCCTTAAAGGAGTATTAAACCCAAACCAAATATAATATATTGCAGCTTAACAGCCATTAGATGTGGTGGCTGCATTTGTTTTCTTTTTGTAGTCTTTTTTTTTTTTTTCCCGTGTATTTTCACCTGGTGATCTGGACAGTAACATACCTCCTGTATCGTAGTGCCCACACTCTGGATGAAGGAGATCAGGGGTATCTTTGGACAGCAGCACTGAAGGGTGTGTTAGATGTACCAGCAGATTTACATACACTGACAAATGGAAGCCAAACTCCAGCTAATACTAGCAGTTTCAGCAAACTTTTTTTCCTATTTGAATATAGATTTTACATAAAGCGGATTATTGTAGGCACCCCTGTCGGTGGTAAATGGTTTGTCTAATCTCTGTAACTGCTGGAGAACTTGTTCTTTTTTTTAAAACAACAGACATACTGGCTGAATTCCCAGATGAAAATAAATCAAAAGAAAGCCTAAAAAAGAAAACAAATGCAACAATCACATCTAAGAATAGGTAAGCTGCAATATAATAAATGTTTGCTTTAACCACTTGCCGACCGCCACACGCCGATATACGTCGGCACTATAGCAGCGGTGGGCAAATGGGCGTACCTGTATGTCCCCTTTAATTGGCGGGGTGATCGAACGCGCATGCCCGCCGCATATGGCGTGATCGTGCTCGCAGGACCATCTGACTCCATGTCAGCCAGTCTCCCGGTGATTGTGTCACAGAACCGCAAAACAAGGAAGTGCCTATGTAAACAAGGCATTTCGCCGTTCTGCCTTGTGGCATGATGGTTTACTGCTCCCTGTCATCGGGAGAAGTGATCACTGTCATGTGAGTTGAAGATCACCCCCCCCCCCCCACTGTTCAAATCTCTCCCTAGGACACACTTAACCCCTTGATTGCCCCCTAGTGGTTAACCCCTTCCCTGCCAGTGTCATTTACACAGTAATCAGTGCATTTTCATAGCACTAGTCGCTGTATAAATGTGAATGGTCCCAAAATATTGTCAAAAGTGTCTGATGTGTCCGCCATAATGTCGCAGTCACGATAAAAATCACAGATCACCGCCTTTACTAGTAAAAAAAAATAATAATAAAAATGGCATAAAACTATCCCCTGTTTTGTAGACGCTATAACTTTTGCGCAAACCAATCAGTATACGCTTATTGCGATTTTATTTTTATTTTTTACCAAAAGTATGTAGAAGAATACATATCGGCCTAAACTGAGGAAAACATTTTTTTTTTTTTTTTTTTTATATATTTTTGGGGGATATTTATTATAGTAAAAAGTAAAACATTGCTTTTTATTCAAAATTGACGCTATTTTTTTGTTTATAGCGCAAAAAATTAAAACCGCAGAGGTGATCAAATACCACGAAAAGAAAGCTCTATTTGTGGGGAAAAAAGGGACGTCAATTTTGTTTGGGTGCAATGTCGCGTGACCGCACAATTGTCAGTTAAAGCGACGCAGTGCCGAATCACAAAAAGTGCTCTGGTCAGGAAGGGGGTAAAATCTTCCAGGGCTGAAGCAGTTAATACCACTTTAATGTTTAGGATGTTTCATGATAATTATGGAGTTTGAAGGAAATCACACTGAAACATTTCCCCGTGCACAAATAATTGGTTAGACACTTAATTGTATTCAAATGCTTTCCTAAATGTATTAATTGCATGCACAAACATCCTGCTTACAGGAAATTGGATTTACTACAACACATATTTTCATATTGCCCATATATAACTCCATACTCTGTGCGCTTGTGTTTTTCAATCATCATAGAAATTTCATTAAAGCAACCCTCTCCTTTGCCGGATAAAAGAGAATCCCCCCTAGATGGGACTCTAAAAGGACCACCAACACAAATATTGAGTAGAAAATTATTTAATGATAAATCGTACTAGATCAAATAGAATAATTATTAATTATTGTTATTAATATCCCATCTAGGGGGGATTGCCTTCTGTTTATCTAATTTCACTTGTTATCTGACATGGTGAAAGTCTCTTCTTTTTCTTTCTCTCCTTTGCCAGTGTTTACAGAAAATCTGGCAATGGAAAACTGTCAAGTAACCAAAACTCTGCTGCAGTCTGTCTGTGAATATTATTTTTGGATAATCTGGACCACCTTCCCGGTATCCTGCCTAGACGAAAATTAAATCCTCAACCTGCCCGCAGCCCCCTGGGAGGCCATACACCAGTAGAATTTAGAATTTTTTCATTTTTGGAACATTTGTGTAATTTTCTAGTGGTTATTGGGGTCAAAATGTGTTTGTTTTCGACCATAGTGGAAAGAAAAATCAAGGGACCAGGATGACATTTTTTTCTCAAACACAAAAAATTCTAATGTGAATGTCGTTTTCATTCAGGAAAAATTGTACATACAGTGGGGACGGAAAGTATTCAGACCCCCTTACATTTTTCACTCTTTGTTATATTGCAGCCATTTGCTAAAATCATTTAAGTTGACTAATTTTTCCTCATTAATGTACACACAGCACCCCATATTGATAGAAAAACACAGAATTGTTGACATTTTTGCAGATTTATTAAAAAAGAAAAACTGAAATATCACATGGTCCTAAGTATTCAGACCCTTTACTCAGAATTTAGTAGAAGGACCCTTTTGATCTAATACAGCCATGAGTCTTTTTGGGAAAGATGCAACACGTTTGTCACACCTGGATTTGGGGATCCTCTGCCATTTCTCCTTGCAGATCCTCTCCAGTTCTGTCAGGTTGGATGGTAAACGTTGGTGGACAACAATTTGTAGGTCTGTCCAGAGATGCTCAATTGGGTTTAAGTCAAGGCTCTGGCTGGGCTATTCAAGAACAGTCACGGAGTTGTTGTGAAGCCACTCCTTCGTTATTTTAGATGTGTGCTTAGGGTCATTGCCTTGTTGGAAGGTAAACCTTTGGCCCAGTCTGAGGTCCTGAGCACTTTGGAGAAGGTTTTCGTCCAGGATATCCCTGTACTTGGCCACATTCATCTTTCCCTTGATTGTCGTCCTGTCCCTGCAGCTGAAAAACACCCCCGCAGAATTAAGGTTGCCACCACCATGCATCACTGTTGGGACTGTATTGGACAGGTGATGAGCAGTGCCTGGTTTTCTCTACACATACCACTTAGAATTAAGGCCAACAGTCACTATGATCATTCTTATGGTGTAGGGAATCGCCAGCTGAAAAAGATGATATCTGAATGATGCCTGTAGCTGCAGGCATCATTCAGATATCCCCGCACAAAGTCAAGGACATCGTATGACGGCCGGCGGGCGGGAAGTGGTTAAAATGCTTTTTTTTTTAACACAAAGTTGTCCATTTTTATACAATATTTCTAACACATAGCATGTACATACCAAAAATGACACCCCAAAATAGATTCTCCTACTCCTCCTGAGTACGGCGATACCACATGTGTGAGACTTCCACAGCCTGGCAACATACAGAGGCTGAGTATGGCGAGCATGGCTGGTTATCACCGAGTATTGCAGGGTATCACCGGGTATGGCTGGTATTACCGAATATGGCTGGGTATTGCAGGGTATGGCTGGGTATTGCAGGGTGTCACTGAGTATGGCTGGGTATTGCAGAGTATGCCTGGGTATTGCAGAGTATGGCTGGGTATTGCAGGGTATCACCGAGTATTCACTGAGTATTGCTGGGTATGGCAATTTATGGCAGAGTATTGGCAGAGTATTGGCAGGGTATTGCTTGGTATTGCGGAGTATTGGCAGGGCATTGCGGAGTATTGGCAGGGCATTGCGGAGTATTGGCAGGGCATTGCGGAGTATTGGCAGGGCATTGCTGAGTATTGGCAGGGCATTGCTGAGTATTGGCAGGGCATTGCTGGGCATTGCAGAGTATTGGCAGGGCATTGCAGAGTATTGCTGAGTATTGGCAGGGCATTGCAGAGTATTGCTGAGTATTGGCAGGGCATTGCAGAGTATTGCTGAGTATTGGCAGGGCATTGCTGGGTATTGGCAGGGCATTGCTGGGTATTGGCAGGGCATTGCTGGGTATTGCAGAGTATTGGCAGGGAATTGCAGGGTTAATTGTCGGTGAGCAGCGCTGTGGGCACTGCAGATCCAGCCCACAGCGCTGCTGACACCGATCTCTCCCCTCTCACTGTACCGATCGGTACAGAGAGGGGAGGGAGGAACCGGCGTCATAACATGACGCCGGTTTGTTTACAAGTGATCGCTCCGTCATTTGACGGAGCGATCATGCGGTAAACGGCCTTGATGAGCCGCCGTTTACTGTGATCCGTGATGCGCTGGATCCTGTGGACCCGGCGGTCACGGATGCTCTCGAGCGCTCGCCCCAGGGGGTGCGCGAGAGCGGAATTCTGGGAGGACGTCATATGACGGCCTCCCAGAGTTAAGCAACCGCCCTGTAGCCATAGTCATTCGGCTATGGGCCGGTTGTTAACTGGTTAATGAGTCCTGTTTTAATACTTTGGGGATTTTATTCAAATAGCAGATCTGGATGAAACTTTGAGGGCTTTCAAATGAAATAATTTGACTCAGTGGGTTTGATTTACTAAAGTCAAATAGACTGTGCACTTCTGTATGTGCAGCTGCATCGGAGCTTTGTAAATGAGGAAGAGCTCTGACTTCAATCATCCAATCATGTGCAAGAAAAAATGCTGTGTTTTTTTTTTTTTCCCTTGCATGTGATTGGGTGTTCTTTGTAAAGTGAAGCTTTACCTTATTTACTAAGCTCTGGAGCAACTGTACTTGCAAAAGTGTACCGTCTATTTGCCTTTAGTAAAACAGCTTCAATGATGGCAAGAAAGAATGTCTGATAAATGTTACCAGGGTCAGGACAAGGGGTGGGCAGGAGGGGAGGCTGCCCTGGGCACTGTGGTTTCATGTGAGGTGAGGGGGGGCACTGCAAAGAGATTGGGGGGAGTGAATTTGTGTTGGGAGGGAGAATTTTGGGGGCAGCAGGGGATAAGAATTGTTATGGAGGAGAAATTTTGGGAGGGGTGGTTATTTAGGGGGATCTGTGTTGGGAGAGGGGATGGAGGAAGAGGATTTGCGCTAGAAGGGTGCTAGATGAGGTGATATGGTAGGTGTGGGGGGGAGGGGTCATGCTAGTAGGGATGATTGGGGGGTATTTTTGCTAGGAAGGGAAATTTGGGGGTATTGGGGGGAATTTGTACTGGGTGGGGGGATTTGGAGTGAAGGGGGAAGTGTACTCAGAGGGGAAATTTGAGGGGTAGAGGATTTGTGCTGGGGGAATTTGAGGGATGGGAGGAGGGATTTCAGCAGGGAGACAGATTTGTACTTGGAGGGGGGGTTATGCTTAGGGGGTAAGCATGCAGATTAGTGCTCAATTTTTTTTTTGGGGGGGTGCGGGGGGATTTTTGCTGACATATAATGCTCATATATCTTGGTGGGCGGCGGGGCACTGTTTGGCATTTCCGTCCTGGGCTCTAGATGACCTTGTCCCAGGACTGAACGTGACGGTTGATTTACTAAAACTGGAGAGTGCAGAATCTGGTGCAGAGAAACCAATCAGCTTCCAGTTTTTTTTTGCCAGAGCTTATTTGAACAAGCTGAAGTTAGAAGCTAATTGGCTACCATTTTCAGTTGCACCAGATTTTTCACTCTCCAGTTTTAGTAAATAAACCCCATAGTTTCAATAAATGTTTGATCAAAAATTGAACCAAGTATGGCCAGCCTTATGCTCCATACACGCGATCAGAAATTCTGCCAGCAATAGTGGGATGTGAGCTTTTGGTCAGAAATTCCGACCGTATGTAGGCTCCATCGGACTTTTGCTGGCAGAATTCCAGCCAGCAAAAGATTGAGAACAGGTTCTCTATTTTTCGGTTGGAAAAAGTTCCTATCTGAAAATGCGTTTGTCTGTATGCAATTCGGACGAGCAAAAAAAAATCACGCATGCTCGGAAACAATTCGGCACATGCTCGGAAGCCTTGAGCTTCATTTTCTCTGCTCCTCGTAGTGTTGTACATCACCATGTTCTTGACGGTCGAAAGTTCAGAGAACTTTTGTGTGACCGTGTGTATACAAGACAAGCTTGAGCGGAATTCCGTCGGAAAAACCACCCAAGTTTTTTCTGACGAATTTCTGATCGTGTGTATGAGGCATAAGTCTACAGATGCATCTCATAGTGCTGGCTCTTCCAAGGTACACAACCGTTAAAGGAAGGCATAAAGAAACACCTCTAATATCTATTACCCAGCTTAGTAGATTTTGTAATGACTGGTTCACTTAACCTAAAGTAGCACTCTTAGCTTTAGTATAATTTATTTTGTGGCTCCTCTGTAGCCAGTGGAGCAAGGTCTAATTGCTTTTGGCTGTTGTGGGTTCTTCTAGTTGCAGGCTCAGCTGCTTTCCACTGGTTTCTGGAAGGTTCCAGAATTTAGTGGGTGGAAAAGGCAGACCCTTGCATGCATATTCATACAGCCTCAGCCAATTCCTGGCAGGAGAGATTGGCCAGCAGGGGGCTGTGGTGTGTATAAATAGGCAAGGGCCTGGAACAGCATGGTCCTTGTTCCTATGGGAGAAGACACAGCCTGAGAGCTGACACCTTCCGGGCTTATAGCTGCAGCTTAGAAGAGGCCATCTGGATCCCAGCTCCAGCTAGATCTAGGGCACCTACGTCCAGGGCTCCTGAAGAGCAATGCAGGAAGTACGCATAGGATCTGACATGGATGCATCCAGTACAGAAGCTAGTTGGTACTGCAAGAAACATACCTCCCAACATTTTGAGATGGGAATGAGGGACACCTACTAGCAAATGTATGTAGGCATATGACATGCCCCCTGCCACACCCCCTTAAAGGAGAATTAACCAAAAGAAGGTTAATTAAATCCAAAAGGGACTTTTTTACTACTACTATTCCTTTATATTGGCTTTTAAAATTTACAAATGTAGCAATTTATGATTTGGATGAAAGGTTTAGCACTGGGAAACACTTTTTGAAAGATAAAAAGTGCATTTTATATACAACTATATAGATCAGACCAAAATGAGGGACAAATGAGGAGGAAAGAGGGACATTGCTCCAAATCGGGGACAGTCCCTCGAAATCAAGGACATTTGGGAGCTATGCAAGAAAGCATTGAAGTACACAGGGCACAGCGAGTACAAGACTAAAAGATCCTAGACCTTTTTTGGAGAGCTCACTCTGGTTTGCCTACTCAGGTTTTACCTTTACAATGGGATTCCCTGAGTTGTAGTTCACTAGACACCGAATGGGGGGAGGCTGCACCCTGAAGAGAGAAAAAGTGAAAGTGTCCTCCATTGTCTTTCTGCTGGTTTGGAGTATCCCAAAGCTCACCCGCATCCTACCCAAATTGAATCAGCCAATACACTTCAAAAAAGACATGCACTGCCTGCTTTCTGAGTTGAGTGACTGTGATCTGCTGTGTGCCTGGCTGCCACGTGCCTCCCCACATACCTCCCAAATTTTTGAGATGGGCATGAGGGACACCTATCAGCAGGCATAGGACACGCACCCTGCCACACCCCCTTAAAGGAGAATTGTACAAAAAAAAAACAAGGTTGGTTAAACCAAGTGCTTTTTTACCACTATTATTCCGTTCTAGTGGCTTTTGGAATTTACAAATGCAGCAATTTAGAAATCAGATGAAAGTTTTGGAAAACACATTTTGATAGATAAAACGTGAATTTTATATACATCTATATAGATCAGACCAAAATGAGGGACAAATGTTAAGGAATGAGGGACATTGCTCCAAATCAGGGACAGTCCCTCGAAATCGGGGACAGTTGGGAGCTATGAGCCCAGTCTGGGGTCTGTGCTTCACTGATAATATGTAAGTTAAATGGTTATGTTTATCCTTACTGTTTAACTGAAGTAGACAGGCCAAGTTGAACACAGTATAAGTGGAATATGGATTCTATAAAAGTGTCTTATACAGATTCCAGTGACCTCTGTTATATCTTTGTTTAAACAAAGTGTGTGTTCGGTCTCCTTATTTGTCCATACATTCAGTGAAGATTTATAGAAAAATGTAAAGAGAATAATGTTTAGTTCAGGCTCTTATAACAAGTCACATAATGAACATGATCATTATAAAAATAAAACTCCTTCGACTTCTATTGCGAGTGAAGCCGATGTGGGATTACTCAGACAGCTTGACATGTCAGTGTTGATTCATTGCTTGTTTTAATAGAATGCATGAATAGATCTTTGGGGTGCCACGGTTAAGACCGGTGTTTGTTTTGGCAACATAGAAAGTACATCTTAGGAGAGAGAGAACAGCATGATAGGATTCCTCCAGGCAATGCAACGAGTAACGCTTTTATCAAAGTTCATCTTCTATCATTATAGGGCAGTAAGGATTATAAAAATAATGGCTGATAACCTACAATTCATATTCTCTCTTTTAGATAAAGAGTACCTATTAGAGAAATATTGGAGCTGCCATTGCTGACTTGTATTTGAAGGTGCAGACTCATCTTTGTTAGGATTAATAGCGTGGTTTTTCACGTTTTCCTAACACGTGCCAAGCTGCGTTAAGAATGCATTACATATATAAATGCAAAACTCGTATAATAAAGGTGTCATAATCCAGTGAAGAATGATCAAATAACTGGAAGTGATCCAAAGCTAATTTGAATTAACAGTGAAAATTATTTATCTGATGAAGAGTCATGTACTATAAATGTTCCAGTGAAAACTGCTCAGTGATTCCGATAGATCTTCACCACCATCCAACACCTTTGAAAAGTGATCATGTGAATAGACACTACCACCAATGGCCGAAAAAGGGCTTGCTTAGCGGATCAGATAGACCTCTCATTACAAAGGGTCCAAAACGCCTTTAGCTCCATACCCAGCCAGGGCCTTTAATCAGGTCAGTCTTCTAACCAGGGGACATCCATCCTCCTCATACGGTGATCCTAGAGGTGCCTCAAAAATGAAGAAGACTCTGCATAGTGTAAAATCCTCAAAGTTTTAATGAATTTATAAATTATAAGTTGCACTTACAAGAGTTAGTGTAAAAATGCCTGAATTCGTATACGTGGCCAGCACACATAAAAGCCCATCTTTCTGGGACACGAGTATGGCAGTGACGTCGGTGCGTCGCTCCGGCCTATGCATTTCGCCATGTTTGATGTCATCCAGGGGCACAGGCGGAGCATTGAGTTAACGCTTAACCACTTTCAGACCGGACCATTTTGCTGGTAAATGACCAGAGGTCTTTTTACACTTTGGCACTGCGCTGCTTTAACTGGTAATTGCGCGGTCATGCAATGTTGTACCCAAACAAAATTTGCGTCCTTTTCTTCCCACAAATAGAGCTTTCTTTTGATGGTATTTGATTGCCTCTGCGATTTTTATTTTTTGCGATATAAACGTAAAAAGACCGCAAATTTTGAAAAAAAATGATATTTTCTACTTTTTGTTATTAGAAAAATCCAATAAACTCAATTTTAGTCATACATTTAGGCCAAAATGTATTCAGCCACATGTCTTTGGTAAAAAAAAAGTCAATAATTGTATATTTATTGGTTTGCGCAAAAGTTGTCACATCTACAAACTAAGGTACGTTTTCTGGAATTTACGCAGCTTTTAGTTTACGACTGCCTATCTCATTTCTTGAGGTGCTAAAATGGCAGGGCAGTACAAAACCCCCCCAAATGACCCCATTTTGGAAAGTAGACCCCCTAAGGAAATTGATAAGAGGCATGTTGAGCCCATTGAATATTTTATTTTTTTGCCTCAAGCGATTGAATAATGACAAAAAAAAAAATTTTTTTTTTTTTTTACACAAAGTTGTCACTAAATGATATATTGCTCACACATGCTATGGGCGTATGTGAAATGACACCCCAAAATAAATTCTGCTGCTTCTCCTGAGTATGGGGATACCACATATGTGGGACTTTTTGGGAGCCTAGCCGCGTACGGGGCCCCGAAAACCAAGCACCGCCTTCAGGCTTTCTAAGGGCGTAAATTTTTGAGTTCACTTCTCACTACCTATTACAGTTTTGAAGGCCATAAAATGCCAAGATGGCACAAAACCCCCACAAATGACCCCATTTTAGAAAGTAGACACCCCAAGCTATTTGCTGAGAGGCATGTTGAGTTCATGGAATATTTTATATTTTGCCACAAGTTGCGGGAAAATTACAAACTTTTTTTTTTTTTTTTTTTTTTTAACAAAGTTGTCACTAAATGATATATTGCTCATGCATGCCATGGGCATATGTGAAATGACACCCCAAAATAAATTCTGCTGCTTCTCCTGAGTACGGGGATACCACATATGTGGGACTTTTTGGGAGCCTAGCCGCGTACGGGGCCCCGAAAACCAAGCACCGCCTTCAGGCTTTCTAAGGGCGTAATTTTTTGATTTCACTCCTCACTACCTATTACAGTTTTGAAGGCCATAAAATGCCAAGATGGCACAAAACCCCCACAAATGACCCCATTTTAGAAAGTAGACACCCCAAGCTATTTGCTGAGAGGCATGTTGAGTCCATGGAATATTTTATATTTTGCCACAAGTTGCGGGAAAATTACAAACTTTTTTTTTTTTTTTTTTTTTTTCACAAAGTTGTCACTAAATGATATATTGCTCACGCATGCCATGGGCATATGTGAAATGACACCCCAAAATAAATTCTGCTGCTTCTCCTGAGTATGGGGATACCACATATGTGGGACTTTTTGGGAGCCTAGCCGCGTACGGGGCCCCGAAAACCAAGCACCGCCTTCAGGCTTTCTAAGGGCGTTACAGTTTTGAAGGCCATAAAATGCCAAGATGGCACAAACCCCCCCCAAATGACCCCATTTTGGAAAGTAGACACCCCTAAATTTAGGGGTACACTAGTGAGACTAGGTAATAAATGGCGGGTGCCCTGAAACTATAAAAAAATAACTAACCAACCAGCGTCACCTGTAACAGTTATATGGTGATCACTGGTGAAAGGGTTAACTAGGGGGCAATCAGGGGGCTTTATGCGGTAGTATATGGGGGTCCCTGGCGCTATAAAAAGCTGCAGCGAACCTAAATACCTACCTGCCTAACTAGCGTCACCTGTGACACTAATACAGCGATCAGAAAAACGATCGCTTATTAGGCTGGGTTCACACTGGAGCGATGCGGGAACGCCACGAATGCGCGGCGGGTTCCCACATCGCATGCCTCCCGGCGGCAGTTCACACTGCCCTATGCGAACTGCTGGGAGTGTCAGTGAAATGTTACTGACACCCCCAGATCAGTTCGCATATCGCAGTGCGATCTGCAAACTCGGATCGCATGGTGTGAACACCCATGCGATCCGATTCTGCTGCGGGCCAAAAAAAGGGTCCCGTGCGAATTTGCGGCGGGTGCGGCGGGTGCGGCGAATGGCTGAACTCGAATCGCACAGAGATCGGATGTGATTTGCACTGCAGTGCGGTGCGAATCACATCCGTTCTCATAAACCGCTGCAATGTGAACCCAGCCTTAGTGACACTGGCGACGGGGGGTGATCACGGGGTTAAACCTTTATTGGGGGGGTTAGGGGGGTACCTTATAACTAAAGGGGGCTAACCCTAACTGCCCTAACAGTTATTAGTCACAAATGACACCCGCCGGGTGATCAGGGGGTTAAACCTTTATTAGGTAATAAATGGCGGGTGCCCTGAAACTATAAAAAAATAACTAACCAACCAGCGTCACCTGTAACAGTTATATGGTGATCACTGGTGAAAGGGTTAACTAGGGGGCAATCAGGGGGCTTTATGCGGTAGTATATGGGGGTCCCTGGCGCTATAAAAAGCTGCGGCGAACCTAAATACCTACCTGCCTAACTAGCGTCACCTGTGACACTAATACGGCGATCAGAAAAATGATCGCTTATTAGGCTGGGTTCACACTGGAGCGATGCGGAAACGCCGCGAATCCGCGGCGGGTTCCCGCATCGCATGCCTCCCGGCGGCAGTTCACACTGCCCTATGCGAACTGCTGGGAGTGTCAGTGAAATGTTACTGACACCCCCAGATCAGTTCGCATATCGCAGTGCGATCTGCAAACTCGGATCGCATGGTGTGAACACCCATGCGATCCGATTCTGCTGCGGGCCAAAAAAAGGGTCCCGTGCGAATTTGCGGCGGGTGCGGCGGGTGTGGCGGGTGCGGCGGGTGCGGCGAATGGCTGAACTCGAATCGCACAGAGATCGGATGTGATTTGCACTGCAGTGCGGTGCGAATCACATTCGTTCTCATAAACCGCTGCAATGTGAACCCAGCCTTAGTGACACTGGCGACGGGGGGTGATCACGGGGTTAAACCTTTATTGGGGGGGTTAGGGGGGTACATTAGAACTAAAGGGGGCTAACTCTAACTGCCCTAACAGTTATTACAGTCACAAATGACACCAATGCAAAAAAAAAAAAAAAAAAAATGACATTGGTGTCACTGTGACTGGGGGGCAGGGGTAATTGGGGGGGTGATCGGGGGGTAAAGGGGGGGTGTGAGTGTGCCTGGCATGTTCTACTGTGTGTGTGAGTGTTGGTGCAACTTACTGATCCGTTCTCCTCCGTGTCGGAACGAAAAATACCGACACGGAGGAGAGAATACATCACTTCCTCTCCTGTGTTTACATTACAGGAGAGGAAGTGATGTCACCGGGGATTTCTATTCGTCGGGAGCGATCGCGAGGGGGTGGCCATGAATGAATGGCCGTCCCCTCGTCCGGGATCGCTCCCGTACGAATTCCGACCGCCGCAGGCACCGGGCGGGGGCCCGATCGGGCCCCCGACCCGCGGGAGGCAAGGGACGTACATGTATGTCCTTATGCCTGCCCGTGCCATTGTACCGACGTACATCGGCGTGCGGCGGTCGGCAACTGGTTAATATAGCTTACATCTAAACCACACCTCGACCTGAGTCGCAGGATGGCACATATAGAGTTCACAGCCAATAAAAACCAAGACTCACTTACAAATAGGAAGAAAAAAATTCTAACTAGAACCATAAACAGGCCCCAAAATATTTAGTTGAGAACTTAGTTGAATTTTTGTGTAGTGTTTGCCTACATAGGATGCATGGTATGCAACCAAGCACTCTACACAAAAATTGTGTGCTCACATTTACAGGCTTTCATTTCTAGTCGAGTTTACACATATATGGAAGTCTGTCATTGATGTGGATTCACCTGGTGATGGATCTGCTTTGATTGCCTTCCTGAAAGGAGCATTCCTGTCTTTGTGATGCTGAATTTGCTATGTTAAAGCGGGATTCCACTGCCGTTTTTTTTTTTTTAACCTGTGTCACTGTTGGGCGATTCCTACGGTGTCTTTGCAGCCACGATCAGCGTCTTTTTAACCCCCGGCGTGACGATTTCATTGCTAAGGAAAACTTTTAAAAAAGCAGTCCGGCAGTTTCCATTTTCACTGTGGGCGTTTGAAGCCCACAGGCATTTACTTCCTGGATGCGATGACACTGAGCTCCCAGCATCCACCTCTCCATCTCGCACATGCTCATTGAGTGTCCTCTTTGTTTTCCTTCCTTTTGCCTCGTGTGCTATAGTGGTAATGGCTGATAGAGCTGCCTGCCCACTTTCAAAATGGCAATTTCGGCTTGACTGTGTCCCCCACGGATTCCTGGGAAATAGCTAAAAAAGTTCCCAGGGACCATTGCGAAGCCGATAAACACGCCTACTCCCACGGGAGGAGAGCCCGGAAGTTGGCATAAACATTAAAAATAAAAGGTAAATACTGCATATTATTTTATTTCAATGGTCATAACTGCATCTATGTTCCAAAGCCATTTGAATAAGATGAACTTGCAATTTTCTGTACAAAACCGCTTTAATGGAAGCGCTTGTTGACCACTCTCATCAGGGGGTCACACTCATTCCGGTAAGCAGAGCATGAGAGTGGATGGTATCACCTTGGCTATCTTGGAGATTCTTGCTTCCATCGTAGTTTGTGGGACTACTCAATTTAATTTTTTCCTCCTTTTTATCTTGACTTTTTTAGTACTTTTTGATCACACATTTATCTTTTGCACACTTTTAACTATTGATGTGTATTTGTAATCACTAGACTGTAGAGCAGCTTTAATTCAGCACACACACACCCTTGGATAAGTCACCTGAACTTTCTGCAATGTCCACTGGCAGCAACTCTCCAGGACACTCTGCAGCAGCAAAGTCTTCACCCATGTGCAATCTGGACATTCACCCTTCTGTCCCACTTCCTTTGGATACACCCTCCAGCAGGACAGCACAAGGCTTCAAAACCCAGGTTTGGGCCTCTCTGTAGCACACCACACCCTCTCCAGGAAGAGTCTGGGAGACGCAAGCTACCAGAAAGTTTCTTGTAATATTTATATCCTTCCCTAGCATGCACCACTGGCAATAAACCCTATATAGTGGTTGGTAGGGAGATATGAACGTTTAAAGCCTTCCACACTATTGCCAGGGACACTCCACAACATCCAGCAGAAGCAAACAATAACCAGAGCTTAGGAGAGACCCATAGAAAGCTTAACCATCTAACCAGCATTGGCTGGCTACAGCCCAGCAACACAACATTTAGGCTAGGGACACTACTGCAGTGTCCCTAAACACAAAGAACATAATAATTTGTAAATACCCTTCTATAGGGTGACTATTCTGACAGATGATAGATTGTGTGGCCAATAAACATACATGTAATATACCAGTAATAACAAAAAACTATGTACTAAAACAATCTACTGTTAAACCCAAAATAAAACAATAAGAAACCAGCCACTATGTACAATTTTTTTAAATTACTTTGTCAAAATTGTATACTATCCAAACAATGTAGGGCACTATTTATCCCACCCAACACACATGATAAATACCCAATAAATAATGTGTAACTGATACTACTAAGTAATACAATTTAATAATAAATGATAACCTAAAACAAACAAACATAAAACCATAAAATAAACAAAATATTCTTCATAAATGAAAAAAATTATAAAGTTTACTGCATCAACTTGTAATCAATCAATATCAATAATATGTTCATGATCATTCCTTAAATCTCAGTGCATAAACCCACAATGTAAAGTAAATTTGATATCTGCTATAACCCTTTAACCATTAACAGTTGCTCAATTATATAGCAAGTCAGTTCTTTAATACTATAGAGTCAATAATCATTCCTTAGATGAAAATCAGTGTATTAATGAACTTGATATGAGTTATTCACCTTACCAACTGTTGACATTCGTTGCTTGATATATTTGTTCAATGCAAACAATGATTTCTAACACCATCGTGCTCCCACATTCCTTGAGAGGACTCAACACATAACAAGTGACTTTGGGATATTAAAGGTCATCAGCACTTTATATACAAGCGCCTCACTCCTCACTCCTCACTTTGGTCTTCTTAGATACCAGCCCATCCCCTGAGAACCATAAGCTCAGAAAGAAGTGATCCCAAAATTGTGTAAAGCCCTTTTTGTTATTAAAACACCCAGGAACGCTAGCATGTAGCTGTGCTATAACCGTGCTAGTGCAAAGTACTCAATGTCCCTTGCTGTCTCCAATCTTCACAGTTGATATGTATGAAAATGATGTCACCAAGCCCCTTCCAACGCATTTTGTCATATCGAGATTTTCTCAAGAATGGCCAGGCGGGGCTTGGTGATGTCATTTTCAAACTTTTTTGTTCACAATTGCACGTGGGACAATTGTACAACACATATTACGTATGATCTCACACAAAAGAGTGAAAGCAATAATTCTAGGGTTATCATTTACTGTTAACTCTAAATTGACGAGCTGTAAAAACTTTTAAGGCGTCGCCTATGAACAATTTTGAGTACTGTAGCTTTTCAGCGTTTCACATGCACATGCAATTGTGAGTTTTTACATTATTGGTATCTCTTTACTTGATGCAACCTAATCTTTAAGATGTCATCTTATTGTGCTTGTGTGCATTAATATTAATTGGAGTGTATTTTCCTATCTCTCTGGCTGTACTCCATTCATAAATCTCAACCATTTATACTCTCTACTGGCGTGCCCCAGGCTTCTGTCCTGGGCCCCCTTCTGAATATAATCTATCTTCTTCCTCTTGGTCTCATATTTAGTAAATTTTACATCCACTTCCGTTGCTATGGGGATGACTATCTGTCCACTAAACCTACTACCACCCTTCCACCCAAATCCCTTACTGTTTACAGGAAATCAAATCCTGGTTCTCTTCTAACTTTCTCAAATTGAACAGTGACAAAACCGAGGTTCTCCTCATTGGTACGAAATCCACCCTGACAAAGCATAACAGTTTTTCAGTTAAGGTTGATAACTCCGTAGTCTTTCCCTCCCTCAGGTAAAGAGTCATCCTCAATAGCACACTATCTTTCCAGTCTCACATCAGTAATGTCACTCGTTCAGCATATTTCCATCTACGCAAGATTAATAGTCTTCGGCCGTTTCTGACACCCAACAGCACTGCCGTTCTCATTCACAATCTGGTCACTTTCCACATACAGTAGATTACTGTAACTTTCTTTGGTTTCCCTTTTAAATCCTTCCATAAACTGCAATTGGTTCAGAACCCCCTCGTTTAATCACATCACTCCTGTCCTTCAGCACCTTCACTGGCTTCCGGTCAAATATCCTATTGATTTCTTTCCTAACCACACTCCTCCATATCTTTATGAACTCCTACTTATTCACAGACCCTCCCACGCTCTCGGGTCATCTTCTTCTATTCATCTCAATGTTCTGCCCACTTGATCACTATGGGATTGAGAGTCTTTATCTTATTACAGGTGCTGATGATTGGGGATGGTGTAACTCCCAAGCAAGACTTGGAGTCATTCATCCCAACACACTGGCACTCTGCAGGAAATGTAAATGAAGCCGTATGTATTTTGCATAGGATTGCAAACAAGTAAATCATATTTTATTGCAGAGGAGACATTACTCCAACAATATGTTATTATTTAGGGTGCTTAAACCCCTCCACTCTCTTTTCACCAGGGTCTGACTCAACTTTCCTTTCCATTACACTCTCAAGGGTACTGAAGTCCTATACAGTGCCTTGAAATGTATTCATACCCCTTGAGATTTTCCAAATTTTTTCATGTTACAACCAAAAACATAAATGTATTAATTAGGTGACTTCTGAAGGCAATCGGTTCCACTAGATTTTTGTTAGGGGTATTAGAGTAAAAGGGTGCTGAATACAAATGCACACCATGATTTTAAGATATTTATTTGTAAAAAATGTTGAAAAACTTTTATCATTTTCCTTCCACCTCCCAATTATGTGACCCTTTCTGTTGGTCTATCACATAACATCCCAATAAAGTACATTTGCGTTTCTGGTTGTAACATGACAAAACTTGGAAAATTTAAAGGGGTATGAATACTTTTTCAAGGCACTGTATGTATTTCTGAACATCAGCTCTTATACATTTTAAGTGTAGCTCATTGTACCCATGTTCATGCGTGTTTTTTTTTTTTTTGCAATGATTCAACCTTGGATTTTTCTTTAGCTTTTAGTTCCACTTTAAGTATTCTACAGCCTAAAAATGTGCATTCTAACATGTGCAAAAAAAGGGGAAAATAGTGGCAGTGAAAGTTTTACAAAAGATATAGTGAAAGAAATATGTAGGCGACCTTTGCTGGCCACTATCTGAAAATGATAACTGCCTTGCTAGCTTTAAAGTGGCACTAAACTATTAAAAAAAAAAAAAGCATTCTATTCAAGTAGGTACACAAAAGAAGTTCCTTCTATGACTCTCAGCCTCCTCCAAATCTACAATTTTTTTTTTTTGCTGCTAGGATCTGATTTGCTGTTAGTGGGTGGTTACGTTTGTTCTTTGTGGTCCTCATGTAGGAATGTAGTCACCCTCTCTTGCTCCCTCTTGAGATGGACTACGGCACCCACGGCCAGGGCCGCTGATAGGGGGGACCACCGGTCCTCCTGTAGGGGGCCCCGGCACACAGAGGGTCATGGATAGCAGGAGGATCGGTAGAGAACAATGCCTTCCGTGTCTCTCACCCAGGTTTCTCCCACTCTCCCTCCTACTGGCTTTTAGCTGCTGGGTGGGAGACATGGAGGGATGATGAGCCTGGTCCACTGCCGCTTGGCTTCCCCTCCCCCCCTGCCCACACTCACAGCTGGGACAAGGAGACTGGTGTGCTGTATTGTTCTCTCCTTCCTGTGAGATGAGTATTCCACTATACAGCATATGAGAACGCTGAACGTGGTTACTGTAGATTGCATTGCACTGATTTTGATAGGGAAGAAAAATGTGTGCTGGGATAAGTAACTTAGAGGAGGTTGTGCTAGGTGGAGGGATTTGTTGGAATTTGCCCTAGGAGGGGGATTGAAGTAATAAGATTTGTGCTGGGAGGGGAGATGGGGGGATTTTGTGCCAGAAGCGGGTGGGGGAATTTGGGGCTAATAGGAGGGATTGGGGGGGGGGGGGGTTGTGCTGGCAGGGGAGAAAATTAGTGCCAGGATAGAAAGGGGGTGGAGGGGATGTCAGGTAGGCTGTATGGGGCACTGTGATTCCTAACAGAGGCCCTGCCTACGTCTCTCAGAATACCTGAACAGCAACTTGGATGCCATCACCGTCTGACAACTTTTCACCCACCACCTTCAACAAAAGTTGTTTAGCATTCAACTTTTGCTGAGTCGAGTGGTGCTGGCAGGGCACCTAAGGCTCAAATTTTGTCTGACTCAGGAAGAATCAATTGAAATTTGAGCTGTGCATGGCAGCTTTTATGTATTTCTTTTTCTCCTGGCCTTACAAAGCAAATTATTTATCTTGGTAGAGTGTTTCACTTAGATAGTAGGGGTAAACAAGCAAGCAGGCTGGAAAGTAAATTTCAGTTGCATTTCTATTAAACCCTGGCCAACAATAACAAAGCCTATCTCTACGCTTCATCACTTGAACTGATTATTATTATTATTATTATTATACAGGATTTATATAGCACCAACAGTTTACGCAGTGCTTTACAATATAAAAGGAGACAATACAGTTATAATACAATAAAATACAAGAGGATTAAGAGAGCCCTGCTCAGAAGAGCTTGCAATCGAATAGAGTGGGGCGGGTGGTGCAAAAGGTTGTAACTGGTGGTAGAAGTGGTAGAAGATGGAGACGTGATAGACTTTCCCGAAGAGATGAGTTTTCAGGGATCGCCTGAAGGTAGCGAGAGTAGCCGGATAGGTGGAGGTAGCGAGTTCCAGAGGATGTGAGAGGCTCTGGAGAACAAGCACGGGAGGAGGAGACGAGAGCTTGAGAGTAGGAGGTCTTGAGAAGAGCGGAGAGGATGATTTGGGTGATATTTGGAGACAAGATTGGTGATGTAGCTTGGGGCAGAGTCGTGAATGTGTTTGTATGTTGTGGTTAGTATTTTGAATTTAATTCGCTGGGTGATTGGGAGCCAGTGTAGGGATTGGAAAAGAGGGTTGGCAGACACTGAGCGGTTGGCGGATAAGTCTGGCAGCAGCATTCATAATAGATTACAAGCTCTTTTCATGATACTACTCCCTGACTGGTGTAAACATATCATAGCATCTTGTCATTGGTGGCAATTCAATAGTGTGCTCATATCTTGCTACTAGCATCATTCAAGGGGGTGGGTGAGTATTTACTAGTGAGGTGAACAGCCAGGGCAAATGTTTTACCACCGATAACTCACAGCAAATTCAATGGACTACAAAGGTAGTGGCTTCACCATATGCATGCTCTCTTGAGCATGTCATGGTGGCAATTGGCGGTGGTCCTTCCATTCACAGATCCTTTCTATAGGGCTTTAGTCAATGACTCCGTTATTGTTTTGAAGGCATCGTTTTGATGTCAGTTTAGGATGCTTCTGGGACCATTCAGAATTCATAGACGTGGATTTGCAGTTGGCCACCTTCTGACCATGGCCAGATCTGGGGAGGGGGGGGTGCTTGGATCGGCTGCACTCCTTCACATTTAATTTGCACCCCGCCAATGGATGCTGTGCCTGGCCGTTGGGCTCCTCCCATCCCTGAACAGCACACAGTCTGGGCACAGGAAGCAGAGCTCCTCCTCCCCACAAAGCACATAACAGATCATATTCCGATCACAGCCCCTATGTACATGGGGAGCTGGCTACTATGTTTGCAGTTCTGACCCATGAAACGTCCAAATCCAAATCACAGCACAGCTGCAGTAGCCAGCTATATACTGTGCAGATCGAAGCTGTGTTTGTAAGAGAATCCGATCTCAGTAATGTACTGCGTGGGGTATAGGGGTCCTACCAGTAGTGACCTTGTCCTCCGTCCTGCTGACGCCTCTCCTCTGCCCTGCCAACCCCTTTTACCTGCCCTGCTGATCCCTTCTCCTCTTTACTGCTGACTCCCTGTCCTCTTCACTGGTGACCCCTCTTCTCTGCTGATCCCCTTCTACACCTTGCTATCCCCTGCTCTATGCTCTGCTGATACCCTGTACGCTGCCTTACTGACTTCTGTACACTCCCCTGCTGACCTCCCATCCTCTGCCCTGCTGACCCCTGTACACCGTCCTACAAAAAAATGGCCTCTATACACTGCTCTACAGACTGCTGACCCTATCCTCTGCCCTGCCAATGTAAAGTAATGTCATATCTTCTTCTGTAAGCAAGAAGGACCCACTCTGAATAGTTCCTCAAGCTGGCTCTGGTTGCTCGCTGCTACCAGGCCAGAGGCCTGCAGCACCTCTCCCTGGAGGCCTAGTAGTTTAAAAGCACATGTTAAGCGGTGGACTACTGTTCCCAGCTAGCCCAGCTTGCAAATCCTGTTCCCTCTGGCCACATCAATTTGACACAGTTCCCCACAGTCTCTCCTCTGATCTAGGACGCCTCACCATTGACCATGTAATGAGCACTTCACCCCTGACCATGTAGAAGTGACGTTCCCTCGCAGATTTCCTGGCACATCCAGCCCTCCATTGTGGTACACTCACCAACCTTTCTCTGCTCTGAGTCCTTGATGGAGAACTTGACCTTGACATTGCCAATGACCGTGTAAAGGCAAAGTTCTCTCACAGTTCTCCCTGGACCTCCTGCGATTGGTGCACCCCCCCCCCCCCCCCCCCAGATGGGGGTGTCCTCCTGCTGTCTAGTATTCCATTCTCCACTTCACCCAGCCCTAATTGTGTTCAAAGTACACTAAACAAAAAATAAATAAAGTGATCTTGCGCAGTAATGTGTTAACACTCAGCCAAAGGCTATGGCCAATAATAAATAAAGGAAAGTCACAGTACTAGTAAAAAACTAGAATAAGGTGATAAATGTCCATATGTTGATTCAAATTAAAAGCATCTCCGATATATATTCATTACATCCGGTTACAAATGAGCTCACAGAACTCTCACCTCAGACCTGTATATAAACCGCATCAAATGGTGAAGATAACCTTTAACCTTCCTGGGATTCTGTTCCACAACCTTCCACTGGGGCATCTCTGTCTTTGCATGGTCGTCACGATCTCGCAAACGCAGTCCTCAGGACTAGCGATGGACACAGCAAGTCCGACCCTGTCCGCTCCAGTGGCAGTGGTAATCACGCGTTACTTCACCGCACGTGACTTCATCAGGGGACTGATGAAGTCACGTGCAGTGACGTAATGCATAGGGAGTGGCCGGAAGTTGACGTACTCCGGAAGCTAAGTGAGAAGGCGCAAAAAAAGCTGTGCTTTTATTTTACATGCTTTTTATTCATGGTCATTGATGTAAGAGTCCATCTACTTGTACTTTAATAAATTCTTCTAGTTTTTGAACGTATTACACTATTGGAGGCATTTTTTTCCTTTCCTCCCTGTGATTACTGCTGCCACTGGAACGGACAGGATCGGACCTGCTGTGTCCATCGCTGGCCCCGAGGACCGTATTTGTGAGATCGTGATGACCATGCAAAGGCTGAGACGCCGAGTGGAAGGTTGTGGAACGGAATCCCAGGAAGGTTAAAAGTCATCTTCACCATTATATACAGATCTGAAGTGAGAGTCCTGTGAGCTCATTTGTAACCGGATGTAATGAATATATATCGGAGGCACTTTTAATTTGAATCAACATATGGACCTATATCACCTTATTCTAGTTTTTTACTAGTTTTTGTGACTTTCCTTATTTTTACAATTACAATACAGTTCAATACAGAAGAAATAGAAGGGCCCTGCTCGTGGAGCTTACAATCTAAAGGGGGATGATCTGTTGGAGATGCCTCAGGTACAGGTCTTAGATGGAGATGGGGTAGGCTTTCCTGAATAAGTGAATTTTCAGGAATTGCCTAAAGACGGACAGGGTAGGACCGGCCCGAATATACTGGATCGGGGTTCCAGAGAATGGGAGAGGCTCTGGGGAAGTCCTGGAGGTAAGCATGGGAGGAGGTGACAAGGGAGCTAGAGAGCAGGAGGTTCTGGGAGGAGCGGAGAGGACAATTTGGCCAATATCTGCAGATGAAGTTGGGGATGTAGCTGGGGGCGATGTTATGGACAGGCTTGTAAGGTTGTGGTTAGTATTTGGTGGGATAGAGTAGCCAGTGAAGGGATGGGCGGAGAGGAGCAGCAGTCACGGATCAGTTAGTAAGGTGTATAAGTCTAACAGCAGAATTCATAATAGACTAAAGAAGGGAATAGCCTGTGTAAAGGTAGGCCAGTGAGGAGGGCGTTTCAGTAGTCAAGACGGGAAATAACCAAGGAGTGAATTCGTTGTTTTGTGATTTTGTAAGTCAAGAATGGGAAAATTCTGGAAATATTGCAGAGGTTAAGGTGGCAAGAGGTAGCCAGTGATTGGATGTGGGGGGCTGTAAATGTCTTGTGTGATGCTTCGGGTCCAGAGTATTGGCACTGTTCCTCCAAGTTGCACTTCAGCAGCCTTTAGTTCAGCGGGGCTTGCAGTGAATGAGACCTGAATGTTGCCAGCTCTCATCTTTTTTCCAACAGGTAAAGCTACCTGCTAACACTTGAATGCTACGATAGCTTTGAGGGTCATACATTTGAGTAAAACTGTGTGCAGAGATGTTAATAATAAGCTCACAAACAATGCAGAGTCATTTACAGCATAGGACTTTGTAAACAGTCATTAAATGAATGATATCCTGCCTAAGTGAATAAAGACCTCTTGTTCAAACAATTCGTATTTTTCCCTTCCGGTCGATTGGAATAAATACAACTGTGTAATTATTCTGTGAGCAAGTCATTTACATCATACATGTACTCTGCTCTCACCTCTCACCCGTGAGTGCAATACCTTGCTGCAAATAGATGCTGTTTTAGGCTTCATTCACAGGGGCCTATGGGGGAGATTTACAAAAACTGGTACACTCAGAATCTGGTCCAGCTGTGCATGGTAGCCAATCAGCTTCTAACTTCAGCTTTGTCAATTAAGCTTTGACAATAAAACCTAGAACCTTATTGGTTTCTATGCAGAACTGCGCAGGATTTTCCCCCCTTAAGTTTTAGTATATAACCCTCAATGTGTATTTACTTCACAGAATGCAGGTTCTTGCTGGCAGACCTAGCAGCAAAATCGACACAAAATCTACCTATGCAAAAAATACACATCTAAAGTACTTGCGTTTAGAACATGCAATTCTTCTAATGACTTTAGGGCTCATTCCCTGTCCTTGGGGTCAAGTTTGGGCAGAAGGCCGCACTGGACTGGTGCTGCTGGAGGCTGCCTAATGGCAAGTTACTGTGTCGAGGGTATAGAGGAAATTGCTTCCAATGGATTATATGCTAGTTGTAGGTGGTGGACTCCGTCAGGGTCGATCCTGGGTGGGTGCACATGGTATACCACGCCCAGGCGCCAGGAGCTGAGGCAGAGGGGGAAGAGGGGAAAGAATTGCCAACCGCCCGTTAATTTATGGGTAGCCCATAAATTTCAGCTGCCTGTATATGCCCATTACGGGCAGTGACGCTTATAAAAAATATGGCTGCGGGCTGACAGCGCAACTGCGCATGCACCGTTCTGTGCTCGAAAAAGCTCATACAGTGCCCAATGTCCATAAAAATGTCTCACTTGATGATTTTTTTTATAGTTTTTATTCAAGATAAAAGCATACAAATTATACATTTATCTTCATTAAACAACTATAGAAATCATCAAGCGAGACATTTTTCTGGACCCTGGGTGCTCCTCTCCAATCGCCCAAGTGTCCTTGGAGTGGGCCAGGGACAGTAAGGCCCCTTTCACACTCTTTTTTTGCTCGCTCTTTTGCTCACCCTTTTGCTCTCTCTTTTGCCCGGTCTTCTCCGCTGTCTTCTCCCTCTGTTCTTCTTCCAATGTTGACTCAATGCTCTTTCCCACTCTAATGCCAGGTGTCCCGCTACTTATATTGGCATGGGGCGGGGTCACCAGAGGCCCGTCCCTTATGATATCACTGCCCCATCATGCCCTGGGCGATGATGTCATAAGGGGTGGGGCCTCGGGATGACGTTATCTGGTGACCCAGCCCTATGCCAATATAAGTAGTGCCACATTGCGCACCCGTCAGAGCGGGAGAGAGCATTGAGTCAACATCAGAAAAAGAACAGCAGAGAAGACCAAGCAAAAAGATAGCAAAGAAGACCCGGCAAAAGACAGCCGACAGAGGGAGAAGAACTGTAGACAAAGCGGAGAAGAACTGGAGAGGGGAGAAGAACCAACAGAGGCAGAAGACATCAGCGGAGAATACAGAAGAGCCAGAGAGGGGAGAACAGATCGTTAGAGACACCAGAGCTGCCAAATAAATAACTTTAAAAACATGTGTAATGTGTTTTATTTTTGACACTTTTTTAGGTGAAAGGATAGGGGTACAATGTACCCCATACTCATTCACATAGGGTGGGGGCCGGGATCTGGGGGTTCCAGATTCTGATGAGCACCCCCGACCCAGTAGTGCAGGGAGCATTTTCTTGGCCCCGACGTTGGGAGATCGTCGGGGGCCACAAAAGATATATATATATGTTTAGATAACCAGGCGGGCCGTTCAAAACCGGGCCGGACATGCCTGATTTTATGGCCGAGTCAATGGCCGAAAAATGTTTTAAAAATGAAAACACTTCTTTATTACTTTTTATGAAGCCAGACGGGCATTCCGATCAGTTCCGCCTGACTAATGGCACCTCTGTGCATTTTCTTAAGTGCAGCCCATTTCTCTGCATGTCGGCAAATTGTGCAATTTTTCATGCATAGATGTGAACCTAGGGCAAGTGGCTCCTGGTGGTACTACTCAGTTACAGTAGAGAAAGTGCTGCAAACCTATAAAGATTATACAAGTGAATCAGGAATAGTGATGGCCGAACGGTTCGCCCGGCGGTCGTTTCGCGGCGAATTTCCGACATTCGCGGTCCGCACGTTCGAACGCCTTTTTCCGTCGTTCGCCGCGGCGGACTTACGTGTTTAATGTATACAAGAACTTTAACCTTTGGTGACACGTTTATCATGTGATACAGGACAGCCAATTGAGACATGACAGCACATGGACACTTGTACATTCCCCCTAACCTATAAATACACCCGATCCGGTGGCCATTTTACATTCTTTCTTCTGTTAAGATAGGGACAGGTTCCTGTGTGGAGTAGGGAGAGATAAACCACTAGCTATTTGGTACACAAAAGTTCTTTTCAGGACTGGTATAGGTGTTAGGTGTTGATAGGTTTGCTGTGCTGCTGATTCTTGCAGCAGCCTGAGTGTCTTTTGTTAGTTTAGAGAAAGGGAAAGGACGGTGTATGCTACAGGGACAGCCAGATTAGTCTTTCATCATCATCATCATCATCATCATCATTAGCTGTTACTATCAAGGTCCACAAAAGAGCTGTTCCAGTAACCACTAATCGTTCTCTTTTTTTGCCAATTTGTATAGGGACAGGAAGGAAGCAGTGTTGTCAGGCAGTGAGGGTAATTTTAAAGACTTGCTGTTATTATTAGTTCCACAAAGGTTCTTTTCAGGACTGGTATCAGTGGTACAGTAATAGGCTTGTACATGTATAATATTCTTTCTTCCAAATATAGAAAGGATATTATACTTGACTGCTGCCCTTCTGCTGCAGTCTGCTAAACATTCACAACTCACTTGTTCCACAAAAGTTCTTATAAGGACTGGTAACTTGGTATAGGGTGCTACGGTACATAGGCTTGAGTGCGGTACAGTCTGCTGTTCTGTAAGGACCGCTATCGGTCCACAATAGATAGGGTTGACGTGCACCACTGCTGACCGCTGCCCTATACTGCAGCAGTCCTTCAGCGGTATAGGGACTGACGTACAGTCTGCTAATCACTAACACACAACCTGCTTGTTCCACAAAAGTTCTTATAAGGACTGGTAACTTGGTATAGGGTGCTACGGTACATAGGCTTGAGTGCGGTACAGTCTGCTGTTCTGTAAGGACCGCTATCGGTCCACAATAGATAGGGTTGACGTGCACCACTGCTGACCGCTGCCCTATACTGCAGCAGTCCTTCAGCGGTATAGGGACTGACGTACAGTCTGCTAAACACTAATACACAACCTGCTTGGTCCACAAAAGTTCTTATAAGGACTGGTAACTTGGTATAGGGTGCTACGGTACATAGGCTTGAGTGCGGTACAGTCTGCTGTTCTGTAAGGACCGCTATCGGTCCACAATAGATAGGGTTGACGTGCACCACTGCTGACCGCTGCCCTATACTGCAGCAGTCCTTCAGCGGTATAGGGACTGACGTACAGTCTGCTAAACACTAATACACAACCTGCTTGGTCCACAAAAGTTCTTATAAGGACTGGTAACTTGGTATAGGGTGCTACGGTACATAGGCTTGAGTGCGGTACAGTCTGCTGTTCTGTAAGGACCGCTATCGGTCCACAATAGATAGGGTTGACGTGCACCACTGCTGACCGCTCACCTATACTGCAGCAGTCCTTCAGCGGTATAGGGACTGACGTACAGTCTGCTAATCACTAACACACAACCTGCTTGTTCCACAAAAGTTCTTATAAGGACTGGTAACTTGGTATAGGGTGCTACGGTACATAGGCTTGAGTGCGGTACAGTCTGCTGTTCTGTAAGGACCGCTATCGGTCCACAATAGATAGGGTTGACGTGCACCACTGCTGACCGCTGCCCTATACTGCAGCAGTCCTTCAGCGGTATAGGGACTGACGTACAGTCTGCTAAACACTAACACACAACCTGCTTGGTCCACAAAAGTTCTTATAAGGACTGGTAACTTGGTATAGGGTGCTACGGTACATAGGCTTGAGTGCGGTACAGTCTGCTGTTCTGTAAGGACCGCTATCGGTCCACAATAGATAGGGTTGACGTGCACCACTGCTGACCGCTGCCCTATACTGCAGCAGTCCTTCAGCGGTATAGGGACTGACGTACAGTCTGCTAAACACTAATACACAACCTGCTTGGTCCACAAAAGTTCTTATAAGGACTGGTAACTTGGTATAGGGTGCTACGGTACATAGGCTTGAGTGCGGTACAGTCTGCTGTTCTGTAAGGACCGCTATCGGTCCACAATAGATAGGGTTGACGTGCACCACTGCTGACCGCTCACCTATACTGCAGCAGTCCTTCAGCGGTATAGGGACTGACGTACAGTCTGCTAATCACTAACACACAACCTGCTTGTTCCACAAAAGTTCTTATAAGGACTGGTAACTTGGTATAGGGTGCTACGGTACATAGGCTTGAGTGCGGTACAGTCTGCTGTTCTGTAAGGACCGCTATCGGTCCACAATAGATAGGGTTGACGTGCACCACTGCTGACCGCTGCCCTATACTGCAGCAGTCCTTCAGCGGTATAGGGACTGACGTACAGTCTGCTAAACACTAATACACAACCTGCTTGGTCCACAAAAGTTCTTATAAGGACTGGTAACTTGGTATAGGGTGCTACGGTACATAGGCTTGAGTGCGGTACAGTCTGCTGTTCTGTAAGGACCGCTATCGGTCCACAATAGATAGGGTTGACGTGCACCACTGCTGACCGCTGCCCTATACTGCAGCAGTCCTTCAGCGGTATAGGGACTGACGTACAGTCTGCTAAACACTAATACACAACCTGCTTGGTCCACAAAAGTTCTTATAAGGACTGGTAACTTGGTATAGGGTGCTACGGTACATAGGCTTGAGTGCGGTACAGTCTGCTGTTCTGTAAGGACCGCTATCGGTCCACAATAGATAGGGTTGACGTGCACCACTGCTGACCGCTGCCCTATACTGCAGCAGTCCTTCAGCGGTATAGGGACTGACGTACAGTCTGCTAAACACTAATACACAACCTGCTTGGTCCACAAAAGTTCTTATAAGGACTGGTAACTTGGTATAGGGTGCTACGGTACATAGGCTTGAGTGCGGTACAGTCTGCTGTTCTGTAAGGACCGCTATCGGTCCACAATAGATAGGGTTGACGTGCACCACTGCTGACCGCTCACCTATACTGCAGCAGTCCTTCAGCGGTATAGGGACTGACGTACAGTCTGCTAATCACTAACACACAACCTGCTTGTTCCACAAAAGTTCTTATAAGGACTGGTAACTTGGTATAGGGTGCTACGGTACATAGGCTTGAGTGCGGTACAGTCTGCTGTTCTGTAAGGACCGCTATCGGTCCACAATAGATAGGGTTGACGTGCACCACTGCTGACCGCTGCCCTATACTGCAGCAGTCCTTCAGCGGTATAGGGACTGACGTACAGTCTGCTAAACACTAATACACAACCTGCTTGGTCCACAAAAGTTCTTATAAGGACTGGTAACTTGGTATAGGGTGCTACGGTACATAGGCTTGAGTGCGGTACAGTCTGCTGTTCTGTAAGGACCGCTATCGGTCCACAATAGATAGGGTTGACGTGCACCACTGCTGACCGCTGCCCTATACTGCAGCAGTCCTTCAGCGGTATAGGGACTGACGTACAGTCTGCTAAACACTAATACACAACCTGCTTGGTCCACAAAAGTTCTTATAAGGACTGGTAACTTGGTATAGGGTGCTACGGTACATAGGCTTGAGTGCGGTACAGTCTGCTGTTCTGTAAGGACCGCTATCGGTCCACAATAGATAGGGTTGACGTGCACCACTGCTGACCGCTCACCTATACTGCAGCAGTCCTTCAGCGGTATAGGGACTGACGTACAGTCTGCTAATCACTAACACACAACCTGCTTGTTCCACAAAAGTTCTTATAAGGACTGGTAACTTGGTATAGGGTGCTACGGTACATAGGCTTGAGTGCGGTACAGTCTGCTGTTCTGTAAGGACCGCTATCGGTCCACAATAGATAGGGTTGACGTGCACCACTGCTGACCGCTGCCCTATACTGCAGCAGTCCTTCAGCGGTATAGGGACTGACGTACAGTCTGCTAAACACTAATACACAACCTGCTTGGTCCACAAAAGTTCTTATAAGGACTGGTAACTTGGTATAGGGTGCTACGGTACATAGGCTTGAGTGCGGTACAGTCTGCTGTTCTGTAAGGACCGCTATCGGTCCACAATAGATAGGGTTGACGTGCACCACTGCTGACCGCTGCCCTATACTGCAGCAGTCCTTCAGCGGTATAGGGACTGACGTACAGTCTGCTAAACACTAATACACAACCTGCTTGGTCCACAAAAGTTCTTATAAGGACTGGTAACTTGGTATAGGGTGCTACGGTACATAGGCTTGAGTGCGGTACAGTCTGCTGTTCTGTAAGGACCGCTATCGGTCCACAATAGATAGGGTTGACGTGCACCACTGCTGACCGCTCACCTATACTGCAGCAGTCCTTCAGCGGTATAGGGACTGACGTACAGTCTGCTAATCACTAACACACAACCTGCTTGTTCCACAAAAGTTCTTATAAGGACTGGTAACTTGGTATAGGGTGCTACGGTACATAGGCTTGAGTGCGGTACAGTCTGCTGTTCTGTAAGGACCGCTATCGGTCCACAATAGATAGGGTTGACGTGCACCACTGCTGACCGCTGCCCTATACTGCAGCAGTCCTTCAGCGGTATAGGGACTGACGTACAGTCTGCTAAACACTAATACACAACCTGCTTGGTCCACAAAAGTTCTTATAAGGACTGGTAACTTGGTATAGGGTGCTACGGTACATAGGCTTGAGTGCGGTACAGTCTGCTGTTCTGTAAGGACCGCTATCGGTCCACAATAGATAGGGTTGACGTGCACCACTGCTGACCGCTGCCCTATACTGCAGCAGTCCTTCAGCGGTATAGGGACTGACGTACAGTCTGCTAAACACTAATACACAACCTGCTTGGTCCACAAAAGTTCTTATAAGGACTGGTAACTTGGTATAGGGTGCTACGGTACATAGGCTTGAGTGCGGTACAGTCTGCTGTTCTGTAAGGACCGCTATCGGTCCACAATAGATAGGGTTGACGTGCACCACTGCTGACCGCTCACCTATACTGCAGCAGTCCTTCAGCGGTATAGGGACTGACGTACAGTCTGCTAATCACTAACACACAACCTGCTTGTTCCACAAAAGTTCTTATAAGGACTGGTAACTTGGTATAGGGTGCTACGGTACATAGGCTTGAGTGCGGTACAGTCTGCTGTTCTGTAAGGACCGCTATCGGTCCACAATAGATAGGGTTGACGTGCACCACTGCTGACCGCTGCCCTATACTGCAGCAGTCCTTCAGCGGTATAGGGACTGACGTACAGTCTGCTAAACACTAATACACAACCTGCTTGGTCCACAAAAGTTCTTATAAGGACTGGTAACTTGGTATAGGGTGCTACGGTACATAGGCTTGAGTGCGGTACAGTCTGCTGTTCTGTAAGGACCGCTATCGGTCCACAATAGATAGGGTTGACGTGCACCACTGCTGACCGCTCACCTATACTGCAGCAGTCCTTCAGCGGTATAGGGACTAAGAGTTTTGTCACAGGGTCATTTAAAAAATGACATGCAGAGGAAGAGGCAGGCCCTTCCGCAGGGGTGGTAGGGGTAGGGCAGGAGCAACAGGCTTGAGCCAAAGTGGGAAGTTGCAGAAGGTGCGTTCAATTACTTTAAAGGATGCACCAGACTTGGTTGAGTGGCTCGCTCAGCCTTACTCTTCTGCACCCTCCTCATCCTCTCGATCTGCACCCTCTTCTTCACTCTCTGCTATGTGCACCCCCAAAGACACTACCACCAACAACACGACCACCACCACCACCACCACATACCTTCCGCTTGAGTCACTGGAATTATTTTCCGATCCATATCAAGAGGACATTTCTGATGCGCAGCCACTCTTGGTATTGGATCAGGAAGAGGAGGTAGCAACAAGCGCTACTCAGCAGTCTGACGCCAGTACCCAGATCAGCCCAAGGAGGAGGTTGGTCCCCGGTGTTGCTGCCTACTCTACTTATAGCGGTGGGGAAGGTGACGTTGATGATGACGTGTCTAGTGATGTCACGTGGGTGCCCACAAGAGAGGAAGAGGAGGGGAGTTCAGAGGGAGATATGGACCAGCAGATAGGGAGGAGAAGCAGCAATGACTTACATTGCACAGCAGGGACAAAGCAGACTGCAAATGTATCAGGAGCGAGTCATCGACCATGTACGGTCACATCTGGCGCTCCCAGGACACCGGCACATGGCTCCGCAGTGTGGGCTTTTTTTAACGTGTCCGCTGCTGACAATAGCGTTGCCATCTGCAATCTTTGCAGTCAACGCGTTAGTCGCGGTAAGCCCAATACTCACCTAGGGACGACCGCCTTAAGAAGGCACATGAGCAGCCATCACCGAGCCCAGTGGGAGCAACGGAACACACAAAGCCACACTGCAGGCTCTCACCGTCCAGCCTCGTCTTCTACTTCTCCTTCTCCTCTCTCCTCACAATTGTCCTCCACTCCACCTTCCATCACGCCAAGCTCACATTTTTCTGCAAAAAGGCAGGCTTCCGTGGGCCTAATGTTTGAGCGTAAAAAAATGATGACGCCGGATAACCCTCTTGCCCAACGGTTGGCGGCTGGCTTGTCAGAACTCATAGCCCGCCAACTACTGCCATATAAACTGGTGGACTCGGAGGCCTTTCGCAAATTTGTGGCCATTGGAACACCACAATGGAAGGTCCCAGGAAGGAAGTATTTCTCAGAGAAGGGCATCCCAGAGCTATATGGCCATGTTCAGCGGCAAGTGAATGTATCTCTGGCACACAGTGTCGGTGCCAAGATACATCTGACCACAGACACGTGGTCTAGCAAACACGGGCAGGGAAGGTATATCAGTTTTACTGCCCACTGGGTGAACCTTCTGACGGCCGTCAAGCATGTAACCCGTGGCACCCGTGTAGATTTGGTTTTACCGCCACGGATTGCATGCAGGCCTGACTCTTCTTCTCCTCCTCCTACTCCATCCTCCTCCCTCTCCTCCTCAGCTGCCTCCTCCTTTTCCGCTGCTAGCGTCTCTTCCACTGCACCGCCCAAGCTCCCCAGAACCTATTCCACATGCCAGGTGAGACGTTGCCATGCCGTGCTGCGTCTGTTGTGCCTGGAAGCAAAGAGCCACACTGGCCCGGCACTCCTTTCAGCTTTGCGTTCACAGGCAGATGAGTGGCTAACACCGCTCAATTTGACAGTTGGTAAAGTGGTGTGTGACAACGGTGCCAATCTGCTTAGCGCATTGAAACAGGGCAAAATCACGCACGTGCCGTGCATGGCACACGTCTTAAACTTGGTCGTGCAGCGATTCCTTGTCAAATACCCTGGGGTCCAGGACATCTTGCGGCAGGCAAGGAAAATCTCGGCCCATTTCAGAAGATCTTACACGGCCATGGCTCGCCTTGCTGACATTCAGCGGCGACACCATCTGCCGGTCAGACGTCTTATTTGCGATTGCCCGACGCGATGGAACTCAACCTTCTATATGCTTGATAGGCTGCTCCAGCAGAAACGTGCAGTTAACGTCTACCTGTATGAACTCTGCGAAAGAAACGGTTCTGGGGAGCTGGGTTTTTTTTCACCGCGCCAGTGGCTGCTCATGCGCGACACATGCAGACTTCTGCGGCCATTTGAGGAGATCACCAAACTGGTCAGTCGCAGCCATGGCGCCATCAGTGACATGGTACCTTATGCCTTCTTTCTGGAGCGTGCATTGCGTCGTGTCATTGATCAGGCTGTGGAGGAGCAGGAGCGGGAAGATGAGGAAGTCGCAATGCTGGATGAATTCCCAGGGGGGGCTACTCTATCTGAGACAAGTCAACAACAGGAGTCTGATGAGGAGTCAGAGGAGGATGGTGCCGGGGCGGATGAGCAGGAGCAAGAAGAGCATGCTTTAAACCTTTCTGGGATCCCTGTTGTGCGAGGATGGGGAGAGGAGAATGAAGAGGACGACATTATCCTGGATGATGAGCAGGAGCCAGGCCACCACACCGCTTCCACTTTAGTGCAAATGGGGGCCTTCATGCTCCAGTGTTTTAATAGGGACCCCCGTATAAAAAGCATGAGGGTCAAGGACCAGTACTGGGTGGCAACGTACTTAGACCCCCGGTACAAACACAAAATGGCGGAAATGTTACCGCCGTCGCAGAGGGCTGTCAGAATGCAGCACTTCCAGGCCTTGCTTCGAGAAATGCTGCATTCTGCTTTTGCGTGCGCTGGCAGAGGAGCAATTCCCACTCCCAGAGAAGGATTTGCGGGTACCAATCCAACAGCGCCTGCAAGAAGAGGCCGGTTTGAAGATGTGTTGGTGACTTCGGATATGAGGTCATTCTTTCAGCCGACCCATCGACAGGTGTCATCCGGATCCAGCATCAGGGAACGCCTAGACCGTCAGGTGTCCGACTACATTGGGTTAACGGCCGATGTGGACGCTCTGAGGAGTGATGAACCCCTAGACTACTGGGTGGGCAGGCTTGACCTCTGGCCAGAGCTTGCCCAATTTGCAATCGAACTGTTGGCTTGCCCCTCATCCAGTGTCCTGTCCGAAAGGACGTTCAGCGCAGCAGGGGGGATTGTGACCGATAAGCGTACTCGCCTAGCTCACCACAGTGTTAACTACCTCACATTTCTAAAAATGAATGAGGCATGGATCTCGGAGGAATTCAACACATGTGATCAGTAGACCATGTATATGTCTATAAACAATTTTTGGAATCAAGCACACAGACCTTCTTAATTCATTTGGCTCACTTCCCTGACCCAAAAAAGCACACCGTACTATATGCCCCTACCCTCCTCTTTGAAGAGGTTGAGCGGTGTCATATTTCTACTGGGGCTGCTTATTATGAGGGGTTCCCACCATCCCTGTGCTGTGCTGACTTCCTCCTGGGTGTTCTTATTATGAGGGGCTCCCACCATCCCTGTGCTGTGCTGACTTCCTCCTGGGGGTTCTTATTATGAGGGGATCACACCATCCCTGTGCTGTGCTGACTTCCTCCTGGGGCTGCTTACGGTGCTGCTGTCAGCGCTGTATGTCACGGAGCTGCTGTCAGCGCTGTATGTCACGGAGCTGCTGTCAGCGCTGTATGTCACGGAGCTGCTGTCAGCGCTGTATGTCACGGAGCTGCTGTCAGCGCTGTATGTCACGGAGCTGCTGTCAGCGCTGTATGTCACGGAGCTGCTGTCAGCGCTGTATGTCACGGAGCTGCTGTCAGCGCTGTATGTCACGGAGCTGCTGTCAGCGCTGTATGTCACGGAGCTGCTGTCAGCGCTGTATGTCACGGAGCTGCTGTCAGCGCTGTATGTCACGGTGCTGCTGTCAGCGCTGTATGTCACGGAGCTGCTGTCAGCGCTGTATGTCACGGAGCTGCTGTCAGTGCTGTATGTCACGGAGCTGCTGTCAGCGCTGTATGTCACGGAGCTGCTGTCAGCGCTGTATGTCACGGAGCTGCTGTCAGCGCTGTATGTCACGGTGCTGCTGTCAGCGCTGTATGTCACGGAGCTGCTGTCAGCGCTGTATGTCACGGAGCTGCTGTCAGCGCTGTATGTCACGGAGCTGCTGTCAGCGCTGTATGTCACGGAGCTGCTGTCAGCGCTGTATGTCACGGAGCTGCTGTCAGCGCTGTATGTCACGGTGCTGATGTCAGTGCTCTGTATTACGGTGCTGCTGTCAGTGCTCTGTATCTCCTGCACCCTCTTGTTTGCCTACCCTGGTCCCTGACCTTCCCTCTCCTCCATTGCCTTCATTAGCTCCATAGTCCTGAATTGTCAGAACAATTTCCCAAATAAAAAAAAAATGCTTGTAGTTATCGATCCCAAATTCACCTCATACATGTATTATGCTATTGTCCAGGTGGTGGGACTACGTGCTACCCCCTAATAATTACCCCGTGGCCGCAAATTCGACCTAAAGGTTTGCGAAATTCGCCTCCCATTGAAGTCAATGGAGCCCGCGGCGAACGGTCGTTTTCGCGAACGTTTGTGTCCGTTCGCGTTTCGCGTTCGCGAAACGTCCCGTCGGAAGTTCGTCCATCACTAATCAGGAACTCCATATCTCTGTAATATGCAACCTGCATTCATTTTCCAAGATATGTTTGTGACCAATCGAGTGAAACTCTAGGTCAGCAAACAGCAGAGTTTTTTTTTTTTTTTCTATATTTTTTATGCAAGCCCATGTAAAGTGAAAACAGTAAAATTCCAATGTCGAAGTTCAAAAAAATACAAGAGAATACATGCCCCAAACCGCATAAAAAACAAGCAAAGCCGCATACATTCTCACAAGGCAAGGTGTGAATAGGGCCTGTGTTATGGTCCCCGGCAAGACAAAGGATGACTGTTGTGATTGACAATTTTACAGAGCTTTGTAAATAGCATAAACTCAAGTTCCAAAAATGAAAGTACATAATCCTGGCAACTGTAATGTTAACCCTTACCAACCCGTTGCAAGTGTTGCAAGATCTTTTATCTTCAAAAGCCCATTGAATGACACAGAGATAATACACAATTATACAGTTTCCCCTCTTAAGATCATTTTTATACCCTGTCGCCCCCCAAATTCCCCCTTCCAACACAAATCCCCCCTCTCCCCAATCTCCTTGTGGCACTCCCTCACCTCACATGATACCACAGTGCCCAGGGCAGCCGCCCTTCTTGCCCACCCTTTATCCTGGTATTCAAGTTGCTGGATCATCATGACAGCCAGGCAGCTAGCATTTTCAGGAGAGGTCAGCAAAGCAGCCTACATATTTGTCATAATATACTTGATTGCTTGTCATAGTAGATCCTTCATTTTAGGAAGTGTAGCGCTGGCTTCTGACGAGCAGGTGCTATTGTTTTTTTTTAATTAAGTTGCCTGAAGCCTAAATTTCTGGTTTAAGTACCAGTTCAGCTGGTTTGCACTGGGTTCTCCTTGACCGTAGGTATCACTGTCACCGCCGGCAAGGGTAAAAACGCAGTCTAGGTGGATGCATTGAATGCCACTTATCTCTCGGAACCAGCCCAGTGGGAGTGTTCTCCTGCTGTGCGTTCTGGGGGGTGGTATTTAAGATACCGACCCCATGCTGGCAGGGGGATTTTCTTCTGATTTTTTTTGGTTCTGGTTGTCCTCCTGACCCAGCCTCATGGCCCGGCTGGGGTGTGGAGCTATGCATCCTGCATCTCGGGGCTGGCTGGCCTGAGGCGACGCAACTGAAGGGATGGGCCCGAGCGAATTTCAGGGCCTATTGATCAAAGGGTGGTCCGGTGCCGTCTCATCAGAAGAGAGAGGCCCAGCAACTGAAGAACCCCAGGAGAGGACTCTTTCAGGAGAAGGCCGTGCGCAAGGCTGGCTTCTCTGGAGGAGCCTGGAGGCTTAGTTGAAGGATGCAGCTCGGATCAACACTCATATGGTATCCCCGGGTCGGCTGAGAGAAACTGGTACTGTATGTCAGTTCTTTAAATTTATCCACATCCTTCAGTAACGTTCAAGTGTATCTCACAAGTCTGTGGCAGAGACTTTATCAAGCATCCCACCGGCTACTAGGCCTAGTGAGAGAGGTCTATCCGGGGGTTGTTGAATCCAGTGTGGGAACCACTTTATTCTCTGGATTCTCTTAATATCTTTACCCTGCAATTTAAGTGCCTGAACTCACCCCTAACCCTCTACACTCCGTTAAGAGACTTTGTTTTTCCAAATAAATAACCCAAAAGAGGATTCAGTGTCAGTTTCAACATTCTTTGGGTCATTTACCACGGGATCCGCAAGACAGGAAAAAGCAAGCAGGTGAGGTAACGGTAAGCCCAAATAAAACCAGCAGCTCCTTCGGGGGTTAGTGCTACATAAGTTATGTTGTTCAATGGTCAACCCTATTTCACATTACACCAAATTTTGTCTAGTACCAGATATAAGCCAATAAGGTTGTCCTTCATTATGATAAGTCAAAAAGAAAGTGCAGGAGGTAGGTGGTCCAGTTATCCAAATTATAAATGTCAGTGTTTGCATATTACAGTGCCTAAGGATTCAGGGCTCCGGGATATCCAAGAAGAAGTTAAAAAGGAATGCACAGGCACCATTATTGTCTTAAGCAGGCCATAGATAATGCAATTTTGGTGCATGTGAATATGCAGACAGGCAGTGAGGAGATGATGTGCTGTAACCTTTAGCAACCAATCAGCGAGCAGTAATGCTATGCACTAACCTCTTGCAACCAATTAGTGAGCAGTAATAATCTGCAGTAACCTCTAACAACCAATTAGTGAGTGGTATAGTGGTATAGATGTTCAGTAACCTCTAGCATTTAATCAGGGAGCAGTTTTGATGTACAGTAATCTCTAGCAACCAATCAACAAGCAGGAATCATGTGCTGTAACCTCTAGAAAATAACAGTGAGCCATAATGTGTTCTGTAATCTCTAGCAGCCAGTCAGCGAGCGGTAATGATACACTGTAACCTCTAGCAACCAATCGCTATTGCTGGCTGATCTTATTCAGTAAACTGATTTTGAGTCTAGCTGCTATTTATTGTATGTCTCGGAGCATGCGGAGAGCGAAATTGCATGGAAGTGGGGGCCCAAGAAAATGTTTTCCCCGGGTCCAGTCAATATTAAGACGGCCCTGCACTATGGTGAAAACCAAAGAACTGTCGAAGGACACCAGAAACAAAATTGTAGACCTGCACCAGGCTGGGAAGACTGAATCTGCAATAGGCAAGCAGCTTGGTGTGAAGAAATCAACTGTGGGAGCAA
This sequence comes from Lithobates pipiens, assembly GCF_037356315.1. Classification (NCBI taxonomy): domain Eukaryota; kingdom Metazoa; phylum Chordata; class Amphibia; order Anura; family Ranidae; genus Lithobates; species Lithobates pipiens. The sequence continues at coordinate 45,773,114 of NW_027507686.1, read as the reverse complement.
TAATTAGAAAATGGAAGGCATACAAGACCACTGATAATCTCCCTCGATATGGGGCTCCACGCAAGATCTCACCCCGTGAGGTCAAAATGATCACAGGAACGGTGAGAAAAAATCCCAGAACCACATGGGGGGACCTAGTGAATGACCTGCAGAGAGTTGGGACTAACGTAAGAAAGGCTACCATCAGTAACACACTACGCCGCCAGGGACTCAGATCCTGCAGTGCCAGATGTGTCCCCCTGCTTAAGCCAGTACATGTCTGGGCCCCTCTGAGGTTTGCTAGAGAGCATTTGGATGAACCAGAAGAGAATTGGGAGAATGTCATATGGTCAGATGAAACCAAAGTAGAACAGTTTGGTAGAAACACAACTCAACTGACTCGACAGGACGACTGATCCGTGTACATGAAAGAATGAATTGGGCCATGTATCATGAGATTTTGAGTGCAAACCTCCTCCCATCTGCAAGGGCATTGAAGATGAAACGTGGCTGGGTCTTTCAACATGACAATGATCCCAAACACACCGCCTGGGCAACGAAGGAGTGGCTTCGTAAGAAGCATTTCAAGGTCCTGGAGTGGCCTAGCCAGTCTCCAAATCTCAACCCCATAGAAAACCTTTGGAGGAAGTTGAAAGTCCGTTTTTGGCCAGCGACAGCTCCAAAACCTCACTGCTCTAGAGGAGATCTGCATGGAGGAATGGGCCAACATACCAGCAACAGTGTGTGACAACCTTGTGAAGACTTACAGAAAACGTTTGACCTCTGTCATTGCCAACAAAGGATATATAACACAGTATTGAGATGAACTTTTGATATTGACAAAATACTTATTTTCCACCATAATTTGCAAATAAATTCTTTCAAAAATCAGACAATGTGATTGTCTGGATTTGTTTCCAAATTTTATCTCTCATAGTTGAGGTATACCTATGATATTAATTACAGGCCTCTCTTATCTTTTTAAGTGGGAGAACTTGCACAATTGGTGGCTGACTAAATACTTTTTTGCCCCACTGTAAGTAACTTTGAACGTGGCATGGTTGTTGGTACCAGATGGGCTGGTCTGAGTATTTCAAATACTGCTGATCTACTGGGATTTTCATGCACAACCATCTCTGGGTTTACAGAGAATGGTCCAAAAAAGAGAAAATATCCAGTGAGCTGCAGTTATGTGGACAAAAATGCTTTGTTGATGTCAAAGGTCAGATGAGAATGGGCAGACTGACTTGAGATGATAGAAAAGAAATGGTAACTAAAATAACCACTCGATACAACTGAGGTATGCAGAATACCATCTCTGAATGCACAACACATAAAACCTTGAAGCAAAAAAGAAAATTGGACAATAGAAGATTGGAAAAACGTTGCCTGGTCTGATGAGTCTCTATTTCAGCTGTGACATTCAGATGGTCGGGTCAGCATTTGGCATAAACAACATGAAAGCATGGATCCATCCTGCCTATCAACGGTTCAGGCTGGGGGTGGTGTAATGGGGTGGGGGATATTTTCTTGGCACACTTTGGGCCCCTTGATACCAATTGAGCATAGTTTAAATGCCACGGCCTACCTGAGTGTTGTTGCTGACCATATCCATCCCTTTATGACTACAGTGTACTCATCTTCTGATGGCTCCTTCCAGCAGGATAATGCACCATGTCACAAAGCTCCAATAATCTCACCACTGGTTTCTTGAATATGACAATGAGGTCACTGTACTCCAATGGCCTCCACAGTCAACAGAGCTCAATCCAATAGATCACCTTTGGGATGTGGTGGAACGGGAGATAAGTATCATGGATGTGCAGCCAACAAATCTGCAGCACTGTGGACCAAAATCTCTGAGGAATGTTTCCAACACCTTGATGAATCTATGCCACGAAGAATGAAGGCAGTTCTGAAGGGAGAAGGAGGTCCAACCCGGTACTAGCAAGGTGTAGCTAATAAAGTGGGCAGTGAGTGTATTTAAATACTGTATTTATTGGCGTATAACACGCACCTTTTCACCCTGAAAATCGGGTGCAAATGGCAAGTGTGTCTTATATGACAATACTTCAATTTTACCTGCCTCGGAGGGGGCGGAACGAGCGCCGTCAGATTACATACAGTGAAAATCTCCTGTTTACTTGGTGGCCTCTGTAATAGGAAGTCCAGTC